>NC_065540.1:33704992-34321867 GCF_932294415.1 Quercus robur | reverse complement strand
ATTCAGATATTTTTCTGAATTGCTTTGTGCTTAGAGTTTACAACACATTTCCCATGCGCAACCAATGGATGCATAAATTTTCAATAGTCACCTCAAATGAGAGCCACACATTCATTATTGAATCCACCTTTTAATTTTGTTCGTTGAGTAGGTATTTGAATCGGTTAATTAAAAAATTCAATATATATAAACATATTGAATTCCACATACATACTTTCCATCACCCTTTCATATTTTCCGTTTATCGGTATCAATGGTCTTATCTTCTCTTTATGTCATTTTTTCACAAAATAAATGGCCCATAGGTGACTGATATTGTTGAATTTTACTTTGTACATCCTAAATTGGCAAGATGACAAATTTCAGTTTTAATTTTATTTCATTTGATTTGTTAGTTTTTAACATGTAAGAGTAATATTAGTGGGTTATTTGTGGATTTTTTTTTCTTCAACGTATTTTTTGATGATATTTTCTCTTTGAATAATAATAACAACAAAAACAACAACAATAATTACCGTAACAAAAACAACATATAAAATAACAACAACATTTGAAACATAAGTATAAGTTTATGTTTATTATATTTTCTTATTAAAAAAAAAAAAAAACTATTCCAACTAAACTTAGTGAAAAAAAAAATGGCAAAAATACAATGTACTCCATTTTAGTTTTCTTAATTTTCATTAATTTTAGTTATATGTTCTTAATTTCTATAAATAAATAAAAGGTAAAGACTTTGGTTACATAGCTACATTCACCTGGGCCTCCCCAGGTTTTTCTGGCATATGCAAACCTGATATTAGTAGCGTAATTGATAGACCATATTAGTAGGTTTTGTTTTTATAAAAATTAATTGATTTTGGATCAAGAAAATGGGCCTTTCATGGTAATATATAGTTCAAATAATGATAACGTTTTATTCACCAGAGTAAAAGCAAAAGTAAAATAAAATGATCGGTGCATTATTATATATGGTACTTGAAAAAAAAAACATTAATTTTCTTTCATACCCTGTTATCATAAAAAAAAAAATGATGACAGTAGTAATCTTATGGTTCCATGGTTATATCTGTTGCACAAATTCATATATATACAAATTCATAAGGTTATGTGGGGAGAGAAGCTTTAGATTACAATAGTGGAGATTTCATTGATGTGAGATTTTATATTTATTTAATTACTTATTCGTGGAGGAGTAATGCTAGAGCCACAAATAATTTTACAAACTCTTTACAAATTGCTAACGCAGAATGGTTAATATCAACTTTTAAAAAAATAAAATAAATGAAATACATATCAAATATTAGAACTAAAATTTCATTACAATTCTTATTAAAAAAATAAAATAAAATCAACTATCTCCCTTTCTTCCTTCCCCTCACCCTCTTGTCATTTTATGCAGCTCTAGTGACTTGCTTGTTCAGTTGCTTGTAAAATTGTTTATGGCCTAGCATTACTCTTTTTGAAAATTTCATTTGAATATGTTTGTTATGAAGCCAAAGTTTGGTAACTTTAGTCACAAGTTATCATAAAAAGCTCTTGTCCCTTTTAAATATATCCATTCCATCATTTAGATTAAATAATTACAAATTAAAAATATATTTATATTATATTATTTAATATTTTAAATAATGTAAAATATACAATATTTAGACTCTTAAATTAAAGAAATAAAATGTTATTGGCAAAATGGAGAGTAATCTTACCATGTAATTTCAATCGAATTCTATTACCAATAAGATATTATAACAATCTTCCCACCATCTTCGCACCTTTGTACGTACGACATTATGTCGGTATGTATGTTTTTTCCTCAAAGTATTGACTCAGTGTAACGTGTTGCAACTTGCAAGAGTTTCAACTCTTGTTCATGCCAATCCCTCCCTATATACAAAATCCCTGGAAATTGATTTCAAATTGGCGACGTTTCTTAGTATCTCTAATTGGACATTTGTAAACATCTTTTGTTTTTATTGGTATTAGTTGAGCCCTTTCTTAGAAAGTATTATATTTTTCGCCAAAACTTGAGCAAATTCACATGTATATTAAAATTTAGACCCCCAAAGCTACAAAACTTGACTTTAAACCGTGTAAGTTTGTAAATTCCTTTATGAGATATTAAATTATTATTTTTAATACGTTTTCTGAAGCTAAATACCAAAAAAAAAAAAAGGGGCCCAAAATGCCTTTTAAATATTAGGGTAAATTTATGAATTAATTCCATCGTATCTTGTTTGCAACTACTAATATTTAACTTACATGCAAATGTTAGAAGTATGTGATTAAATGATTAAATTTGTTATATTCTAATAATTTAAATTTTCGGAACAATCGTTAATTTAACAGCAAGATCAAGGGTTTACAGCTCAAATTAGCTACTCATAAATTATGAGAATTGGGTTTAAATTTAATCTTTCCTTTTGGACCGTATTGATCAATCTTCAAAGTTGCGTCATACTAAATTTTTATTTCTTAAGGACAAAGAAAAGAAATTAAGAAGCACCTTTGCAAGAACACTTAATTGTCTTATTGTATTTTATTATTTACTGGACACGGCGAGTGGGCAAATCCGTAGCGGTGGCAAGATGCATATTAGTCTTATCATCTTCGTTGAAACCGCGTGCAGATCCAACTTATATTGAAAAAGGTAATAAAAGACAAAAAAAAATTTGGAATGGTAAGACGAGAGGAAGTAGAGGACTGTGTTGCGTCTGGCATTTGTTATACCTTTTGCATTTTTGGCCTTATAATACAAGGTACAAAAATATGTAATATTTCCTTCAAAACAAATTAATTCAAATAAAGCACAATCTTAAACCTATCATTATGTTGAAATATATTAACCTTTGAACTGGCCACACTACAAAAAATAATTATAAAGAAATAAATAAATATGAAGAAAAAAAGAAAAGGTTTTGACTAACGTGTTAGATGATAGATAGACCATGATACCATATTAGTAGTTTTTTTTTTTTTTTTTTTTTTTTTTGGGGTAAAATTTAATTGATTTATTTTTTTTTTTTTAATAGTTCTTGCTTTACGGTAATATATAGTTTGCTTGGTGACACTGTACTATCCATCAAAAAAGAAAAAAAAAAAAAAAAAAAAAATCAACGTACTAAATCTCATGGCATCAAGGTTATATATATAGGGCATAGATTCATTTATGGTACACCTCAATGTTTACACTAACGAAGCCAATAAAAATCTCCTATCCCATTTTGATTGGTAACTGGTGAAACATATAAAGTAAATAGGATAGATATTTTTTATTCCTGTAGGAGTAGCAAGAACATGGGAAGAGAAGCTGATAACCATATTAGTGAAAAATTCATTGAAGTAAGAGTCTATAATTAGTTAAGTAAATCTTTAATCTTCTTTCATTTTATTCTTTTACACTTATTTAGCTTTTAGTATTGTGCCAAATAGAAAAATACCACATTTTAATCCATAAAGTCCAAAATTTACTAACATCAGACTATGCAAAGTTATGAAAACAAATATGGTTGCTATAATAACCGTGTAAATTTATATTGGCAATATTCATTTTGCATTTAGTTTTTTTTATTCTTTCTATATGTGTCTTAAGGATGAAGGAAGAGAATTAATGGTGGTTGTTATGTATGAAGAAATAAAAACAATTTAAAAAAAAATTAATATTTTAAGGAAATTAATATAGTATAAAATAGATAATTTGATGTCAATTGTCTTAAAAAATGAGTATGTAGAGTAGGAAAAATAGGTTTTTATACTAAAACATATAGAATTTTTTGCATAAGCTAATGCGAATGCTCTAAACATATACATAAAATTTGTCATTTAAGACTTCTTAACAAAGAAACTTGGTCTACGCGTCCTAGTCACCTCTTAGAAAAATGTAGGCATGCATCATCGATCAAATTGTATATGGGCATGTAAAGCTAGTGCTGTTTCTCAGTAATTTCCATGGTAATGCGGTGAAAGTTCCTGGGCTCTCCTCTGTTTCATAGTAATTTCCAGGGTAATGCGGCAAAAGTTCCTGGGCTTTCTCTGTAACCAATGTGTATTATAAATAACTATGTTAACTAAAGATTGACGACATTCTTCATCAGTTTCTTGTGTAGTCTCTACATTCAGAAAATAATGAAGGTTCTAAATGTGATTGTTATAATCATAGTGGTGCCGGTGCTTTTTCTTACAATCATACCGGCACATGAGGCTAGGACAATTTCTCATGGACAGAATCGAAACCAAAACCAAAACATGATGAACAATTGCAAGGACAAGTTGATTGGGGCAATACAGCAAGGTCAAGCCCCTCCATATGTGCCCAATCCGAGTTCAATGATGAGACAAAAGGCCTTATTTGGGCATAGACATCACACTATTGATGTCTCTCCTTCGCTACGCCGATTGCTAGGCATGGGTGCTGTCACTCCATCTGGGCCTAATTCACACACTCATATTCCTCCTAAAACAAGTCACAATACTACTCCTCCTTTTCTAGGGTCGATGGAGAAGAGTCCTCCGTCTTCCTCTATGCCCAAGGGGAGTACCTCCACGCCTTAGGTTAAAGCAAGTAACTCAAATTAAAAGTGGAGGGTTTCAAAAGCTTAGCTACATTGTTTTTTTGGCTGTGTTGGTTGCACATAGTGTGTATATCAAACTTTTCTTTATAACTAAAACTATGACTTGAATTTACATTTTCAAATTGAAAATTGTGGTTTCAAATCATGATTTCAGTTATAAAATATGGTGTGTATCTACACACTATGTTTATGTGCAATAATTTTTTTCTTTGTTTATTGAATTTTTAATGTAATTATTCTTTTAGATGTATCATGTATGTAACTCCCATCTTCTACTACATTATTAATCATTTGTAATGTGGTTGTTCCTTTCATGACAAATATTGATACTCGTAGGGGCCCATAAACGATAGTAAATATCCCCAAGCATGCAATATCTCTACGAAAGAGGAAATTACATGTTTATCGAAAATAAAAATAAATACATAAAGGGAATTACGTGATTAATAATTCAAGATGATGCTACCAACATATGTGGGGGAAAAAAAGAGAAAAGTAAAAAGAAAAGCAGAAGAAGGCTGCTTAGATATTTTCTCTGTTTTAATATTAAAGGGGCTTGTGTTTGCCCTAATACTTCTATGTATTATATTTAACACTTGTTGTTGTTTGGTCTAGTCTTATTTTTGTTTGAGTTAACTTTGTTGTTATTTGGGTTAATTTTTATTATTGTTATTTTAGCCTTTTTGTTTGTTTGTTTGTTTGAGGGGTTAAGAATAATATATTAGGGGGACATAATTATTTTAGGAGAAATGCTATTACCACAACATTTTCACATGTCACAACTTACACCAAATTCTATGCGACAAGCTATTATTGGTGGATACAAAATTGATGTTAGTATTAGGCCAACTTACACCAAGTTTTTTTTTTTTTTTTTTGGTGATATTATTGTAAATATGTTGTAAATGTAGTTGCATTTCTCTTATTTTGTGGCTAAAAAATTATTGTGATTCTTTAGCCAGTGTGTTCAACATTTTTTAAGATGGTCACAATAGGATAATTTAGTATATAATTTTTTTTACAAGTTTACACACACACACACACACACATTTTTTTTTGCAAGTCAGGGTGGTCACATGCAGCCACCACTAGTAAGTAAGGTTATTTTTAAACATCCAAAAAGTGGACAACAAAGTGTGATATCCTCTTAATGGGGCTATAAATAATAATGCCAATACCAATACCGGTACCAATACCATTAACAATAAAAATAACAATAGCAATACAAATACCAACAACAAGAATTTTAATTAAAATAAACTTGTTTCTATTTTCTAATTTAATTTTTCTTCTTAAAGAGTCCATTCATACTAAAACTTGGTGAGAATAAATATATAAGTTCTTTGGTTGATTACACATTTTCCCCTTAATTATTATTCATTTCACTTCACTCTCTTTCCTAGAATTTAAAATTGAGCAATATCCCCCTTAGTTAATAAGTGATTGGCATATGCCCCAAAACTAATAAATTCTTTTAAATTTAAACATTTTAGAGAAAATTCTTTTTATTTTAAATTGAAAAATCGGCCTCCTACTTAAAAGTATCTCATTTCCCATGCGCAACCAATGGATGCATAGATTTTCAATAGTCACCTCAAACGATAGCCACACATTCATTATTGAATCCACATTTTAATTTTGTTTGTTGAGTAGGTATTTGAATTGGTTAATTAAAAAATTCAATATATATAAGCGTATTGAATTCCCCATATGTACTTTCCATCACCCTTTCATATTTTCCGTTTATCGGTATCAACGGTCTTATCTTCTCTTTATGTCATTTTTTCACAAAATAAATGGCCCATAGGTGACTGAAGTTGTTGAATTTTACTTTGTACATCCAAAATTGGCAAGATGACAAATTTCAGTTTTAATTTTATTTCGTTTGATTTGTTAGTTTTTAACACGTAAGAGTAATATTAGTGGGTTATTTGTGGATTTTTTTTCTTCAACTTATTGTTTGATGATATTTTTTCTTTGAATAACAACAACAACAACAACAATTACCGTAACAAAAACAACATATAAAATAACAACAATATTTGAAACATAAGTATATGTTTATGTTTATGATATTTTCTTATTAAAAAAAAAAAAAAAAAAACATTCTAATAGAACTTAGTGAAAAAAAAAATTTTTGGCAAAAATACAATATACTCCATTTTAGTTTTCTTAATTTTCATTAATTTCAGTTATATGTTCTTAATTTCGATAAATAAATAAAAGGTAAAGACTTTGGTTACATAGCTACATTCACCTGGGCCTCCCCAGGTTTTTCTGGCATATGCAAACCTGATATTAGTAGTGTAATTGATAGACCATATTAGCAGGTTTTGTTTTTGTAAAAATTAATTGATTTTTGATCAAGAAAATGGGCCTTTCATGGTAATATATAATTCAAATAATGATTCCGTTTTATTCACCAGAGTAAAAGCAAAAGTAAAATAAAATTATCAGTGCATTATTATATATGGTACTTGAAAAAAAATTCATTAATTATCTTTCATACCTTGTTATCATAAAAAAAAAAAAAAAAAAATGATGACAGTAGTAATCTTATGGTTCCATGGTTATATCTGTTGCACAAATTCATATATATACAAATTCATAAGGTTATGTGGGGAGAGAAGCTTCAGAGTACATTAGTGGAGATTTCATTTATGTGAGATTTTATATTTATTTAATTACTTATTCATGGAGGAGTAATGCTAGAGCCACAAATAATTTTACAAACTCTTTACAAATTGCTGACGCAGAATGGTTAATACCAACTTTTAAAAAAATAAAATAAATGAAATACACATCAAATATTAGAACTACAATTTCATTACAATTCTTATTAAAAAAATAAATAAAATCAACTATCTCCCTTTCTTCCTTCCCCTCACCCTCTTGTCATTTTATGCAGCTCTAGTGACTTGCCTGTTCAGTTGCTTGTAAAATTGTTTATGGCCTAGCATTACTCTTTTTGAAAATTTCATTTGAATATGTTTGTTATGAAGCCAAAGTTTGGTAACTTTAGTCACAAGTTATCATAAAAAGCTCTTGTCCCTTTTAAATATATCCATTCCATCATTTAGATTAAATAATTACAAATTAAAAATATATTTATATTATATTATTTGATATTTTAAATAATGTAAAATATACTATATTTAGACTCTTAAATTAAAGAAATAAAATGTTATTGGCAAAATGGAGAGTAACCTTACCATGTAATTTCAATCGAATTCTATTACCAATAAGATATTATAACAATCTTCCCACCATCTTCACACCTTTGTACGTACGGCATTATGTCGGTATGTACGTTTTTTCCTCAAAGTATTGACTTAGTGTAACGTGTTGCAACTTGCAAGAGCTTTGTGAGAGTGCCCTTTTTGTGACACTCAGGCCCAAGGATCCCGGGCCTAAATAAAAGGTTTCATGAACCGGGCCTTGACTCATCGCAGCTAACGAGCTGTTTAAGAATCAAGTGGGATACAGGGGATGCTCCTGACAATATAAAAAAAATGACAAGCAAGGATATTCGTATCGAAGAATGCCAAAAAATCAACAAGGTAAATTCAGAAGGAAAGAAACAGGATTAGCAAAGCGATAAAAAATTAATGCTGAGGGAATCCTGGGAAATATGAAGCATGTTTCATTAATACATTGTCTGTTTGATTACAGAAAGCTCACTAGGACGTGATACAAGGTTCAATCAGGCTCAAAAATTATAGCCTTGAATGGCTATTTCAGCCTTCAAAACTTGCAAAGTTTGATTCTCGTTGAATCCGAGTATGTGCAATAGTGGCTTTTACAGGATACTGGGAAGCAATGTTTGTTTTTCCCTTAGTATTTTCTCTTCATCACAGATTTTCCTTAGTATTTTCTCTTCATCACAGATTTTTCTGATAGTTCTTCTAGAAAATCTCTTTTTTCTTGTGTTTCTCTCTTTTTTCACTGCTCTTTCTTCACAACCCATCCCTTCCTTTTATAATGGAGTTTTTGGTCTTCCCGGGGAACCGTTGGTCCCCTGTTTTACCCTTTTGCAAACAGAGCACATCCTGTTCCCATCATCTCGGTAAGTCCCATTTCCGTTTTTTTCTCATTCTTTCCTTCTTTCAGCTCTGATTCTTTTGAAAGTTCCTAGTTGGCCATCTTCTTTGGGATGTGCTGAGGTATGCCCTTCTCGGCATCCCCGTTTCTGGCGTTTTCCACTTTTCCCTTTTCTTTCCCATCTGGGCGGAATCCTGTTCTGCCAACTTGAAAGCCGCTTGTTATCATTCTTTTTTTTATGCTTCCCTATTCTGGTTCCCCGTAGCTTTTTCTGTCTGTGCCATGAAAGGTCGCTGGGTTCTACTGGCGCTCGCGTTCTTTTTGCTTTTGTTTCTTGTTTTCTTCTTCTGTCTTTTTCTTTTGAGCTGTCCTAGTCTTCCTTTGTCTTTGTACCTGAAGGGATCCGCGCCTCTTGATGGTTCCTAAGGATCCTTGCTTCTTATCCCTTGCCGTGGTTCTCTTTTTTTTGGATGCTTCTTTGTCTGGGCTTCAAGATCCCCTGGGCCTTTTTATTCCTTCATGGGTCTCCTGCATCTGCTACTTTGGGCTTAGCTTGATTTTTCCTTTTGGGCTTGACTTATTCTTTTGGGCTTCCTTCACTATGATCCTTTTTAGACCTCAACAAGCTTCAACTCTTGTTCATGCCAATCCCTCCCTATATACAAAATCCCTGGAAATTGATTTTGTAAGGTTGAATTTTATAAACCATCTTGTTGGCTTTATTCCGTGCCAAGCATGCTAGAAGCTGAAGAGTCGCGCCAGCTATTGCACTACAGGACAAAATTCCCAAGCTGGCTAGGCCATTAGCTCGCGGCCTGAACTCGCGACTCAACCCAGTCGCGAGGTCAAGTTGCCAGAACACCCTGTTTGGGAAAAACTGACTTTTCACATTCCTTCTCACCCTACTATATATATACCCTTATACCCATGATATTTAGAGAGCTTTCAGAGAGAATTTTGAGAGAGAAACCCTAGAGAAAAACAAGATTGATTCATCCACAATCTTCACATAGAGACTCTTCAAATTCCTCTACTCTTTTCCTCTCCATTGTTAAATCCTTGAGAGGTACATTACCAAAACCTTTTCTCACCATACCCATATCTGTGAGAAGGTCATTTGGTGTTTGAGAAGCAGTTTAGAAGGGACCAATTTCATATTGGAAGATGCTATGGTCAAGTAGCGGAATCCGACAAGCTAAAGAAGAAATAGGTTTGACGTAACCTCGTTGGAGTAGGAGTTTGGAGGGCTTAGGTACATTGGGTAGATTAGGCTTGGAGGGTCTTCTACTATTCATGTATCCCAACTACATTCTTTAATGGATTGTTTACCGCTTGGAGGGCGGCAGAGAGGTTTTACGCTGAGGGTTTCGGTTTCCTCTTCGATAACACATCGAGTATTGCCCTTGTGTTTGCATCTCTTTTCCCTTAATCTTTTCCATTTAATTTCTGCTGTGGATGTGATTTTATTTGGTTTAGATTGTTTATCAATTTTGTTTTATGCTTATGTTCATATTCCGAACATTAATTGTTTGACATTAAGCTTGAACTGGTAATTTGTAATTTGGGGATCTAAACGTTCATAGTGTTTTATACATTATTAAACTTTCAATTGGTATCAGAGCAGGTACACTTGTTGTGGTTTAAATACCTAAGTGTGATCCTTGACCCCTTGTGTTTATTTGCCATGGATAGTGCTTTGTATGCCTCTTTGTATGATTTGGTTGGTGATGAATGTAGCATGCCATGAGTTTGTGAAAATGCCTCTATGAGTGATAATTCTCATGATTGTGATGCTATGTTACATGAATCTTTGGATGTTGTTGATATTTCTAACATCAAACTTTTGAAGAAAAAGGCTAAGAAGTTTAATAAGGATTTGAGCAAGTTATTCTGTGAAAAGGATGATTTAATTGCTAAACTCAATGAATCCAACAAATTGGTTGAAAAATATAAGAAACTTGTTGAAAATTCTCTTGAAAAGCTAAAAGAGTTTGAATGTTTGAATATGGACTTGGATACTAAACTTGTTTTATCTAACAAACTTGTTGATAAGCTAAAATGTGAAAATGAATCTCTTAAGATGCATGCCAAGTGTTTGATTGCTAAACCTATTGCTAAAAAGGATGATAATATTTGTTACAATCATGTTATGGTACCCGATTTTGTGCCTATTGTGTGTTCTACCTCAAAGGACAAATCGGTGTACATTCCTCCACATAAAAGAAATCAAAAGGTAGAGAGAAAGGCTGTTAAGTCAAAGCCTCTGTTTAGGTCTCAACCTAAGGCTTTGGATGGATCTAAGTTTGTTCCAACTTGCCACCATTGTGGTGTGATTGGTCATATAAGACCTCAATGTCATAAGTTGAAGGGAGAACAAAACCATGTTGTTAGATCCCTTCCCAAAAAGCCTAGTAGACCTAAACACATTGTTTGTCACCATTGTGGTGCTTTTGGTCATCTAAGACCTCATTGCTCTAAGTTTCATGTTCTTAAAAGAATCAAAAGAAAAGAGAAAATTGAGCTTTTTGGAAGTTGTGATAAAAAGAGTAAACCAGTTTTGAGTGAAAATAGCATGTTGTTAAAGAAAATGTTTAATGCTCTTAACTCCTTGACTATGTGCATCTCCGGTTCTCATTCTTCCAACCCTCGTCTCACTTCTCTTGAGACACTTATTCCAAACAATCATTCCGTTTGGATGAGGAAGGGTTCCTATGGTTGAGCTTTTGTTCTTTTGGTCCTTGATCTAATTCTTTCGATCTTTGTAGGACCTTTCCTGCATTTTGTGCATCTTGCATTTATTTATATGCATTGTTTTGTTTTTGATCTTACTTTTATGTTTCAGTTTTGTGGGAGTAAAAAAATCTAAAACCACATAAAAAGTGAAAAATTCAAAAAGTTTGATTGTATATGTTTGAGCACATATCACATGTGAGTTTGGCCTTGTACCTTTGTACAAATGACTTTGTGCATTTACTAGCTTAGCTTGTTATTTTTGCACTTATATCTTTGTGGAAAAAATCTTGACATCTTTGTGTGATTGTTGTAAATCGATTTTCAAGCTTGTCATGAATGATTAGTCAATAGTCATGTTGGTTTTGATACAAGCGTAGACTTGTGTCTATATCTCTTCCCACTCTTTTATTTTTATTGCTTAAAGAATTCAATAAATGTAAATCTCAAAATGAAAAGAGATAATGAGCTACAAAAGTCGTTGCACATACTAGTATTCGACTAGGAAAAAGGGAAAATGACTTATATGAAAATGTATGATGCCCAAAAAGCCAAAAGCTTATTCATCAAATTGAAATATCACAAATTTCAAGCATCAATCTCAAAATGAAATGTTTTGGTTCAAAATGATCAAATGTTATGAATTGTAAAGAAGCCAAATGAAAAGTTTCATCGTATGTAATCATTTTCTTGTGGGAGGTCATATATGTTCATTTCTATAATTGAGATAGACCACTTGACTTAGTACTAGTTGTGTATGACTTGATTGAATTGATCATTGAAACTTTACTCTAGACTAAGGACTATTCCACATTTGATACACACACACAACACACATGCCTAATGTTCAATGAATGTCTTACTCATTTGTTAGATTGTACTTGTCTAAATGTGATGTGTGTGTGCTCAATCATATATGGATTAATCTAAAAAGATTTTTGATCATTTTATATGTTTTTGGAAGTGATTTTTATCACTCTTTGTGTTCATGTTTAGTGCTTACTTTGTTTTTCATTGTTTAAACATGTTCTGTTTTGAAAAACAAGTGTCAGAATTTTTGGCTACTCAATTTGGTTACTTGCGAGCTGCCAGCAAGCTACCAGTTTTGGCTACTCGTTTTGGCAACTTGCAAGCCGCGAGTCCAAGCCACGAGTTCACACAGAAGGGTTTCGCGACTCGCCAGTCGCAAAACGCCTAGAATCAGCTTTTTAAAGAGTTTTTTTTTCGTGGGAAATTTGTTTTAAACCTCTTCTATCCTCTCTATAACCCCTCTTTCAATATTTTTACATCAAAACCCAACCAATTTGAATTGTTTTTCATTCCATTAACATCTCTAAGGTAATTTTAAACTCTTTTCATTGATTTTGATCCTTAGATTATGTTTTGGAGAGTTTTGTGCTATTGGTTGGGATTTTTATCATAGGGGTTGGGAAAACTTAATTTTTGTCAAATTTTTTCATGGGATTGGTTTCTTTTGTTGATTTGCACTAGATGTTACCCCCCTTGTGGCAAAAAGAACATGTATTAAGGGTAGATTTCATGATGTTCATGCATTGTTTCACATTATTGTTCATAGTGTGCATGCTAGGTGTTTGATAAAATGCCTTTTAGGCATTTTCTCGCTTGTTTGGACTCCAACGAGTACCAAACTTTGGGGTTTCTCATGTTTCCTCATTAGGAACATGTTTGGTTCATTGGTTGTATATTTAACACACCTTTCCCCACATGTGCATTTTCCATACATTGGTCATACATTGCACTTAGCCACCTCTTGCACATACCATTGCTACCCTTATCATGCATTGGTCTTTACCTTGCTTCTTCATCCTAGCATGTCATGTTTACCTTATGCTTTGTAGATTTTGTTGAGGTCTAAAAAGGATCATAGTGAAGGAGGCCCAAAAGAATGAGTCAGGCCCAAAAGGAAAAATCAAGCTAAGCCCAAAGTAGCAGATGCAGGAGACCCATGAAGGAAATAAAAAGGCCCAGGGGATCCTGAAGCCCAGACGAAGAAGCATCCAAAAAAAAAAAGAGAACCACGGCAAGGGATAAGAAGTAAGGATCCTCAGGAACCATCAAGAGGCGCGGATCCCTTCAGGTACAAAGACAAAGGAAGACTAGGACAGCTCGGAAGAAAAAGACAGACGAAGAAAATAAGAAACGAAAGCAAAAGAACACAAGCGCCAGTAGAACCCAGCGACCTCTCATGGCACAGATAGAAAAAACCTCGGGGAACCAGAACAGGGAAGCACAAAAGAAAGAATGATAACAAGCGGCTTTCAAGTTGGCAGAACAAGATTCCGCCCAGATGGGAAAGAAAAGGGAAAAGTGGAAACTGCCAAAAACGGGGATGCCGAGAAGGGCATACCTCAGTACATCCCAAAGAAGATGGCCAACCAGGAACTTTCAAAAGAATCAGAGCTGAAAGAAGGAAAGGATGAGAAAAAACGGAAATGAGACTTACCGAGTGATAGATACAGGACGTGCTTTGTTTGTAAAAAGGTAAAATAGGGGAACCAACGGTTCCCCGGGAAGACCAAAAACTCCATTATAAAAGGAAGGGATGGGTTGCGAAGAAAAGGTAGCGAAAAAAGAGAGAAACACCAAAAAGAAGAGATTTTCTAGAAAAACTATCAGTAAATCTGTGGTGAAGAGAAAGAAAAACACTAAGGGAAAACAAATATTGCTTCCCAGTATCCTGTAAAAGCCACTATTGCACATACTCGGATTCAAAGAGAATCAAACTTTGCAAGTTTTGAAGGCTGAAATAGCTACTCAAGACTGTAATTTTTGAGCTTGATTGAACCTTGTATCACGTCCTAGTGAGTTTTCTGTAACTTAACAGACAATGTATTAATGAAATATGCCTCATTAATCCCAGGATCCCCTTAGCATTAATTTTGTATCACTTTGCTAATCCAGCTTCTTTCCTTTTAAATTTACCTTGTTGTTTTTTTTTTTTTTGGCATTCTTCAATACGAATATCCTTGCTTGTCATTTTTTTTTATTGTCAGGAGCATCCCCTTTATATCACTTGATTCTTAAACAGCTTGTTAACTGCGATGAGTCAAGGCCCGGTTCACCAAACCTTTTATTTAGGCCCGGGATCCTTGGGCCTGAGTGTCACAGAAAAAAGGCACTCTCACATTTTGGCGACTCCACTGGGGACTGGGCAAAGAAGAAGGAAGAAGCAATCCCTTCACAGAGTATGCCTCCAAGACAAAGAAACAACAAAGGAACTAATGTGCCACCTACGGCCTCTGAGTCCATAGGAGAAAACGAGGTAGCTTCCAGGCAAGGAGGCGAGATACCCCTGGTAGAACAGGAGGTTGTGTCAGAACAAAGACACACGAGGCAGGAACCAGACCTCATGGCCAGGATGACAGCAATGTTGAAGGATCTGGAGCAAGAAGTTCGTCTTCTCAAAAAGGGCAGGACACATGAAATCAGAGACAATGTTCCCCCTACTGGCCACCAAGATGGAACACAGCCAGAAGGAGGGTCAGCAGTGGGAGGAAGAGCCAACCCTCAGTACTTAACACTGGCAGATGTCAATGCCCTCCTGGGGCAAGAAAGGGAAAAACTCTCAGGGATCCCCAAGCAATTCTCTCGGGATCCCCCGTTCCCTCTAGAACTTCTTGGCAAACCATACCTTAAGGGGTACGAACCCCCAAAGTTCCATCCTTTCGATGGAAGAAATGGAAGTGCCGTGGAACATGTGAGTAGGTTTATCCACACTATGGCCCCCAATGCAGGAGACAGAGAATTATGTCTAAGGGAATTCGCCAAGTCCTTAGTGGATAGGGCATACACTTGGTACACCACGCTGAGACTCGGGTCCATCAAAACCTGGGATGAGATGATGGAAAAATTCTGCGCCAAATATTACCCTGGTGAAGACAAGATCACTTTCTAGAACCTGCAGATGGTGAGGCAGAGACCTGGAGAGGATCCCGTCCAATTCATTAAAAGATTTGAAGATGTGTCCCTAGACTGTTATGGAGACCATGAAGAAAAGGAGCTCGTGGAAACCTGTGTAGCCAACATACTTTTTGATTACAGGCTCAACCTTGAAAATCTATGTATCACGCAGTTTGCTGACCTGCTACAGAGAACCAGAAGGATGGCGCAAACCATGAGGACAAAAAGGCTGCCCGCATCCCAAGCTATGACAGCATCAGTAGGAGAGAAATGGAAGAGACCAGATGGGAAGGTGTTCGAGGAACCATCGGTGATCCCATGTATAGCTGAAGAGTTAAGCCATGTCTTAGACAAATGGATCGGAGATGGAGTTGTTAGGACATTCACTGTGTCCAGGCCACCAACTGACGAAGAAGAAAGGAAGAACCCTTTATTTTGCAGAATCCACAATTATGTCAAGGACTCCACCAAGGATTGCTGGACCCTTCGCAGACTCTTCCACAAAAAGTTAAGGGAAGGAACCCTGGAACTCACTCAGAAGGAGCCAGAAGTGCAGAGAAACCCCTTGCCTAACCACAAAGGGAAAGGGGTGGTAGCAGTAGTAATACATGGGAACCCGACAGAGGCAGGAGATTCTGAAGGATCTTTCCACCCCAGCACAGTCAGGACCCTCCAGAAGAATCCCAAGTTCAGGTCACTATTCAATCAATTAGGATTCGGACCAGAAGCAAGAAGAGTGGCCACAGAGTCTCTCATGAGCATAGCAGCAGATTCAGGGATGGAATGCTTTACAACAGAGTCACATGCTAGTCGAGCTTTCCTGGAGACAACCAACGCAATAACCTTCACTGATGAAGACATGGAGATTGAGCACCCAGACCACCGTAGACCCCTTTATCTAATGGCCACCATAAACAGCGTTCAAGTCAGAAGAGCACTGGTGGACACGGGGGCATCACTTAATCTCATAGCCTTGAGTACCCTGGAAGCTGTGGGCTTAGTTGACAAAAGGATCCTGGGGGCTCCCATGGAAATAACAGGATTTGGAGGATCGGTAGAATCAACAGAAGGATACGTGCAGCTAGCCTTAAGGGTAGGACTAATAGTAGCCCTGACAAGGTTTCATGTGATTAATGCAGAAGTTTCTTATCATGTGTTGCTGGGACGCCCGTGGCTTCATAAGCATCGCCTTATTCCATCCACGTTCCATCAATGCATTAAAGGGAAACTGAATGGGAGGCCCATAAGGATACCTGCCAACCATAATCCTTTCAGCTAGGGAGAAGTGAACTTTGCAGAAACGATGTTCTATGATGAATTGAAGCCAGATGTTGAGAGCCCCGCCCCAGGGACCCCAAGGGCACCTATCCTAGAAGAAGAAGAAGGAGGGAGGGGCACCCGTGACCTGAGGAACATTCTGGAAAGAAAAAGACAAAAAAGGGAGCCCAGCTCTTCAGGATCCCGAGAATGTGTAGTGGTGCGGGAGCCCGGGGGAAGGCTAATCTATCGTTTGTGAAGGTGCGTGGGACCCGAATGCATTATGCAGGATGGTCCCGGACCATCAAGCTGCATGATGGTCCAAGAAGAAATTCTAGAAGAACCAGTTAAGGAGGCCCAGATTCAGCCTGAGGAAGAATTAAAGGAAATAGATTTGGGAACAGAACCGGGATCCCGAAAGCCTGTCTTCATTAGCAGTCAATTGGTGGCGCAAGAAAGGGAACAACTAGTAACCTTGCTTCAAAAATACAGAGATGTGTTCGCATGGACCTATGATGAGATGCCTGGTTTAGACCCAGGGTTGGTAGTCCATTCTCTTAATGTGGACCCAGGGATGAGGCCAGTAGTTCAACCGGCTAGGGTCTTCCACACTGAGGTAGAAGCTCAAATAGTTCAAGAGGTCAAAAAATTGCTAACAGCTGGTTTTATCAAACCCATCCAACACCCAAAATGGCTTTCCAACATTGTACCTGTGAAGAAGAAAAACGGTCAGATCCGTTGCTGTGTGGACTTTCGCAACTTGAATAAGGCATGTCCTAAAGATGAATTCCCCTTGCCCAATATCGACCTCCTTGTAGATTCAGCTGCAGGAAGCTCAATGTTCTCATTTATGGATGGGTATAGTGGGTATAACCAAATCCGCATGGCTGCCAAAGATGCAGAGAAGACGGCATTCAGAACTCCAATTGGGAACTTTTACTATACTGTAATGCCCTTTGGCCTCAAAAATGCGAGGGCTACGTATCAGCGGACCATGACAGCCATTTTCCATGACATGATGCATGAGGAGATGGAAGATTATGTAGATGACATTGTGGTTAAGTCAAAGACCAGAACAGGACATTTCCAAGTACTTGAGCAAGATTTTGAAAGATGTAGGAAGTACAAGTTACGTATGAACCCCATGAAGTGCGCCTTTGGAGTGTCTGCTAGAAAGTTCCTTGGGTTTCTGGTACATCACAAAGGCATAAGTGTGGATCCAGCCAAGGCCACAGCTATCGCCACAATGAGAAGACCAACTACTGTTAGGGAACTCAAAAGCTTCCTGGGAAGGGTCTCCTATATTAGGAGATTTGTGCCTGGTTTGGCCTCAGCTACAGCAGGTCTATCCAAACTGTTGAAAAAGGGGAATGAATTTACCTGGGGGATCGAGCAGCAGGATGCTTTTCAAAGAATTCAGGGCATTATGAATCATTTGTCCACCCTCCAGGCACCAGTACGTGGGCGACCTCTACTGATATACTTAGCATCAAACTCCCAGGCAATAGGAGCTTAACTGGCACAAGAAGACGACCAAGGGAATGAGCAGCCTGTATATTATGTAAGCAGAACACTCAAGGATACCGAGACCAGGTACCCTAGAATAGAGAAAGCCTGCCTAGTGATCATTTATGCGTCCCAAAGGCTAAAGAGGTACTTCTCAGCTCACCAAATCCTTTTGGTAACCAAGTCCCACCTCATAAAAGCACTCCTGCATCAGCCCCTTCTTACGGGAAGAATAGCACAATGGCTAGTTTTGCTCTCTCAATATGATATAGGCATAAGAACTCCCAAGGCTGTCAAAAGCCAGGCCATAGCAGATTTACTAGCTCAATTCCCAGGAAAGGAGGAAGGCCCGCTGAGCAAAAAGATCCCTGGTGAGGTAGCAGTAATGGAGATCCCAGGGAAGAAATGGACCATGAGGTTTGACGGGTCGGCTACAGCAACTTCAAATGGGGTAGGAATTGTACTAAGTTGTGAAAATGGGGATATCATACCCTTGTCTTTCAAGCTTGGTTTCTCGTGCTCTAATAATGCAGTTGAATATGAGGCATACCTAATCGGGTTGACTATAGCACTCAGCATAGGAGTGAAACATATGAGAGTGTTGGGAGATTCCAATCTTGTAGTCTCCCAAGTGAAAGGTGACTTCGCGTTACGGGAACAAAGCTTAGCAGCCTACAGGACTTGGGCACAAAGGCTGAAGATGGAATTTCAGACCTTTAGCATAGAGTACACTCAAAGAAGTGAAAACAGGTTTGCTGATGCGCTCGCCACCCTGGGATCCCAAATACCATTTAATGGGAGAGATACGCTGATAAAAATAGGAAGGCAGGAACATTCTATTGTAAGGATCCTCCAAGGGATGTACCCCGGAGAGTCCAAACAGTGGGATTGGAGGGACGAAGTCAAAGAAAAGATGAAAGAGGCAGGGCCTAGAGGAAACATCAAAGAACTAATGGATTACACTCAGATAGAAGGAGAATTGTATAAAAGGCTGCCAGGAGGAATTTTGTCCAGATGTATCACCGAGAAGGAAGGAAAGTCGAAGCTAGAAGAATTACACGCCCAAGCATGTGGAGTTGCAGAAAAGGTCAGCCTATATAGAAGGATGCAACGCATGGGGTATTACTGGCCAAACATGGACAAGGAAGCAGCAATTATACAGGAGAAATGTCAGGAGTGTCGTTTGGCAATTGATAAAGAAGAAAGCTACGCGGTGTTTATTGCAGAAGATTGGTGGGTTCCTTTCATAGGATACCTGGCTCAGGGGATCCTGCCAACCGACAGAAAACTAGCCCATAAGCTCAAGAAGCTAGCAGGCAGATATTTCCTGCAAAACGACATCTTATTCAAAAAGGGATACTGTGGGGATCCCCTAAGGTGCCTAGGACCAAAGGAAGCTAGAGAAGTAGTCAGGGAAGTACATTCTGAAGATTGTGGAAGTCACCCGGGGAAGAGAAGGTTGTATAAGCAATTACTATTGTTGGGATATTACTGGCCAACGATGAAAAGAGACTCTGAGGAGCTGGTCAAAACATGTCATGCTTGCCAAGTCCTGGGAGATGCAATTCACCCTCACCCAAATGTTCTACAGGATATGACGACACCATGGCCTTTTCACACTTGGGGGCTTGATCTCATAGGGCCTATAAACCCTCCATCCAACGGTTACATATGGATCCTGGCAGCCACCGAGTACTTTACAAAATGGGTAGAGGCCATCCCTTTGAAAAAAGCCACTGGAGCAGCCGTGGCAAATTTCATTCGAAACCACATCATTACGAGGTTCGGGATCCCCAAAAGATTGATCAGTGACAACGGAACCCCATTCATAAACAAAGATATGAAGGGGTTAACTGAAGCATACCACATCAAGCATGGGAGATCTACCCCATACTACCCACAAGGAAACGGCCAAGCTGAAGCTACTAATAGGGTAATGTTGAAGATCTTTAAGAAAATGAAGCATGAGTATGGAGGGAAGTGGAGTGACCATCTGGCAGATGTACTTTGGGCATGTAGAAGCTCTGTAAAGATAGTCACAGGATTCTCCCCATTCTTCCTGGTCTATGGAACAGAAGCCATCGGCCCCGTAGAGTTAGTCATTCCTACACCAAGGGTAGTTCTGGATGAAAATCAAGGAGAAAGTGAGGACACAAACAATGAAAGGAGGCTAGCAGATCTGGAAGGGGTAGAAGAAGAAAGAGAGCTGGCCAAGAAAAGAAGCCAGAGGTACCAGCAAAGAATGACTAGAGCATATGCACAAGCAGTACGCCCAAGAATGTTCACTGAAGGGCAATTAGTACTAAGGATGGCGGAACACGTGAGGAGGAACTTGCCAGGGCCTTCCAAGTTCACCCTAAAATGGGAAGGACCCTACATCATTAGTGCAGCTCATGAGAGTGGCTATTATTACCTTACCAAAGAAGATGGGACAGTCCTGACAGAACCCATAAACGGGAAATGGCTGAAACAATACTATGCATAAGGATGAGGGGATCCCGGTACCTCAGGGTCCTTTTACCAGCTTCACCATCTGCTAAGTCTTTTTTTTTTTTTTTTTTTTTTTTTTTTTTTTTATCTTTTTATTTCAGCCTTTATCATGAATTCTAGTCTAAAATGATTTTGTTCAGGAACATATGATAGATTGACACTTTGTGGTCAATACTGCACTAAATGATTTTCTTTGTTCCTTAAAAATGACCATATTTTAATGAAGTTCCTTTTTCTTCAATATTTAAGTCTTTCTTTAAATACTGCAAAGACCAAGTTTGGAAGGATACTTGAGTAAAAAAAAAAAAAAAGGTATGTAATACCCTTTTACATATGGCCCAGGATTCACCCCATAGATAATTTCAGATACCCCACAGACAGTTCCAAGTGCATAGGTCTAGGATCACAGATAAAAGTAAAGTACCCAAGATACCTAGCCTAGCACTTGGCAAAAGAGGGGAACCTGTCAAAGTTCATGAACTGGGACCGTATCTCAAAATATATATAGGAAAAGATACTAGTGTACCCAGTTCAGTACTTGCATAATAGATCACCGGGTACCTGGACTAGAACTTACAGTGAAGCCTGTGGAAACCATGGTCCAGGACTCAGGAAAGAAAAGAGAAAAGTCATAGGAAAGAAAAGGCAATATATCAAAGAGAAAAGCAGATTCACATACTAAGAAATTAGAAGCAGTTTTGAAACACCAAAAAAAAAAAAAAACAAAGAGGAAAGCAATGTTCAAAAAAAAAAAACTTATACAACCCCAAATTGTTTATGTAAATCTAAAGTAAGCTAAGGAATGAGGCCGGCCAACAGGGAGGCATCCGGAGAAATAACAAGCACAGTCGAAGCAGAAAGGATCCTCTGCCGCTTGACCTTCAAGTCTTGTAAAATCTTGTGAGCACGAGCCAAAGCTTCCTCAGCAGCAGCTATCTCGATGTCTATACTCTTGGATGATTGCCTCTGAAACAGCATATGAGCCAACAGACGCAAGTGATCCAACAAAAAAGACAAATTGAACTTGGCCTCCAGAAGGTCTTGGACCACCCCTCTCCACTCCAGAAGCTTTTCTTCAGACAAAGAATCTACAGAAGAATTCCTCAGGGAAACCAGCACAGCACATAGCAACTCCATCAAAATATTACCCAGAAAAACACCTCCCCTGAAGCCACTGGTTAAATCCCCGTGACTTTTGAGCAGACTCTCTAACAGCGACAGGCCTTCAACAGGAACAGAGAAGCACAGGAAGCTGCCATAAGAAGACCCAGAAGCATGGAAATGGCTGGCAAGAAGACTGTTAAATTCCAAGAGATCAAAGCGAGCCAGGAAGGAGGAAAGCCTTGAATCAAGATCTGAGGCAGCCACTCTCGAGGCGTCCCCCATCGCCGTGTCACCACTTGCAGAGACTGGAGGACTTGCAGCCTTTCGCTCTGGCTGAAGATCAGCAATTTGAACGGATCTCACAATTCCTTCAGGGATAACAGGCTCAGAATCTGTAAAGCCTGTATCAATATTCAAAAAAAAAAAAAAAAAAAAAGGAAGAACAGATTTAGTCTTAAAAAAAAAAAAAAAAAAAAAAGGAGAGAGAAGAACAAACCAGTACCGGCTTCTTGAGGTAGAGCCTCTTCTTCTTGATCCCCTGATTTCCCCGAAGATTCTGGGAAAGAACATAAGGCAAGTTGGAGAAAGGATGAAGAACCAATGGCAAAATGGCTAAAGGAAGGAAGAGATGTAGGGGGCTTCGCCATTTTTTTTAAAAAAGAGAAGGGCGAAGGGAAGGAAAGAAAGGAAAAGGAAACACAGTGGGAGCAGCTCGCACTCACCTTCTGAGCTTTCTGATTCTAAAGAAGAGGCAACACTGGGAGCAGACTTCTCACTGGCTTGACCTAAAAGGAGAAGGAAAAGAAGGAACTCAAACAAAAAACTGGAAAAGAAAATAGAGATGTAACGCTATTTCAAGGAAACATGGCTCACTTGTTTGTTTGGATAAAGGAGTGTCTCCCAAAGTGCCTTTATCTGACAATGTTTGAGGAAACACAGTCCTGATGGGACTGGGAGTGCGCTCAAGATGGGGACTTTGAGATGTAGGGATCTTAAAGGCTTTGGGATCCTGAGAATCCTGGGAACCCTACATCGGTTGCCCGATTTCCTCAGCTAGGCCACCAGTAGGGGGCTCCTCCCCCACAATAGGAAAGGCAACAGAAAGAGCTGTAACAGTTTCCTCTCCCAGAGCCTTGCCGGTCTTAGGAGGAGATACCTCCACCTAAAGGAAGAAGAGGAGGAAAAAGCAGTGCCAAGTGAAAAACAACGGGGTAATGCTAACAACACAGTGCCAGAGCAAAAGGAAAAAAAAAAAAAAAAAAAGGCACACATACCACGTCATCACCAGAAGATTGGCTTTTGCCCTTCTTGTAATCAGACTTGCGTTTGGACTGCAAAGGAAACCACCACTCGTCAGCAAAATAGAAATAAGTGCAACAAGGTGAACAAGTGAAAAAGAGAGAAGAAGGAAAGAAGTCTTGCCCTTCTCTCTCTCTCTCTACAGATTCTCTGGAAGTCTTTTGCTTACTACGAGTACGCCCAGAGGGTCCTAAAGGAGGCTGGGATACAACACCAGAGGATCCTAAAGAACCATGGACTGAAGCAGTCACAGGAACCTGGGAAAAAGAAGACTCTACCTTGGTCTTCTTCCGGGTCCTTGAAGCCAAAGATTCCCCGACATCCTTGCCTTCCTGAGATGCCAAGTGTGTTTGAGATTTCCCAGTTTTTCTTCTTTTCATCTCAGAACCTATCTTCACACCCTCTGTGCTTTCATCAACATCAACATCTTTCATTTTTTCCGGCCTGACATCCTTACCTTTACTCGAAACGGTGGCAGCACCTATTGTCTCCACTGCACCTTTCTTGATGGGCACTCCAGAGGAAGTGCCAATGACGAGACTATAACCCAGCCAAGTCTCAGAAAAATCCTGTGCATAAGTCACCCAACCTCCCCTAGAGGCATGCCACTCTGCGAACCTAGTCTTGCTGCTTGCAGCAGCAGAAACAATCCCAGCAGTAGGAAGGAATAAACTCCTATTGGATGTCGGAGCAGAAGCAATACTAAGATTCGAGGTTTCCCGAACTATACCGAAGCCAACATAGTCAATAAAAGACTTCTGCACTCTTCTCCAATAACTAGTATAGCCACTAGAAGCAAAGACTCCTCTCTGGGAGTTGGGCACCGCAAATTGGGGGCTCCTCCGTGACCAATAAGAAAAGGCCTGCAGCCTCAAGAAAGGATCCAAAGAAGGAAGGGACGGCACCACGTCCTTAAAAACCGGGGGAACGTCCTGGTCAAAACCAAACTGTCGGAGCACCCGGTGTGCTGAATAATGGGTATATTTTGGGCCACTCGAAGAAGGCACAGGAAGCCAAGAGGGGCTAATGCAAGCAAGATAAGCCAGATTGCCCTTATCACCACGGCGCAAGTCAAAGGTATTACCTGTAGAAGATAAAAAAGAAGACAATACAAAATCACACGCAAAGCCAGGGCCAAACTCACGAGGGGATCTCCAATGTAAGTTCCCTGCTTGGTCAAATAACTCCAAAAGATTAAGGCCACCACCTTTCAAGCTAATCCAACGAAAAATAATGGGAAAAGCATCAGTCGAATTGCCACAAAGACCCTTCACTATGTTTGGGGATCCTTGGAATTTATCCTTCACAAATTTCAAATTCCTGCACTTGGCCAAAGTAGCTGCAGAACGGTCCCACATGAAAATCTGAAGGATAGCACAGTGAAGAGATGAGGTAATCACATAACAAGAATCACCTTCGGTCTCATCTCCATGAAGCTGGTCCAATTGAGAGTAAACGTGACCCAAAAACAGAGGGGCCAAAGGATATTGGGTACCTCGAGCCAACTTGATCGCTAACAGAAAAAAAAGAAGACTTAACTCCAGACCCAGGGAACTCACTGAACAAGAACTTGCTAAGCCAAAAAGCCAGAAAATCGGCCCACCTCACTTCCTTATTTTTCTCACGAGAGAGGGTCATCACCCATCTCCCCATTCTAGCCGGTTTACCACCAGATTAGGCAGCACGACCACCAAAATGACCGAACAGTTTATCTTCCACCACGAGATCCTCCCCAGAAAGGTTAATATCAAAGGGGCTCTCGTCACCAAATACCGGGAGGAGGAAGTTATTAACCACATCCTCCAAGGTAATCGTTAATTCACCAACAGAAAAGAAAAAAGTATGAAGGGATGGGCACCAACGACTTACTAGATGCCTGAGCCCTTTGGCATCTCTAAAGCCCTCAAGATTTCTAGAAATAGCCACTACCTTTAGGATACCAGCGCGCTCCAAGTGACCCACAAACTCAACATCAGACGGTTCCTTGTCTACCCAGATGGGCCAGCCCTGGATTTTTCCCGGGACAAAATCAAAGAAGATAGGCACCGCCTCTCGAACTCCTTGTCTAATCTGAAGGTCGAAGATCTCTCTAGGGTCAGGAACCTGAGTGGAACCGGCGAAACCCGCTTAGCCAGAAAACACCCAAGCATGAGGAGATGGAGGAGCCTCACCATGAGATACATGAGGGAAAAATGAACTGAGAGAATACCAAGGATCCCGTAAAGGGAAGGCTGGACATTCAGTAACCTCGCGAGAATCACTCGGAGCAGAACCAGAAGAACCTTCGCCCTCAGAAGGACTGGGGGTACGCTCTCTCCTCTTTCGGGAAGAAGAAGAAGCCATTAGAACAACACGTACAATGAGAAGAGAAGAGATTGAAAGTGTGAAAAGGGAGAAGACCGGAGTAACAGAGAAGAAGAGAAAAAGAAAGAGAAACCCAAAGAATGAAAGACTCAGAGAAGCAAAGTGGTAAGATGAAACGGCTACAATAAAGGCGCAAATAGCAGTTGGGGAAGACAGTGTATGGAAAGACACGCCAGTTGCCAAAAAATTTAATTTGAAGAAGGGATTAATCAGCGGTTATTAATGAGAAGTAACGGGAAACGAGAAAAGTGGATAGAGGAATTTTACCTCAAATACTCAACTGCCACGTCCCGTGCAAAGAGGAAGCTGCAAAAAAAAAATAATAATAATAAGGGAACGCAACACACAAAAAGGAGGTGACCAAAAGCAGCAGAAAAGGGCTGGGATCCCAAGTAAAAAGGAAGGGAACCCAGTAGAAGTTAAAAAAGGGGGATCCTACGAAGATCTTGGAAAACCTGAATCACTCACGCGTGGGCTTCAGGCAACCCACAAGCTCAGGGGGCTAAATGTTGAGGTCTAAAAAGGATCATAGTGAAGGAGGCCCAAAAGAATGAGTCAGGCCCAAAAGGAAAAATCAAGCTAAGCCCAAAATAGCAGATGCAGGAGACCCATGAAGGAAATAAAAAGGCCCAGGGGATCCTGAAGCCCAAACGAAGAAGCATCCAAAAAAAAAAGAGAACCACAGTAAGGGATAAGAAGTAAGGATCCTCAAGAACCATCAAGAGGCGCGGATCCTTTCAGGCACAAAGACAAAGGAAGACTAGGACAGCTCGGAAGAAAAAGACAGAAGAAGAAAATAAGAAACGAAAGCAAAAGAACACAAGCGCCAGTAGAACCCAGCGACCTCTCATGGCACAGATAGAAAAAACCTCGGGGAACCAGAACAAGGAAGCACAAAAGAAAGAATGATAAAAAGCGGCTTTCAAATTGGCAGAACAGGATTCCACCCAGATGGGAAAGAAAAGGGAAAAGTGGAAACTGCCAAAAACGGGGATGCTGAGAAGGGCATACCTCAGCACATCCCAAAGAAGATGGCCAACCAGGAACTTTCAAAAGAATCAGAGCTGAAAGAAGGAAAGGATGAGAAAAAACGGAAATGGGACTTACCGAGTGATAGGTACAGGACGTGCTCTGTTTGCAAAAAGGTAAAACAGGGGAACCAACGGTTCCCCGGGAAAACCAAAAACTCCATTATAAGAGGAAGGGATGGGTTGCGAAGAAAAGGTAGCGAAAAAAGAGAGAAACACAAAAAAAGAAGAGATTTTCTAGAAAAACTATTAGTAAATCTGTGGTGAAGAGAAAGAAAAACACCAAGGGAAAACAAATATTGCTTCCCGGTATCCTGTAAAAGCCACTATTGCACATACTCGGATTCAAAGAGAATCAAACTTTGCAAGTTTTGAAGGCTGAAATAGCCACTTAAGACTGTAATTTTTGAGCTTGATTGAACCTTGTATCACGTCCTAGTGAGCTTTTTGTAACTTAACAAACAATGTATTAATGAAATATGCCTCATTAATCCCAGGATCCCCTTAGCATTAATTTTGTATCGCTTTGCTAATCCTGCTTCTTTCCTTTTGAATTTACCTTGTTGTTTTTTTTTTTTTTTGGCATTCTTCAATACAAATATCCTTGCTTGTCATTTTTTTTTTTATTATCAGGAGCATCCCCTGTATATCACTTGATTCTTGTAAGGTTGAATTTATTCAACCATCTAATTGGCTTTATTCCGTGCCAAATTTGCTTGTAATTCAGCATTTAGAAACCCTGTATTTAGGTGGGATTGTTGTAAGGGTAGTGAGTGAGATAGAGTGAAGTTTGCTCAAGAGTGTGCAAGAAAACAGAGTGTCGCGGCTGGGACTCGCGGGTGGACTCGCGGCTTCAACCCGCCAGAAGATGCACACGTGCCAAGCATGCTGGAAGATGAACAGTCATGCTAGCTGGAGCACTACAGGACAAAACAGGACAACTGGCCATACGGTTAACTCGCGACTGGATCTCGCGACTTGGTTAAGCCGCGAGGTCAAGCCGCGAGCCACCCCTGTTTTGGAAAAACCTGACGTTTCGCATTCCTCTTCACTCCAGTATAAATACCCTTTTAACCCACGATTGAAAGAGAGCTTCCAGAGAGAATTTTGAGAGAGAAACCCTAAAGAAAAACTAGATTGTTTCACCCACAATCTCTACCTTAGAGTCTCATCAAATTCCCTCACTCTCTTCCTCTCCATTGTCAAATCCTTGAGAGGCATTATACCAAACCTGGTTCTCACCACTATCATCTCTGTGAGACAGACGTTTGGAGTTCTGGGAAGCAGTTAGGAAGGAGCCAATCTTCATTGGTTGATGCTACGGTGTAGTAGCGGAATCCGGAAAGCTAGAAAAGAAAAAGGTTCGGTGCAACCTCGTTGGAGCAAGAAGCTTGGAGGGCTTAGGTGCATTGGGTAGATTAGGCTTGGAGGGTCTATTGCTGTCCTTGTATCCCAACTGTATTTTCTAGTGGATTGATTACCGCTTGGAGGGCGGCGGAGAGGTTTTTCGCCGAGGTCTTCGGTTTCCTCTTCGATAACACATCGGGTGTTATCTTTGTGTTTGCATCTTCCTTCCTCTCTATCTCTGCCTTTATATTATCTGCTGTGATTTTATTATGTTATGGCTTAGATAGTTTTTATCCTATTTCACATTATAGCATATGTTAAGTTTCCGCACACTTGTTGTTTAACATATTGCTTGTGTTGGTTAAGTTGGTTTTTGGGGGTCTAAACGTTCAAAAGTGTTTTTGTACACGTTTTTGAACTTTCAATTGGTATCAGAGCGGGTACACTTGTTGTGGTTTAAATACCTAAGTGTGATCCTTGACCCCTTGTGTTTATTTGCCATGGATTGTGCTTTGTATGACTCTTTGCATGATTTGGTTGGTGATGAATGTAACATGCCACGTGTTTGTGAAAATGCCTCTATGAGCGTTAATCCTCATAAGTGTGATGACATGTTATTTGAATCTATGGGTGTTGTTGACAAACTCTTCAAGAAAAATGCTAAGAAGTTTCAAAAGAATTTGAGCAAGTTATTTTGTGAAAAGGATGATTTGATTGCTAAGCTCCATGAATCCAACAAATTGGTTGAGAAATATAAAAAACTTGCTGAAATTTCTCTTGAAAAGCTGAAAGAGTTTGAATGTTTGAATATGGACTTGGATGCTAAACTTGTTTTGTCTAACAAACTTGTTGATGATCTTAAATGTGAAAATGAATCTCTTAAGATGCATGCCAGGTGTTTGATTGCTGAACCTATTGTTAAAAATGATGAAAATATTTGTTGCAATCATGTTGTGGTACCCGATTTTGTGCCTAGTGTGTGTTCTACCTTAAAGGACAAATCGGTGTACATTCCTCCACATAAAAGAAATCAAAAGGTGGAGAGAAAGGCTGTTAAGTCAAAGCCTTCGTTTAGGTCTCAACCTAAGGCTTTGGATGGATCTAAATTTGTTCCAACTTGCCACCATTGTGGTGTGATTGGTCATATAAGACCTCAATGTCATAAGTTGAAGATGGAACAAAATCATATTGCTAGATCCCTTCCCAAAAGGCCTAGTGGACCTAAACACATTGTGTGTCACCATTGTGGTGCCTTTGGTCATCTAAGACCTCAATGCTCTAAGTTTCATGCTTTTAAAAGAATCAAAAGAAAAGAAAAACTTGAGCTTCTTGGAAGTTGTGCTAAAAAGAATAAACCGGATTTTAGTGATAATAGCATGTTGTTAAAGAAAGTGTTTAATGCTCTTAACTCCTTGTCTATGTGCATCTCCGGTTCTCATTCTTCCAACCCTCGTCTCACTTCTCTTGAGACACTCATTCCAAACAATCGTTCCGTTTGGATGAGGAAGGGTTCCTATGGTTGAGCTTTTGCCCTTTTGGTCCTTGATCTAATTCTTTCGATCTTTGTAGGACCCTTCATGCATTAAATGTCATATCTTCATGCATTTTGTGCATCTTGCATTTATTTGT
Source organism: Quercus robur (assembly GCF_932294415.1). Classification (NCBI taxonomy): domain Eukaryota; kingdom Viridiplantae; phylum Streptophyta; class Magnoliopsida; order Fagales; family Fagaceae; genus Quercus; species Quercus robur. The sequence goes on along the minus strand of NC_065540.1, from coordinate 34,292,583 downwards.
ATGCATTGTTTCGTTTTTGATCTTACTTTTATGTTTCTATTTTGTGTGAGTAAAAAAATCCAAAACCACATAAAAAGTGAAAAATTCAAAAAGTTTGATCGTATATGTTTGAGCACATATCACATGTGAGTTTGGCCTTGTACCTTTGTACAAATGGCTTTGTGCATTTTCGAGCTTAGCTTGTTATTTTTGCACTTATATCTTTGTGGGAAAAATCTTGACATCTTTGTGTGATTGTTGTAAATCGATCTTCAAACTTGTCATGAATGATTTGTCAATAGTCATGTTGGTTTTGATACATGCGTAGACTTGTGCTTATATCTCTTCCCACTCTTTTATCTTTATTGCTTAAAGAGCTCAATAAATGTAAATCTCAAAATGAAAAGAGATAATGAGCTGCAAAAGCCATCGCACATACTAGTATTCGACTAGGAAAAAGGGAAATCGACTTATATGAAAATGTATGATGCCCAAAAAGCCAAAGGCTTGTTCATCAAATTGAAATATCAAAAATTTCAGGCATCAATCTCAAAAATGAGATGTATTGCTCAAAATGAGTTGTATTGATTCAAAATGATCAAATGATATGAATTGTAAGAAGCCAAATGAAAAGTTTCAATCTTATGTAATCATTTTCTTGTGGGAGGTCATATATGTTCACTTCTATAATTGAGATATACCACTTGACTTAGTACTAGTTGTGTATGACTTGATTGAATTGATCATTGAAACTTCATTCTAGACTAAGGACTATTCCACATTTGATACACACACATAACACACTTGCCTTATGTTCAATGAATGTCTTATTCATTTGTTAGATTGTACTTGTCTAAATGTGATGTGTGTGTGCTCAATCATATATGGTTCAATCCAAAAAGATTTTTGATCATTTTATATGTTTTTGGAAGTGATTTTTATCACTCTTTGAGTTTATGTTTAGTGCTTACTTTGTTTTTCAATGTTTAAACATGTTCTGTTTTGAAAAACAAGTGTCAGATTTTTTGGCCACTCATTTTGGCTACTTGCGTGAGCTGCCAGCAAGCTGCCAGTTTTGGCTGGTCAGTTTGGCGGCTTGCAAGCCGCGAGTCTAAGCCGCGAGTTCAGACAGAGAGGTTTCGCGACTCACTCGCGACTTGGCTCGCGACTCGCCAGTCGCGAGTCGCCCAGAATTAGCTTTTTAAAGAGCTTTTTCGTGGGAAACTTGTTTTAAACCTCTCCCATCCTCTCTAAAACCCCTCTTTCAATATTTTTACATCAAAACCCAACCAATTTGAATGGTTTTTCAATCCATTAACATCTCTAAGGTAATTATAAACTCTTTTCATTGATTTTGATCCTTAGATTATGTTTTGGAGAGTTTTGTGCTCTTGGTTGGGATTTTCATCATAGGGGTTGGGAAAACTTTTTTTTGTCAATTTTCTTCATGGGATTGGTTTCTTTTGTTGATATGCATTGGATGTTGGCCCCTTGTGGCAGAAAGAACATGTATTAAGGATGGATTTCATGATGTTCATGCATTGTTTCACATTTTTGTTCATAGTGTGCATGCTAGGTGTTTGATAAAATGCCTCTTAGACATTTTCTCGCTTGTTTGGACTCCGATGAGTACCAAACTTTGGGGTTTCTCATGTTTCCTTATTAGGAACATGTTTGGTTCATTAGTTGTGTATTTTGCACACTTTGCCCCACATGTGCATTTTTCATGCATTGGTCATGCATTGCACTTAGCCACCTCTTGCACACACCTTTGCTATCCTTGTCATGCATTGGTCTTGACCTTGCTGTTTCATCCTAGCATGTCATGCTTACCTTATGCTTTGTAGCATGTTTCTTTGTCTTAGGTTTGAGCTTCATTTTCTCATTCATCTTGCACCCTTCATGCATCATTAGCATTGTTCATACCTTCATCTCTTGCCCTCGTTTCTTCTTGACCCTTTGTCTATTCCTGACAAAAAGGGGGAGAGTATACTCTAGAGAATGTTTCGGAGTATTTTGTCATTTCTATATGACTCTTGTGCACATCCTTAGGGGGAAAAATTCTATTTCTCATGCACATTTGTGGGGGGGGGGGAGATATTCCATAGGGGAGATGCATATACCAAGGGGGAGAAGACATTGTGTTAACTAGAAAACCTTGTTCTATTTGTTTTCTTGTTGGCTTTATGGTGCTTTGAGTTATGCTTTGTTGTTCTCATTGCATCATGTTTGTGCTTTGGACATGCATTTATCCCTATGCTATTATGCTTCATTGAATGCATGTTCAGATGATCATTTGCTTTGCTATGTGATCATTATAGCCATTTCTATACTTGTTATATTATACTTGTCATTTATTACTTGCTTTACCTTGAGGGTCTAATATGTTTTGTGCAAGTGTTTCAGGGTACAAGTATAAATATGTTCCAAGTGCATCACAGCTTATCATCACTTTGAAGGGGAGAAATTTTAAGCACTTTTAGTTTATATTGTTTAAGTTTTTATTCAATATAATGTGTTTGTACCCATGTGCTTTTGTAAGCTTTTAGGGTTAATGTTTTATGCATAGTTTGTAGGCTTTATGGTATGTACCTTGCTTAAGTGCAGCCTTTATGCTATGTTGAAATCAGTACTTTAATCTAAATGTTCTGCATTTTGGTTTATGTACTGTCACTCTTGTGCCCTTGTAGGATTGTTCCTAGATGCATATGCCATGTGTGCTATGCATTGGTTAAGTGTTGAGCATACAAGTGTCTTGCCTTGTGCTTGTTAACTTGTATGTCCTTGTGTTCATTCCAAGTGTGAATGAGCACTGTGATCACTACCTTGTGGTGTTCACTTGGTTGATCAAGCCATGGTTTGTTTGTTAACTCCATCTTTGCTTGATCTCATATTGCCTGTTTCATATGCATTTATAATTTTCTGCTTACAATGATCATGGTGTATTGTTGTGTTTCAGGAGTTTATGTTCATATGATTCAAGTGCTTCACAGCTTCTAGAGTTAGGTGTGAGTGAGTTTTGTTCAACTGTTCCCAACTCACATGTTAAGTCTAGAGTCTGTTTTAGGGTTTTGTCACGGAATAGCCAAAGGGGGAGATTGTAAGGTTGAATTTATTCAACCATCTAATTGGCTTTATTCCGTGCCAAATTTGCTTGTAATTCAGCATTTAGAAACCCTGTATTTAGGTGAGATTGTTGTAAGGGTAGTGAGTGAGATAGAGTGAAGTTTGCTCAAGAGTGTGCAAGAAAACAGAGTGTCGCGGCTGGGACTCACGGGTGGACTCGCGGCTTCAACCCGCCAGAAGATGCACACGTGCCAAGCATGCTGGAAGATGAACAGTCATGCTAGTTGGAGCACTACAGGACAAAACAGGACAACTGGCCATACGGTTAACTCGCGACTGGATCTCGCGACTTGGTTAAGCCGCGAGGTCAAGCCGCGAGCCACCCCTGTTTTGGAAAAACCTGACGTTTCGCATTCCTCTTCACTCCAGTATAAATACCCTTTTAACCCACGATTGAAAGAGAGCTTCCAGAGAGAATTTTGAGAGAGAAACCCTAAAGAAAAACCAGATTGTTTCACCCACAATCTCTACCTTAGAGTCTCATCAAATTCCCTCACTCTCTTCCTCTCCATTGTCAAATCCTTGAGAGGCATTATACCAAACCTGGTTCTCACCACTATCATCTCTGTGAGACAGACGTTTGGAGTTCTGGGAAGCAGTTAGGAAGGAGTCAATCTTCATTGGTTGATGCTACGGTGTAGTAGCGGAATCCGGAAAGCTAGAAAAGAAAAAGGTTCGGCGCAACCTCGTTGGAGCAAGAAGCTTGGAGGGCTTAGGTGCATTGGGTAGATTAGGCTTGGAGGGTCTATTGCTGTCCTTGTATCCCAACTGTATTTTCTAGTGGATTGATTACCGCTTGGAGGGCGGCGGAGAGGTTTTTCGCCGAGGTCTTCGGATTCCTCTTCGATAACACATCGGGTGTTATCTTTGTGTTTGCATCTTCCTTCCTCTCTATCTCTGCCTTTATATTATCTGCTGTGATTTTATTATGTTATGGCTTAGATAGTTTTTATCCTATTTCACATTATAGCATATGTTAAGTTTCCGCACACTTGTTGTTTAACATATTGCTTGTGTTGGTTAAGTTGGTTTTTGGGGGTCTAAACGTTCAAAAGTGTTTTTGTACACGTTTTTTAACTTTCAATTCTTAAACAGCTTGTTAGCTGCGGTGAGTCAACGCCCGGTTCACCAAAGCTTTTATTTAGGCCCGGGATCCTTGGGCCTAAGTGTTACAGAAAAAAGGCACTCTCACAGCTTTTTACTTTGTCTTAAGTTTGAGCTTCATTTTCTCATTCATCTCGCATCCCTCATGCATCATTATCATTATTCATACCTTCATCTCTTGCCCTCTTTTCTCCTTGACCCTTTGTCTATTCCTAACAAAAAGGGAGAGAGTATACTCTAGAGAGTATACCGGAGTGTTTTGTCATTTCTATATGACTCTTGTGCACATCCTTAGGAGGAGAAATGCTATTTCTCATGCACATTTGTAGGGGGAGATATATTCCATAGGGGAGATGCATATACCAAGGGGGAGAAGACATTGAGTTAATAAGAAAACTTTGTTTTGTTTGTTTCTCTTTATGTTTGTTTTCTTGTATTGCATCGTGTTTGTGTTTTTGGACATGCATATATCCCTATGCTATTGTGCTTCATTGAATGCATGTTCGGATGATCATTTGCTTTGCTATGTGATCATTGTAGTCATTTCTATATGACTGTTTTGGTGTATGATTAAGTTGTTCACATGTTTTACATTATGTTTACTTGATCACAATTTACTTATTACATTATACTTGTCTTTTTATTACTTGCTTTAGCTTGAGGGTCTAATGTGTTTTGTGCAAGTGTTTCAGGTTACAAGTATATATGTTACAAATGCATCACAGCTTCTCTTCATTCTGAAGGGGAGAAACTTTAAGCACTTTTAGTTTATATTGTTTAAGTTTATATTTAGTATTTTGTAGTTTGTGCCCATGTTGCTTTTGTAAGCTTTTAGGGTTTGTTTCCTTGAGTTTGTAGGCTTTTATGGTTTGTACCATGTTTATGTAGCCTTTATGTTCTATTGCCAATACTTCTAGCTAAATGTTATGCATTTTCTTTAAGTATTCTCACTCTTGTGCCCTAGTAGGATTTTGTTCCTAGATGCATATACTTTAAGTATTGTGCATTAGTTGAGTGTTAGGCATGCAAGTGATTTGCATTGAGCTTATTAACTTGTATGTCCAGATATTCATTCCAAGTGTGAATGAGCATTGTCGTCACTATTTTATAGTGATTGCCTGTTTGGTCAAGCCTTGGTTTATTTCTCATTCCTTTTTGCTTGATCGCATTGTGCTTGCCTCATATGCCTTACAAGTTTTCTGCATACAATGATCAAATTGTGTTGTTGTATTTCAGGAGTTACTTGTTCATATAATTCAAGAGCTTATCAGATTCTAGAGTTAGGTGTGAGTGAGTTTTTTTCAACTGTTCCCAACTCACATATTAATTCTAAAGTTTGTTTTAGGGTTTTGTCACGAAATAGCCAAAGGAGGAGATTGTATGGTTGAATTTTATCAACCATCTTGTTGGCTTTATTTCGTGCCAAATTTGCTTGTATTTTAGCAATTAGTAACCCTGTATTTAGGTGGGAATCATGTAAGGGTAGTGTACGAGAGAGTGCGAAGAAATGCTCAAAATTGTGCAAAGAAGCAAGAACTCGCGACTGGATCTCGCGAGTTGCTCGCGGCTTGCAAACCGCCAGAAAGTTGCACACATGCCAAGCATGCCAGAAGCTAAAGAGTCACGCCAGCTGTTGCATTACAGGACTGTGAGAGTGCCTTTTTCGTGACACTCAGGCCCAAGGATCCCGGGCCTAAATGAAAAAGGAGGATTTGGTGAACAGGGCCTTGACTCACCGCAGCTAACGAGCTGTTTAAGAATCAAGTGGGATGCAGAGGATGCTCCTGACAATAAAAGAAATGACAAGCAGGGATATCGAAGAGTGCCAAAGATTAACAAGGTAAATTCAAAAGGAAAGAAACAGGATTAGCAAAGCGATAAGAAATTAATGCTAAGGGGATCCCGGGAAATATGAAGCATGTTTCATTAATACATTATCTGTTGGATTACAGAAAGCTCACTAGGACGTGATACAAGGTTCGATCAAGCTCAAAAATTACAGTCTTGAATGGCTATTTCAGCCTTCAAAACTTGCAAAGTTTGATTCTCGTTGAATCCGAGTATGTGCAATAGTGGCTTTTACAGGATACCGGGAAGCAATATTTGTTTTTCCCTTAGTATTTTCTCTTCTCCACAGATTTTTCTGATAGTTTTTCTAGAGAATTTCTTCTTTCTTGTGTTTCTCTCTTTTTTCGCTGCCCTTTCTTCACAACCCGTCCCTTCCTTTTATAATGGAGTTTTTTGGTCTTCCCGGGGAACCGTTGGTTCCCTTGTTTTGCCCTTTGTAAACAGAGCACGTCCTATTCCCATCATCTCGGTAAGTCCCTTTTCCGTTTTTTCTCATTCTTTCCTTCTTTCAGCTCTGATTCTTTTGAAAGTTCTTGGTTGGCCATCTTCTTTGGGATGTGCTGAGATATGCCCTTCTCGGCATCCCCATTTCTGGTACCTTTCACCTTTTCCCTTTTCTTTCCCATCTGGGCGGAATCCTGTTCTGCCATTTTTGAAAGTCGTTTGTTATCATTCTTCTTCCCTGTTCTGGTTCCCCGAGGCTTTTTCTGTCTGTGCCATGAGAGGTCGCTCGCGTTCTTTTTGCTTTTGTTTCTTGTTTTTCCTCTTCTGTCTTTTTCTACCGAGCTATCCTAGTCTTCCTTTGTCTTTGTGCCTGAAGGGATCTGCGCCTCTTGATGGTTTCTGAGGATCCTTGCTTCTTATCCCTTGCCGTGATCCTCTTTTTTTTTTTATGCTTCTTTGTCTGGGCTTCAGGATCCCCTGGGCCTTTTTTTTTTTATTATTCCTTCATGGGTTTCCTGCATCTGCTACTTTGGGCTTAGCTTGATTTTTTCCTTTTGGGCTTGACTTATCCTTTTGGGCTTCCTTCACTATGATCCTTTTTAGACCTCAACATTTAGCCCCCCGAGCTCGTGGGTTGCCTGAAGCCCACACGTGAGTGATTTAGTTTTTTCTAAGATTTTCGTAGGATCCCCTTCTCCAACTTCTACTGGGTTCCCTTCCTTTTTACTTGGGATCTCGGCCCTTTTCTGCTGCTTTTGGTCACCTCCTTTTTGCGTGTCGCGTTCCCTTATAATCATTATTTTTTGTAGTTTCCTCTTTGCACGGGATGTGGCAATTGAGTATTTGAGGTAAAACTCCTTTACCCACTTTCCTCGTTTCCCGTTACTTCTCATTAATAACCGCTGATTAATCCCCTCTTCAAATTATATTTTTTGGCAACTGGCGCGTCTTTCCATACATTATCTTCCCCAACTGCTATTTGCGCCTTTATTGTAGCCGTTTCATCTTATCACTTTGCTTCTCTGAGTCTTTCATTTTTTGGGTTTCTCTTTCTTTTTCTCTTCTTCTCTGTTACTCTGGTCTTCCCTCTTTTCGCACTTTCAATCTTTTTCTTCTCATTGTACGTGTTGTTCCAATGGCTTCTTCTTCTTCCCGAAAGAGGAGAGAGCGTACCCCCAGTCCTTCTGAGGGTGAAGGTTCTTCTGGTTCTGCTCCGAGTGATTCTCGTGAGGTTACCGAACGTCCGGCCTTCCCTTTATGGGATCCTTGGTATTCTCTCAGTTTATTTTTCCCTCCTGTATCTCATGGTGAGGCTCCTCCATCCCCTCATGCTTGGATGTTTTCTGGCCAAGCGGGTTTCGCTGGTTCCGCCCAAGTTCCTGACCCTAGAGAGATTTTTGATCTTTAGATTAGACAAGGAATTCGAGAGGCGGTTCCTATCTTCTTTGATTTTTTTCTGGGAAAAATTCAGGGCTGGCCTATCTGGGTAGACAAGGAACTGTCTGATGCTGAGTTTGTGGGTCGCTTGGAGCGCGTCGGTATCCTAAAGGCAGTGGCTATTTCCAGAAACCTTGAGGGCTTCAGAGACGCCAAAGGGCTCAGGCATCTGGTACGTCGTTGGTGCCCTTCCCTTCATACTTTTTTCTTTTCTGCTGGTGAATTGACAATCACCTTGGAAGATGTGGTTAATAACTTCCTCCTTTCGGTGTTTGGTGACGAGAGCCCCTTTGATATTAATCTTTCTGGTAAGGATCTCGTGATAGAAGATAAATTGTTTGGTCATTTTGGTGGTCGCGCTGCCTCTTCTGGTGGTAAGCCGGCTAGGATGGGGAGATGGGTGATGACCCTCTCTCGTGAGAAAGATAAGGAAGTGAGGTGGGCCGGTTTTCTGGCTTTTTGGCTTAGCAAATTCTTGTTTAGTGAGTTTCCTGGGTACGGAGTTAAGTCTTCCTTTTTTCCGTTGGCAATCAAGTTGGCTCGAGGTACCCAGTATCCTTTGGCCCCTCTGTTTTTGGGTCATGTTTACTCTCAATTGGACCAGCTTCATGGAGATGAGACTGAGGGTGATTCTTGTTATGTGATTACCTCATCTCTTCACTATGCTATCCTTCAGATTTTCATGTGTGACCGTTCTGCAGCTACTTTGGCCAAGTGTAGGAATTTGAAATTTGTGAAGAACAAATTCCAAGGATCCCCTGACATAGTGAAGGGTCTTTGTGGCAATTCTACTGATGCCTTTCCCATCATCTTTTGTTGGATTAGCTTGAAAGGTGGTGGCCTCAATCTTGTTGAGTTATTTGACCAAGCAGGGAGCTTACATTGGAGATCCCCTCATGAGTTTGGCCCTGACTTTGCGTGTGATTCTGTATTGTCTTCTTTTTTATCTTCTATAGGTAATACCTTTGACTTGCGCTGTGGTGATGAGGGTAGTCTGGCTTACCTTGCCTGCATTAGCCCCTCTTGGCTTCCTGTGCCTTCTTCAAGTGGCCCAAAATTTACTCATTATTCAGTACACCGGGTGCTCCGACAGTTTGGTTTTGATCAGGACATTCCTCCAGTTTTTAAGGACGTGGTGCCGTCTCTTCCTTCTTTGGATCCTTTCCTGAGGCTGCAGGCCTTTTCTTATTGGTCACGGAGGAGCCCCCAATTTGCAGTGCCTAGCTCCCAGAGAGGAGTCTTTGCTTCTAGTGGCTATACCAGTTATTGGAGAAGAGTACAGAAGTCTTTTGTTGATTATGTTGGCTTTGGTACAGTTCGGGAAACCCCGAATCTTAGCATTGTTTCTGCTCTGACATCCAATAGGCGTTTATCCCTTCCTACTGCTGGGATTGTTTCTGCTGCTGCAAGCAGCAAGACTGGGTTCGCAGAGTGGCATGCCTCCAGGGGAGGTTGGGTGACTTATGGACAGGATTTTCCTAAGACTTGGCTGGGTTATAGTCTCATCATTGGCGCTTCCTCTGGAGTGCCCATCAAGAAAGGTGCAGTGGAGACGATAAATGCCGCCACTGCTCCGAGTAAAGGTAAGGATGTCAGACCGAAGAAAATGAAAGCTGTTGATGTCGATGAAAGTGTGGAGATAGGTTTTGAGACAAAAAGAAGAAAAACTGGGAAATCTCAAACACACTTGGCATCTCAGGAAGGCAAGGATGCCAGGGAACCTTTGGCTTCAAGGACCCGGAAGAAGACCAAGGTAGAGTCTTCTTTTTCCCAGGTTCCTGTGACTGCTTCAGTCCATGGTTCTTTAGGATCCTCTGGTCTTGTATCCCAGCCTCCTTTAGGACCCTCTGGGCATACTCGTAGTAAGCAAAAGACTTCCAGAGAATCTGTAGAGAGAGAGAGAAGGACAAGACCTCTTTCCTTCTTCTCTCTTTTTCATTTGTTCACCTTGTTGCACTTATTTCTATTTTGCTGATGAGTGGTGATTTCCTTTGCAGTCCAAACGCAAATCTGATTTCAAGAAGGGCAAAAGCCAATCTTCTAGTGACGACGTGGTATGTGTGCCCCCTTTATTTTTCTTTCTCTCCCTTTTGTTCTGATATTGTGTTGTTAGCCTTATCCCACTGTTTTTTACTTGGCACTGCTTTTTCCTCTTCTTCCTTTAGGTGAAGGTATCCCCTCCTATGACTGGCAAGGCTCTGGGAGAGGAAACTGTCACAGCTCTTTCTGTTGCTTTTCCTACTGTGGGGGAGGAGCCCCTTACTGGTGGTCTGGCTGGGGAAACCGGGCAACCGATGCAAGGTTTCCAGGATTCTCAGGATCCCAAAGCCTCTAGGATCCCTTCATCTCAAAGTCCCCATCTTGAACGCACTCCTAGTCCTATCAGGACTATGTTTCCTCAAAACTTGTCAGATAAAGGCGCTTTGGGAGACACTCCTTTATCCAAATAAACAGGTAAGCCTTGTTTCCTTGAAATAGCGTTACATCTCTATTTTCTTTTCCAGTTTTTTATGAGTTCCTCCTTTTCCTTCTCCTTTTAGGTCAAACCAGTGAGAAATCCGCTCCCAGTGTTGCCTCTTCTTTAGAATCAGAAAGCTCAGAAGGTGAGTGCGAGCTACACCCATTGTGTTTCCTTTTCCTTTATTTCCTTCCCTTCGCCCTTCTCTTTCTTTTTTTTTTTTATGGCGAAGCCCCCTGTATCTATTCCTTCCTTTAGCCACTTTGCCATTGGTCCTTCACCTTTTCTTCAACTTGCCTTATGTTCTTTCCCAGAATCCTCGGGGAAGTCAGGGGATCAGGAAGAAGAGGCTCTGCCCCAAGAAGCCGGTACTGGTTTGTCCTTCTTTCTCCCCTTTTTTTTTTTTTTTTTTTTTTTAAGAATAAATCTGTTCTTCCTTTTCTTTTCTTTTTTGAATATTGATACAGGCTTTACAGATTCTGAGCCTGTTATCCCTGAAGGAATTGTGAGACCCGTTCAAGTTGCTGACCTTCATCCAGAGCGAAAGGCTGCAAGTCCTCCTGTCTCTGCAAGTGGTGACACAGTGATGGGGGACGTCTCGAAAGTGGCTGCCTCAGATCTTGATTCAAGGCTTTCCTCCTTCTTGGCTCGCTTTGATCTCTTGGAATTTAACAATCTTCCTGCCAGCCATTTCCATGTTTTTGGGTCTTCTTATGGCAGCTTCCTGCGCTTCTCTGTTCCTGTTGAAGGCCTGCCGCTGTTAGAGAGTCTGCTCAAGAGTCACGGGGATTTCACCAGTGGCTTCAGGGGAGGCATTTTTCTGGGCAATATTTTGATGGAGTTGCTATGTGCTGTGCTGGTTTCCCTAAGGAATTCTTTTGTAGATTCTTTGTCTGAAGAAAAACTTTTGGAGTGGAGAGGGGTGGTCTAAGACCTTCTGGAGGCCAAGTTTAATTTGTCTTTTCTGTTGGATCACTTGCGTTTGTTGGCCCATATGTTGTTTCAGAGGCAATCATTCAAGAGTATAGACACCGAAATAGCTGTTGCTGAGGAAGCTTTGGCTCATGCTTACAAGGTTTTACAAGACTTGAAGGTCAAGCGGCAGAGGATCCTTTCTACTTTGACTGTGCCTGTTATTTCTCCGGATGTCTCCCTGTTGGCCGGCCTCATTCCTTAGCTTATTTTAGATTTACATAAACAATTTGGGGTTGTATAAGTTTTTTTTTGAACATTGCTCTACTCTTTGTTTCCTTTTTTTTTTTTTTGTGTTTCAAAACTGCTTCTCATTTCTTAGTATGTGAATCTGCCTTTCTCTTTGATATATATTGCCTTTTTTTTCTATGACTTTTTTCTTTCTTTCCTAAGTCCTGGACCATGGTTTCCACAGGCTTCACTGTAAGTTCTGGTCTAGGTACCCGGTAATCTATTATGCAAGTACTGAACTGGGTACACTGGTATCCTTTCCTATATATATATTTTTTTTGAGATACGGTCCCAGTTCTTGAACTTTGACAGGTTCCCCTTTTGCCAAGTGCTAGGCTAGGTATCCAGGATACTTTACTTTTATCTGTGATCCTAGACCTATGCACTTGGAACTGTCTGTGGGATATCTGAAATTATCTGTGAGGTGGATCCTGGGCCATATGTAAAAGGGTATTACATACCCCCCTTTTTTTTGACTCAGGTATCCTTCCTTAAATCTATCCAAACTTGGTCTTTGCAGTATTTAAAGAAAGACTTAAATGTTGAAGAAACAAGAACTTCATTAAAACATGGTCATTTTTAAGGAACAAAGAAAAATCATTTAGTGCAATATTGACCACAAAGTGTCAACCTATCATATGTTCCTAAACAAAATCATTTTAGACCAGAATTCATGATAAAGGCTGAAATAAAGAGATAAAATATAAAAAAACTTAGCAGATAGTGAAGCTGGTAAAAGGACCTTGAGGTACCGGGATCCCCTCGTTCTTATGCATAGTATTGCTTCAGCCACTTCCCGTTTATGGGTTCTGTCAGGACTGTCCCATCTTCTTTGGTAAGGTAATAATACCCACTCTCATGAGCTGCATTGATGATGTAGGGTCCTTCCCATTTTGAGGTGAACTTGGAAGGCCCTGGCAGGTTCCTCCTCACGTGCTCTGCCATCCTTAGTACTAATTGCCCTTCAGTGAACACTCTTGGGCGTACTGCTTGTGCATGTGCTCTAGTCATTCTTTGCTGGTATCTCTGGCTCCTTTTCTTGGCGAGCTCTCTTTCTTCTTCTACCCCTTCCAGGTCTGCTAGCCTCCTTTCATTGTTTGTGTCCTCACTTTCTCCTTGATTTTCCTCCAGAACTACCCTTGGTGTAGGAATGACTAACACCACGGGGCTGATGGCTTCTGTTCCATAGACCAGGGAGAATGGGGAGAATCCTGTGGCTGTCTTTACAGAGCTTCTACATGCCCAAAGCACATCTGCCAAATGGTTACTCCATTTCCCTCCATACTCATGCTTCATTTTCTTAAGGATCTTCAACATTACCGTATTAGTAGCTTCAGCTTGGCCGTTTCCTTGTGGGTAGTATGGGGTAGATCTTCTATGCTTGATGTGGTATGCTTCAGTTAACCCCTTCATATCTTTGTTTATGAATGGGGTTCCGTTGTCATTGATCAATCTTCTGGGGATCCCGAACCTTGTAATGATATGGTTTCGAATGAAATTTGCTGCAGCTACTCCAGTAGCTTTTTTCAAAGGGATGGCCTCTACCCATTTTGTAAAGTACTCTGTGGCTGCCAGGATCCATATGTAACCGTTGGATGGAGGGTTTATAGGCCCTATGAGATCAAGCCCCCAAGTATGAAAAGGCCATGGCGTCGTCATATCCTGTAGGACATTTGGGTGAATGTGAATTGCATCTCCCAGGACTTGGCAAGCATGACATGTTTTGACCAGCTCCTCAGAGTCTCTTTTCATCGTTGGCCAGTAATATCCCAACAACAGTAACTGCTTGTACAGCTTTCTCTTCCCCGGGTGACTTCCACAATCTCCAGAATGTACTTCTCTGACTACTTCTCTAGCTTCCTTTGGTCCCAGGCACCTGAGGGGATCCCCATGGTATCCCTTTTTGAATAAGATGTCGTTTTGCAGGAAATACCTGCCTGCTAGCTTTTTGAGCTTGTGGGCCAACTTCCTGTCGGTTGGCAGGATCCCCTGAGCCAGGTATCCTATGAAAGGAACCCGCCAATCTTCTGCAATAAACACCGCGTAGCTTTCTTCTTTATCAATTGCCAAACGACACTCCTGGCATTTCTCTTGTATAATTGCTGCTTCCTTGTCCATGTCTGGCCAGTAATACCCCATGCATTGCATCCTTCTATATAGGCTGACCTTTTCTGCAACTCCACATGCTTGGGTGTGTAACTCTTCTAGTTTTGACTTTCCTTCCTTCTTGGCGATACATCTGGACAATATTCCTCCTGGCAGCCTTTTATACAATTCTCCTTCTATCTGAGTGTAATCCATTAGTTCTTTGATGTTCCCTCTAGGCCCTGCCTCTTTCATCTTTTCTTTGATTTCGTCCCTCCAGTCCCACTGTTTGGACTCTCCGGGGTACATTCCTTGGAGGATCCTTACAATGGAATGTTCCTGCCTTCCTATTTTTATCAGCGTATCTCTCCCATTAAATGGTATCTGGGATCCCAAGGTGGCGAGTGCATCAGCAAACCTGTTTTCACTTCTTTGAGTGTACTCTATGCTGAAGGTCTGAAATTCCATCTCCGGCCTTTGTGCCCAAGTCCTGTAGGCTGCTAAGCTTTGTTCCCGTAACGCGAAGTCACCTTTCACTTGGTAAACTACAAGATTGGAATCTCCCAACACTCTCATATGTTTCACTCATATGCTGAGTGCTATAGTCAACCCGGTTAAGTATGCCTCATATTCAACTGCATTATTAGAGCATGAGAAACCAAGCTTGAAAGACAAGGGCATGATATCCCCATTTTCATAACTTAGTACAATTCCTACTCCATTTGAAGTTGTTGTAGCCAACCCATCAAACCTCATGGTCCATCTTTTCCCTGGGATCTCCATTACTGCTACCTCACCAGGGATTTCTTCGCTCAGCAGGCTTTCCTCCTTCCCTGGGAATTGAGCTAGCAAATCTGCTATGGCCTGGCTCTTGACAGCCTTGGGAGTTCTTACGCCTATATCATATTGAGAGAGCAACACTAGCCATTGTGCTACCCTTCCCGTAAGAAAGGGCTGATGCAGGAGTGATTTTATGGGGTGGGACTTGGTTACCAAGAGGATTTGGTGAGCTGAGAAGTACCTCTTCAGCCTTTGGGATGCATAAATGATCACTAGGCAGGCTTTCTCTATTCTGGGATACCTGGTCTCAATATCCTTGAGTGTTCTGCTTACATAATATACAGGCTGCTCATTTCCTTGGTCATCTTCTTGTGCCAGCAAAGCTCCTATTGCCTGGGAGTTTGATGCTAAGTATAGCAACAGAGGTCGCCCACGTACTGGTGCCTGGAGGGTGGGCAGATGATTCATGATGCCCTGAATTCTTTGAAAAGCTTCCTGCTGCTCGGTCCCCTAGGTAAATTCATTCCCTTTTTTCAACAGTTTGGATAGGCCTGCTGTAGCTGAGGCTAAACCAATCATAAATCTCCTAATATATGAGACCCTTCCCAGGAAGCTTTTGAGTTCCCTAACAGTAGTTGGTCTTCTCATTGTGGCGATAACTGTGGCCTTGGCCGGATCCACACTTATGCCTTTGTGATGTACCAGGAACCCAAGGAACTTTCCAGCAGACACTCCAAAGGCGCACTTCATGGGGTTCATACGTAACTTATACTTCCTGCATCTTTCAAAGACTCACTCAAGTACTTGGAGATGTCCTGTTCTGGTTTTTGACTCAACCACAATATCATCTACATAATCTTCCATCTCCTCATGCATCATGTCATGGAAAATGGCTGTCATGGTCCGCTGATATGTAGCCCCCGCATTTTTGAGGCCAAAGGGCATTACAGTGTAGTAAAAGTTTCCAATCGGAGTTCTGAATGCCGTCTTCTCTGCATCTTTGGCTGCCATGCGAATTTGGTTGTACCCACTATACCCATCCATAAATGAGAACATTGAGTTTCCTGCAGCTGAATCTACAAAGAGGTTGATTTTGGGCAAGGGGAATTCATCTTTAGGACATGCCTTGTTCAAGTTGCGAAAGTCTACACAGCAACGGATCTGACCGTTTTTCTTCTTTACAGGTACAATGTTGGAAAGCCATTTTGGGTGTTGGATGGGTTTGATAAAACCAGCTGTTAGCAATTTTTTGACCTCTTGAACTATTTGAGTTTCTACCTCAGTGTGGAAGACCCTAGCCGGTTGAACTACTGGCCTCATCCCTGGGTCCACATTAAGAGAATGGACTACCAGTCCTGGGTCTAAAACAGGCATCTCATCATAGGTCCATGCGAACACATCTCTGTATTTTTGAAGCAAGGTTACCAATTGTTCCCTTTCTTGTGCCACCAATTGACTGCTAATGAAGACAGGCTTTCGGGATCCCGGTTCTGTTCCCAAATCTATTTCCTTTAATTCTTCCCCAGGCTGAATCTGGGCCTCCTTAACTGGTTCTTCTGGAATTTCTTCTTAGGCCATCATGTAGCTTGGTGGTCCGGGACCTTCCTGCACAATGCATTCGGGTCCCGCGCACCTTCACAAACGATAAATTAGCCTCCCCCCAGGTTCCCGCACCACCACACATTCTCGGAATCTTGAAGAGCTAGGCTCCCTTTTTTGTCTTTTTCTTTCCAGAAGGTTCCTCAGGTCACGGGTGCCCTTCCCTCCTTCTTCTTCTTCTAGGATAGGTGCCCCTGGGGTCCCCGGGGCAGGGTTCTCATCATCTGGCCCCAACTCATCATAAAACATCATTTCTGCAAAGTTCACTTCTTCCTGACTGAAAGGATTATGGTTGGCAGGGATCCTTATGGGCCTCCTATTCAGTCTCCCTTTAATGCATTGATGGAACGTGGATGGAATAAGGCGATGTTTATGAAGCCACGGGCGTCCCAGCAACACATGATAAGAAACTTCTGCATTAATCATATGAAACCTTGTCAGGGCTATTATTGGCCCTACCCTTAAGGATAGCTGCACGTATCCTTCTGTTGATTCCACCGATCCTCCAAATCCTGTTATTTCCATGGGAGCCCCCAGGATCCTTCTGTCAACTAAGCCCACAGCTTCCAGGGTACTCAAGGCTATGAGATTGAGTGATGCCCCCGTGTCCACCAGTGCTCTTCTGACTTGAACGCCGTTTATGGTGGCCATTAGATAAAGGGGTCTACAGTGGTCTGGGTGCTCAATCTCCATGTCTTCATCAGTGAAGGTTATTGCATTAGTTGTCTCCAGGAAAGCTCGACTAGCATGTGACTCTACTGTAAAACATTCCATCCCTGAATCTGCTGCTATGCTCATGAGAGACTCTGTGGCCACTCTTCTTGCTTCTGGTCCGAATCCTAATTTATTGAATAGTGACCTGAACTTAGGATTCTTCTGGAGGGTCCTGACTGTGCTCGGGTGGAAGGATCCTTCAGATTCTCCTGCTTCTGCCGGGTTCCCATGTATTACTACTGCTACCACCCCTTTTCCTTTGTGGTTAGGCAAGGGGTTCCTCTGCACTTCTGGCTCCTTCTGAGTGAGCTCCAGGGTTCCTTCTCTCAACTTTTTGTGGAAGAGTCTGCGAAGGGTCCAGCAATCCTTGGTGGAGTGCTTGACATAATTATGGATTCTGCAAAATAAATGATTCTTCCTTTCTTCTTTAGTTGGTGGCCTGGACATAGTGAATGGCCTAACAACCCCATCTCCAATCTATTTGTCTAAGACATGGCTTAACTCTTCAGCTGTACATGGGATCACCGGTGGTTCCTCGAACACCTTCCCATCTGGTCTCTTCCTTTTCTCTCCTGCTGATGCTGTCATAACTTGGGACGCGGGCAGCCTTTTTGTCCTCATGGTTTGCGCCGTCCTTCTGGTTCTCTGTAGCAGGTCAGCAAACTGCGTGATACATAGATTTTCAAGGTTGAGCCTGTAATCAAAAAGCATGTTGGCTATACAGGTTTCCACGAGCTCCTTTTCTTCATGGTCCCCATAGCAGTCTAGGGACACATCTTCAAATCTTTTAATGAATTGAACAAGATCTTCTCCAGGTCTCTACCTCACCATTTGCAGATTCTGGAAAGTGATCTTGTCTTCACCAGGGTAATATTTGGCGCAGAATTTTTCCATCATCTCATCCCAGGTTTTGATGGACCCGGGTCTCAGCGTGGTGTACCAAGTGTATGCCCTATCCACTAAGGACTTGGCGAATTCCCTTAGACATAATTCTCTGTCTCCTGCATAGGAGCCCATAGTGTGGACAAACCTACTCACATGTTCCACGGCACTTCCATTTCTTCCATCGAAAGGATGGAACTTTGGGGGTTCGTACCCTTTAGGGTATGGTTTGCCAAGAAGTTCCGGAGGGAACGGGGGATCCCGAGAGAATTGCTTGGGGATCCCTGAGAGTTTTTCCCTTTCCTGGTCCAGGAGGGCATTGACATCTGCCAGTGTTAAGTACTGAGGGTTGGCTTTTCCTCCCACTGCTGACCCTCCTTCTGGCTGCGTCCCATCTTGGTGGCTAGTAGAGGGAACATTGTCTCTAATTTCCTGTGTCCTGCCCTCTTTGAGAAGACGAACTTCTTGCTCCAAATCCTTCAACATTGCTGTCATCCTGGCCATGAGGTCTGGTTCCTGCCTTGCGTGTCTTTGTTCTGACACAACCTCCTGTTCTACCAAGGGTATCCCACCTCCTTGTTTGGAAGCTACCTCGTTTTCTCCTACGGGCTTAGAGGCAGTAGGTGGCACATTAGTTCCTTTGCTGTTTCTTTGTCTTGGAGGCATTCTTTGTGAAGGGATTGCTTCTTCCTTCTTCTTTGCCCAGTCCCCAGTGGAGTCGCCAAAATGTGAGAGTGCCTTTTTCGTGACACTCAGGCCCAAGGATCCCGGGCCTAAATGAAAAAGGAGGATTTGGTGAACCGGGCCTTGACTCACCGCAGCTACCGAGCTGTTTAAGAATCAAGTGGGATGCAGAGGATGCTCCTGACAATAAAAAAAATGACAAGCAGGGATATCGAAGAGTGCCATAGATTAACAAGGTAAATTCAAAAGGAAAGAAACAGGATTAGCAAAGCGATAAGAAATTAGTGCTGAGGGGATCCCGGGAAATATGAAGCATGTTTCATTAATACATTATCTGTTGGATTACAGAAAGCTCACTAGGACGTGATACAAGGTTCGATCAAGCTCAAAAATTACAGTTTTGAATGGCTATTTCAGCCTTAAAAACTTGCAAAGTTTGATTCTCGTTGAATCCGAGTATGTGCAATAGTGGCTTTTACAGGATACCGGGAAGCAATATTTGTTTTTCCCTTAGTATTTTCTCTTCTCCACAGATTTTTCTAATAGTTTTTCTAGAGAATTTCTTCTTTCTTGTGTTTCTCTCTTTTTTCGCTGCCCTTTCTTCACAACCCGTCCCTTCCTTTTATAATGGAGTTTTTTGGTCTTCCCGAGGAACCATTGGTTCCCCTGTTTTGCCCTTTTGTAAACAGAGCACGTCCTGTTCCCATCATCTCGGTAAGTCCCTTTTCCGTTTTTTCTCATTCTTTCCTTCTTTCAGCTCTGATTCTTTTGAAAGTTCCTGGTTGGCCATCTTCTTTGGGATGTGCTGAGGTATACCCTTCTCGGCATCCCCATTTCTAGTACCTTTCACCTTTTCCCTTTTCTTTCCCATCTGGGCGGAATCCTGTTCTGCCATTTTTGAAAGTCGTTTGTATCATTCTTCTTCCCTGTTCTGGTTCCCCGAGGCTTTTTCTGTTTGTGCCACGAGAGGCCGCTCGCGTTCTTTTTGCTTTTGTTTCTTGTTTTTCCTCTTCTGTCTTTTTCTATCGAGCTGTCCTAGTCTTCCTTTGTCTTTGTGCCTGAAGGGATCTGCGCCTCTTGATGGTTCCTGAGGATCTTTGCTTCTTATCCCTTGTAGTGATCCTCTTTTTTTTTATGCTTCTTTGTCTGGGCTTCAGGATCCCCTGGGCTTTTTTTTTTTTTTTATTATTCCTTCATGGGTTTCCTGCATCTGCTACTTTGGGCTTAGCTTGATTTTTTCCTTTTGGGCTTGACTTATCCTTTTGGGCTTCCTTCACTATGATCCTTTTTAGACCTCAACAAGGACAAAAGTCTTAGGCTGGCCAGGCTGTTAGCTCGCGGCTTGAACTCACGACTCAACCCAGTCGTGAGGTCAAGTCACCAAAACACCCTGTTTGGGAAAAATTGACTTTTCACATTCCTTCTCACCCTACTATATATATACCCTTATACCCACAATATTCAGAGAGCTTCTAGAGAGAATTTTGAGAGAGAAACCCTAGAGAAAAATAAGATTGATTCATCCACAATCTTCACATAGTGACTCTTCAAATTCCTCTACTCTCTTCCTCTCCGTTGTTAAATCCTTGAGAGGTACATTACCAAAACTTTTTCTCACCATACCCATATCTGTGAGAAGGTCATTTGGTGTTTGGGAAGCAGTTAAGAAAGGACCAATTTCATATTGGTAGATGCTATGGTCAAGTAGCAGAATCCGGCAAGTTAAAGAAGAAATAGGTTTGGCATAACCTCGTTGGAGTAGGAGCTTGGAGGGCTTAGGTACATTGAGTAGATTAGGCTTGGAGGGTCTTCTGCTGCTCATATATCCCAACTATATTCTTTAGTGAATTGTTTACTGCTTGGAGGGCGACGGAGAGATTTTATGCCGAGGGCTTCGGTTTCCTCTTCGATAACAAATCGAGTGTTGTCCTTGTGTTTGCATCTCTTTTCCCTTAATCTTTTCCATTTAATTTCTGCTGTGGATGTGATTTTTTTTTGTTTAGATTGTTTATCAATTATGTTTTAAGCTTATGTTTATATTCCGCACATTAATTGTTTGACATTAAACTTGAATTGGTAATTTGTAATTTAGGGGTCTAAACGTTCATAATGTTTTATACATTATTGAACTTTTAGATTTCAAATTGACGACGTTTCTCAGTATCTCTAATCGGACACTTGTAAACATCTTTTGTTTTTATTGGTATTAGTTGAGTCCTTTCTTAGAAAGTATTATATTTTTCGCCAAAACTTGAGCAAATTCATATGTATATTAAAATTTAGACCCCCAAAGCTACAAAACTTGACTTTAAACCGTGTAAGTTTGTAAATTCCTTTATGAGATATTAAATTATTATTTTTAATAAGCTTTCTGAAGTTAAATAAAAAAAAAAAAAAAAAAAAAAAAAAAAAAAAAAAAAATTGGGGCCAAAAAATGTCTTTTAAATATTACGGTAAATTTATGAATTAATTCCACTATATCTTGTTTGCAGCTACTAATATTTAACTTACATGCAAATGTTAGAAGTATGTGATTAAATAATTAAATTTATTATATTCTAATAATTTAAATTTTCGGAACAATCGTTAATTTAACAGCAAGATCAAGGGTTTACAGCTGAAATTAGCTACTCATAAATTATGAGAATTGGGTTTAAATTTAATCTTTCCTTTTGGACCATATTGATCAATCTTCAAAGTTGTGTCATACTAAATTTATTTCTTAAGGACAAAGAAAAGAAATTAAGAAGCACCTTTGCAAGAACACTAATTGTCTTATTGTATTTTATTGTTTACTGGACACGGCGAGTGGGCAAATCCGTAGCGGTGGCTAGATGCATATTAGTCTTATCATCTTCGTTGAAACCGCGTGCAGATCCTTGGACGTAAATATTCCAACGCAATTTCTTCCGAGGATCAAATGGCTTATGTGATTAAGAAAATTAGAAACATGGCTTCCAACTTCCAAGCTCCAACTTATATTGAAAAAGGTAATAAAAGACAAAAAAAAAAAAAAAAAAAAAAAAAAAAAAAAAAAAAAAAAAAAAAAATTGGGATGGTAAGAAGAGAGGAAGTAAACGACCGTGTTGCGTCTGGCATTTGTTTTGCCTTTTGCATTTTTGGCCTTATAATACAAGGTACAAAGATAAGTAATATTTCCTTCAAAACAAATTAATTCAAATAAAGCACAATCTTAAACCTATCATTAGGTTGAAATATATTAGCCTTTGAACTGGCCATACTACAAAAAATAATAATAAATAAATAAATAAATAAGAAGAAAAAAAAAGAAAGGGTTTTGACTAGCGTGTTAGATGATCGATATATAGACCATGATAACATATTAGTAGTTTTTTTTTTTTTTTTTTTTGGGGTAAAATTTAATTGATTTTTTTTTTCTAAATGGTTCTTGCATTATGGTAATATGTAGTTTGCATAGTGACACTGTACTATCCTTCAAAAAAGAAAAATTAAAAAAAAAAAAAAAAAAAATCAACGTACTAAATCTCATGGCATCAAGGTTATATATATAGGGCATAGATTCATTTATGGTACATATAAAGTAAATGGAATAGATATTTTTTTTGATTGGTAACTGGTGAAACATATAAAGTAAATGGAATAGATATTTTTTATTCCTGTAGGAGTAGCAAGAACTTGGGGAGAGAAGCTGATAACTATATTAGTGAAAAATTCATTCAAGTAAGAGTCTACAATTAGTTAAGTAAATCTTTAATCTTCTTTCATTTTATTCTTTTACTCTTATTCAGCTTTTAGTATCATGCCAAACAGAAAAATACCACATTTTAATCCATAAAGTCCAAAATTTACTAACATCAGACTATGCAAAGTTATGAAAAAAAAAAAACGGTTGCTATAATAACCTTGTAAATTTATATTGGCAATATTCATTTTGCATTTAGTTTTTTTTTTTTTATTCTTTCTTTATGTGTCTTAATGATGAAGGAAGAGAATTAACGGTGGTTGTTATGTATGAAGAAATTTAAAAAAAAAAATTAATATTTTAATGAAATTAATATAGTATAAATTAGATAATTTGATGCCAAGTGTCTTAAAAAATGAGTATGTAGAGTAGAAAAAATAGGTTTTTATACTAAAACATATAGAATTTTTTGCATAAGCTAATGCGAACACTCTAAACATATACATAAAATTTTTCATTTAAGACTTCTCAACAAAGAAACTTGGTCTACGCATCCTGGTCACCTCATAGAAAAATGCAGGCATGCATCATCGATCAAATTGTATATGGACACGTAAAGCTAGTGCTGTTTCACAGTTATTTCCATGGTAATGCGGCGAAAGTTCCTGGGCTCTCCTCTATTTCACAGTAATTTCTAGGGTAATGCGGCGAAAGTTCCTAGGCTCTCTATAACCAATGTGTATTATAAATAACTATGTTAACTTAAGACTGACGACATTCTTCATCAGTTTCTTGTGTAGTCTCTACATTCAGAAAAGAATGAAGGTTCTAAATGTGATTGTTATAATCATAGTGGTGCCGGTGCTTTTTCTTACAATCATACTGGCACATGAGGCTAGGACAATTTCTCATGGACAGAACCAAACCAAAACCAAAACATTATGAACAATTGCAAGGACAAGTTGATTGGGGCAAGGCAACAAGGTCAAAACCCTTCATATGTGCTCAATCCGAGTTCAATGATGAGACAAAAGGCCTTATTTGGGCATAGACATCACACTATTGATGTCCCTCCTTTGCTACGCCGATTGCTAGGCATGGGTGTTGTCACTCCATCTGGGCCTAATTCACGCACCCATATTCCTCCTAAATCAAGTCACAATACTGCTCCTCCTTTTCTAGGGTCCATGGAGAAGAGTCCTCCGTCTTCCTCTATGCCCAAGGGGAGTACCTCCACCCCTTAGGTTAAAGCAAATAACTCAAATTAAAAGTGGAGGGTTTGAAAAGCTTAGCTTTATTGTTTTTTTGGCCGTGTTGGTTGCACATAGTGTGTATATCACACTTTTCTTTATAACTAAAACTATGACTTGAATTCACATTTTCAAATTGAAAATTGTGGTTTCAAATCATGATTTTAGTTATAAAATACGGTGTGTATCTACACACTATGTTTATGTGCAATAAATTTTTTCTTTGTTTATTGAATTTTTAATGTAACTATTCCTTTAGATGTATCATGTATGTAACTCCCATCTTCTACTACATTATTAATCATTTTTAATGTGGTTATTCCTTTCATGACAAATATTGATACTCGTAAGGGCCCATAAATGGTAGTAAATATCCCCAAGCGTGCAATATCTCTACGAAAGAGGAAATTACATGTTTATCGAAAATAAAAATAAATACATAAAGGGAATTACGTGATTAATAATTCAAGATGATGCTACCAACATATGTGGGGGGAAAAAAGAGAAAAGTAAAAAGAAAAGCAGAAGAAGGCTGCTTTGATATTTTTTCTATTTTAATATTAAAGGGGCTTGTGTTTGGCCTAATACTTCTGTGTATTATATTTAACACTTATTGTTGTTTGGTCTAGTCTTATTTTTGTTTGAGTTTACTTTGTTGTTAGTTGGGTTAATTTTTATTATTGTTATTTTAGCCACTTTTTTTTTTTTTTGTTTGTTTGAGGGGTTAAGAATAATATATTAGGGGGACATAATTATTTTAGGAGAAATGCTATTACCACAACATTTTCACATGTCCCAAGTTTCACCAAATTCTATGCGACGAGCTATTATTGGTGGATACAAAATTGATGTTAGTATTAGGCCAACTTACACCAAGTTTTTTTTGGTGATATTATTGTAAATATGTTGTAAATGTAGATGCATTTCTCTTATTTTGTGGATAAAAAATTATTGTGATTCTCAAGCCAGTGTGTTCAACATTTTTTTAAGTTGGTCACAATAGGATAGTTTAGTATATAATTTTTTGTTACAAGTTTGCACATACACACACACACTTTTTTTTTTTTTTTTTTTGCAAGCTAGGGTGGTCACATGCAACCATCACTAGTAAGTAAGGTTATTTTTAAACATCCAAAAAGTGGACAACAAAGTGTGGTATCCTCTTAATGGGGCTATAAATAATAATGCCAATACCACTAACAATAAAAATTACAATAGCAATTCAAATACCAACAACAAGAATTTTAATTAAAATAAACTTGTTTCTATTTTCTAATTTAACTTTTCTTCTTCAAGAGCCCATTCATACTAAAACTTGGTGAGAATAAACATAATAAGTTCTTGGGTTGATTACACATTTTCCCCTTAATTATTATTCATTTCACTTCACTCTCCTTCCTAGAATTTAAAATTGAGCAATATCCCCCTTAGTAAATAGGTGATTGGCATATGCCCCAAAACTAATAAATTCTTTTAAATTTAAACATTTTAGATAAAATTCTTTTTATTTTAAATTGAAAAATTGGCCACCTACTTAAAAGAATCTCATTTCCCATGCGCAACCAATGGATGCATAGATTTTCAATAGTCACCTCAAACGATAGCCACACATTCATTATTGAATTCACCTTTTAATTTTGTTTGTTGAGTAGGTATTTGAATCGGTTAATTAAAAAATTCAATATATATAAGCGTATTGAATTCCCCGTACGTACTTTCCATCACCCTTTCATATTTTCCGTTTATCGGTATCAATGGTCTTATTTTCTCTTTATGTCATTTTTTCACAAAATAAATGGCCCATATGCGACTGATGTTGTTGAATTTTACTTTGTACATCCTAAATTGGCAAGATGACAAATTTCGGTTTTAATTTTACTTCATTTATTTGTTAGTTTTTAACATGTAAGAGTAATATTAGTGGGTTATTTGTGGATTTTTTTTTTCTTCAACGTATTGTTTGATGATATTTTTTCTTTGAATAACAACAACAACAATTACCGTAACAAAAACAACATATAAAATAACAACAATATTTGAAACATAAGTATATGTTTATGTTTATTATATTTTCTTATTAAAAAAAAAAAAAAAACCATTCTAACTGAACTTAGTGAAAAAAGAAAAAAAAAAAGGCAAAAATACAATGTACTCCATCTTAATTTTCTTAATTTTCATTAATTTCAGTATTATGTTCTTAATTTCTATAAATAAATAAAAGGTAAAGACTTTGGTTACATAGCTACATTCACCTGGGCCTCCCCAGGTTTTTCTAGCCTATGCAAACCTGATATTAGTAGCGTAATTGATAGACCATTTTAGTAGGTTTTGTTTTTGTAAAAATTAATTGATTTTTGATCAAGAAAATGGGCCTTTCATGGTAATATATAATTCAAATAATGATTCCGTTTTATTCACCAGAGTAAAAGCAAAAGTAAAATAAAATGATCAGTGCATTATTATATATGGTACTTGAAAAAAAAATTCATTAATTTTCTTTCATACCTTGTTATCATAAAAAAATGATGACAGTAGGAATCTTATGGTTCCATGGTTATATTTGTTGCACAAATTCATATATATACAAATTCATAAGGTTATGTGGGGAGAGAAGCTTTAGAGTACATTAGTGGAGATTTCATTGATGTGAGATTTTATATTTATTTAATTACTTATTCATGGAGGAGTAATGCTAGAGCCATAAATAATTTTACAAACTCTTTACAAATTGCTGACGCAGAATGGTTAATATCAACTTTTAAAAAAATAAAATAAATGAAATACATATCAAATATTAGAACTAAAATTTCATTACAATTCTTATTAAAAAAATAAAATAAAATCAACTATCTCCCTTTCTTCCTTCCCCTCACCATCTTGTCATTTTATGCAGCTCTAGTGACTTGCTTGTTCAGTTGCTTGTTAAATTGTTTATGGCCTAGCATTACTCTTTTTGAAAATTTCATTTGAATATGTTTGTTATGAAGCCAAAGTTTGGTAACTTTTGTCACAAGTTATCATAAAAAGCTCTTGTTCCTTTTAAATATATCCATTCCATCATTTAGACTAAATAATTACAAATTAAAAATATATTTATTTAATATTTTAAATAATGTAAAATATACTATATTTTGACTCTTAAATTAAAGAAATAAAATGTTATTGGCAAAATGGAGAGTAACCTTACCATGTAATTTCAATCGAATTCTATTACCAGTAAGATATTATAACAATCTTCCCACTATCTTCACACCTTTGTACGTACTGCATTATGTCGGTGTGTATGTTTTTTTCCTCAAAGTATTGACTCAATGTAACGTGTTGCAACTTGCAAGAGCTTCAACTCTTGTTCATGCCAATCCCTCCCTATATACAAAATCCCTGGAAATTGATTTCAAATTGACGATGTTTCTCAGTATCTCTAATTAGACACTTGTAAACATCTTTTGTTTTTATTGGTATTAGTTGAGTCCTTTCTTAGAAAGTATTATATTTTTCGACAAAACTTGAGCAAATTCATATGTATATTAAAATTTAGACCCCCAAAGCTACAAAACCTGACTTTAAATCGTGTAAGTTTGTAAATTCCTTTATGAGATATTAAGTTATTATTTTTAATATGCTTTCCGAAGCTAAATACAAAAAAAAAAAAAAAAAAAATGGGGCCAAAAATGTCTTCTAAATATTAGGATAGATTTATGAATTAATTTCACCGTATCTTGTTTGCAACTACTAATATATAACTTATATGCAAATGTTAGAAATATGTGATTAAATAATTAAATTTATTATATTCTAATAATTTAAAATTTTGAAACAATTGTTAATTTAACAGCAAGATCAAGGGTTTACAGCTGAAATTAGATACTTATAAATTATGAGAATTGGGTTTAAATTTAATCTTTCCTTTTGAACCATATTGATCAATCTTCAAAGTTGTCATACTAAATTTTTATTTCTTAAGGACAAAGAAAAGAAATTAAGAAGCACCTTTGCAAGAACACTAATTGTCTTATTGTATTTTATTGTTTACTAGACACGGCGAATGGGCAAATCCGTAGCGGTGGCTAGATGCATATTAGTCTTTATCATCTTCGTTGAAACCGCGTGCAGATCCTTTATGGACGTAAATATTCCAACGCAATTTCTTCCAAGGATCAAATGGCTTATGTGATTAAGAAAATTAGAAACATGGCTTCCAACTTCCAAGCTCCAACTTATATTGAAAAAGGTAATAAAAGACAAAAAAAAAATTGGGATGGTAAGAAGAGAGGAAGTAGGCGACCGTGTTGCGTCTAGCATTTGTTATGCCTTTTGCATTTTTGGCCTTATAATACAAGGTACAAAGATAAGTAATATTTCCTTCAAAACAAATTAATTCAAATAAAGCACAATCTTAAACCTATCATTAGGTTGAAATATATTAGCCTTTGAACTGGCCACACTACAAAAAATAATAAATAAATAAATAAGAAGAAAAAAAGAAAGGGTTTTGACTAGCGTGTTTGATGATAGATAGACCATGATACCATATTAGTAGGTTTTTTTTTTTTTTTGGGTAAAATTTAATTGATTTTTTTAATTTATTTTTTAATGGTTCTTGCATTATGGTAATATATAGTTTGCTTAGTGACACTGTACTATCCATCAAAAAAGAAAAATTAAAAAAAAAAAATCAACGTACTAAATCTCATGGCATCAAGGTTATATATATAGGGCATAGATTCATTTATGGTACACCTCAATGTTTACACTAACGAAGCCAATAAAAATCTCCTATCCCATTTTGATTGGTAACTGGTGAAACATATAAAGTAAATGGGATAGAAATTTTTTTTTCCTGTAGGGAGTGGCAAGAATTTGGGAAGAGAAGCTGATAACTATATTAGTGAAAAATTCATTGAAGTAAGAGTCTATAATTAGTTATGTAAATCTTTAATCTTCTTTCATTTTATTCTTTTACTCTTATTTAGCTTTAAGTATCGTGCCAAATAGAAAAAGTAACACATTTTAATCCATAAAGTCCAAAATTTACTAACATCAGACTATGCAAAGTTATCAAAAAAAAAATATGGTTGGGAAATGCTGCGAAAGTTCTCATGGACAAAAAAAAGTTATCAAAATATGTTTCACAGTAATTTCCATGGTAATGCTGCGAAAGTTCCCGGGCTCTCTCTATAACCAATGTGTATAAATAACTATGCAAACTTAAGATTGACGACATTCTTCATCAGTTTCCTGTGTAGTCTCTACATTCCGAAAAGAATGAAGGTTCTAAATGTGATTGTTATAATCGTAGTGGTGCCGGTGCTTTTTCTTACAATCATACCGGCAAATGAGGCTAGGACAATTTCTCATGGACAAAACCAAAACCAAAACCAAAACATGATGAACAATTGCAAGGACAAGTTGATTGGGGCAATACAGCAAGGTCAAGCCCCTCCATATGTGCCCAATCTGAGTTCAATGATGAGACAAAAGGCCTTATTTGGGCATAGACATCACACTATTGATGTCTCTCCTTTGTTACGCCGATTGCTAGGCAAGGGTGTTGTCACTCCATCTGGGCCTAATCCACCCACCCATATTCCTCCTAAAACAAGTCACAATACTGCTCCTCCTTTTCTAGGGTCAATGGAGAAGAGTCCTCTGTCTTCCTCTATGCTCAAGGGGAGCATCTCCATCCCTTAGGTTAAAGCAAATAACTCAAATTAAAAGTGGAGGGTTGGAAAAGCTTAGCTATACTGTTTTTTTGGCAAGTGTTGGTTGCACATAGTGTGTATATCACACTTTTCTTTATTACTAAAACTATGACTTGAATTCACGTTTTCAAATTGAAAATTGTGGTTTCAAATCATGATTTCAGTTATAAAAAATAGTGTGTATCTACACACTATGTTTATGTGTAATAAATTTTTTCTTTGTTTATTTATTTGTGTATTGAATTTTTAATGTAATTATTCCTTTAGATGTATCATGTATGTTATTCCCATCTTGTAGTACATTATTAATCATTTTTAATGTGGTTATTCCTTTCATGACAAATGTTGATACTCGTAGGGGCCCATAAACGGTAGTAAGTATCCCCAAGCGTGCAAAATCTCTACGAAAGAGGAAATTACGTGTTTATCAAAAATAAAAATAAATACATAAAGGGAATTACTTGAGTAATAATTCAAGACGATGCTACCAACATATGTGGGGGAAAAAAAGAGAAAAGTAAAAAGAAAAGAAGAAGAAGGCTGCTTTAGATATTTTTTTCTGTTTTAATATTAAAGGGGCTTGGGTTTGGCCTAATACTTCTATTTATTAAATATATTAACACTTTTTTTTTCTTTTTTATGTTTATTTTAAAATTGACTACAAGTTCGCATGATGTTCCATCCAATATTTTGAAGCATTGAACATAAGCTTTGCTCTTACGTTACTAAGTTCTGTACATTTTCCTACAAACCAAATTAACATAGTGTAGGGAGTTTAAGCGTATGATATATAATAGTATTTTTCGTGGTGTTTATGCTTGTAGTTCGAATCTCACTTCTTCCTTTTCAACTATTCACTTATGTATAAGCATACTTTTTCTTTTTTGAGAAAAGATAATGCACAATCTTAGTCCAGCTTGTTGGGAAATTTAGACTCCGATTGATAGAATTAACAAGTTTTAAATCAAAGTTGTTAATTAGATTTATTCAGAATAAACCTTGTTAAAACAAACAAACATCAATATCATGTCAATATCATGCACAACGGAAAAGTAAATAAGACAGGATATGGTTTTTGGAAACAAATGTCACTCATTTATTGGATAAGAAATACCAAAACAGATGCTGAGTTGGTATTACCGAAACATAGTATACTTTCTCGTGAAGTGGAGGCCTAAACGATCATTAAAGGTGTGGGGTATTTCTGTCCTTTTAAATAATTGTTATTAGGGTATCAATAACTCTTTGCCACATGTCTTTTTTTACATCTAAAATAATTTATTCTGACACAAATTAACAGACATAGACAGAAGGACAAAAAGTAAAACAGTTTGTATAGTTTAGGGACGAAAAACAAACTTTTAATCAAAAAAGATAGGCACCACCTCTCGAAGTCCCTGCCTAATCTGAAGATCAAAAATCTCTCTAGGGTTTGAAACCTAAGCGGAACCAGCGAAACCCGCCTGACCAGAAAACACCCAAGCATGAGGGAACGGAGGAGCCTCGCCATGAGACACCTGAGGAAAAAATAGACTGGGAGAGTACCAGGGGTCCCGTAAAGGAAAAGGCGGATGCTCAGTGACTTCATGAGATTCGCTCGGAGCAGAACCAGAAGAACTTTCGCCCTCAGAAGGGCTTGGGGTGCGCTCTCTTCTTTTTCGGGAAGAAGAAGAAGCCATTAAAGCAATGGGAATGATGAGAAGAAAGGGGAATTGGAAGAATGGAAAAGGGAAAATGGGAATAGCAGACTGTTTGAAAAAAGAGAAAAGAGACCTAAGAATGAAAGACTCAGGGAAGCAAAGAGATAAGGTGAAACAGCCGCAATAAAAGCACAAAGAGCAGTTGGAGAAGACAGTGTATAGAAAGACGCGCCAGTTGCCAAAATATTTAATTTTGAAGAAGAGATTAATTAGCAGTTATTAATGGAAGTTACGGGGAATGAAAAATGTGGGTAAAGGAAATTTTACTCCAAATACTCAACTGCCATGTCCCGTGCAAAGGGGAAATTGCAAAATGGAGGAACACGACACGCAGAAAGGACTAAGATAACCAAAAAGCAGCAGGAAAGGCCCGGATCCTGAATAAGAAAGAAGGGAACCCAGGGGTAATTAAAAGAAAATCCTACAGAATCTAAGAAACCCTGAATTACTCACACGTGGGCTTTAGGCAACCCACGAGCTCAGGGGGCTAAATGTTGAGGTCTAAAAAGTCACAATACCCAAGCCCAAAGAAATAAGCGCAAGGGGCCACAAAAAAAGAGAAGAAATGGTAAGCCCAAGAGGCTTGAAGCCCAAAAAACATCAAGAAGAAAAAATGGAAGCCCAGAAGCTTATGAGAAAAGAAGAAAGAAAAGGAAAAGAAGCCCATGTCAGAGGATTGAAGAAGAAAGTTGAGCCGGGATCCTTAGAGACTGCCAAAAGGCTCGGGATCCCCCAGGCATCTAAGCACAGTCAAGAAAAGATTAAGACAGTTCAAAAGAAAAAGACAAAAAGAAACACAAGAAATAGAGGAGAGGCCACGTCCTTCTCAAGTGTCAAACGACCCAGCAAGAAAAAGAGGAAAGAATTAGCGACTTCTCATAGCGCAAGTGGGTAGCACCTTGGGGAACCAGAATGAAGAAGTATAAAAAAGGGAGTAGCAGCGAAAGACTTTCAAACCGGCACAGTGGGATTCCGCCCGTTTGAGAAAAAAGATAAAGAAGAAGGATGGCCAAAAGTTGGATCGTGAGGAGTGTGACCTCAGCATATTCCGAAATAGGTAGTCAGCCATGGACTTTCAAAGAAACAAAACTAAAAGGAAGGAAAGGATGAAGAACAGGGAAACTGAACCTACTGGGTGATGGGCACAATACATACTCTAGTACCCAGAAGGCAAAACAGGGGAATCAATAGTTCCCCTAGGACTCCAGAATAACACTATAAAAAGGGGGAAAGGATTGCGAAGAGAGGCAGAAAAATTTTGGGGAGGGGAGAATCATTGATAAAATTCTGTCAAGAAGAAAAAAACTCAGAGAAAATTAGCAAAATTACTTCCCGGTATTCTAGAGAAAGCCACTATAGCACATACTCGGATTCAAAAAGAATCAAACTTTGCAAGTCTTAAAGGTTAGAATAACCATTTAAGACTATAATTTTTAATCTTGCTTGAACCTTGTATCACGTCTTAGTGAGCGTACTGTAATTATAATAAAGAAAATTCAATGAAATATTCTCTACTGATTTAAGAGTCCCAAACCATTACTTTGTCCTTTTATTATTTTGTTCTCTGCATTACTTTGCTGTTTTGATTTGTTGTTCAATACAAATATCCTTGTTTGTTAGTTTATATGTATTGTAGAAAGCATGCCCTGTGCACCACTTGATTCTTAAACAACCATTTAACTGCAGTGAATCAAAGCCCAGTCCACCGAACTACAACTATTCGGCCCAGGATCCTTGGGCCTGAGTGTTACAGAAAAAGCACTCTCACAAGCTCTATATCAAGCTTTTGAGCTTGAAATTCAACTCAATTATATCATTAAAGCCTATTTGGTTTGGACAAGTAGTTCAAACTCCCAATAAATTAAAGTCTTAATAAGATATGAGTATATTTGTTAAGCTTATATCAAGTTTATTACAAAACCCATAAACGAGGTTAGGCTTAGCTTTTTATTTATCGAGCCTTATTGTTCATTAGCATATCCATGAATAACTTTTTTTTTTTTGTTTGGACTTGACTATTTTATTAAATAAGTCTAAAACTAAGGTTCAAACACAAATGTACAAATTTTTTTATCAAGTTAAGCCCAAATTGTTTATAAATAGCTTGGTTTATTTACAATCCTGTTACTTTTTTTATAAAATCAATAATTGAAGGAGAGATTTCTAAACATCTTTATTGGAAACACTATTACATTGAATGACAAAGCTCTTGACAATTTCTAGAACACCATTACGTTGATAATTTTGTATTAGAGCATAGTTCTGTTGAGTTGTAAACTTGTAATAGGTTATAAAACAGCAGTGCAATTGATATAAATTTTGAATTTGCTCTTTTCGCAAACCCTGATTGACTAAAGCATAAATGGTGATTCAAGAAAGCTTTTAAATTTTAAATTTAAATTTTGTCATTTTTGTTTTGTACACAGGGCGGTAATTAGGACTATTGTACGAGTTCATATGTAAGCTAGCAGAAGGAGGATGGCCTGACAAACTATAATGTCCAGCTGATGTGTTCAAGTGTGGAGAACGCTGATCCATAAACAAAGCTGGTCACTGCCAACTAGCGGGTTGCGTGGAGTGAAATGCAAAAGCGGCACCAACAGAATCAATTGGGGGAACCTCTTTTGGAACTTCTGTTTTCTGACGCTTATTATTACTTTGTTCTTGAGGCTCGGACTTGGGAGTATTGACCAAATTTATGGTAAATGTTGCAGAGGAGGCTGTTATCTTGTTTGTTGGAGCAACACATTTCTGCTCACTATGCTGCTGCAATGATGTAGCTTTAGATCCAGTAAGAAGTCCATTTTTGTCATTGGAGTCATCATACTCACACTTTTTCTTTGTCTGCTGCCTTTCCAGTTCCGCAATGATTTTTTCAAGGATTTCGGGCAAGTATGGAGCTTCATGCTTGTAAATTTCAGCGTAGCTTAGTAAAGCTCTTAAAGAAGCTAATTCTTTGCTTATCCGCTCAAGCTGTAAGCAAGTTTTACCCAAATCATAAGCAAATATGTACAATAAAAAGGTGATTGGATGTTTGACTAGGAAGCACATACAAACGTAAACAAAAAGGTGAGGAAAATACCTGAACTGAAAGTGAGTTATTTCCTTTCTTGCATAGTTCCTCTGCTTTTCTTTTAGAATTATTAAAATGATCACTTAAAAGAGACAATGGTGGGAACTTGTCAACCAGCTCCAGTGCACAGATATATTTAATAGCTTCCAACTGCTGCTCTTCTTTGATAAGATTTTGAATAAAATCTACTACATGAAAATATAAATTATTAGTGTTAAGTACTTGAACCAATAAGAACCATAATAATTAGACATAACCAGCGAAACAATGATGACAATAATTGAAGCAATGGGATTAAAAAATAAAATAAACTTAATGACATGAATAGGGGGGATGAGGATAGGTGGATTAGGCATGTTATCATCATTATCAAGGGAAACTCCTAAATATCACATTAGACGGAGGAGATAATACAACTACAGGAAACCCTCTTCTTGAGAGTATACTCTGTTGAAACAACATTAAAACCATGGGAAAACCCATTTTGGTTCTCCATAAGATTTCTTGCATACCCGGTGAATTTGACGAAATGCAATTTCATCTCATGCAAAACAAGTGATTTATATTAATTTTACATAACAGTTGAGCATTACTTAAAGTGTTCTAACAACAGTTCCAGATAAAACCTTTCGCCCATTCAGGTTCTTATTACATTTCCTACATAGTATCTCCATAAAGTTCCCTTCTAGATTTCTCAATCATACAATTCCCATCTTCCATATTTTTTATTCAAACACATCACAAATTTGGCAAAAAATAAATGATATAGAAGAAATAGGAGCCAACAATTTGTAAAGACCATTACAAACCAGATAATGCGTTACAACAGAAAAGCATACGGAAAATATAAACCAGTTATGTACATATCCCAATGAAAGTTCCTTGTGCAAAGGTAGTAATGCCAAGGTATCATGTACTGTATGAAGGAGGAATGATAGCCAAACAAATGAAAGAGTTTTCAAAAAATAGTAACAGAATCTAACCATTTATGGAGGGAGAGAGAGAATATGTACCAGGCATAATATCTGACAGGCCAAGGACCTGACATAAATCAGGGACCTGTTTACACCAAACATCAGTATCCAAAAGACCAAGAACCTCATCCGCATAAAAAGAAGAGCTCAACTCATAGACTACTAAAAATAGCAGAAAAGCCACAACCAGCAAATGATCACCTCTCTTCTTTTTCAACTTTGATTTCCAAATAAGTGCATACTTCTTGGCTTCATCTTTCACCAGAGGCTTAATCTGGAGTGAAACTTGTGGTAGCTGTTTCAACAAAAAAATGAAGTTTCTAGAAACATCCAACTCAGAGCCTCCATCTCCCTTTAAGATTGAACGAAAAACTACCTTCATTGCATCCAAAACAATCTTCTCCGGATCTGATGCCGATTGAAGAGCATCAGAAAATTGATTGCGTATTGACTTATAATCCACTTGCTTTTTAAGTAACAATTTCAATTTCTTTTCTTTCCTTTGATTTCGTTTAAATAATGTTAGCAATTTCTGTCCTTTCTCTTTTATAGATGAGCATTTAGGATCCAGCTTAGATCTCACCATTGAAGAAGCCACTTTGCTGTACAATTGCAAACTTTCCTTTGACAATTGCCCACTCTTTACATGGGAATGAACACTGCTTGCTATGCATGTAAAACACAAACCATTCAATATTCAATAGAAATGCTAGATTGGATTAAGAGTACAAAATTTTTGCATTCCATATATTAAAAGACAGTGCATGTTTGACGGGTAAGTTAAACACACACACCTAGAAGGTCTTGAACCCACAACTTCACCTTCCACCTAGCACTTTAAGGGAAGAAAGTGCCAGTTGAGCTTGAGCTTATTGGCATATTAAAAGAAAGTGCATAGGTTTGATTATTGAGATCAATCAAATCATACAAAAAAACTGAAGAATGAACAGGCAGTATTCAAAATCTACTTTATCCAAACATTTACTCAAATTTTGATTTTATATATATATATATATATATATCAATTTTCCTTGTCGGCTGTGTGCCTTAAAATGAGTAATATAATATAATTTTTTCTTCATAAAAGATAATCCCTTTCATTTCATTATAAGCCAAAAGAAATTGAAAAGAAAGAAAAAGAGGTGTACATGGTCTTGTTAGGCGTCATTCTAGTAACTATGCAAGGCATACGAAGCACTCAAATTTAATAAATAAATAAATTTAAAAGATTCAAATTATCCGCACAAAAAAACTATGCAAGGCATAAAAGTATTCTTGAGATGACCAAACTATGATTAGAACCATGAAAGTTTATGCCAGGGATAGAACAGAATTATTTAACTTGACATTAATAGAATAAACACGTTGAAATAACCTTAAACTAACAATCATTTCTCACACTGAAACCAAGAACAAGAAGCTTAGTACAGAGAGAGGGGAAGGGGTCAACACCATACAATGTCTTTGGCCATTTATACAGAAGCCTGTGAACTTATCAAAACCTTGCACACATTTCAGCAACTTGAAACAAAGGAATGAAAAGAGAAAATGACGGCAGTTTCCATCTTTTGTATGGGGAAGTACAACATGAATTTAAGATGGAGAAACCATACTTTGCTTCTAAAGCAAACATTCTAGCAGCTAACAGGAGTTCTTCTAAAACAGAAAGTATAACATGGGAGAATGTAATCTGATTTTGAAACTGCATCACATAATGGACAGCTATAACTTATCCAAAAAAAAAAAAAAGAAGATTTTTAGCTATATCAATATGTCTACTGAAGGTGGTTTGGAGTTGAGAGGATTAAATGAGTGGAATGAGGCAGCAATGATGAAACATATTTGGAATCATCTTGTTTAATTTGGTTCTATTTGGGTAGCTTGGGTGAATCACTACTTGCTTTTAAGGCAAAATTTATGGGGCTGTTTGCATCCCCAAGGACAGCAGGACTGCACATGGGGGTGGAGAAAGCTTCCAATCATCAAAGAGCAAACTTAGGCCATTGACAAAGCACGAGGATCCGGAAATCAACACCTAGAGTTTAGGCCCCGATTGATGTAATGATGATGATTTGATGCAGGAAAAATAAACTAGGAGGGGGCTTTTATTCAGGAAACAAAATAAAGGGATAGGACCTAAGAATTAACACCTAGAGTTTGCTTGAAGTCAGCATCAAGAGGATAAAATGGAAAAATACATATAGAACCTAGGCATTGGCACCTAGGGATGCTTGGAATCAACATCAATCATAATAGGAACCCAGGAATCAGAACCTGGGTTTGCTTGGAATCAACATTAAGTTCTGGACAAAAACTCCACCCCAATTTTATAACTTCACAATCAACAGCTTACCATACTGCATTTTGGGGCCTTTAAATAGACTCTCAATTTACATCATAAAAGAAAGGAAATAAATGTCTAACCTAACAAAGAAAGAAAATAACTTGTAATCTATAACATTAAAAGCAAAATAAGAGAATAAAATCCTAAAAGTCTGAACATCAATCACGATTAATCAAGTTCAATAAAATCAATCATTATAGCACTTTTGGTGTCTGCACCAATTCTCCTAGGGTGGGAAAAACTCAACCCCATTTATTGTAGCTCACGGTGGTACTAAATGGATCAAAAAGGGTTTTTGTGTGTGTGTGTGTGTGTGTGTGTGTGTGTGTGTGTGTGTGTGGGGGGGGGGGGGGGGGGGGGGGGGGGGGGGTGTGTGGGGTGGGTGTTAATGGAGAATTGGGTGATGCATGGGTGGTTTGATTTTTGTGGTTGTTACGGTTTGGGATTTGAACCCACAATTGGAGCCTGGTGGTTGAGCAGTTAAGTTTGTGGAGGTTGATTTGGTATGGGTGTATTGGCTATTGGTTTCAAACAGTGGTTGTGACAAATTTGAATTTGCTCTGATACCAAAAGTGATGCAGGACAAATTGACTAGGAGGGGGCTTTTATTTGGGAAACAAGAACAAAAAAAAAAAAAAAGAAGAAGAAGAAGAGAGAGATAGGATCTAGAAATCAGCACCAAAGGTTTGCTTGAAGTCAGCATCAAGCAGGTAAAATTAAAAATATAAAAAACCCAGGCATCGGTAACTAGGGCTGTTTGCGATGAGATGAAAAAAATTAATATTTTTATCCCCTTCCTTTAGCAGAAGCATCTAAGACTTTTGACTCCAATGTATTTCCTCCTACAACATAAGTTTCTCAAGTTTCATATGACTTGTTCGCATTGCATCTTTTCATTGTCTATCAGGGATCTATCATCATTAATCATTGGATGATGCAGGTTAGCAGTGCGTTTTCTACGCATTACATTTCCAAAATCTGTTTCATTCCACTTCTTCAAATCTAATTTTAGTGCCTTCAGCTTGTTGACCAAAACAAAACTAGGCGAGCTGTGAAACTGATAGCAATACCACCACCCCTCCACCCTATCAGTAAACCTTTCAACCTTCAGCCACATGTTTCTTATCCCATTCTTAAATTCCCAGAAACTTAAAACCTTGCAAACACCTATTGATTTGTCACCTTTCAAATCCTAAAATTCAAAACTTCAAAACCCTAAACCGCCTATCAAATAGACCTAAATAACCCTCAAATAGCTCCATTACTGTCCACTTGTTACTGTTCAGGGCCCTGGAATAGCAACCCAGATCTTGGGTTTTCCCCTTCGTTTCATCCCCAAATCCTACCATTCATTTTCCCCCACCAAAATCTAACTCTAAATCCTCAAAATCCAAGCTTCCCAGCTCTGCCAGGTCTGATTTGGCTTCTTTCCTATTTTTCCTACATTACGTCATCAATTCTTTTGATAAAGAACATGAGCAATTCATCTAATAAATTACCAACTACCCCAAAACTAGAGTTGTGTAGGTTGTTTGATCATTGGTTGATGTTGATAGGTTTGTAGTTAGCGGCAAAACATTGCTTGTTATTGTGATTATACCTCTTTTTATTATCAGTTTTCTCCTAGGAAATAAAACCATTCTCTTATCTGGAGACTTTAAAATGCAATTCTGTTGGATAGTCTCGCACTATCATAGAATGTACTCAGAAGAATGTTGGCTGACAAAATCTCCAAGACTACCATCAATTAAATTAAAACCAAAAAGGGTTTCCAAATTCCAATAATAGAGATGAATAAAACTGTGATGGTCAAACAAAGGAACTGAAAGATGTGAATCAACCCACCTAAATATAGTAGTAGCCCCCATTATTACAATATTAAGCTTCTTGAGATTCTCCATGAGCATATGTAGTGATAAGTGGCCAGCCTTGTAATGAAAGGTTCAGAGTAAATTTAAAAGGGCACCAAATAATTAGCAGATTAGTAGTATTCAGTCATGGGGTACCTAACCTTGATTGCTGAACAAGCTTGCTGGCTCCTGATGAGGCAGTTTTGGTGCAGCATCTGCAAATACAGGTGTTCGTGGACGCTTCCCCTCTCTCAATTCAAATCTCTTCTCTTTCAACTCAAGCTCATTAGACCACTCCTCAATCTTCTTCTCTTTCGCCTCGAGCTCTCGAATACACTCTCCATACCGCTTCTCCTTCACCTCAAAATCTCTAGAACGCTCCTCAATCCTCTCTTCTCTCAATTCAACCTCTTTAACTCTCTCCTCCAATTTCACCTCTTTCAACTCGAACTCCTTCAAACACTCTCCAAATCGTTCCTCTTTCTTCTCGAAACCTCTCGACAACTCCTCGAGCCGCTTCTCTTTGGACTCGAGCTCTTTCGCCTGTTCCTGGAGAAAACGACGCGTCGTATCGAACTGGTCTTCCAGATCCTTCCATTGAAGAGAGAACAAAAGTAGCGAAGACGAAGAACTGTGGATTTGCTCCAGCGTTTTCCGCAGAGTTTGCTTCTTTATCTCCGCCACTTCAAATTCGCTTGAGACTTTCTCCATTACAAACACAATTAAACACAAAACCTAACTATATCTACATGCATTCAATAAACAGAGAGAAATGAATAAAAGGAGGGAAAATAGAGAAAATTGATTGTTTCGCA
This sequence comes from Quercus robur, assembly GCF_932294415.1. NCBI lineage: Eukaryota > Viridiplantae > Streptophyta > Magnoliopsida > Fagales > Fagaceae > Quercus > Quercus robur. Next base: position 34,252,868 of record NC_065540.1, on the reverse strand, counting down.
AATTTTCTCAGGAGCCCATCAGGGTTTAAATTAATGGGTTTGTTTTTAGGATTAAGAACTTCTAAAGTTCCTAGGTACTCTACCAGGTAAATTTAGCAGCTGTGATCTTTATCTTTTTGGATGGAACAAATCCAAAAGACACTCCAAGGCAAGAAGAAAACCGGACTTTCTTTTACAAAACATCCTTGAAATCTTCAATACTTTCAATCACAAATGGTAAATCCACCCAGCTCAATCCCTTCAAACCGGAGGAAATTTGCAGAGTAGCAATGTGAGGGGTTCTACATGGTAAGTTAGCCACCCTTAAAGAAAAATAGCATCGCGAGTTTTAGAAACTTAAGATCTAATTAAAAATTGAGTTTTAAAAACTTGCTTTGCATTTCTGTGAACTTGCTCACTTGGATTAAAAGTCCATGTAGATCTCGAGTCTTAAAGACTTGATTTCTACATAGAAAAAACCGAGTTTGTAAGACTCGATATTTAATATTAACATAACTCTATAGAACTCGAGTATATGAGACTCGAGTTCTCCTAGGAATAATTTTAAACATTATACAAAAAGTTTATAAAAACACGCTAAGCATCCATTGTCTATAAAGACACGCTGAACTACTCTTGTCTATAAAGACAAATACACTTAGTACACTCAGCCTCACTAACCAGAGCATCCTCACTAACTCTAGTGTACTCAGCCTCAAACTCGAGTTCTCCTAGGAATAATTTTAAACACTATACAAAAAGTTTATAAAAACATGCTAAGCATCCATTGTCTATAAAGACACACTGAACTACTCTTGTCTATAAAGACAAATACACTCAGTACACTCAGCCTCACTAACCAAAGCATCCTCACTAACTCTAGTACACTCAGCCTCACTAACCTCTCACCCAAAACAGAGCATCCTCACTAACTCTGGTACACTCAGCTTCAGTAACTCTCACTCACCCATAATTCTCACACCACATTGCCTCTCACTCTTACTCACCACACTGCCTCTCTCACTGCTCTTCCCTCTCAACAAATTCATATCTCAGGTAAGGGTTTTTTGATTTGATTGGCATTAGTAGTTGGATATTAGTTGTCTATGGGTTTGGGTTAAAGAGTTTGACTATTTATTTTGTAAATAGTTAACATAACTTAGTTAAGATACCAATATTGTGAATTATAGAACTTTGTTTTGTTAGTGTTAATTTTTTGAGTATTTATTTGCATGTTTTTTGTTATCAAAATTTTATTCATCATTTCTAGGCTCTTATTTTTATCGTGATCTTACAAGTTTTTTGACTTTATTCATCATTGTTTTGAGTATGAAATGGGTATGTAATCATGCCCTTTGAATGGGTATATAATAAAATGAGTGACTTACTTCTTTCGAATGAATTGTAATGAAATGGGTATGTAATTCATGTCCTTTGAATGAGAATGAAATGGGTATGTAATGAAATGAGTGACTTACTCCCTTCAAATGAGTTGTAATGAAATAGGTATGTAATTCATGCCCTTTGAATGTGTTATGAAATGGCTTTTTTTGTATTGGGTATGAAATGTGTAACGAATGCGTAATGAAATTCATACCCTTTGAATGAATTGGAATTTATACTTTGTGTAGTTTGACTAGATAAAATGTTTTTTAACTAACATAGTAACTTGACTCTTACAGGTTCACAATGCCTGAAATTGATATAATCCTATACCACAGTAATCCGCTTAAGAATGCCAATGCGAACAAGGGATTTCCATTTGAAGGGCCGGGTATAAAGACCTATTATACCCAAATTGATCGTAGGTTGAAGACCCTTAATGAATTGAAGATGATAGTTATGGAAGAATTGTGTGCGAATCCTGCTGTACACAATATACAAATTACTTATCATATGCCACATGAAGTCTTGCAGCACCGGATCAATTACAAGTATATGGCGATAGAAACAGACAAACATGTACAGATCATGTTTGACAAGTTGGAGAGAATACCTGCAGTAAATGGTATTGAGTTGTACATACAGTTGGAGTCGCGTGCAGAAGTTGGTATAGAGGAAATCCAACAAACAACCACAAGTTTATAGGTTACAGTTCCAAATGCTCAATATGAGTATTCTACACATGTAGAGGATGATGATGATGATGAGGATGAGGCTAAGGATGATGATGATGACGACGACTATGTTGATGAGACTACTGCCATTAACGGTGAAGATTTTGTCGATAGAGATGAGTTTGAAGAGAGGATTGAACGAGAGGACTTTGGGGACTTTGAAAGGGACATTGATGACAATGAGACATTGGACAGTGGTCAACTCGATGTAGACAATGTTATTAGTGTCCAAAACATTACGAACACAATCCCTACCTACGCACCTCCTGCCTTGTCATTTTCTGCAAATACTTGATCAAATATGGTTGATCCTTCACATATAGAGATACCATTTGTGTCTACTTGGAGAAAAGGGATGAATTTGTGCAAAGGGTTGACTTTTGCCAATAAAGTGGAGGTGTAGCACGTATTAACACTTTGTACCCTTAAGGAAAACAAACATTTTATGATCAGTGGGTCAACGAAGAAAAAACTTTGTGCGAAATGCGTGGATGAGTCATGAAGCCCAATCTCCACAAACTATGGATGGTTACCGTGTATGTGGGCCCTCACACGTGTATACCGATTGGGGTGCGAAATGATGGTAGAATGATGAATTGTAATTTTATTGCATCAAACATCCTTAACAAGTTATGTGAGGATCACACTACCCTAATTAAGCACCTCAGATCTATGATAGAGACGAAATATCAAGGCCATAAGCCTTCTTATTACAAAGTATGGGATGCAAAATAAAAGGCGATTGGGAAGATGTTTGGGAATTGGGAAGAGTCTAACAAAAGGTTGCAAAAGTTGCTAATGACATATATTGATCAGGATCCGACTACCTAGGTGTTCTATTGTACCACACCCACCGGTGAAGATGACACCGTATTTTTGCATTTTGTGTTTTGGTCTTTCGGTCCATGCATTAATGGATTCAAATATTGCAAGCCGGTTATCAGTATTGATGGGACCTATCTGTATGGTAAATATCAGGGAAAGTTGTTGGTCGCAATGGCAACCGATGCTAACAACAAGGTATTCCCTCTCGCCTTTGTTGTTGTGGATTGTGAGTCAGGGTCCAGTTGGAGGTGGTTTTTATAATGCCTCAGAGATACGATTGGCCACGTGATACCTGATGAAGGCATTTGCATAATTTTCAACTAACATCTGGGTATCAAAAACGCCATTGCAAACTGGCCTAGAGGGGATGATGGAAGAACATGGGTATTTCATAGATATTGCCTTCGACATGTTGCTAGCAACTTCAACACACATTTTCAAAACTCGACTCTAAAGTCAGCAGCGTTGAAAGTGGGATATGCTACTCAGGTAGTTAAATTTGATACCATAATGGAGTCCATTAAGCAGGTGGAAATTGAGGTCGTTAGGAATAAGAAGAAGGTGACGGGGAAGGATGACAAGGAAAAGAATCAAGATTATCTTTCATACACAAACCTTATAAGCGAGTCTGTGGATATGTGGACCCAGTCACATGATGGTGGGAGACATTTTGGGGCAATGACAACCAATATATTAGAGTGCTTCAATGGTGTACTGAAAGGTGCATGGGGCCTTCCTATTGCCGTACTAGTTGAGTTCACTTGGTCCAAACTTTTTGAGTATTTCCACGACTGGCACAAAGAATACCATTGTGAGTTGTCAAATGGTAAGAAATGGAGTGAATATGACATTGACACGTGGGATGAAAATAAGCGTAAATCTGAAAAACACTATCTCAAGGCATTTAGCAATGAACAAATGATATATCAGATAGTTACTTCATTCAAAACGTGTAGCACAGGAGGGGGAAACCACAGTTATGAAGTTCGGTTACGGGAAAGAACATGCAATTGTGGGAAATGGCAAAACATAGGGATCCCAAGAGTGTGTGACTATTTAAATATTGATTCGACCACATATATTCACCCATGTTATGGTTTGGACAATGCCCTTAACACTTATCAGCAAGCATTTGCGATTCCTAAGTCACAGTCATTGTGGAGGGATCCAATGGGGCCAAAGTGGTTGCCTAATCCAGCATTGTTGCGTGCCAAAGGTCGACCAATGAAGTCAAGAATAAGGAATGAGATGGATGGAGTAAGGAATAAGGATCGAGAAACTGGATGGCAGAGGGAGGACGCATATTTGATAGAGTGTTAACACAAGCAGACATGTGGATTGTGTCATGCTTCCGGGCATAACCGCAGAAAATGTCCGTAGTCCCATGGCGCTTCCACAAGCAGTCATGTTTCACATTAGGTAGGTAGATGGAAAAAAGTTATGCATCGGTTAAATAATTGTTGTTCATTCTATGTTTGCCTAATGTTTACTATGTTGTCTCCTAACGTGATTAGTCCATGTTTTTTAGGCATGCTTCTATGGATGACATTTTTATTGTGTGGACCGCCGATCTTAGGAAAAGTGACAACGTTGTAGCAACACCAAAGAATGTAGAGAGGGAGAATGAGAATTGAGAGCTTACCACAATCTACTTTTTGGTTTCTTAGTGAAGAATTTGAAAGAGAAAAAAAAAAGGATTTAACAGATCTGCAAAGTATAAATGTAAATGCAATGAAACTCCATTTCTGTTATATGGGCTGTTTAGAAAATGATATGCATGCATTTTAGTTCAATATTCCTTGTTGCTTGGATTTCATTATGAGCTGACAAATCTGCAAAGTATAAATGTAAATGCAATGAAACTCCATTTCTGTTATATGGGTTGTTTAGAAAATGATATGCATGCATTTCAGTTCAATATTCCTTGTTGCTTGGATTTCATTGTGAGCTGATTTGGAGTTTGACTTTGTACTTACATTCCTTTACTGGGATAGATTTTGTCCATTTTAATGTGTTGGCATATTTGAGTTACAATAATATTACTTTTCTTATTAAACAAGTAGAATCATATGTTTATACTCATTTCTAAGCACCTATGCATGAATGTGGGGGCAATTTCACCCTTAGCCAAAACTTCAGGGCCAAAAAATCTTATTAAACTTCAATAAAATTAGGCCTGAAAATGGTACTATTTTTGTTACTACTCAAGATTGGCAGCAGAAATGTCAAAATTATGGGAAAAATTCCCAGTGGAACTCGAGTTTCATAAACTCGAGTTCCACTAAAAAAAAAAAACAACTAAAAAAACAAAGTAAAACAGAGCAACCATTCTGCCTGAACAGAGCATTTTTGCATTTGAATCTTGAGTATCAAATACTCAATTTCCTTTTATATTTTTTTAAGGATCTCAAGTTTCATAAACTTGAGTTCCACTAAAAAAAAAAAAACGAGTTTTACGCTTAAAAAACAGAGCAACCATTCTGTCTAAACAAAGCATTTTTCCATTTGAATCTCGAGTATCAAATACTCGATTTCCTCTTCTTCTTCGTTTTTTTAAATCTCGAGTTTCAAACACTCGAATTCCCAGTGATTTTTTTTTTTTTTAAATCTCACATTTTTTTTTCTTTTGTACAAATGAGCTTTTTTTCTTAGCTATTGCTTTCTTTCTTTTTTTGCCATTTATTGCTATTTACTATTAACTCCATAACACCAAATGAGTGCTTTTGGCAATATAGTGAAATGAGATTAACTCCAAATAATATCATACACATAATCTTTTGATATAAAAAATGTGTCAAGTACCATCATTTTCCTTGCGTCGCCTAACAAAACATAAAATCTCTGATATATTAGGTAAGAATATCCATTGCTCAATACATAGTTCTCTCTATCAAAAATTTGCAATCACACTATCTGCAGCCCCACGGACTTCATATTCATCATTTTTGAAAGCGGGGGGAAGGGATCTCTTTTCTGCAACGGAAAAAACGAAGCAGATTTTACTCGGCACAACCTAACGATGCATCCAATACCAATGATCTGTGCCTAGAATGCGTTGCTAGATCTCTGCTCTAGAAAGCTATACAGGCAACAACAAATGCGGTTTGACCCGAGGCTTCCCTTTCTTCATTACTTCTTTCACGACGAGGGAACCGCGTCCGCTCAGTCGAAGTGGTGGAACGCCCTCCTGAGTCAAAGAGAGAGCTTCTGCACCTCTCTCCAAGAGATATGATTCGGTATCCGAATCGGCTGAAGGAGAGTGAAGAGGCGGCTACTCCCCCAACCCACGAGAAGCCTCTTCTTTCTGGTCTACATCAAGTGCATTGAATGCCCCACAATCAGAATCAAAGAGGATAGAAATGGCACGGAAACCAAATGTAGAAGCCCCCTTTTAAGACGGTAACCAAAGCAAGATATGTGCCAATGACAGTGCCGGTGTCAAATATTTCATTGAGCTTCCAACTGTCAGGCATTGGAGATGGCTTTACCCGGTCCTTTGAAATCATCATGATGGTCCCTAATACGAATCACAAACATTTTGATCACTTTTCCCATATATGGCAAAGCCTCAATGGTAGTTAAAAAAAATCCTTCATTCAAATCTTTATCAATTTAATTTATTTATTATGAGAAATAACAGATGGAAGACGAAATTTTTAACGTCTAAAAACAATATAAAAGAACTTATCAAAAGCGAACAACAAAAAAGATGTCTGACTAGACTCAATTTTCAATTTTCATGACTAGATCCCATGGTGCAAATACCTCTAAAAACTTCAAGGGGATGGCAAGCAAGTGTGCTAAAAATTCCAGCAGCTGCACTAGCCACAGCTATTGGAGAAATCCAGGAGAGAGAACTTCAAATTGAAACGACCAATTTGCAATCTTGGGCATTCTTCCTGATTCCATTTCTCCAGTGCTGATGTCATTGATCGTTTTACACACTCAAACGATCAATGCTCAATTGCCTGGGTAGGGATTATACGGACCATATTGATTGCATTGCTAGCCCATAATCCTTGCCAACCCTGCTTCTCAATCACCTCCAAGAAACTACCCGCAATGTTTTTGGATCCAACACCAACCACCATTCTTGTCCTGAATATTACACATTACAAATCAGAATATTTTAATGCTTTAAAATATAGTTATTATATAATTGGTAACAATTACAAACATTTCTAAATGTATAATTTAATTAAGGTTCATGTATCTTAAGAAGTTTAGTGTGGAGAAGGAAGCCTTAAAACATCCTCTAACCACCAAGCTTGACGTGGAAGGGTATCATGGGTTGCAAAAGTCACCGATTTATGCAGCACGTAAGTTGGTCATTGATGATGTAAGTCAGTGACTATTGCAACTGTGTGTACTGGTTTAGTATTGTATACACCATAGCACATATTTAACATACAGACGTGTGGATGTGGATGTGGATGTGGGTGTGTAGCATACACCATACAGCTCATCAAGAAATTATACATCCATATAATGACCCACTAAGAAATATTAAATGTGATGACAAATACATTTACTTCATGAAATAAGAAATGCGTGTAAGTAGAAAGCAAAGCCAACCGAATGGTCTCAAGAGGAGCAAGCACAGCCTTGGTCATAGCCCCTGCTAAAGCCCCACTAAGAAACTCACCAACTTCTCTAGTCCTGAAGAAAACCTGAATTACATAAAAGCATGTCAATGTGATAGAACCAATTAAAAAACATTAAAAAAATAATAATTTCTTTTTCTTTCAGCCCCTAAATGAAATGCCAAAACCAACCTTACTGAGATGGGGGGAATCAGTTGGTCAAAAGAAGAAGTGTAATACTACGAAAAAGTTGACCAAAAACCATGTAACACAAGCTCCAATGTCTATCGAAACCTTTGCTCTCAATAATCTATCTTCCCAGTAATCCAATGATTAAAGATAAAACCACATCACAACAAGAAAAAAATTACTCTAACTGATTGAGGTATTTTCCTTGCTGAACAAATACAGTCCATGGGACAAATACTAATTACAAAACCTTGTCAGTTCAGTATAGCATATTAAGGGAATATTTGCTTGTATGTGCAACTTGTGGAAATCCACAGGTTCCATTATCATGGTGAAACTTAAAGATTTTACAGAAGATTTTAAAGAAGATTTTATTGAAGATATATCATTCACTAGTAGAGGTTCCCTTCTAGCACAAGCTAAAATAGATGCATACAGCCATTTCACTAAAATAAAACAAATCACAAACATTTTGATCACTTTTCCCATATATGGCAAAGCCTCAATGATAGTTAAAAAAATCCTTCATTCAAATCTTTATCAATTTAATTTATTATATATTTTTTGCAAAGTCTTTAGTTCCTTTAGAAAGAAAACGAGGGCAAAAATACCAGCTAAGTAATAGAAAAAATAAAGAAATATTTGCAAGAGGCTCTTTGAAATAATACCATCATTCAGTATTGCTATTAGCAGAACCATGAAAGTGGGAAGTCATATTCCCATATCAAAGCTAGGAGCACGAAACCAAGCTGCAAAAAGGTTGAGTTGAAGAATTATACGAGAGTTGAAACAAAAAACTAAGAATTAAACCTTTAGCACTTAAGCTAGTGAAAATGAACTAAAAAAAAAATGCAAAATAACCCTAGCTTACCACAATCCTTATGGTTATGGAGACAGCATATATATGCATATTCATGCAAGCTAATTAGTTTTACCATTAAACAATTTTGAAATCAAGAAACAAAAAAAGTGAAGAAAATAGGAAAAGTTATGTGTAAAAATCATGTTTGGTACTACAAAAGTTTCTGATATATTTTTCATGCTTATTGCTTAGACATAAAAATGACAAGTAGCAAGTTCAAGTCTGGGAATCAACCTTCCAGGGTGATGCTGAGAGGCAAGTTCTTGTTAGAGATTACGAAATGGGAAAAGCAGAAGCTTTTGAGCAAAGGATCCTGAATTTGAAGGAGGTTCACACTTTAGATGGATATAAAATGTAAGTCTAAATTAGATCATTTATCTCTTTATCATTTTTTTTCCTGGTCGATGCATCTTCTGCATTGAATGCATACGATGCTGAAGAAAATGCATCTTTTGCATCGAATGTTGACGAGCTTCATCAAGAAATCTCAGTTCGTTCACTAATACTCATAATTCCATTGATTATTGTGTGGACACACACACATATTCCTTGGAGTATTTTCTAGAAAATCCATGAGGAGGTACAAGAAAAGAAGATGTTGCAGGAAAAGCTACAAATCAAAATGAATGAAGCATAAGCAAAGGCCAACAATCTTAAAGTGTCATTTGAGAATCTATGTGGTATAGTAACAAGGTTTTTACATTTCATATTTTGTTTTTATTATAAATAATTCCATTTATACATTTTTTTTTTTTTTTGTCCATAATATTATGTTAGAGTCCGCAAAAGGGGAAATTGAAAGTAGGAAAAAGCGGAAAATGATCTGATAAAGCTTGAACAAGCCCTGCATGATGAAGAAGCGGTCTGCCTTCTTTTCCTGGAATCTTCTTGTACCCATGCTTCACTACATTTGATATAATGTTGTTTTTGCAACTGTTGTTAATATTTTAAATTATACTTTTATCATAGAAGAAAGAGAACCTATCAAGTTATAATTAATAACAAGGTTCATTCTCTTATCAAAGAGGCAGACGCATATTTCCAAGAACTTGAGAAAAACCGTTTGGTACGTTTGATGCCCTTCCAAAGACCCATTTAGTGGTAAATGATTTTAATGATGCTGTGATCATTGCAATTCATACTGCCAAGGCCAACACGGTGCTGAAAATATGATGCGTTCCGATCGAATTTAACCCTGCGCATAACATGCAGTATCACAAGCCTGCAAATGAACATTTAAACAACATAAATAAATAAAAAACCCCCGTAGGGCAAAGAAGGGGGGAGGGGGGGGGGGGGGGGGGGGGTGGGGGGAGCCATACATTGTGAAAACGGGTCCCAATAAAATAAAGCTGAAACAAATATGAGGAACAGATTGTGATAAGCTTAAAACAAATTGGCATATGCATGCTGTTCCCAACATTATTAATATACGAGGAAATAATACTCACATGCAATCAATCAGAAATGCTTTGTAAGTTTTCTTTATTTCCGAAATCTTACGTCCTTTTTTCTCGTACAACATCAAAAGGTCATCAATCGATTCAGAATATCTACACATTGAAAAAAAAAATAGTTCAAAACTAAGATATTTTACTAAAAAATTGCACTTTACTGTTCTTCAAGTGATACAAAGACAGATGACAGTGTCCTGACCGCTGGCTCTCATGCTGAAGTCTCTGATTTAGTCTAGTTAGTTGGGCACTAAGTTGCTCTGGATTGCTCCCCTCACAACCTCCTAATAATTCAATTTCACACTCATAAATTATGAGTGAATATAAATTAAGAAAAATAGAAATCTTCCTGTCTCCGACAACCATACCGCACCGGCGTCGGAATAATCCATCTTTTCTGATTGTCGTATTCGGTTCAATCGGTCGGCTTGTGGAGCGGTGCGGCTCAGTCGGTTTCAGGACGATGGATCGGTGTAGTTCGGTACTTGCACACCCCTAACCTTAACTATGTTATTTTATAGGGAGATATGCCCCTGAATGTGATAGAAGCTACCAAGGGAGATACGTAGGAAGTTAATTGGTATATTCAAATATTTGTGAAAGAAACCAAGATAAATCCAGCCGATTTTTTTGTGAACAAGAGTAATTATTGTGGTTGGGCTAACTTCATGAGATGCTTTTTTTTTTTTTTTTTTTTTTTATAGTTTTCGATTTTAGATCTAAATTTTTTAGTAACTTTAAAAAAATTACTATTGTGATGAACGGTTATTAGTAAGTAAAAAAGTGTCCTCAGTGATAAGCCTACATGTAAAATTATGGTCAGATGTGATATTGGTAGTGCTTACTAAATGTTCAATTAGTGTATAAAACACCTTGAACGTTTAGACCCCCAATTTACAAATTACCAATTCAAGCTTAATATCAAACAATTAATGTGCGGAATATGAACATAAGCCTAATACAGAATTGATAAACAGACTAAACCAAATAAAATCACATCCATAGCAGAAATTCAATGGCAAAGATTAAGGGAAGAGAGATGCAAATAAAAGGACAACATAAAGATGTGTTATCAAAGAGGAAACCGAAACCCTCGGCGTGAAACCTCTCCGTCGCCCTCCAAGCGGTAAACAATCCACTAAAGAATGTAGTTGGGATACATGAACAGCAGAAGGCCCTCCAAGCCTAATCTACCCAGTGTACCTAAGCCCTCCAAGCTCCTACTCCAACGAGGTTACGCCAAACCTATTTCTTTCTTAACTTACCGAATTATGTTACTGACCATAGCATCAACCAATATGAAATTGGTCCCTTCCTAACTACTTCCCAAAGCACCAAACAGCCTTCTCACAGATATAGGTATGGTGAGAAAAGGTTTTGGTAATGTACCTCTCATGGATGTAACAATGGAGAAGAAAAGAGTAGAGGAATTTGAAGAGTCTCTATGTGAAGATTGGAAATGAGTCAATCTTGTTTTTCTCTAGGGTTTTTCTATCAAAATTCTCTCTGGAAACTCTCTACATTTCGTGGATATAAGGGGTATATATACTAGGGGTAAGAGTGGAATGCGAAGAGTCAGTTTTTCAAAACAGAGCTGGCTGGCAGCTTGGCCTCACGACTTGACTGAGCCGCAAGGTAACTGAACGGCCAGTTTGTACTTTTTGTCCTATAGTGCACCAGCTGGCATGACACTTCAACTTCTGTCATGCTTAGCACGTGTGCAGCTTCTGGCAGCTTACAAGCTGTGAGCCACCCGCGAGATCCAGTTACGAGTACCTGCTACTTTGCACAATCATGAGCATTTCTTCACACTCTCTCACATACTTCCCTTACATGATTCTCACCTAAATACAAGGTTACTAATTGCTAAAATACAAGCAAATTTGGCACGGAATAAAGTCAATAAGATGGTTAATAAAATTTAACCTTACACTTACTGTGACGATTGAACTGTCAACTGTAAGGAAACAAATTGGGTACCACCGAATGTGAAAAAAGTACGGTCAGAAGTAATGTTAGTACTACCCAATGTAATGATGGAACAGTCAAATTTGTGATGTTTGAACTGCACAATATGAGGATGGAACCGTCAAATGTGAAAGAAAAAAAAAAAAAAAAAACAAAACAAAGTAAGGGAACCAACAAATGTGAGAAAAAAACTGTCACATGTAATATTGAAACTGCACAATGTGAGAATGGAACCTTCAAATGTGAGAAAAAAATAAAGGAACCACCAAATGTGAGAAAAAAAATGTCATGTGTGATGTTGGAATTGCACAATGTGAGGATGGAATTGTCAAGTGTGAGAAAAAAGTAAGGGGACCACCCAATGTGACAAACGAACTTTCATATGTGATATTGGAACCGCACAATGTGAGAATGAAACCGTCAAATGTGAGAAAAAAAAGTAAAGGAAACACCAAATATGAGAAAAAAACAGTTACATGCGATATTGGAATTGCACAATATGAGGTTGAAACCGTCAAATGTAAGAAAAAAGTAAGGGAACTACCAAATGTGAGAAAAAAAACTGTCACATACAATGTTGGAACTGCACAATGTGAGAATGGAACCGTCAAATATGAGAAAAAAGTAATGGAACCACTAAATGTGAGAAAAAAAATGTCACATGTGATATTGAAACAGCACAATGTGAAAATGGAATCGTTAAATGTGACAAAAAAATAAGGGAACCACCAAATGTGAGAAAATAATTGTCATATATGATGTTGGAACTGCACAATGTGAGGATGAAACCGTCAAATGTGAGAAAAAAGTAAGGGAACCACCAAATGTGAAAAAAAACTGTCACATGTGATGTTAGAACTGCACAATGTGAGAATGGAACTGTCAAATGTGAAAAAAAGTAAGGGAAACACCAAATGTGAGAAAAGAACTATCACATGTGATGTTGGAACTACACAATATGAGGATGGAACTGTCAAATGTGAGAAAAAAGTAAAGGAACCACCAAATGTGAGAAAAGAATTATCATATGTGATATTGGAACTGCACAATGTGAAAAAGGAACCGTCAAATGTGGAAAAAAAAGTAAGGGAACCACCAAATCTGACAAAAGAACTATCATATGTGATGTTGAAACCGTACAATGTGAGGATGAAACTGTCAAACGTGAGAAAAAAAAGTAAGGAAACCACTAAATGTGAGAAAAGAACTGTCACATGTGATGTTGGAACTGCACAATGTAAGGTTGGAACTATCAAATGTGAGAAAAAAGTAAGGGAACCACCAAATGTGACAAACGAACTATCATATGTGATGTTGGAACCGCACAATGTGAGGATGGAACTGTCAAACATAAAAATAAATAAATAAATAAATAAAAAAGGGTAAGGGAATCATCAAATGTGAGAAAAAACTGTCACATGTGATGTTGGAACTGCACAATGTGAGGATAGAACTGTCAAATGTGAGAAAAAAGTAAGGGAACCACCAAATGTGACAAAAGAACTATCATATGTGATATTGGAACTACACAATATGAGGATGGAACTGTCAAACGCGAGAAAAAAAAAAGTAAAGGAACCACCAAGTGTGAGAAAAAACTGTCACATGTAATGTTGGAACTGCACAATATGAGAATGGAACTGTCAAATGTGAGAAAAAAGTAAGGGCACCACCAAATGTGAGAAAAGAACTGTCATATGTAATATTGGAACTGCACAATGTGAGGATGGAATCGTCAAATGTGAGAAAAAAGTAAAGGAACCACCAAATGTGAGAAAAAAACTGTCATATGTGATGTTAGAATCACACAATGTTAGGATGGAACCGTCAAACGTGAAAAAAAAAAAAAAAAAAAAAAAAAAAAAAACCCACCAAATGTGAGAAAAAACTGTCACATGTGATGTTAGAACTGTATAATGTGAGAATGGAACCGTCAAATGTGAGAAAAAAGTAAGGGAACCACCAAATGTGAGAAATAACTGTCACATGTGATGTTAGAACTGCATAATGTGATGATAGAACCGTCAAATGTGAGAAAAAAAGTAAGGGAATCACCAAATGTGAGAAAATAACTATCACATATGATGTTGGAATTGCACAATGTGAGGATGAAATTTTCAACTGTGAGAAAAAAAATAAGGGAATCACTCAATGTGATAAAAGAACTGTCATATGTGATGTTCAAACCACACAATGTTTGGATGGAACCGTCAAACGTGAGAAAAAAAAAGTAAGGGAACCACCAAATGTGAGAAAAAACTGTCACATTTGATGTTTGAACTGCACAATGTGAGAATGGAACCGTCAAATGTGAGAAAAAAGTATGAGAACCACCAGATGTGATAAAAGAACTGTCACATGTGATGTTGGAACTGTACAATGTGAGGATGGAACTGTCAAATGTGAGAAAAAAGTAAGGGAACCACCAAATGTGACAAAAGAATTATCATATGTGATGTTGGAACTGCACAATATGAGGATGGAACTATTAAACGTGAGGAAAAAAAAAAGTAAGGGAACCACTAAATGTGATAAAAAACTGTTACATATAATGTTGGAACTACACAATGTGAGAATGAAACTATCAAATGTGAGAAAAAAGTAAGGGGACCACCAAATGTGAGAAAAGAACTGTCATATGTGATGTTGGAACTGCACAATGTGAGGATGAAACCATCAAATGTGAGAAAAAAGTAAAGGAACCACCAAATGTGAGAAAAAAACTGTCATATATGATGTTGGAATCACACAATGTTGGGATGGAACCGTCAAACGTGAGAAAAAAAAAAAAAAAAAAAAAAAAAAAAGGAACCACAAAATGTGAGAAAAAACTGTCACATGTGATGTTAGAACTATACAATGTGAGAATGGAACCATCAAATGTGAGAAAAAAGTAAGGGAACCACCAAATATGAGAAAATAAATGTCATATGTGATGTTAGAACTGCATAATGTGATGATAGAACCATCAAATGTGAGAAAAAAGTAAGGGAATCACCAAATGTGAGAAAAAAACTGTCACATGTGATGTTGGAATTGCACAATGTGAGGATGGAACTGTCAACTGTGAAAAAAAAGTAAGGGAACCACCTAATGTGATAAAAGAACTGTCACATTTGATATTAAAACTGCACAATGTGATAATAGAATCGTCAAATGTGATAAAAAAGTATGAGAACCACCAAATGTGAGAAAAGAACTGTCACATGTGATGTTGGAACTGCACAATGTGAGAATGGAACCGTCAAACGTAAGAAAAAAAAAGTAAGAGAACCACCAAATGTGGGAAAAAACTGTCATATTTGATGTTGGAACTACACAATTTGAGAATAGAACCATCAAATGTGAGAAAAGAACCATCAAATGTGAAAAAATAACTATCATATGTGATGTTGGAACTACACAATGTGAGGATGGAACCGTCAAATGTATGAAAAATGTAAGGGAACCACCAAATGTAAAAAAAGAACTATCACATATAATGTTGGAACTGCACAATGTGAGGATGGAACCGTCAAATGTATGAAAAATGTAACTTGATGTAATAGGTTATCTACTAGTGGGTACCGTACCCCCCCCCCCCTTTTTTTGGGTACCGTAGAATTACTCAAAAAAATTATCTATTTTTTTGTGGCAGGAAAGTAGAAGTTCATTAATTGTGTATTGACAAAATTGACTAATGCAAGTACAAGCTCATTAATAATTAACTTTTGTAGAAGGATGTAGACTCTAATCCGAAAAAGGATAGTTTCTTCAAAAAAAAAAAAAAAATCCAAAAGATGATGGCATTAACGGAAGCTTCTTGGAAACAGTTGCGACTCTAGGAATTTTGTTTAGGGGGTCATTAAAAAATTTTAATAAAAAAATAACTTGAATATATCTAATTATCGACAAAATAAAATTAATACATGAAATTTTACAATTTTCTTCTACAAGTTTTCAAATTTTAAATTGTTATATGATAGTTCATTATGGGTATCTATGCCCAATGAGGGTAGCTATGACTATGAGGCTATGACTATTTTATTTCGTTAAGTCTATCTAACATTTTTATTTTTATGCAGTTGTCATTATCTATTTTTTATTGTTTTTATAAAATATTTTAAACTAAATGACTAAACTAAACTCATTAGCTTCGTATTAATTATTGAAGCACACAACCACACTCATTCATATATAAACTTATACACTTTGCGTCTAACCAGTCAAATGATTGGACAATCACTAATTTTACAATTTTTTTCTTAAATTTTACTAACTTTATAAAAAAAAAAAAAAAAAAAAAAAGTTATTATAACATGATAACAATACACACACATGTAACAAACCATCTCTATTTCCTAATTATTAAATTATATAAATTTATATTGTACACACAAATGTCCATACGCATCATAATTCATAAAAATAGTATTATAACAAAAAGTAATACACACTATCAATATTAGACACACTCACACACATAATATAAATTTATAAAAAAGAGTGATACTTACGATTCACAAACACTAACTCTTTGCTCTTAGAGTTAGAAATACTTGTAATAAGGGTGTGCAAAATTTAAGTCAATGTGTGCAAAAATATTTTTAAAAATAAATTAAAGTATTAAACTAACAAAAAAAATATTTTATATATATATAATTTTTTTTTTTTTTTTTTGAAGCCAAGGGGTTCATTTGAACCCCTGAATATAGAATAGCGCCGCCCCTGCTTGGAAAGTGTATAGACCCACAACTGAGACAAAATTGACTTCTGAAAGACTTCTATGGTAAGAAAGTAGGAGCTCATTAATTGAGTTTTTGGCAAAATTGCCCTGTAAAAGTACAAGCTCGTCAATCAGCTTTGGTAGAGGATGTAGACTCTAGTTATGATAACCGGACTTAATAAAAATTTAAAAACCACATTTAATGAAATATAATATAATTTTTTTTCCAAATACGGTGAGTGAGAAGTGAGCATTGGATTCGATGGGTTCTTATATACCTTTTTTTTATTTTTTTTAATCCAGTCTACTTGGGCAAAAGGACCTAGGTGCATTTTCAAACAAAATTAAACCAAGTTTTTTTTTTCTTGCAAAAGATTATATGTTATCTACTAGTTTCATTGCAAAAATACCGTCATTGTATTCCGATCAAAATTCTTGGCCAGTAGGACCTATGGGGATTTTTGAAAAAAATTTAACAAAGTTATTATTTTATTTTACAATTATTGAAATTTTGATAATTTCATCATAATTACATGTTTCATCTTATATTAGAGCCAATTTGGCTTTCAATAATTGAAATTAGAGAAATGTTTAAACCTGAACATGTTAACATTTGATTTAAAACAATCTTGTGCATCGCAAGAATTAGCGACAAGTTATATATATATATATATATATATATGTGTGTGTGTGTGTGTGTGTGTGTGTTGTAATAATTTTAGCAATTTTAACAGTTTTTTTTAAGGTAGCAAATTGTTTTTGGTTCGCATTTGGCACGTCACTTACATTATTAGCAATTCATCCCTGACTTCACGTGGGTTCAAATTATACAAATTATATTACACTTGATCTAACTTTTAAGAGTTAGACATTTTTTAGGTATTGAATTTGAGTAGATCTAAAAAATAACTTTTTAGAGGTACAGGCTAGTAGTATTTTTGTCCAATATTGACCTAAGTTTTTTTTTTTTTTTTTTCCACAAAATATCTTTCAAATTTGTATCTGGAACTTATAAATATGTTATGTATAAGTTTTCGACCAACAATGGAGAAATTTTATTTTGCCGAAAAAAAAGGGTCAAATTCCGAACAAAGAAGACACTTGCCATTGTTGGACAAGATTTTTATCGTAATTCTACTAGACATTATTTATTGGGTCCTATTTTATTTCTCAACCTTTGCGTCTTCCAATGGCACATTTTACTCTTCAAGAAGGGCTACAAGGAGGGTTTCAACTCACCTCCTTGACCACATAAGTAGTTTTACAAAGAGGTTGAGGCTGCCTAGTTTAACTCCGTCTTAAAGTTAAAAGGTATCTTTTCATTATTACTGAGCTCCAGTTGGATAGGTCCCATGGTAGGTGGGGTTCCCTGTATGAGAGAAAGAGTATACTTTAGAGTAGCCAAATAATAATCAAGACAAATAATACTTTAGAGTAGCCAAATTATACTTTAGAGTAAACTCGATTTCATAAGGATCGAGTTTCTCTAATAACTTGGTTTCCTAATTGTCGAGTTAGGAACAGTAAAGCTGGAATATTTATTGCCCAAAAGCCACGGTAGCGATCCAGTGTGGCAAGAAACTGTCCAAAACTCGGCTTTCTAATAGTCGAGTTCCTTAAGTAACTCAATTTTATGATGACTGAGTATCGAAACAAGGACACACCCCTATATAATTTCGAAACAGAAACATATTACTTAATTTTTTGCTCAATAGGGGCAAAAGCCCATTTTCTCCCTGTAATTAGATTGTGACAATTTGAGCGTGACTATCAAGATGTAATTTAACTCATTAACTGTTCTCACATATGTGAATGTAGGGAAAAAAAAAAAAAGTAAGAAAGCGTAGCAGAGATTCTAGGATTGAGATTTTAACGGCTAAAATTGATAGTTGCAAACAGCTTGCACCTTATCTTAATCCTGGTGGTTGAAAATTCCTTGGACACACTTACTACAACTAATGCCATAATTGATTAAGGGAAATCTTAAGAAGCACCAACCGGTGCTTGTTAAGTCCCAAAAAAAAAAAAAAAATTTGTCAAAATGAAACCAAATAGTACCTACAAAACTGAAAAAAAAAAAAAAAAATGGTATAAACTGCAACCAAAAAAAAGACAAAAAATTTTTCAGGAAAAAGTAAAAAAAAAAAAAATTGTGGTTAACGGGTACTTTGCGATGCCCGTTAACATAACTCATTAATTAAAGGTGTCTGTTAACACAACTCATTAATTAATGCAGCTACTGCTACATTACACAGTTAAAGTCTATAAATTTGAGATGAAGCTGCTCTTCTTTTCTATAAGCAAATCTGATAGGCATTCAGGTCATAGATGCCTTCACATCTGACACGATTCGCATGAGCAGATGAGAACCTGAAGGTTTCAGCTTTTTTATTTTTTGGCACAGCTCGGGAGGCAATTACTTTAATCTCAGCCATAGAATTGATCTCATGCTCAAACCAGCACCTCAATATTTAGAAACAAAGTTGAGCTCAATACTGTGGTCCAAGTGGGGGCATAAATGCAAGGGCGGCCCTAAACATTTTAGGTTCTAAGGCGAGAACTAAAAATATATGTGTATGTGTATGTGTATGTGTATGAGTGTGTATGTGTATGTTTATCTGTATGTGTATGTGTGTTTATGTTTAAGTTCATTTATGTTTATGTATGTGTATGTGTATGAATGTGTATGTGTATGTTTATGTATGTGTATGTGTATGAATGTGTATGTGTATGTTTATGTGTGTATATGTGTATGTTTATGTTTATGTGCATGTGTGTTTATATTTATGTTCATTTATGTTTATGTATGTGTGTATGTTTAGGTATGTTTATATTTATAAATATAAATATAAACATAAACACACATATACCTAAACATACATGAACACAAAACTGCTCTTCTTTTCTATAAGAAAATCTGATAGGCATTCAGGTCATAGATGCCTTCACATCTAACACGATTTGCACGAGCAGATGAGAACCTGAAGGTTTCAGGTTTTTCTTTTTGGCACGGCTCGGGAGGCAATTACGTTAATCTCAACTATAGAATTGATCTCATGCTCAAACCAGCACTTCAATATTTAGAAACAAAGTCGAGCTCAGTACTGTGGTCCAAGAGGGGGCATAAATGCAGGGGCGGCTCTAGACATTTTGAGGCCTAAGGCGAGAACTAAAAATGTATGTGTATGTATATGTGTATGTGTACGTCTATGTGTATGTGTGTTTATGTATGTGTATGTGTATGAGTGTGTATGTGTATATGTATGTTTATGTGTGTGTATGTATATGTTTATGTGTATGTGTATGTGTGTTTATATTTATGTTCATTTTTTTTTATGTATGTATATATATATGTGCATGTGTGTTTATGTTTAAGTATGTGTGTATGTTTATGTATGTGTATGTGTATGCGTGTGTATGTGTATGTGTATGCGTGTATATGTGTATGTGTATGTGTATGTTTATGTACGTTTATATTTATAAACATAAACACACATATACATAAACATACATGAACACAAAGGTGCTCTTCTTTTCTATAAGCAAATCTGATAGGCATTCATGTCATAAATGCCTTCACATCTGATACGATTCGCACGAGCAGATGAGAACCTGAAGGTTTCAACTTTTTTATTTTTTGGCACGGCTCGGGAGGAAATTACTTTAATCTTAGCCATTGAATTGATCTCATGCTCAAACCAGCACTTCAATATTTAGAAACAAAGTTGAGCTCAGTACTGTGGTCCAAGTAGGGGCATAAATGCAAGGGCGGTCCTAAACATTTTAGGGCCTAAGGCGAGAACTAAAAATATATGTGTATGTGTATGTGTATGTGTATGTGTATGAGTGTGTATGTGTATATTTATATGTATGTGCATGTGTGTTTATGTTTAAGTTCATTTATGTTTATGTATGTGTATGTATATGAATGTGTATGTGTATGTTTATGTGTGTATATGTGTATGTTTATGTCTATGTGTATGTGTGTTTATGTATGTGTATGTGTATGAGTGTGCATGTGTATATGTATGCTTATGTGTGTGTATGTATATGTTTATGTGTATGTGTATGTGTGTTTATGTTTATGTTCATTTTTTTTTATGTATGTGTATGCTTATGTGTGTGTATGTATATGTTTATGTCTATGTATATGTACCCCTTTTTTTTGGGGTACCGTAGAATTACTCAAAAAAATCATCTATTTTTTTGTGGCAGGAAAGTAGAAGTTCATTAATTGTGTATTGACAAAATTGACTAATGCAAGTACAAGCTCATTAATAATTAACTTTTGTAGAAGGATGTAGACTCTAATCCGAAAGAGGATAGTTTCTTCAAAAAAAAAAAAAAAAATTCCAAAACATGATGGCATTAACCGAAGCTTCTTGGAAACAGTTGCGTGTGTATGTGTATGTTTATGTATGTGTATGTGTATGCGTGTGTATGTGTATGTTTATGTATGTGTACGTGTACGATTTGCACGAGCAGATAAGAACCTGAAGGTTTCAGCTTTTATGTTTTTTGGCACGGCTCGGGAGGTAATTACTTTAATCTTAACCATTGAATTGATCTCATGCTCAAACCGGCACTTCAATATTTAGAAACAAAGCCGAGCTTAGTACTGTGGTCCAAAAGAGGGCATAAATGCAAGGGCGGCCCTAGACATTTTGAAGCCTAAGGCGAGAACTAAAAATGTATGTGTATGTGTATATGTATGTGCATGTGTGTTTATGTTTAAGTAAGTGTGTATGTTTATGTATGTGTATATGTATGCATGTGTATGTGTATATGTATGTTTATGTGTGTGTGTATGCGTGTATATGTGTGTATGTATGTTTATGTTTATATGTATGTGTCTGTGTGTTTATATTTATGTTCATTTATGTTTATACATATTTATGTATGTATGTATGTTCATGTACGTTTATATTTATAAACATAAACATACATATACATAAACATATATGAACACAAAGCTGCTATTTTTTTCTATAAGCAAATCTGATAGGCATTCAGGTCATAAATGCCTTCACATCTGATACGATTCGCACGAACAGATGAGAACCTGAAGGTTTCAGCTTTTTTATTTTTTGGTACGGCTCGGGAGGCAATTACTTTAATTTCAGCTATTGAATTGATCTCATGCTCAAACCGGCACTTCAATATTTAGAAACAAAGCCGAGCTTAATACTGTGGTCTAAGAGGGGGCATAAATGCAGGGGCGGCTCTAGACATTTTGAGGCCTAAGGAGAGAACTAAAAATGTATGTGTATGTGTATGTGTATGTGTATGTGTATGTTTATGTGTGTGTATGTATATGTTTATGTGTATGTATATGTTTATATGTATGTGTATGTGTGTTTATGTTTATGTTCATTTTTTTTATGTATGTGTATGAATGTGTATGTGTATGTGTATGTTTATGTGTGTGTATGTGTATGTGTATGTTTATGTTTATGTGCATGTGTGTTTATGTTTATATTTATATTCATTTATGTTTATGTATGTTTATGTATGTGTATGTGTGTGTATGAGTGTGTATGTGTATGTGTATGTTTATGTTTATGTGTGTGTATGTTTATATTTAGGGATAATTACAGTAAACCCACCTGAGGTTTGGCCCGATTACACGTTACCTACCCGTGGTTCAAAACTTATCACTTTGCCCACCTGAGGTGCCTTCCGTTAGAGATCTGTTACCCACCTCTCCGTTTGCCGTTAGAAAAACACATTTTTTAATGAAAAACAAACATAACAAAGATCAAAAAGTTAGGACTTTTTATTGCTTAAGAACTTGTTTGAGAACAAAACACAGGAATAGCACAGATCAAATGCTATTCCTGATTAAAAGTGATATCATTGAGCATTTGTTTTTTTTTTTATAGATCTCTCCAACTTTTATTCAAACCAAACCAAACCCAAAAAAAAAAAAAATCCAAATCCCAGAAAACACAAGTCACAAAGAAAATTCCAAACCCAAAAAAAATTCCAGATCGCGACGGCGCAAACCCAAAAAAAAAAAAAAATCCAAATCCCAGAAAACACAAGCCACAAAAAAAATTCTAAACCCAAAAAAAAATTCCAGATTGCGACGGCGCGATCTCGCGTTCGCGAGATCGCGCCGTCGCGATCTCGCGTGATCAACGTCGCGATCTCGCCGGCGCGATCTCGCGAACGTGAGATCGCGATCGACGTCGCCGTCGCGAGATCGCGACGTCGATCGCGATCTCGGGACGCTTCGCGAGATCGCGATCAACGTCGCGATCTCGCATCGCGCCGGCGAGATCGCGACGTTGATCGCGATCTGGAATTTTTTTTGGGTTTGGAATTTTTTTTGTGGCTGAAGACTGTTCATACCAAGAGCAAGTGTGTTCTTGAACCCAAGCTACAAAACCCCCTCTTTGATCTTGTTTGTTTGAGTTTTCTCTGTTATTTTTTGTTTTTAGAGGAGAGATGAACAATGGTGCTGTTTTCCTCTCTTTGGTTTGTTTCTATTTTCTGTTTAATCTATGATTGGGTTCTAAAACTTTTTTTCTTACAGTTTGGGTTTGAAAAATGTGAGGGATTTTGGTATGGATTTAGAGGATTTAATTGGTTTTGGATGTGTGTAACTGAAAATTTTGAACTATATTTACAAATGTTGTGTTCTTGTGTTTGTGAGAAAAAGATTTGATGGTTCGTGTTTGATCCGTGTTATGTTCTATTTTTAATAAAAGGGTGTTTTTCTAACGGCAAATGGAGAGGTGGGTTACGGAAGGCTAACAGAACTAACTTCAGGTGGGCAAAGTGATAAGTTTTGAACCACGGGTAGATAACGTGTAATCGGGCCAAACCTCAGGTGGGTTTACTGTAATTATCCCTTATATTTATGTGTATGTGTATGTGCATGTGTGTTTATGTTTAAGTATGTGTGTATGTGTATGTGTGTGTATGTGTATGTGTATGTGTATGTGTATGCGTGTATATGTGTATGTGTATGTGTATGTTTATGTGTGTGTGTGTGTGTACGATTTGCACGAGCAGATGAGAACCTGAAGGTTTCAGCTTTTTTATTTTTTGGCACGGCTCGGGAGGCAATTACTTTAATCTCAGCCATTGAATTGATCTCATGCTCAAACCGACACTTCAATATTTAGAAACAAAGCCGAGCTCAGTCCTGTGATCCAAGAGGGGGCATAAATGCAGGGACGGCCCTAGACATTTTGAGGCCTAAGGCGAGAACTAAAAATGTATGTGTATGTGTATGTGTATATGTATGTCTATGTATATGTGTGTTTATGTATGTGTATGTGTATGAGTGTGTATGTGTATATTTATATTTTTGTGTGTGTATGTATATGTTTATGTGTATGTGTATGTGTGTTTATGTGTATGTGTATGTGTATGTGTGTTTATGTTTATGTTCATTTTTTTTATGTATGTGTATGAGTGTATATGTGTATGTGTATGTTTATGTGTGTGTATGTGTATGTGTATGTGTATGTGTGTTTATGTTTATGTTCATTTATATTTATGTATGTGTGGATGTTTATGTATGTGTATGTGTGTGTATGAGTGTGTATGTTTATGTTTATGTGTGTGTATGTTTATATTTATGTGTATGTGTATGTGCATGTGCATGTGTGTTTATGTTTAAGTATGTATGTATGTTTATGTATGCGTATGTGTATGCGTGTGTATGTGTATGTGTATGCGTGTATATGTGTATGTGTATGTGTATATTTATGTGTGTGTGTGTGTACGATTTGCACGAGCAGATTAGAACCTGAAGGTTTCAGCTTTTTTATTTTTTGGCACGGCTCGGGAGGCAATTATTTTAATCTCAGCCATTGAATTGATCTCATGCTCAAACCGGCACTTCAATATTTAGAAACAAAGCCGAGCTCAGTACTGTGGTCCAAGTGGGGGCATAAATGATAAATGTGATGGGATTTCAGTGAGGCTTTCAATCTGGTCTGCCCGTTCCAAGCAAAGAGATGAGCCAATGGCAATTTTAGAAACAATATCATGGATATGTCCCAAAAAAAATTCAATTTTAATTTCTCTTTTTTTTTTTGAATTTTTTTTTATAATAATTTATTAATTGGGTGCAAATTTGGGGCACCCCGTTTGATTTGGTGTCGCCTAAAATTGCAGAAACAGTGGGAAGTAGATTAGGTTAAGTGGTTGAGGTTGAGAAAAAACAAAAGCTTGAAGGACAAAGTTACTTTATGAGAGTCAAGGTTGCTATTCCAATAGCAAAACCGATCCGGCGAGGGGCTTTCTTGGCTGGTTCTGATGGCATGAGTCATTGGATCACGTTCAAATATGAGCGCCTCCCTTTGTTTTGTCACTTTTGTGGTTTACTCGGCCATGACTTAAAGCATTGTGCTCCCTATTTCGCAACAATCAAGAATGACGGGGAGGTTATTTGTCAATATGGGGACTGGCTTAAAGCCATGGGGGGACGGACTCGATCACCTCCACGCAGGAAGTATGAAAGAGATGAGGCCGAAATGGAGATGGACAGGCGAATGGAACGGATTGGGCGGGTCAGTCATGATGGAGTCACTGGAGACGGCGGAAACACAGTTCGTCATTATTCCAATCCTAAATCCAGTATGGAGGAGGGTGCAAGTACTGGTCAGGTACAAGTTCCAGTGGCTGTTTCCATGCAGACGGCGGTTGAAGCAGGTCACGAAAACCCTAGGGAAGTTGATAAAGTTGAAGTTGAGATTTCAAGACCAGTTATGGACTCCATGCAAACTGATGTCGTGTTGGGTGCAAACTGAGCTGACGTGGATGAGCATATTTCTGGGGCAGTAACTTCAAAACCGGATATTCAGCTATTATTAAATGGCATGCCTAATTTGAATACGTGGATTGAGAAGGAAGCTAAAAGTGCTAATAGGAATGAGTTGCAAGTAGTGTCCAGGTCAGAGGAGATTCTTGAGCACGTGCCACTTAACAAGCAGCTAGTTATGGATGGAGCTGGGCTGTCTAATTATAAGCCCAAACCTACATGGATCCGGTTTAATAGAATGGAGTTTGGGCTTGGTGGATTAGCCCGTGCAATCACACTCCTAACACTTGGGAAAAGAGACACGAGAGATGAAGTTGGTGAGCAGGTTGATGAGAATGAACATAAGAGGGGAAAGGTAGTCAATGAGGGTGGAAGTTCAGAAGATTTATCGACGGGGGTGGACAATCACCCTTGCTGGAAGTAATGAGGCTGTTAAGCTGGAACTGCCAAGGGCTTGGGAACCCTTGGACAGGTCGAAGCCTTCGCAAAATTGTGAGGGAACAAGCTCCCAACGTATGTTTTCTTATGGAAACAAGGCTGGACAAAGAAGGATTTAAGAAGTTGTATGATGATTTACCTTTTCCCAACCGGATTATTGCAAAAAACCCGGATTCAGGAGGAGGTATTGCATTGATTTGGAAGAGTGAAGTCTCATTGGATGTTATTAATTTCACAGCTAATCATGTACTAGCTAAGGTTGTGGGGGAAGATGGATTTGAATGGTTCTTGATAGGATTCTATGGTTGGCCAGAAGCTAATCAACAAGAGAAGTCGTGGAAGTTACTAGCTCATTTGAAAACATTTGTGGATGGTCCATGGCTCTGTATTGGTGATTTTAATGCTTTCCTCCATGCATCAGAAAAACAAAGCAAGCGACCTGCTCAAGCAGCACAGGTGGATGCTTTTACCCTAAACACATCAAATTCCGGTACATGTACAACTTCAACACCTCCTAAAGACAATGGCTCACCGATAACCTTCGGGTGAAGATAGTAGTAGATCAGCTCATCTTCGTTTGGGCAAAACTTAACACAGGGCAGCATTAATGAAGAATAAGGAGGGAAATACACCTTCATCGCTTTTAAATCAATGATCTTTCCAAACAAGAAAACGAATTGAAAATCACGATTTGGCTGCACCAGAAAAGTAAGTCCAATGAGAAATCTTAAAAAGCACTATATATAAAAGAATTAGTACTTTGCACCACAAGACCCAAATTCCAAATTCATTTCATTCTTGAAATAATTTAAAGAATGAATCATTCAAAAGCAAGAACTACCTTATACACAAACACACACATACATATATCTTAATTAGACAAACAGAGGAAGACCCAGAAATTAAAAAAGCATTACATATTCTCTAGTCCTTCAAATTCCCAAATTCTAGAACCCTAGTAAAACCCTAATGCTGCTTCTTTAAAATGCAAGAAAAAAAACTTAGGGGTTAACAGATTTGTGAATATCAAAATTCTAAGTACTCAACAGAAGAAAAATTCCCAGCCATTGAAATTGCGCATACATTATTATTAATGACACCCAAAAAGAAAACTTGAAGTTGTTTAAATTCTTCACATTATTTTCAAGTATTTTTCATAGTGTTGCCAACCAAAAAAAGCACCCACAAACATAATACAGAACATAAATATAACTTTCACAAAAACAAAAAACTGAAGCGAATAGAAAGAGTAGAGAGTACATACACTCACTCTTCTACGTGAATACCGAAGCAGATTGAGAGAAAAGCTTTCAGGGAAACTCTCACTCTTCTTCACAATTCTTTGATTTCGCCCGCCACTCTTTCTTTGTTTGAGTTTCATAGAGATATAGATTGAATTGGCCCGGGAGAAAAGTATTTATAGTAACTGTATCACCATCACCACAACAAGAGTTGTTTGGGCTACGAGCCTTTGACAGAGTGAAGTCACTTGATCCATCTAGTGAAAAGGCTTAGGCTTTGGATCCAATTTGTGAAGCGAGAGATTATGGACTTATAAGCCCATTTGGTGTGCGGTAGCTTCCATAAAAATAATAATAATAATCCTTGCCTGATATGGGCCCATTTCATTGTGCTTTTGGGCCCAACCTATGAGCACAAAATAATGGGCCTTCAGGCCCATCTCGTATGGCAATGAGTCTCACCCAAATCTCAAGGAAATAAGAGGATTGATTCATTTCATTAGTGTGCTGACATGACCTCCTCTCCCACCCAAACAAGAAACTAGCAAGTAAACATGAACCTATTTATATTAAACTCTAATATGCAAGAACATATATGCATTGAATTCATGTACATTGGTCATGTCAAATATTGCCATCTTTGCAATTAAATTTGTCCACTTTATCTCTATATCTCTGTAGAGAAAATAAAGAATCAACTATATGCATGCAAAATACAAAGCACAATGAGAAGAGAAATTTATGTCAACAATTATGCAACATAATTCGCTAACTCTATTGTATTATGGATGGAGAGAGATCTTCTATGAAACTATGAGGTTCAATATTGGTTTCCTTATTAAGGGCATGTTTGGTAGACATGAACAAGAGGAAAAAACTTTAAAAACATTGCCATAGGTTTGTTGACTTTGTTCCTTTAACAACAATCCTGACATATATTTGCTATATATCAGGCCATATATAATGAAAATTTTAATGTTCAATAAGTAAACCACTTATGATCCTTTGTTACATTACTGTAATCCACTAATCCAAGTCTGTCTTGAGCACCAGACAATGGCACAAGACCTGGAATGAAGGTGTATTAGATATATACAACTCAGCTGAGTAATTCAAATTATTAAAATCCAGAAGTTGACATTAACAAATCTTCTATGGAGGCCTAGATATCAGACATTAATAACGATACTTCAGGGTTTCAACTTCAAGACACACTACTTTTTTTTATTGCTGTGTTAATTGTAGGATCATGTTTATATAAGCTTCTAAATTGTGGTATGCTTTCTCAATCAATCTATAGGAGCTATAAATACTATAGTCAGGAGGCCTCTTGATGGGAAGCTGATCGGTTATAACACAGATTGTGAGGCTTTTATCACTGCAATAGAGGATGCATTAAGAGGTACTGTGATAATTGTAGTGTTACTTTCTTGATTATTTAGACGATGGTTGTATGTACCTTTCTAATTCTTTGTATATCATTTACAGTTGAGTACTACTCGGGCCAGGAATATAAATGTATATTGTTTTGGGGAGAATGGAGTACTTGATTGCTTTGTTTGTTACAGGTTTCATGACCTCCACTTGTTTGTTTTGCAATACCATTAATAATTTGATGTTTTTAAACAAAATTACCAGCAAACTGAAATGATGATTACTTGATGGACGACTATGTATAATGATAGTATAGGTAAAAGAATAGACTGTTATATCAAGTGGTGTCTAGATAGAATTACTTATGTTTATTTTGTCCGGACAGAGAGATGTGTTGCCAATGGAGAAGCATTATGTACTTCTCCTATAACTGGGAAAACATTTGTATTAGTTGGAGCAGGAGGTGTAGGAAGAGCGCTTGCTTTTGGTGCTAAAAGTAGAGGTGCTCAGGTTGTCATATTCAATCAGAATTATGGTAATAAGGCAATATTGTTCTCTCCTTTTTAGTATTACAATTGAAGATCAGCTTTCTTGTCTCTAATCTTGACATTTCTCTTTTGAAAAGAGAGAGCAAAGGTGCTTGCAGATGCAGTTTCAAGGGAAGCTCTACCATATGAATGCTTAAAAATATTTTGCCCTCAGGAGGGAATGATCCTTGCAAATGCTTCTGTTGTTGGAATGGAACTAAATACTGATCAAACACATGTCTCAAAGGCTTTCTCTCTCACTTTCTCTGAGCAAATAGGTAACAACTCAGAAGAACACATTGAACAATGTATTGCCTCTTGTCATGCTTCTTTAGGAGACCTTGAGAGCATATGAGCTGGTTTTTGATGCAGTTTATACACCTAGAAATACACGGCTCTTACAAGAGGCTGCAGAGGTTAGGACCATCGTAGTGAGTGGAGTGGAGATGTTTATCAGACAAGCCCTAGGCCAATTCAGACTGTTCATCGGTGGCTTAGGTATCAGTCCTCCTCTTATGTCAAACCGTTGATTTATTAATTTAACAAAAGGGGCTTTATTTTTTTTAGTAATTTTTACCGATCCATTTACTTTGAAATGGAGACAGTCCATTTTAAGGTTGAAGACATGATATTTCACAAATCTAAAGGTGCATAAGGTACCAAGTCATTTAAAATAAGATATCATTTTTTATTTGGTAGAATGAAAAAATTTAAATGATATGGTACCATGTAAACCTCAGATGCATGTAAACTAAATCTTCATCATGAAATAGGCTCTCTTAATGTCAAAGCAAATGGAGAGAATCATTCTCCATAGGTTTAACCTTTTTATTCTTCAATGTATTATTGTTGAATTTGTTCACATGCAAGATTCATTTCTTTTGGTTAAATTCTAACAGCAGGAGCATTAATCTTTATTTTGTTTGAACTTCTTTTCAGCTCCAGAAGATTTCATGCGCAAGCTTGTTCTAGAACAATTTTGATACTTCTAACTGATCAAGCCAAGAACAAATTTGTTAATATATATACTACTTTGTCACTTCTTTTGCAGTATTGAAGTAATGAATCTATGAAAATGCACTCTAGCTTAGCTCACATGGTTTGTTTGAGGTTGTCCTACTTGGAGCTTGAACACTGTCATCTGCTTGTCAATCCAAAGGCCCCCCACTCTGATGAAGTTGCATGCAAGGACAATGCTCTTAAGATTATAGATAGGATAGGTTGAGACCAAATAATAAAAGAAAGATTTTTTGGCCATGTGTTTGTTAGAATTACCAGGTGCTCCAAATTGTGTCACTTTTTTTTTTTTTGGGAGTATTATTTGTTTTATGGAAGTTCAGATGTGTTCCATGAATTTCTTCTCATGATTGTGCAAGACAGGACTAATCCTATTGTTTGTTTAGCACAGTTAGTTTTGAATGAACATATATAGGTAGTACATGTATTTTATTGCTTAAGCCATATGTATTGCTTTCTGAAACTAAGCAGGTCACCGACTTGAACTCAACTCTCTATATGCATCACTCTAAACAATGTTACTTAAGGGGATGAGGTTGGTTTTTGCATACACCATGAAAGATTAGCTTTAATGCAGAGAGTCAACTTGAAACAATCCATGCTTGAATTCTCTCTAGAGGTAGAATGCTTGGACATGTAAACTAGAGTCAATTAAAAGGAATGGATGTGAATACATTCATTTGTGCTCCTTATACTTGCAAATTTCTGTTTCTAGTTTCTCTGTTCAAATTTTTACTGCACTTCATCTGGTGCAGGAAACCCCAAATGCTTAAAAGATGTAAAGCCTCCATCTAATACCAAATTATGCCCACTAACATACTTGGCATCATCAGAAACAAGATAGAGCGCAGCATTAGCTACATCATTGGGTTCACAACTAGTTCCCTCCAAAACACCAACATTAGTAACCATTTCCACAAGCCGTCGATCATCTACACCAGGAAAAACTTGACTCATTTCATCCATTACAAACTTAGTTGGAATGGCAAATGGTGATATACAATTCACCCGGATTCCATACTTGCATAGCTCTGCAGCAACAGACTTAACAATGCCTATAACAGCAGATTTGGACACAGAATATGTGTGCTGTGCTAACCCACCCATTAGTCCTGTAACACTAGCTGTGCAGAGAATTGATCCAGTTTGTCGTGGGATCATCACACGTGATGCATGTTTGATCCCAGCCATGACTCCCCGCACGTTGATGTCCATGATTTTATCAAAAACTGCCAAATCAAGGTCCACAATGCTTGGGGGAGTTTTGCAGGGCACCCCTGCATTGTTGTACATGATATCAAGTTGGTTGTACTTAGAGATGGTAAAATCAACAGCGTTGGATATGTCAGACTCTTTAGTGACATCGCAGGCAACAAAAGTAGCATTGGTTCCAAGCTCTTTTGCAGTGTGTTGGCCAAGTTGATGTTGGATATCAGCAATAACAACTTTAGCACCATTGTTGATAAATTTTGCTGCGGTTGCCTTTCCTATGCCACTTGCTCCTCCAGTTATCAATGCTACCTTGCCTTCTAGCTTGCTATGTTATAACATAAGAAAGGGTTTTAAGCATCAAACCAAAACGATCCCAACTTGGGTGGATTCATTAATCAAAGAAAGTTGGAAAATTTCATGGCCCAACATATACCATTTGATCACATTCACAAATTATGGATTTTTTTGAGAATGTTTGGTTAGCATAATGATGCAAGAACGTTGACCCATGTATTTTGGGAGAGTGCAATCAATGAGAATCTTGGCCAATCACATGAGATTAAGCTTACTTTCATGTGATTTAAGTGTGTACTTGTTTATCTCTTTGTTTAGCTAAGCCTAGAGATTATTAGTATGGTTGTAAGGCCTCTTGGCCCTTAGGCGTGTTTTCATAATTATTTTGTTAGAAAAACCAAATATCAAAAAAAAAAAAAAATTTTCACTTGTGAATTTAAAAGCTTCTTCATTAGTGGATTCTAGGTTTTATACTGGTTGTAGAGGTTAGATACAACCTGATCCCTCCAGGTCAAAATGTCTCATTTTTTTCTTTTAGACTAGCCATTGTTTATGCCTAATAAGCATCTTTGACTATAGGAATGGCCGAATGGCAGTGGATACACAACTGCCTGATTAAGGCTGGCTCTAAGCAACCCCTATTCACAGATGACAAATTTCTTACAGAAATACCATTACTTTATTCAACACAACAAACAATGAATACGGAAAAAGTGCAGGACAACAGGAAAAAACAAAAAGCTAGTTCCAGTAGGTACATAATGATGTGATATTAGTTAAAATAATCACTTGTATACACTATAAAACCTTCACTATCACACAAGGGGTGCTGAAACATACTTCCAGGTAGACCAAAAACTGGTGAGTACTACTAGCAACAGCATTTTGTAGAAAGTGTTTATATATATAAATATATATATATATATATATATGATAAATAAAGAAATATAAAACATATAATAATGTTTTATATTTTAAAGAAAGTGTTTTATAATTGTATCTTGGAAAGGTCTGTGCAGATACCCAGTAACGTGGCAACTCTAGGCACTAACAAACAAATATAAAACATTAAAAAAAAAAAGAAAAAAAAAAGAGGTAGACCTTTTATTGTATCATTTAACTAACATAGGTAGACCTTTTATTGTATCATTCTAAAAAAAAAAAACTAATATAGGTATTACTATACCACCATCCATGAAAATTCCTAGCATATAATAATATTTTACAGCTTATTATTGGATCAGCATGCACATCTAATGTGGTCATATCAAAAACAAAAAGAAAGAAAGAAAGAAAGAAATATCCAAGGTAAGAAAAGTAAATTTGAATATAAATATATGGTAAAAGAATAGGTAACTTTGACACACCTTCCAGTCTGGGTTGATAGTAACCTGTAGAAGCTTTGAGCAAGCAAAGCTCTTGAAATGGAGACATTTTTGCTGTTAAAACAAAAGGAACATATTATGAGCTATATTCACTTCAGCATATATGAAAAAAAGCAAACAAAACTAAATTTCATTAATTAAAGGGCTAATTTAAATGGGGTGCACCCATATTGATCAATTTTGAAATGGCCAGTAATTATGCCATTTCAGTAACCCATAATTGAGAAATGAGTCCTCCATTCACATAGAAAAGACATGGGTCAAAATGGGACTTGAAATCAAATCTGCCTTGTTTTTAATTGCCCAGGAAGAAGATGATGCCCCTTAAGCTCTTTAAACCCCAAAAAAAGATTCGGTTGAAGGAGAAAAAGTAAACACAAAGAGAAACCAACCTTAGGCCATACCTTAACATACTTTCTTGCAGAAAGATTGTATTTTGAGCTTTCAGCTTGGCTCACCAGACAAGTACAAGGTTTGAGAGAGAGAGAGAGAGAGAGAGAGAGAGAGAGAGCTTTAAAGTAGATAGCAACGTGCCACAGTCCCACCAAAATGTGATGGACAGCAAAACACCCTTCCAAGTTGCAACTTCTTGGATTGGACCATAAGACAAAGTATTAAAAACTAAAATTTTTGAGGGGTAATTTTGGCAGGAAATTACCAGGTCAACCAAAGCCAGTGTAATGTTGTTTGTGCAACAATAGTATCAATTATCAAAGCCAAGCACACTGATGAGCTTTGACCAACCAGCACACCTACTATCTAAGATTAAGGTTGATTAGGGACTAGTCAAGGCTTAATAGGTATAAAAGGTCGTACTTACCAAAAATGAAATCTATCTGAATGAGATGGAAAACATTCTCCTTCCAAATTTTGGAAAGGTTAATAAGGAATCTCCCGGACTCAGTAAAGAAGGAAATTTTAGGGCTGCTGATTGCTCATTTAAGCCCTGCTTTGTTTTTTAGTATGTTTTCTTGTTTTAAAATGTGAAATCTGATATGAGAAAGTGGTTGTATTCCTGTAATCTTGTGTTTTTGTAGTTTTATAGTCCTGCTGCTAGTTCTTTGTAACCTGATATACAATTCAGGTCTCTTTTGGTTTGAATAAAATGCTTGTTGATTCAATAAAGATATATGTTCTGCTACAGCAACTTGCCAAGTAACTGCTATGAAAGTAGCATCTCTTATACACTGGAATTTCTCTGCATACTGTGTATCCAAATTACATCATTAATTGTTTCTCAAAAAAAAATTGACATTACATCATTAATTTTTTACCTAGAATTATGGGTACTTAGCAAATTACATATGCACTCACTTAAGGCATCTCTTGCAAAAACTAAGATTGTTCATGAGTGGTGAAAGAGTGTGATTGATTGGAGTGCCATACTGCCATTTCTCACAAGGCAGTCTCCAAGTTGCCAACCTCAAATGTCTTTTTTACTGTATTTTGTAAGGAGTGTCGATAGGAACATGTACCATAAAGGGAGCAGAGGTCAACTCTAAGCAAGGCTTGGACTGAAACGAAAAAACTAATCTTCTGGTTTTGATAATAATAAATATTACTAGTCTTTAGGTTTTTTTTTTTTTTTTTTTTTTTTTTTTTAAGTTATTGGCTAAGCTATTAAAGTGTTAATCAGCAAAGGAAAAGGGGTATTGGCTAAGCTATTAAAGTGTTAATCAGCAAAGTAAAAGGGGTATTTATAATCAACATTAGCATTCCTCATAAATAAAAAAGGTCTCAATCGCATAATCAACATTAGCCATATCTCTTTTCTCCATTCAATTTTTCAGTTAAAAAACGACATGTAGTTGTTGTATTATCCAACAAGCTCTTACAGCTTACAAGTATGTATATGATAAGCTGTAGTGATGACTATTGTTTGTTTTGTGATTGGTCTGGTCTGGTCTGCTAGGGTTGAAACGTTTTTGTTATATGCTCCTTTAATTTCCATGGCTTCTTGGGAAGGTGTTGATCAAACTCGTCTTCTTCTTATTACTCCTGCTAATTAGTTACCACTGGATTCCATGGCTCTGCAAGTTTTCTGTTTACTTGTACCTAATAAAAGCTCAGATGCAGCATTTGCATAATAGAAATTTGCCTGGCTTTTTCCAGTTTTTTTTTTTTTTGCCTGCGGCAATGGAAAAAATAAAACTGATAAGTTCTTATTACTTTAATTTGATTTGTACATTAATAAGTAAATCCAATTCATTCCTTAAATGGAAATTGAATACAAGAGAAGTACGAGAACATTGTGGTTTCTCCATTTTTAATTCTGTATGTAACAAATATGCAAAAGTTTCTATGATTACCAAAAGAACTCCAGTGAACTTCTGATATATAATTTACAACAAAAATGACCAACCCCTCCCTTTCCATCAGAAAGCTGATTCTACTGCAAGGAATTCTGGCACCCACAAACGCAAAAACCAATAAGGGAAAACTACATACATTGCTTACAAAAAGACAAAAGTCATCATCTTTCCTTGATCTTGTGCTAGAAAGATTCAGATTATCAATGCGATTGCAAAAATGCAATGCTACTGTTATAGCAAGTGGCTTCTTGATCATGTACTATAGAGATTCCTCTTGATTTGTGAACAGCTTATGTCTGTCATAAACAAAATGAAACGGAGAGTTAGAAAAATAACAAATGGCTGAAAATATTCACTACATTTGCCTGATGTGAATAGCATAAATCCCATACATGCAATACATGTTTAATTATATCAAAGTCGCATGGTATATTCTTACTAGGGCAATTAAGGGCCCTGGTTAATACTTTATTTGGTCTCCAAAGTTATCTGTTGTCTACCATTAACTTAAGTGGAGTACTCATCTTCAACAGATCAAATTTCTGAAGTAATTTGGTGAGACCTTTAGCACTTTATGATACTACCAGCTAAGCGCCACTTGGACTTAAAAAAGTGCCTGGTTAATCATTTGTTCAGTGAAAAGCTTTTAAAAGCATGAAAAACATTTTCAAGGTGGATACTAGCTAATGATGAGTTGGTGTGAACCAGATTTCTAGAGCCTGTGAATGCTAGATTCAAACTCAAACCCCAGCTTGCATATGCACACTTCAATATTAGAATATAGTTGTCATACCAATACCAACCTTTCGTATTCCAATTTCTGAATAACTATTCCATTCAGTAAAAGCTCTGAACTGTAAACTGCTGCTCCTGCAAGAACAGGTGGTACAATATGTCATTTACAACAACTCTAGTATTTGTTTTATAGAAAAAGATGGATGATAGATGTATACCTTTCTGAAGGAAAGGCCTACAGATTGCATGATCTTCTTCACAAGAAAGAATCAAAAGATCATCTAGGATCTTTTCATCCTTTGCTGGAAATACTTGACTTCTCTCCACTGGCTGAGGAGCAATTTATCAGAAACTCAGTAAAACATCAAAGAGGTAAATAGAACACAGAATATCATTGCATCTGTGAGATGCAGGGAAAAAACAGAAAACAGATCATAATATAATTTAACTACATTAGGACAGGCACTACATTGCTACCAACAATGAACTAATAGATGCTAGCTTTGGATTTACACATATTGACATATTACATACCTGGCCATGAACTGCTTTGACCAAGCTTGTAATCATTTCTTTATCAGGTTTTATACTTGGGGTAATGACGACTCTGCGACCCTATAGGGAAGAAGTGACAATTGTAAGGTAATGATTATCAAAAAAAAAAAATTGTAAGGTAACAGACATCAGCATGTAAAAACATCTCAATTGACAAGACAAGAGATAACCAATTTGCAAGCAGGCCAAAGCTCTATCTGGTTAGAGCCAATTAACAAATGCCTACCTTTAGAAGTGGATGTTGGCTTGCACGAGTTAGTGAGACAGGCATGCTAAAGCCAATTTCCTTTTCCTTTTTGGTATCCCTCAGAATGTAATTTTTCTC
The DNA here is from genome assembly GCF_932294415.1 of Quercus robur. Classification (NCBI taxonomy): domain Eukaryota; kingdom Viridiplantae; phylum Streptophyta; class Magnoliopsida; order Fagales; family Fagaceae; genus Quercus; species Quercus robur. The sequence continues at coordinate 34,215,992 of NC_065540.1, read as the reverse complement.
ATCAATGAAGCAGCTTGCTTGTCCACAGCTCTCTAGCCATAAATGTGTCACCACTGGTTTTCCAAGAGCAATGGCTTCCAACATATTCCTTGTACGTGCAAATTTGTCAGCTATGAAATGTGTGGCATCCCTGCAACATGACGCAATGGATATGCCCAGTCGTCCCAGGATCTGCCAGAAGAAAATAAATATAAGTTAAGACATGAATTATGGTAATTTCACATGCAGTGTACAAGTGCTATGGACATTGTTTTTGTTAGTTGCTTCAAGGGAACCAAAACCTCCAAATTTGATAAAATGAACTACTTCAAGAGAGTCCAGACCTCCAAGTTAGACTAGCTAACAATTTGGGATTTAGAAAATCATGAACAAGTAAATACAAAAAGCATTTTAATTGAAAAGCTTCCAAGATCTACCTTTTTCTGTTGCTTGATGATATTGTTGTCCAAATGCTGGCTAAACAAGACTCGAACAAATGCCATATCTCTTCGTCTTCTTGAGTCTTTCCATGTAATCTCAGGTGTTGACTCAGGGACACCCAGTCTTAAAAGCTCTTTCAAAAAGGATGATTTTGGTAGGTTTTTGTTGCATGGTTTTTTGTGATAATCATAATATATACAATTGGATGTTGCCACATTTATGCCCTTGGCGGAGCTAAATGTAATAGTTTTTTCTGAACCAGATGGCTCAGTAGTCTTGTTTGATAACACCTCCAACTTATGGTTCTTTCCTGCACCACCAGTTGATGTAGAATCTTTCCCATTTAGACTTCTAGATTGCATAGATGCCCTGGCTCTGCACAAACCTCTAGGAAATACTCTTGTATTGATGGCATCTGATTCACAGTTTGGAATAGCACCCACAGAACCTGGTTCATCAGTTTCTGTAGAATGCCGGTGTGGGCAAGCATATACTGGTGAATTTGCTTTCCCCTTCACTTTTTCAATGCCCTCTGACCTTTTTTGACTTTCAATACAATGAAGATTTCTGTCATTTCCATCTAATGTTGTGAGTGGGGCATGCATGTTATTAGGTCCACTTGAATGTCTTCGCACACTACGACATGTTCTTTTCCCTCTTGGATATCTCCATGGATTTGATCTTAAGGAATTGGTTATGGCAGTGACCTCTTGAATCGACTGATCATCTTGATTCAATTTGCTGTTTCTAGCTTCGCAAGATGAACTGAAGTCCAGTTTGGAATATTCTCCATCAGCACTCAAAACTTCAACTGGATCAACTACTACACGGCTCCTCTTTCTTCTGTATTGAATTATAACACCATCATTTATCCTTTCTCCTAGATTCTTAGTCCTTATCAACTTACCCTCTGACATCCTTTGGCTGTTTCGGTGGGCAACAGGACATAGATTCATACACCTCCCGGACTGTCCCTTGGCAAGTGAGATATTTTCAACTGACACAGAAGAACACACATCAATCTCAAACTCTTTAAGTTTGGTACCTTCCGAAGATGCCTTTGCCTTTCTTTGAACAAATTGATCTTTGTGATTCAATTTGCTGTTTCTAGCTTCCCTAGATGAATTGAAGTCCAGTTTGGAATTTCCTTCATTGGCTCTCAAAACTTCAACTGGATCAGCAACTACACGGCTCTTCTTTCTTCTGTATTGAATTATAACATCTCCTGGATTATCTAATTGATTCTTAGTCTTTATCACATTACCCCCTGACGTCCACTGCCTGTTCTCGTGGGCAATCAGAGAAAAATTCATACACTTTCCTTGGGACTGTACTTTGCCAAGTGACATATTTTCAACTGACAGAGGTGAACGCACATCAATCTTAAACTCTTTAAGTTTGTTCCTTTCTGAAAATCCCTCTGCCTTTCTTTGCTTATTAGGCTTAACAGATCTTCTGCCTAAACTTTCAATTGCATCACCAGAATTTCCACTGTTTAACTGTCTCTGATCAGAGGACTTGCCTCTTCTCACTTTTGTTGTTATTGCCAACTCAAGATCTAACTCCTGATTTACAGACTGCTTCTGAAATGAACCTGAACTTCCTCTACTAAATCTTCTAGCAGAACGCTTTCTTCGCTTTGTTTTTCTTGCTATGTCTCCTAAATCAAAACAAGCAGTCTCTTGGAAGGATGAATGTCCAAAATGAGCTTCATTCTCATTTACACCTCTTGTAGGATGATCAAGGGTGTTTTCTGGACTTTGATAAGCATTACCATAACTGTCGCCTGCAGGGAGCCCATATGCTAGAGCTTCCATAGCTTCAGCAGCCACTTGAGTGTTAAAACCAATATCAAACATGTCAGATGTTTCTCTTTCCATATCGCTAGCTTCCAACTGTTGTCCTGTTAAGCTAGCATCTAACCAATCCTGTAATTCCTCAACAGGGTTATTTTCAATTACTTGTAATGTCCTGTTAATCTCTTTTGAGCTGAATAAGGCAGATCTTGAATCAGCACAAGTTGAATGCATCGTTTCCTTACTGAGATTTAGGAATTCATTGTTCTCTTTGCCCTCATGAACTAAGCTGCTACCTCGTTTAATGTGAAGATTCCTGGTGTCCTGATGACTTGTCACTGATTTATGCCAGCAACCTCCAAAATCAATAGATGCCTCCATCCTTTTGCTAGCAATTTCACCACCTCCATGCTGATCACTATCAGTCCATTCAAGGGCTCCTGTTTTTACAATTGCGGTTCCAAGTTTAATTCTCTTTGCCAAACTTTGAGTTCCTTTTGCACTGAATACAGGAAGTGATTTCTCCCTAAAAGTCTTTCCATGGCCAACACTTGGAGACATGCCAACATTGTTAGATGACAAGAAGTGATCCACAAACCCAAGTGCATTGGCTTCAGCTGACTCCCCAGGTTCCTGAGAATTGATGTAATTCAATCTAGCAAGGTTGTAATCACTTGGAGGTGGATGAGCTAGATCTTTTCCCCTACCAGTGCTCTCAAAATTTATAGAAGATCCTTTATTCCCTTCAAACAATCCACAGAATAGTTTTCACAAAATTGCCCTCTTTTTTTTCTAACAGAAGGATTAAAGAAATGCATATACATGTAAATGTAAGTTCATTTATAAGATATAACACAACATGAAGACTCAACAATAGTCATAAATAACACGAAGAAAATAAAATTCAAAACCCACTAGCAAAATACTATTTCAGATAAAACTAGTGGACACTAACCTGCTCCAAATTGTTCCTGGTTGGAGACATTTGGTGCCAATGCGATGTCCACTCGCTTACAAGGTGAACTGAGCTGCCCCTTCCACAAGTCCATCACATTCCCTTTCAATCTTCTATTGGCTTTACCATCCAATACGCCATTAACAACATTAACCACTTTACTTCCATGCACTCCCTCATCCTCACTGTCAAGCACCACCTCTTCCTCATACTCACATACTGCACCCCCAATCCCATCACCCACAACCTCATCATCAAAAACAAGTTTCTCCAACTGGGTTTCGGCTAATGGACTATCAAGCACAACAGTATCTTCATAAGCCACAGCATACCCAACTTCTGTCACATCATTAGCTTCATTTCCTACTTTTGTACCCAAAAGAAACATCTCATTACACAAACTAACACTACCATATATTTGTCTACTTTACCACACAAAAATCACGTTATTATTAAAAAAAATAAAAAAAAAAAAATTATTCTACTGTTTAAGACATGGTTATTTTACAATTTCCCATTTTCAATCATTTGATCAAAAGCAAAAAGCTGAGAAATCAATAGAGAAAGAGGGAAAAAAAAAGTTTACCAGATGGTGGTGATGATAGGGGCTGAGGCTGAGAGTCAAGAATCTGAGTATTGCTAGAGTCGCTAACATCAGCCATTGGGAAAATTTATGAACTATATATACATTATTTTGCTGCTAAATTTCCTTACCCATCATAGAAGAACAAAAAAGAGTGTGTTTTTGCATCTGGATCGCTCTTGAATCTTGATTAGCCCAAAAGTAAAAGAAAACCACAACAAAACATGATGAGAAATAGTGGAAATTAAACAGGGGTTTAGGAAATTTTTAGGGGTTTGGAGGGGAACTGAAAAAAGACAGTGGGAAAAGATTTGGGAGGGAAATTGTTTTTGTGATATTATTTTATATTTTATTCATAAAAAAGTAACAACAAAACGACATCGTTATGAGCTAAAAAAAAAAAAAAAAAAGTAAAAAACTTGTGGAAACAAAACAAAAAAAGAGACTTCTAGGGGCATTCCGAGAATCGAACTCGGGACCTCTCGCACCCAAAGCGAGAATCATACCACTAGACCAAATGCCCTCTTTTGTTGGTACTTCATTTCTTATTATTATTTATACATTAATGATGCAATGAGGTGGTCATTTCAGGTTCATTAAAATCCGCAACCAGTGGGTTTTTTTTTTTTTTTTTTTAAAGATGCAAAATGGTCACAATCTGTTTTATATATACTCGTGTAATGTATTTTAATTTGATTGGTGTTAATAAAAGTGAGGTTATGGGATGTGATATGGTCTCTTAATAAAATCTATTTCAAAGCTAAGATGTTTTCAATCATAAAAATAATAACTGATCAGTACGTTATTAGATGTGTTAAAGATTGTGAAAACTACCTAGTATTGATCTTTGGAAAATCTGACAGCTGTTAGTGAACTAGTGAAACTAAAATTCTTGTGTGTGTGTGTGCGCGTATATTGGTTTGGACTTTCCCAACGCATAAAACAATACTATGTGGTTTAGTATTTTTGCACTTATCACAAATTAACATTGTGATGGCTGATCCTGACTCTGTAAATCTAGATCTCTGTTCTCTTAAGGAGGGGGTTTCTTCACCCCAATCTCCAAGGTAATATAATGCATGTGTTCTTGTTGATTTGTCTTTGTTTCTCTCGATTGTAACAGGTTTACCATAACATGTCATGCATAGATGATCCATGACTATGATCAACAAGTGTACATTTTAAAGTTGTATTTTCACACCCATCTCAAAAATCATGAATACACATACAATAAGTGTCATCAACATTTCTGGGTTCTTTTCTAAACAAAAAAGAGTGGCAATTTACCAATCAAGAAAAAAAAGAGTGGCAATTCTGATTGTAATTTTAGTAATATGTTGCTTTGATGCTTGAGTATCCTTCATTCCCCCTTCTTAAAATTGTGTTCATGACAATATCTGGTATGTTAATGTTTTGTGTAGCTTCAAACAGGATTTTTTTTTTTTTTGGGTTAATTAATTGATTAGAAAGAGAAGAGAGAGAGTGTGTATATATATATATATATATATATATATATATCTTGTAAACAATGCTTAGGCTTTGGTTAAATCCTGTTTTGGACACGTTCTCTACTAAACAATATTAGCAATCATAATTAATATAAGGGAATACACGATGATCAGTTTGGTTGTCGTTAGAATTTTTGAGAAACACACACAGATATAAAAGGGAAGAGAGATGAGAGATAAGGGAATACACTCACACGCCAACACCAAAACTGCATGCGGCAGTTAGTGTCGTGGAGCAAGTGATAAACCCCTTCTCAATATCACACCTTACCGATGTGGGATGACTCGACAACACTAAGTATCTTTTTTATTTGAGAAACACACACACATTTTCTATAAGACCATAACATATAATGAATAATTCATCATGTTGAATGGGCTTTGTTTTTCTGATTTCATTAAATGCCCTTATTCTTTTTTCTTTGTTCTTTCTTTAATGATGGTGATGATGATGATGATGATGATGATGACCACAATGATATGAGTAGCTCCACCACTAGTGTCCTTTTAAGCATTAGGAAGCTTTACTACTTCTAGGACACTCCACTACATTGATCAGGGTATGCCTGTATGAATGTAAAATTCTTCATGTTTTATCAGTTCCTTTCTTGCTAGTTCTCCAGTAATCTTTTTCTATGTTCTTATAACATGTTTAGCAGGCATAGAATGTCCATAGAAACGGGTCTTATCAGGACTACATATGGCCAAATGGCAGAGAGAAAATGGTCTGACCTTCCTTCTGACCTGTTATCACCAATTGCAGATAGGTTAGGCCTAATTGAGCTTCTCAATTTCCGTGGTGTCTGCAAGGATTGGAAATCTGCTTCTGCCACAGCTTCGGCTGAGATTGAATCCTTACCAGATCATGAACCTTGGTTTCTGGTGTATGGTTCGAATTCAGAATGCACCTTGTTGAGCAACTCGAGTAAAAAGTACACCATTAATATCCCAGAATTGAATGGAGCAACTTGCCTTGCATCAAACAAAGGATGGCTTCTTATGTTCCAAGAAGGATCCATGTTCTTCTTTTGTCCCTTCTCTCATGCTAAAATAGACCTTCCAAGGTTCCCTCACTCGCAAGTCACTGACCACGTTGCTGCGTTTTCATCACCTCCTACTTCTCAAGATTGTCTTGTTGCTGTTATTAATCGTAGTAGTGAAACCACATTGGAGTTGAATATGCTTTGTCATGGGGCTAAGGTTTGGACTAATCACAAAGGGTATCTTCCGCGAGATGCCATAAAGACAATCAAAGGTGCTACTTATCATGATGAAGAGTTTTACTTCTTTGACAATTCAGAGAATCTAGTTACCTTTTCAATTGACAAAAGCTGGAATTTCTTTGTTATAATTCCTCGTCCTAAAGATAAATTTCCGGGTATCAATGATCTACCAATTGGTCGTAGGATGAGACATTTTATACATATGAACATGAAAAATGAATTGGGGTTGCCAGAGAATGTTTCCATTTCTACTTGTGGAACACTAGTTCATGATCGTATTGACAAGATCGTACTTAATGAGAGGATTGAAGCTGCTGAAGATTCCATAAGCTACCAACTTAAAGGGGTGTGGATCCAACCAAGATTTTTCCAAGTCTCTCCAAATCAGAGCTGGTGACCATGAGGACTTATCCCTTTTCAGATTATCTCTCTCTTGCTCTTTTTCAAGTTTTTGTTTAGGCACATTCTTCTGTGTTTTATGGAAGCACTTGACTTTATAGCTACTTGCATAATTATTAAGATCTTTTATGTTGGTGAACTTAGTAAGAAAATTCCAATTCCAAGTAGTAATCTATTAAATTTTTTTTTTTCCCCTTTTAAGAAAATATTATAATCTTCTATTGCTAGGCCAAGGGCTACTGACTTGACCTAAAAGCTACTGACTTGACATAAAAGTCAAAAATGTAAAAGCATAAATTCAGAACTTGTTGCAACTAAAATCAAGAATGCTTGCAGTGTTGGTATCATACTATCATATATAGAAATTGTTCAACTAGCAAAAGAAATGGATTAGCCTATGTATTATTATTATTATTACTAGTCACATATCTATGTGATGTGTGAGAATAAATAATTATTTTGTATTGTAATATAATGTATAATTTTTTCTCTAATTTGTTTTTGAAGATAATTTGTTCTCCCTAAAAATTAAACAATTTCTATTTGGTCCAATTAGGTCTATTTTGGTCCAATTCGGTCCACTCAATCAATTTCGGTCCACCCTTCAGTCCATTTTAGACTAATTTGGCCTAAAATTGATTCCTTTTGTAAGTTTTCTTTTCATGTTTAGCTCAAAAATTATTATTATTTTTTTTTTCATTTTTTGGCTGAAAAGTATGAAATTTTATTATATTTGGCCTAAAATCTTTAGTTTTGAGTTTAAAAAATACAAAGAAAAATACTAAAATAGACATTAGAAATTTGAAATACTAGTGTATAACCCGTGCATAAGCACAGTACAATTAAAAAAATTACAATTACACACATATATGGATTCAAATTATACTCTCTCTCTTTTATTTTTATTTTTTTAATTTCTTTTGGATATACATGAGTTTACTCTTTTTTTTTTCTTTTTCTTTTTATTGATTTTTGATGATTTATTTATATTAGACCATTCGTCTTTTGCACCTCACTAACTCACCTAGAAAAAAAAAAAAAAAAAAAAAAAAAACCTTAAATGGGATACATGGTGCAAAATTAGAAATCCAATTTAAAACCTAATTAGATTTTATCTCAGTTTTACCTATTAATATATATATATATAGGGTTTGGTTCAAGTTACACCTGGTATAACTCTAAGTAATGTTACACTACTCAATAACTTGTTATAGAATTCATATTTTGAAAATTTTACTGTTGAATTACATGTTTTATATGTTTTTAACATTCTTGCCAATTTTCATGTCACTTGAATATTATTTACTATTCAATCTATAAACTCATCTTTTATGCATTATTTTAAACTACAAAAAAATTGAATTTAAACAATTGGTTGATAACATGACTATTAATCTTTGATCACTATGAAAATTTGCAAGCATGAAAAATATACAAAGATAATGTAATCTAACAGTAGATTTGTCAAAATTCGCATTCAATTAAAAAATATTGATTGGTGTAACATTACTTAAAGTTACACCAAGTGTAATTTGAACCCAACCCATATATATATATATAGATGAGCCCTAAAAATGAAATAAAAATGATAAATATTCAAAAGTCTTATTTGGTCCACATTGTTTCTATTTGGTCCATTCTACCCTCTTCGGTCCAATTCGGCCCATTTGGTCTTATTCAGCCTACTTCAGTCTAATTCGGTCTATTTAGTCCACATTGGCTCTAATCAGTCCACATTAGCTCTAATTGGTCCACATTGGTCCTATTCTGTCCTCTTCAGTCTAATTCGGTTCATCTAGTCCACATTGGCCCAATTCCATCCACATTGGTGTTATTTTGTCCACTTTAGTCTATTCGGTCCACTTTAGTCCTATTCAGTCGATTATATCTACTTTGGTTCTATTTGATCCATTCTATCCACTTTGATTTACTTCAGTCCTATTCAGGCCATTCACTCCACTTTAGTCCTATTTGGTCCATTTTGGTTCTATTCGATCCATTCTGTTCTATTCAGTCTGAATTGTTTCTATTTGGTCTACTTCGGTCATATTTGGCTCCATTCAGTCCATTCTATCCACTTTGGTCCTATTTGGTCCATTCGTTCTTATTCGGTCCTATTATCTCCATTTGGTCCAATTTGTTTCATTCATATCACTTCAGTTCATTTTGGTATCTATTTTTGTGCACTTACATAATGGGAAAAGACATGTTTGGGTTGAAAGCACCTAATTTAAATAAAAATTTATTATTAAAAAAAATCTCAAACTTGTAATAAATAAAATCTTAAATATAGTATTTATTATTATTATTATGCTTTTGTTGAGCCATATTGATGTAGCATTTTAGTCCACTTCGGTATGGTTAAATTTAAGTGAAAGTCAAATTTAATTGAAAATCTTTCTAAGTATAAAATCTATGAATATATAAATATAATCTTTAAGGAAGTTATTTGTTTGGTTTACTGTCGTTACTTAAAGAAAACCACAACAAAACATGTTATATTTTAAAATTTTTGAAAAAAAGAAAAGAAAAAGATAGTGATGAGAAATAAAAGAGGGTTTTAGGAGATTTTTATCATCATCATTATTATATTAAGGCTTTGCAGTTTGGTGGGGAAGTGAAAAACACAGTGGAAAGATTTGGCTAAATATTTTGTAGGAAAATTATGATATTTTTTCTATAAAAATTATTTTAATCATGATAGTAAAAAAAAAAAAAAAGGGCATTTGGTCTAGTGGAATGATTGCCCACAACTCTCTCTTTTTTTTTTTTGGAAATTACAACTTACTTACTTATGGTTTGGCCGAAATTTAAGTTGTCTATCTGTGGTTTGAAATTAGACACTTTACTCATTTGAGATTAGCTCAATTAGAGTTTCGTAACCCATCTATGTTAAAAATTGGGTTAAATATGTAATTCTGTTCCACTTTTATGTCTCTCTCCTTGAAAAACACACAAAAATACATAAAAATACAAGATGATAAAAAAGAATCTAGAGGAACATTTGCTTCATGGGATTTCAAACCACATGTAGGCAACTTAAATTTTGATTAAACTTCAGGTAGGTAAAGTGTCGAATTTCAAACCACAGTTATGCAATTTAAATTTTCACCAAACCATAAGTAAGTAAATTGTATTTTTTTTTTTTTTTTTGAAACAAAATGACATCGTTATACACTACTCTAAAAACCTTACTAGACAACATATATAGGGTTTTTATATTTTTCCGAACAAGAAAAGTAGTACAGAAAACTTAATGATTTCTTTTGAACACCATATATATACACCATATAATTTTTGTTTTGAAAATATAAATTATAAGTGGATAAAGTAATTTGAAAATTAATAGGAAAGTGATCATATTTTTTAGGCAATGTTTTGGTGGGAGTTAGAGTTGCATTTTTACCAGATTGTTCTGTAGTTTTATCTCTACTTAAACATATGGGTATAAGGGCATTTTTGAACTAAAAAAATGAGGAATCCAAACAAGGGAAGCCCCTTAAATAATAGTATAGATAACAAACAACAATACTGGATTTGGCTCTACAAATATAGAAAACCAAACCTCATCGTTGATGGTTTCTTTGGGTGTAATGGGAGTGTGGTCATATTTTTTAGATAGTGTTTTACGTGAAAATTAAAGAAGCACGTTTACCAAATTTTGCCTCTACTTATACCTAAGCTGTAGGGGTATTTTGGAACAAAAGAAAAATCTGGTTCAAATAGGAGAAATCTCTTAAATAGTAGTATAGAAAATAAAAACTGAATAAGCAAAAGAAGTTAAAGAGAAGTTTAAAATTTTAAATTTGATAGTAAAGTAGTTCCGTAGGAGTAAAACATGGGAGAGTAGAATTCAAGCAATTTGTTAGGAGTAAAATGTGGGAGTGGAATTCAAACATGTTAAGGTTTTTTTTTTTTTTTTTTTTTTTTTTTTTTTTAATGGGGTGGCCGGGGTAGTATTTTTTTACAAAATGTAGGAATTTTTTTTTTTTTTCCAAATAGAAATGTGGTAGATAATTTTTTGATACAAAGTTGCTTTTTTTCATTAGGTTTTTTGTTTTTAATTTTTATCAATTTAAGATTTTAAACCATTTCTTATGATTTAAAGATAAAGATAAGTTTATTAAATTAAGGGTATTTCATTAGTTATGTTTTTTTTTTTTTTTTTGGACTGAACATGAGGTTTTTTCTTTTTTTTTTTAAGAATAAAATATTAGAAACGTGTGTTAGAATAAGTGGGTTAGTGGGAGTATTCCTATTTTGTAGGTAATGTTTTTTTAAAATTTATCTAAAATTTAGGACCTTTTAAATTGATAATTTTACATGTCTATCCCAACTATTTAAGCTTTACAAACCAGATAAATCTGAGGATATTTTGGGCATCAAAATTGAGGAACCCAAGTGACATGTGAAGTTATCTGAGCTATGTGTGTGAGCGCGTGCTCAGAAGCTAGTATCTATTTTTGTTTTTTGTTTTTGATAGGGAAAAAAACAATTGCAACTTGGGGTTGTTTAACTTGTTTTTCTTTTTCTTTTTTAAATAAAAAACAATAAATATATAGTTACTTTAAAGAAGTAGATTAGTGGAAGAGTGATTCTATTTTATAGGAAATGTTTAGGTGGGAATAGAGATATATTTTTATTTCGTTATCTTCAAGTTTTGTCACTGCTTTAGATATATGTTTTAGGATAGATTATCAAAAAAAAAAAAAATGTTTTAGGATATTTTTTAAACACAAAAAAAGACGTAGATTGACAGGGAAAATTATCCCAATTTCTTTCTCTTATACTGATTTTCGCTTCTCTCCTTATTTCTTCGTCTGTGCCATAAAAGATTAGTCTGAAATTGGATGATAGTTATCAGACTCATTACATGGATAAATGATAATAGAGAATTTATCGCCTTCTGCTTATCAAAAAAGAAAAAGAAGAAGAACAAACGCCAATAATTTTTGAGCATGGAGCAACGCTTGTGTCAAAATCTAACCAACCAATTAGATCTAATGAGTGTATCTTGAAATAAAAATGACATAATTCATAAAGGGTGTAAAATGACATAACTGACAAAAGGAACCAACCGAAGAAGTCTGGCATCAAATACTTCCAGTCTTTTGTTTCACTTTCACCCATATGAAGTCTAGCATCAAAACTCCAAATGAAAAACTAAGGTAATCACCATAAATTCATTTAATTTAACAATAAAACCCCAAAAACTAATCATCCACCAAATACAATAATTCCCAATTATTTGAGCCAAAATTCCAAACTAAGAATAGCCCAAGAAGAAACATAATAAGATGAAGATATCAAATTTAAGTCCTCTTGCGTCTTTACTGTGTACTCTGCTACAGTGGAGAAGCCAGCTTGATCAGTCATTTTGCACAACAGAAACTCTTTACCCGCTACAGAGAGAGGTGGTGATGGGATCAAGGATTTGCGTAAGGTTTAGTACATGAAGTGGTGAACTGAACTGCTGCTATTCAGGTTGAAAATAAATAAAAAATTTGATAACAAAGAAAAAGGAGAGAGGACAGATAACTCATAACTGGATAATAAGAAGTGGGGGAGTTTGAATTTCCAGGATAGTTTTTAATTCAAAAATTTTGGTAGTTGTGGTTTGGGAGGAAAACATGGAATTCGCAGATGTGTGTTACTGGGATGAAAGTGAAACAGAGGAATCAGTACGTGTATTAGTGGGAGGTTTAAAACTTTGGGTTTTGTTTTTACGTATTTCTCCTTGTTAGCTGAAAAATTGTATAAGAGAGCAGAATGGGGATATTTTGGGCATCTAAAAGTATCCAAACAGTGGAGCCCTTAAATACTATAGGTAACAAACAACAATTCTGGATTTTGCTCTACAAATACAGAAAAACAAACCTCATCGTTGATGGTTTCTTTGGGTGTTCTTTTTCAGAGTCTATCTTGTACTTTCTAAGATGGGACTCTGTTTTGCAAAAGCATAAAGGTGAGACAAGAATCAAGATCATTAGATCAACTTCTTTTCTTTTTCTTTTTCTTTTTTTTTTTTTTTTGGGTAAGAATTTTCTTGTTAAAGTTCATGTAACATAGGACTTTCTCATTAAAAGTAAAAAAGTTAATCGCTTTGTTGTTATAACTTTCATTCTCTTCTTCACAGTGAAAATTGAAAAGATGGGATTTTTATTCATGGGGTATAGCAACAATGATCAATAAGTTTTTCATCGTGTAAAATGACATGTGAAGTTATCTGAGATTGTACCACAATATGTAAACAAATTGATTCCTACCCGTATTATTATTGTTTATGATTGTTGTGACCCAAATGCTGTTAATCATGCAATATATATAGTTTGTACATCACATCACACAAGGATTATTACGTTTTTGTAGAAGCACCATTCACAAGCATATAGACCTGTTCTATTCTGTAACATAATCTTATTTCAAAGATTTGATTTTTATAATTTTTTATAGCTTGTCTCTAGTGTTATGATATTATGATGTTGCTGAACTAGCAAAACAAACATCGATATGTGTTGTTTTGTGTTGTGTAATATAACATTCAAAAAAAGCCTGCATCACTATTGCGGTCGGATATCAACTTGAGGTATTGAGTGCATTGGCTTTAATTAGAAGTATCAGCACAAAGACACCTACTTTCATTCATAACTACTCAAAAATTATGCAAGGGAAAAACTCTCTTTGAACAAACTACTAATAATTAAATATTGTGCTCACATGTTTGTTTTCATTTGAATATTTTCATCTGCAATGCCTTATTATTTTTCTCACTTATAATGTTATGTTATATGCTCAGAGAACCTAGTTGCGCTAGCAATGGCAAAGTAACAGCAAGACAACTTGGTATTCTCGGAGTCGAAGAAAGTAGTGTGACCTCTTCAAAAAAAAGAAAAGAAAGTGGTATGACAGGACTTTGGTCTGGTCTTCCTGCAGAGCTTCTATCATTAATTGTGGATCGATTAGGCCTAATTGAGCTTCTGAGTTTTCATGGTGTATGTAAGGCTTGGAGAGCTGCTGCATCCACAGCTTTATCTAAGATTGAAGCCTCAGCCAATCGTAAACCCTGGTTTCTAATCTATGGTGAAAATTCACAATGCCATTTGTATGATGAATCTGGAAGAAGGTACACTACTAGCATCCCAGAATTGGATGGAGCAACTTGCATTGCATCACACCAAGGATGGATTCTTGTATTTCAAGGAGGCCCAATGTTCTTCTACTGCCCATTCTCTCATGCAAAAATAGATATTCCTACGTTTCCCCTTTCGGTACTCTCTAACCATGCTGCAGCATTTTCATCTCCTCCCACCACTCTTGAATGCATTGTTGCTGTCATGCATCGTGACATTATGTCTGGATTCTCGCTGTATGTTCTTCAACGTGGAGCTAATGCATGGGCTAAGTGTGAACTCATTCAATTTTATAATGTAAGGGAATTAGGTAGTGCTATATATGGGAATCAAAATTTCTATTTTTTTGACAAAATAAACAAATTAATTACCTTCTCTGTCAAGGACAAAACCTGTGTACAGCACACTCTACTTAAGAATGAGAATTCAAACACCATAAAGCATCTCCCATATGTCCGTAGTAAGAGTCATTTTGTGAGAAGAAACATGAAGAAGAAATTGGGGCTGGGTGAAGATGTTTCAATTTCTATCTGTGGAACAGTGGTACAGAATGATAGCACTGACATTATTATATGTAATGAGGAAGTTGAGTCTGCTGAAGAATTTGAAAGCTGTTACCTCAAAGGGGTATGGATCCAACCAAGATTTTTTCACCTCTCTCCAAATCAGAGCTGGTCATTTTGAGGGCTAATTTCTTCCTGCTATTTTTTTTAGCAAAATTTTACTCGTACTTTCTCTTGTATTATAGAAACACTGAGATTTCACCTCTCTCAAGATCAGAGTTGGTCACTTTGAGGGCTTGATTTTTTATAGCTCTTATTTTTTAGCAAAGTTTTACTCGTTATACTTTCTATTGTATTATTTGGAACACTGAGATCAGTGACTCTGTTCTCACGCAAAGAGTTGACTTCGAATTGGTTTCTTTGGGAAAAAAGAGCACTAAATTGTTGTCTACTAATCAATGTAGTGTAGTGTAGTATAGCGTAATCATTATGCCAGGATTTGGGGGTTTGTAATTGCTTTTTTAAGGACACCCTGCAATATATATGCCCCAAGAGTATTAAGCATATATTGATTTGTGTAACATTGTTGTTCAGGGCATTAGTGCCCCAACCCAGTTATATTGTAAATTTCTTTTTCCTTTGCCTTTATTTCTTGAAAAAAAAACATTAAAGCAAGAAAAATATAATGCAAGCGTAGCATTGAAGATGCATTTTGGTCCACAACTCACACCTTCAAAATGACATACCCCATATATACATGTATATGAGTATAGAAGCATCAATCAAGTTGCTAGTATTACGTCCGAGCAAATAACGAGTATTGAGTGTAAAGGAGGCAAGTGATCTCTTTCCAATATTTCGTATATTTTAAATGTGGCAGATGGTAAAATACCAGTGCCAATCAATCCAAGGAGTGAAAACTAATAGGAAATAAAGCTGTAAAATTGGCATGAGGATAACAAGCCACGGGATGAGCAAGGACCTTATTGGAGCCAAGTTATCTTCAAGCCCCAGTGCCATTCTAACAAAAAGAGGTCCTTGAACACAATTTCTTTTTACTTAGTGAGAAGAGGGAGGAGAAAGGGGGTTGCAGGAAGCCACAAACCGAGAACCCAAACAAAATTACAATACGGATTGGCCAAAAATTGTCTTTTCCTTGCAACCAGCACTTGCTTGCGAATTGGTTTCTGAATACATATTTCAAGCAATAATTGCTGCTACAGCATAAGAGCATGTCAAAGTAGATAATAACTCTCTGTAAACGGTGCTTTTCCAGTAGCAACAACTAGATATGCATCTATGGCATGATTCTTACAAAAATGAGAATGCACAACCATTCTTTATGTTCAGAGCATCATGTGACAAGCTCTTAATGCACATTACATAGTGAGAACTGAAAATCACTGGACCAAATGATGGAAATCCCAACATAGGAGTTGAACCACAAAAATTTATTGGCTTGCTTCATTTGCCTGTGACAAGAGCAATATCACTAATGTCACCATCATAAATACAGGTTATGATACTTGGAGCATCAAACAGATGTACTTATCAAAAAAAAACAAATTAAAGACATGGAGGATTTATGTAATTTTCTTCAATTATATTAAGGATATACAATAGAATCTATATTAGTTTTCAATAGTCACAAGAGTTGATAAAAGAAAATAACAATGTGGGGAATTTCATTTAAAACTGCCTTAGAGTCCCACCTATTGTAAGTTAGAAACAATATATATTTCAGTTTCTTAAGATATTAGCTATGGAAATAAACCAACCAGAAGATCAAGGCTAATGATTAGCCTCAGGAGCTTGAGTGTTGGCATTGAGACTATCATAGCCTCCACCTGTTGATGCCACTGGATTGGCTTGATACAATGGTGGTGTGACCATAGGTGGTGCACCGTTGGAAGAGGTGGGTGCTGCTGTGCTTCCAGGAACTGTTGTAGCTACACTACCAGGAGGCCTTGGAATAGGATTTAATTGAGCAGGTAAGGAAGGAGCACCAGGTGGAGCCATCATAGGTGCCATTGCCGGAGAAGGCATATAACCTGCCAAACCCAAGAGAATTATTTAACATAACACGTTGCTACATGCTTATGGACAAAGAAAAGTTTGCATTGCATACGTTGCACATGGATCAAACATTTTGTACCAAGATCACACATTAAATATAAACCTGGAAGAGAACTAGCATCAAATTTATATTCCATGTGTCTGACAAAGGAGTTTAGGGTAGAACCATTTGATTGATGAAACATAGTGATAATTTTTTAATGTAATAAACATGCAGACACAAATCATAATAATCTGCCAATGTTCTTGTCTATCCACAATTTGATTGCTAAATATTGGGAACCTAATTAAAGATGGATAGCATACAGCAGCAAAAAGTTGGGAAGGGGAAATGACCAACAGATCCTGGCTGGATCAGGGCTGGGATAGTGGCACCCAGTCCTAACCAGTTTAAAAAGGTTTGTTCATGGGAGAGAGCAATAGCATCCCAATTCAGTGATTTCCTCACTAGTTTACGCAAATAACAAAAGAAAGAAAACAGATGTGCACAATAATACCAACTAGCAGTTGCAAAAGCAATGCACCAAGTCAAAGAAAGATAGTAGGCACGGATGAAGCCAAACAATTCAAAATATGAAAATCTACATGCAAAATGTGCTAACACAAGGATAAATGCAAAATGTGTTTCATTTTACTTGGAGCACCAAGGGGTCTTGGCAAAACAGGAGGCCTAATCCCTGGGATTAATGGTGAACTTCCAGGTAACTGTGTGCTACCAGGCATCGGCATTACAGGTGTAGGTAGAATAGGAAGGCGGGGCCTCTGAACCATTAGATGTTGATTGTAAGCAGCACCAACCTGCTGGAATGCTGCAGTTTGCCCAAGATGTTCCTTAATCCTTTGGTCAATGAAGTTTTGGGTTTGTGCCTCCTCAAATTGCTGATAGTATGACCTAACATTTGCCTGTATTTATTAAAAAAATTAGCATATAAATATAATTAAGAGAGAGAGAGAGAGATATGTGAAGTACCTTATGTTTGTAACCTGCATTGTGCTGCTTTCTCACAGATGGCTGAGATAGAAAGACGATATCATCAGCAATATAAAAACATTCATTATGTCAATTTCTAGGAGCTGTAACTATGATATGCAGGAGAAGGCACATTAACAATTTCAAACTTCAAAGGACATAGTTACCGGTAAACCATGCAGATTTTCATACTTAACACTTTTTATGAATAACATAAAATATTATTAAACAAACACACAAATCCAAGGACACAGAGAATACAGAAGAGAAACACTAAAAACATAAAAATAAAAAATAAACAAGGCAATGAACAACAGTGAAGTGTTCTTCTACCCTTTAAAAACTTTGTACCCATTGCACAAGCTCCTTTTTCTGCGGGATCTTGAACTGGAGAGGTGGTTAGTAAGCAGTCATACCAACAACTTTTAAGGAACTAATTCCCAGACTTGAACCCTCAATGTATTGTTTGAATGGAGGACACTTGCCATCACACCAAGGTCCAGAGTCAGACTCTAAGCAATATTGTATCCTTGATATTTAAAAATCCTAAAATACTATTTACAACATCTTAAGCTTGAGGTTGTTTCTAAATCGGCCCCTTGACTATGAAAACTTTTAATTTACACTCTGGAGTATTACAATAATGTCAATGTGCCCTTTCTGTCAACATCCATTAGAATCTTGCAATTAACCCACACAAAAAACAACATCATTTTCAGGCAGGTTAATGGCGAAAATGTGACGGACCATAACAGTAGGAGCACATTGACGTCATTATAATATTCAAGGGTGAAAATTGCAAGCTTTGAGACACTGACTTAAAAGCTACCACAAACTTAAAGAGTGTGTAAAGTGCATTTTTAGCATTCTGAAAATCATAAGAACCCAGAAGATCCCCACAACACAAGACTCACCAAATTGAGCTCCCACGTATAAATAATAATAAGAATAACAGTTCAACTTCAATCTAAGACCTCGATCAAGTTCACAAAGATAAACCCATCAGCTCCTAGTAAAAGACATCGTGTACAAGAAAAACCACACTTTTATTAACAAACAATACCAAACATATGAGGAGTCATCGCATTTGCATGATTTGGTTCAATATTGACATAAATCCTTAAACAGACATACATATAATCCAAATGCACCAAACAATTTAAGAGAGAGAGAGACTTACAGAATCGTGAGTCAAGTAGGTGTCACAGTAATCGCAGTAGTAGCGAGGCATGGCTGTGTTGAATTGAAACCCTAAGGTTCAGAGAGAGAGAGAGAGAGAAGAGCAAACATGGTTTTAAAAACCGGTACGGTGAAAGAACTGAAAAATAAGCAAATTACTGGTTTTATGGTCAAACCGGGGTCCGACTGATGGTTGAACGTCATAAATAATTTAATTATTATTTATTTAAATTATATAAATAATTAAAAGCAAAACCCAGAAACAGATCAGCCCCAAAACCAAAATTTTAATAAGAGTCAAACTGTTGGTCTTAGATTGAAGCAGCACTCAACATTTCTAAGCACAATAATAAACCACCACTAAATTTTTATCCTTAAAGTGTAAAACCCAGAACCAAAATATTAAACTTTTTAATCTAAGATTGAAGCAGCACTCAAAATTCCCAAGCACAATACTAAAACACCACCAAAATCCATATATTATCTATACCAGTTAATTGAGGGCGTATAGGTATAAGACTTAATTTTCCACTCTACAAGACAAGTAGCATAGTGTAAGTATCTTCATGTTTGTATAGCAATTAAAACTCCCAACCACCTATCTACCCTAAACTTTGAATCAAGCTGACTCATTTATTTTCCAACCGATGTTTATTTATCACAGCAGCCCTATTGTACTTCAATGTTAAAAGTTGTTTCAGACAAGTAGTACAAACTTTGTATATCAAATCGTTCCTTTTAACCCTATTTCTTCTAATACTAGTTGCCAGAACTGGTGCCAAAGTTCCAGCAATTATCGTGTTTGGGGACTCATCCGTTGATGCTGGAAACAACAACCAAATCCCAACAAAATTCCCAAGCACAATACTAAAACACCACCAAAATATTTCTAAGCACAAAAACAAATAAAAAACAAAGCAAACCCAATAACAAATCAACCACAAAACCATAGAATTTCACATAAAAACCGAACCTTAGGCTTGAGATTGGAAAAAAAAAATTTCAGAGGCGTGCATGAGGTGAGACCGTGAGAGTGAGGGATATTCAGAGAGAGTGAGCTTGAGTTGAGTGAGGCAGAGGCGTAGAGAGCTTGAGACCGTGAGAGTGAGGTAGGGAGGCAGAGAGCTTGAGATGAGGATTGAGGCGTGAGATGAGAGCGTGATAGTGTTTAGGAGTTTTTAGCTTCCTGGCCAAAACGACGTAGTTTAGGCTGGGAAAAGGACAAAATATCCCAACCGGTCAGTAACCGGTTCGACCATTCCGGTTCGAAGTTCTCCTGTTGAACCGGCCGATTTTCAAAATTTTCCGATTTTTAAACTATTTCCAGTTTTTGCCCATAACCGGACCGAATTGAAGGCCGATTCATAATAGTCCATTAAAACAAATCCCTAGTTTTCACGTCATCTAAAATCTCCCTGGCTGTAACCAAGCAACCACATTTCACATACATATCCAACATAGTGTTTTGCAAATTCAAGCTATAATTCACATTCCTCTTTTTTATATACTTATGGATACTTTTCCCCATATTTAAGTCCCCTTTGAGCGAGCACACTGAAAGTACAACAATCATGGTAACCTCATTTGGCTCAACATCATTCATTAACATCAAATTAAACAATTTCAATGCCTCCTTTGAACAATTATGCACCACATATCCATCAATCATTGAGGTCCAAGTAACCACATCTCTCACAAAACTTTGATCAAACACTTCATGGGCAAAATCCAAATACCCACGTTCAGCATAAAAATAGACCAACCCATTTCGCACTACCAAATCCAAATCAAAACCCATCTTCCAAACCCAGCAATGAACTGATTGCCCCTCTAAAACTATACAAAACTGCTCGCACGCCTTGAGCACAAAAATGAAGCTCCGCCTGTCCATTTCGACGCATTCTTGAGCTATTTGACGAAAAAATGAAAACCCCATGGTGGGAATTTTGGCTTTACAGTAGCCCCTAATCATAGTGTTCCACATATAAGTATTGGGTCTTTCAATCTGAGAAAAAAGGACACGAGCATATTGAATGTCACCAAAATCAGCTAAAGCGCAAAATGCTAAGACGGGGCTCATAGGGAAAGTGTAAGTGATGAGGGCAGTGCGGGTCATTTGGGCTTGAATTTGTTTGAGTTGGAGCATGTTGGTGCATGACTCCATGGTTAACAAAGTTGGTTTGGTGATGATTACATTGGTGGTTGAGTTCCATTTGGCTTTGTTAGTGGAAATTGAAGAGAATGGCCTGAGGCTAAGAGAGTGGAGGTGTAGTTGAGATCTAAGAGTAAGAGTAGAGAGTAGTAGTGAGATCGAGTTTTGAGAAGAAGGAAGAAGGGGTTTCATGTGAAGTTCAAATCTTTGGCTTCAAAATGCATTACGAAGTACCAAAAAGCTTTTCAAATAGTTATAGTCGTTACTCGTTACTTGGTTTTGAAAAATAAAAATAATTTTCAAAAAATTGAATATGAAATATTTACGTGTTTGGCTCCTACTTTTAAGAATAATTTTCAAAATATTAAAAACAAAAACAATTGTTTGGGAGACTATTTTCATTTTTAAAAAAAATATTTACAAAAAGTAATATGTAGAATATGTAGATTACTCTTTTTTTGTGGATAATGATAAGGGAATAGAGTTCATCTTTTTTTTTTTTTAAATGATAAGTTTCAAATTTGAGATGTAAGAATTCTTTTTGTGATAAAAATAAACTCCTAAATTTCAGAGATAAAAGAGTTTGGACAAATATGTGAGGTCCATTGTTTTCAATTTATTTACAACTATGTCATTAAAAATATTTTCTATACCCTGAAAACACCTGCTAAGCCGTTTTCAAAATACTGTTTTAAATCAGGAAAATAGGATATAGTTTTTTGAAAACTGTTTTTAGAAAATATTTGCCAAACAATAAATTCAAGTGTGGGACCCACCATTTTATGGATTGTAAAACAAAAAACTATTTTTAAATACTTTTACCAAACAACCCCTTATATACTATAGTTTTTTGTTTTTTGTTTTTTTTTGACGAATTTTTTTATATAGTTCTTTATTAATGCAGAAGATGCAGTGGGTTCCAGTTAGCTCAACTGGTAAAGTCTCTGATGGTCGAATAATTGATATTTTGGTTTGATAATAAAAATTTATCACCAGGAGTGAACGTCATAGGTTGAAACTCTCTCAAAAAAAAAATGTGAAGAATGCGAAATTTGCTAATCTACAAGATGTCCTAATTTTTGTTTAATTATGTAGTACAACTACCTCTATTTCATTTTTCTTTATAAAAAAAATAATAAAAATTTTCTTTAATTTTTGTTTTATTGTAAATATGTATTTTACATTAAATAGATTAGAACGGCACCATTCTAGTATAGGCAAAACTTTCATATTATATTATGAAATGTGTGTGTGTATATATATATATAAACAGGGTCATGCTTACAAGTGCTCTTAGGACATTGGTTAATAATTCATTTTAGGAAAATTTTGACATCACTTTTATAGGAAATAAAAAAAAACTGTTAAAATATTAATTACTTTTTTTCTTTTTCCATAAAAACTTTCTTTAAATGGATTATTAACTAATACCCTAAGGGCATTTGTTAGCATTTCTCTTATATATATATATATATATATACATAATAACGTATTATGTCATATGTATACCTTTTTATAGTTGGGAAACCACTTTTATAAATGACTATTTCTTTAAAGTACATCTAATATAAGAAATGTTGCAAGCTCTAATATAATTAAGAATCTAAGATTTAAAATACAATATCAAAATGGTTTCCAAAAAAAAAAAAAAACAATATCAAATTTAGGGTTGGAGAAGGTGAATAGAAAGACACTTGAAAAGATGTAATGCCATACAAAAGCTTCATTAGATTTTCAAAAACGCCGTTAAGTGTTGAAAATAAATTAACATACTATATAAGGACTGATTTAGTAGAAGATGGAAAAGTGTAAAATAGAAACCAAAATAGCATCAATATTTTGCCAAAATTGATAAAAATTTCAATTGAACATGGTGTGTAATAGGTTGCCATAAAATAGACCTTGACGCTAATCCAATTTGAACTTAATTTTTCCAGGTTAAACTGAAGCAATATAGATTAAGTGACTTGGCTCCATCTCCTTCAATCAGTTCTCTTACAAAATTGCTTGTTGTTCAAGCAAGGCATTAGAATTTACTATTTAGAAGGCTGAGAGGGTCAACTTCATTTGACAAAAGTTTGCTATGTCTCAGCATGCCTTTATGGCTTGGTTAACCACCTATGATCGATTTGCTACTTGGTGGTATCAAGGTTATTCGTTGAAAAGGGAAAGCATGAAGTCATGTGTTAGTAGATTGGCATTCGTCAATATTGTCTATCATCTATGGGTTCAAAGAACTTCTTAGAGTTATGGAAATTTGGCATTCGAATCCTCTCTAATGAGGTGTGATTCTTCGATTGGTGGGAAATATGAAGTTCAATGACTCTTTGTAAGACAAACTTTGGTGTGCCTAGGGGTGACAATTTTTATCCATATCTATGAACCCACCAATTACCCACCTAATTTGGATAAGTCTTAATCCAACCCATTTGAATATTTGGGTTAAATAAGTAAAGATCCATTAGGTTATTTAATTATATAGGTCTTAATGGATAAACCCACTAATACCCACTAAAATCCATCTAAAATTTAAATAAACAACATAAAATCTAAATTTCTAAAAAATGACCAAAATACTCCCAAAACCTAAAAATGACCAAAATACCCCCAGAACCTAAAAATTATCAAAATACGCCCAAAACCCAAAAATCACCAAAATATTCCTAAAATCCAAAAAATTACCAAAATACTCCCAAAACCTTGAAAATTATCAAAATACCCCAAAAACCCAAAAAAGACCAAAATACCCCATATTGCTAGATATGCATCTATGACATGATTCTTACAAAAATGAAAATGCACAACTATTCTTTATGTTCAGCATGAGAAGCTCTTAATGCACATTACACAGTGAGAAATGAAAATCACTGGACCAAATGATGGAAATCCCAACATAGGAGTTAAACCACAAGAATTTCTTGGCTTGCTTCATTTGCTTGTGACGAGCATTATCACTAATGTCACCATCATAAATACAGGGTATGATATTTGGTGCATCAAACAGATGTACTTATAAAAAATAAAAATAAAAAAAAACAAATTAAAGACATGGAGGATTTATGTAATTTTCTTCAATTATATTAAGGATATACAATAGAATCTATATTAGTTTTCAATAGTCACTAGAGTTGATAAAAGAAAATAACAATGTGGGAAATTTCATTTAAAACTGCCTTAGAGTCCCACCCATTGTAAGTTAAAAACAATATATATTTTAATTTCTTAAGATATTAGATATGGAAATAAACCAACCAGAAGATCAAGGCTAATGATTAGCATCAAGAGCTTGAGTGTTGGCATTGAGACTATCATAGCCTCCACCTGTTGATGCCACTGCATTGGCTTGATACAATGGTGGTGTGACCATAAGTGGTGCATCGTTGGATGAGGTGGGTGCTGCTATGCTTCCCGGAACTGTTGTGCCTACACTACCAGGAGGCCTTGGAATAGGATTTAATTGAGCAGGTAAGGAAGGAGCACTAGGTGGAGCCATCATAGGTGCCATCGCTGGAGAAGGCATATAACCGGCCAATCCCAAG
This sequence comes from Quercus robur, assembly GCF_932294415.1. NCBI lineage: Eukaryota > Viridiplantae > Streptophyta > Magnoliopsida > Fagales > Fagaceae > Quercus > Quercus robur. The sequence continues at coordinate 34,191,559 of NC_065540.1, read as the reverse complement.
AGAATTATTTAACATAACACGTTGCTACATGCTTACGGACAAAAAACAGTTTGCATTGCATGTCTTGCACATGGATCAAACATTGTGTACCAAGATCACACATTAAATATAAACCTAGAAGAGAACTAGCATCAAATTTATATTCCATGTGTCTGACAAAGGAGTTTAGGGTAGAACCATTTGATTGATGAAACATAGTGATAATATTTTAATGTAGTAAACATGCAGACACAAATCATAATAATCCGCCAATGTTCTTGTCTATCCACCATTTGATTGCTAGATATTGGGAACCTAATTAAAGATGGATAGCATACAGCAGCAAAAAGTTGGGAAGGGGACATGACCAACAGATCCTGGCTGGATCCGGGTTGGGATAGTGGCACCCATTCCTAACCAGTTTAAAAAGGTTTGCTCATGGGAGGGAGCAATAGCCTCCCAATTCAGTGATTTGCTCACTAGTTCATGCAAATAACAAAAGAAAGAAAACAGATGTGCACAATAATATCAACTAGCAGTGGCAAAATGTGAGCAAATCTACATGCAAAACAATATGAAAATCTACATGCAAGTCAAAGAAAGATAGCAGGCACCGATGAAGCCAAACAATTCAAAATATGAAAATCTACATGCAAAATGTGCTAACACAGTTTTAATTTACCTGGAGCACCAAGGGGTCTTGGCAAAACAGGAGGCCTAATCCCTGGGATTAATGGTGAACTTCCAGGTAACTGTGTGCTACCAGGCATCGGCATTACAGGTGTAGGTAGAACAGGAAGGCGAGGCCTCTGAACCATTAGATGTTGATTGTAAGCAGCACCAACCTGTTGGAATGCTGCAATTTTCCCAAGATGTTCCTTAATCCTTTGGTCAATGAAGTTTTAGGTCTGTGCCTCCTCAAATTGCTGATAGTATGACCTAACATTTGCCTATATTTATTAAAATAATTAGCATATAAATATAATTAAGAGAGAGAGAGACAGAGATATGTGAAGTACCTTATGTTTGTAACCTGCATTGTGCTGCTTTCTCACAGATGGCTGAGATAGAAAGACGATATCATCAGCAATATAAAAACATTCATTATGTCAATTTCTAGGAGCTGTAACTATGATATACAGGAGAAGGCGCATTAACAATTTCAAACTTCAAAGGACATAGATACCGGTAAACCATGCAAATTTTCATAGTTACTTTTTATGAATAACATAAAATTTTATTAAACAAACACACAAATCCAATGACACAAAGAATACATAAGAGAAACACTAAAAACATAAAAATAAAAAATAAACTAGGCAATGAACGACAGTGATGTGTTCTTCTACCCTTTAAAAACTTCGTACCCATTGCACAAGCTCCTCTTTCTGCGGGGTCTTGAACTGAGAGAGGTGGTTAGTAAGCAATCATACCAATAACTTTTAAGGAACTAATTCCCAGACTTGAACCCTCAATGTATTGTTTGAATGGAGGACACTTGCCATCACACCAAGGTCCAGAGTCAGACTCTAAGCAATATTGTATCCTTGATATTTAAAAATCCTTAAATACTATTTACAACATCTTAAGTTTGAGGTTGTTTCTAAATCGGCCCCTTGACTATTAAATCCTATTCCAAGGCCTCAAGGTAGTGTAGCCACAACAGTTCCTGGAAGCACAGCAGCACCCACCTCTTCCAACGGTGCACCACCTATGGTCACAACACCATTGTATCAAGCCAATCCAATGGCGTCAACAGGTGGAGGCTATGATAGTCTCAATGCCAACACTCAAGCTCCTGAGGCTAATCATTAGCCTTAATCTTTTGGTTGGTTTATTTACATATCTAATATCTTAAGAAATTGAAATATATATTGCTTATAATTTACAATGGGTGGGACTCTGAGGCAGTTTTAAATGAAATTCCCCACATTGTTATTTTCTTTTATGAACTCTAGTAACTATTGAAAACTAATATAGATTCTATTGTGTATCCTTAATATAATAGAAGAAAATTACATAAATCCTCCATGTCTTTAATTTGTTTTTTTTGATAAGTACATCTGTTTGATGCACCAAGTACCACACCCTGTATTTATGATGGTGACATTAGTGATATTGCTCTTGTTACAAGTTTAGACACTCAATTTTGCACCCATAATTTAATCAAGGAGAATGACTTGAATGACCAATCCATGTACCCCAAAAATCATCCTCCCTCCGACTCACTTTATTTGTCCTGTTTGAAAAGTCAAACTTTTTAAAGGAACATCATTTATTGTCTTGTCTATCTTTTAAAAATGTATAAGTTTCCAAAATTACCTTTAAATAAATTTATCAAAAAATTGAATTAGTAAATTAATAGGGGTATAATAGGAACATTTGTAAATTAATTACTTTTATTTTTAGAAATAGAACAATATTTTGGGACATTCCAAAATGGAATAGAAGACAAACAAAGTGAAACAGAGGGAGTAATTGCATTACATGCATCAATTTGTTCTTGCATTACATGCATCAATTTGTCTTTGCATTACATGCATCAATTCATTCATTGCATATCATAAAAATGATGTTGAGATTCTAACAGTCACAACGGTGATTTCGGTTTTCAAATCGGACCATCGGATCAAAAGATATCACATGATCAAGTTTGCACGGTCAACATGCATTATGTCTAGCTAGAGTCGACCACACATGATTAGTTTAAATTAATTTTGATTGATTAAACAATTAAAATTGATTAAATAATTTTGTGATTGGTTGATAATTAATGTTTAGGGATGCATGCATGGGAATAAAAGGGATGATTAGATAACAATAAAATTGTGGATAATCTGAACTTTCTCTAGATTTATTTTAGGGTATTTATCTTCAAGATAATTATTCTTAAATAGATTGAATTATCCAGAAAATAGATTAAAAAAAAAAATCATAGACGGAGGATGAAAATGCATCTAAGTACAAGGACCGGCTAAAAAATCCTAGAAGAGGAGTCCAAACGGCACTTGAACACGAAAGAGTGTTCAAAGCCATAGGGCCAATTCGGCACTTTTAGAGTGCTGAACGACACTCTAAAAGGGCCGAATTTTCATGTGATGGGCTTTGGCCCAACAGCCTTTGAGTGACGATAAGACACACCTTTTTCGACCTTTACGCAAAAGAATTCATTCGGATTCAAACCATAATCGTCTTTGCCTATTTTTTAGAGTCTTTTAGCCTCTATAAATAGAGACTGAATCTCATAATTCAGCACCTTTTTTTCTACGCTCTGGGAGGCATACGTTTTAGGCTCTCAAATTGCCCATATTTTCTAATCCCTTATTTGAGTGTTGCTACTTAAATTAGGGTTTTTAGATTTCAAAAATAACTAAATATGTTTCTTTGAACCCTAAAACATCCTCTTAAGAACAAGGAGTACTTATGCAAGAGGTTATTTCAATCTCCCTCTCTCTTTTATATTTCATGTTTATGATGATGCATGTTTTCCTTTGTCCATAACATGAGTAGTTAATCATTGTCTTGGTAAAGCAAGATCTTGATTTTGTTTATGTAATTGTTAAGATTTCTTTCTTAATTCCAATTATCTGCATATAAATAATTATTTTTCTCAAAACAAAAAACAGATCTACATCTTTCTTAGATGTAGATCTAAATTTTTCTTAATAAAAAACGGACCTGCATCTTTCTTAAATGTAGATCTAAATTTTTCTTAAAACAAAAACGGATATGCATCTTTCTTATATGTAGATTTGAACTTTTCTTAATAAAAAACGGATCTGCATCTTTCTTAGATGTAGATCTAAATTTTTCTTAAAATAAAAAACAGATCTGCATCTTTCTTAGATATAGATCTAAATTTTTCTTAAAACAAAAAATACAAATCTACATCTTTGATCTAAATTTTTCTTAAAACAAAAAATACAAATCTGCATCTTTCTTAGATGTAGATCTAAATTTTTCTTAATAAAAAACGGATATTCATCTTTCTTAGATGTAGATCTGAATTTTTTTTTTAAACAAAAAAAATCTACATCTTCTTAAATGTAGTTCTGAATTTTTCTTAATCAAAAAATGGATCTGCATCCTCATCGAATACAGATCTAGATTTTTCTTAAATAAAAAACTAATTTGTATCTTTCATAGATACAAATCTGATTTTTTTATGCAGATTTTTAAAGTATAGAAAGAGATTAAACATGATTGTGTTTGCTTTCGTATATTTAATTCATGATTGCATAAATTCATATTATGAGTGAAACTCTCTTCTTAAAAGAAAAATCCTTTTCATTTTTTTTAAACATATAAGAAAAACAGATCTGATTTTTCTGCTACTAAAAAATCATTTTTTTTTTTAAATACTACAAAACAAATCTGAATTTTTGTCATTAAATACCATCTTTTTAAATACTACAAAACAAATCTAGTATTTTGACAAATCAAAACCCTTTTTTTTTTTAGCAATCAAAACATATTTGACTTTTAAAAAAAAACAAAAGAAGAGATTTCATTCATAAATAAATTTATGTGATTTAATTTTTGTATCACATGTTCAACATATCATACATGACTAGGAATGGCAACGGGTCGGGTTCGGGCCGGGTTTTTTCATACCCGGACCCGACCCGCGGGTCTTAGCCCGAAGCCCGAACCCGGCCCGTTTACTAACCGGGTTTTTTTCCCGGGGCCCGAACCCGCCTCCTCCGGACCCCGCGGGCCCCGTGGGCCCCGTTATGCCCTGCTAGATTTGGGCCCAATCCACAGCCCAACCAAAAAAAAAAAAAAAAAAAAAATCCAGGCTTCATTCAGAAATCACAAATCATAGCCAAGCCATTTTCATTAATGCGTGATAAGCTAGTAACAAATCACAAGACCCATGCTTTCATTTTCCACACTTCACATCACATTACAGAATTTATCAGTTATCAAACCAAAAACAATACAACTCAACCCAATAACAGAAATCATGTAAGAATTAGGAAATTAACCCAAAAAAAAAAAAAATTTAGGGAATGAACCCAGAGAGGTGGACGTTGGCTTGGCAAACCCAGGAAATTACGGTGAGCGGTCAGCGGTGACAGATCAGAGAGGGAGGAACGTTGGCTTGGCGTCGACGGCTTAAGCCAAAAACCTCGGGGTGGTGCCGGTGGGACTGAGAGACGGAGACGAAGTGGAACACGACGACGAAGAGATTGATTTTCTGGTACGTTTCGGCGGCGAGAGAAACGCTCCGATCTTCAGAGACGAGGGAGGGAGGGAGGCGTGGGCTGAAGAACAGAAGAAATGAAGATTAGATTTAGGGTTACTGGGTTAGATTATAAGGGTTATATATATAGGAGGGGTATTTTTGTAATATACAGTACCGGGTTTTTATCCGGGTCGGGTTTCGGGTCGGGTCTCGGATTTTTTTAATAAAACCCGGACCCGACCCGGACCCGCTTCGGGTTTTTTTTTTTTAAATCCATACCCGACCCTATTCTTAATCGGACCGGGTAAAATCCGACCCATTAGGGTCGGACCGGACCGGGTACCCGCGGATCAGGTAAAAATTGCCATCCCTATACATGACATGCATAAAAGGTACATTGGTCACAAGAGCCTAGAAGACCAGACTTACTTTGTCTGGGTGGAATGGGTGCCTAACACCTTCCCATTTCGTAACCTAACCTCTAGATTTAGGTTTTTGGCTAAGTAGATCTAGTCTTGTCTTTACTTTTTCTTTTTTCGTTTTTGGTAGAATGTAACTAGGACAAAAGCCATGTATTTTTGGTAGATTGTAACTAGGACCCAAAGCTATGTAACTTTTTAGTTTTCCAAGATATGTAATTCCTTTTATTCAATCAATGAAGAGAACAATTCAATCATGTATTTGTATGTATTTATTTTTTCTTATTTTTTATTTTTTTTATAAAAAAAACGACTCCATACCACTTACCCAAAAAGAGAGGTGCCCTAAAAGGTACCCAAATCTCTTTTTTGAGGGACGCTTTTTTTGAAGTCTCTCACAACAGGCAAATGAAGCAAGCTGAGAAATTCTTGTGGTTCAACTCCTATGTTGGGATTTCCATCATTTGGTCCAGTGATTTTCAGTTCTCACTGTGTAATGTGCATTAAAAGTTTGTCACCTGATGCTGAACATAAAGAATAGTTGTGCATTCTCATTTTTGTAAGAATCATGTCATAGGTGGTGTACATAACCCCAAAAGAGCATCAGATACAATCTTGGAGTCACATTCAAAGTTCACTTCCCTTATACCCACCTCCCAAGCAAACGAAACCCCAACCTCCATAGCTTTTGCTTCGATCTCCAAAGGTCCTAGCAGCTGGTGAATTTGTTTACTTAAAGCTACTATTACCTCTCCTTCATATACTCAAATCACAACACCCACCCCAGCTTGGCAAGATTAACTAAAAACCACCCCATCCACATTCACCTTGTAGCTAGGTGCAATCGGAGCTACCTAGATTTCCTGCACGTCTTCCTTTGGCTGGGATATAGAATGGTTTGCTGTTTGAAATTCATCTAGCAACACCCAAGCTCTCTACACTACCAGATTCACAGATTGTCGTGGGCTCCCATGTCAAGCTGCATTTCGATTATGCCACATACTCCATGCAATCATAAATAACATCTCTAAAAAGTCATTCCCCACATGCTAGATAAAAATGAGATACCAAACCAGATCAACAAATTCACTGTACCTAACTCCTTGTGTTTTGAAGATAATGCCAAATTGGACCCATACTTCACAAGCTGCGTCACACTCCAAAAAAATATGCCCACTAGTTTCTTTACCCAACCCACATGCTTCACATGTATCTTCATCAATAACTTGCTTATGACACAAGTTCACCTTTGTGGGAATAATATTTCGACACACCTTCCAGGCAAAGGACTTAATTTTATTCGATACATTTAAGCTCCAAATTCTCCTCCAAAATGTTATGTGATCCTCACCATTTGAAGTTCCCTCCATGCGTGTCACCATAGAATTAGCCACTGCAATTTTGTACGCTTTACGAATTGTAAAGTTCCCTTTGAGGTGAAAGCCCATACTACCTTGTCCCGTGGCATGCGAACACTTAAAGGGATGCTCAGGATGGAATGAACATCGACCGGAAGAAAAACCTGTCTCACTAGTTCATCACGCCATCCACCAGTCATTGGGTCAATGAGTAGGCTAACTGAGGATTGATCTAGTAAGGTATTCGGTCTAGTAAGCACACTGAATGTGGCTGGCCCATTGAGCCATTTATCTACCCAAATATCAATTGAAGCTCCATTACCCACTTGCCATTTACACCCTTTTCGAACAATATTCTGTGCCGCCAAAATGCTCCTCCATGTATAGGATGGACGAGACCTTAGTGTTGCCCCAAGAAAATCGCTCTCCGGAAAGTATCTAGTCTTTAAAACTCTATAAACCAAAGATGACGTATTGGTTTGAAGCCTCCATCCTTGTTTGGCTAAAAGTGCAAGATTAAAAGCTTTAAGGTCACGAAAGCCTAAGCCACCCTCCTCCTTTGGAGTACAAATTTTATCCCAACTAAGCCATGTCATCTTAACATGTTGAAAAAAAAAAAGAGTGTCCAAATTAAAATCAAAATTTGAAAATTTAAGAGTCAAAAAAAAAAAAAAAAAAAAAAACCTTGTGTAATGTGCAATTTATTATTAAAATAATTACTATATGAATCTTGAAAATGGAATTGTTAGATGGGGACCCAAGTGGGTGGGCGGAGATGCTGAAACGGAAGGCTGAAGGGCGGTGGTGGTGCTGGTGGTGGGCTGCTAATAATGGGAATCAATCACAGTTACGCGAGGAAGATATGTAATAGGGGATACGAAGCCGAATTGGGTTTATGAGGAAGAATAAAGGCTTTCTTTATGGGCCCCCAAGTGAGTCTAAACGATGTGAAAAGGTAAGTCCATTGTTGTCCCAAACCGTGGTTAACACAAGCCCAACTCTCATCCAGTGCTTAGTCCAAACAGATCTAAACCTACATCTTTGTTTTGGACAAGCTGTTTGGTTCTTCTTAGAGATTGGGGAATGGAGGTAAAATTATTCTTTCTTCTTTTTTAAATCAATTTATTCAGGGCAAAGTAAATTACGCTGGTTTGGTTCTATTATTATGGTATTTTTGTTGAGTTAGGGTTATAAAAATTGTATGACTTTAAAAGGTGATTAATTGTTTGATCTGTTAGGGTTAGGATTAGGGTTAGTGTTAGTATAATTGTTCTGTTTTAGGCCTTTTTTTTTTTTTTTTTTTGGAATCATGTGATGTAAACTTGTTTTAGACATGTCTAGTTTCAAAAACATGAAGTCTTGAATCTTCTGATGAGTTTAGTTGTGTTGCATCTTCAAAAAAAAGTGTTGAAATCCGTTAGTTTTTATTCTTTTGTTGTTCTCTTCTTGCCCTATGCTTTCCCATGCTGGGGTTTAGCACCCCTTGTGTATACTATATAATTCTTCTGTTCTAGTTTTTTTTTTTTTGTTTTTTGAAATCATGTCATGTAAATTTGTTTATTATAATCCACTACAACTAAGCATATCTATGTGATATTAATTCTTCTGTTCTAGTTTTTTTTTTTTTTTTTTTGTGGTTTTGATTTGAATTATTTGATGTTATTTTGAATTTGATTGCCTACCTTTGTACATAATTTGGCCTGGATGTTTCGCGATGTTAATATGATGATTTTTTTTTAAATGTGACTTAATTAATAGGAAGCAATTGCGACAGATGTGTCAGAATCATTGCAAAGGAAACTAAATGTTTCATATTATGCGTCATCCATGCATGTAAAGCTAATCCTCTTCAAATAATAATAATTCAATGAAGCTACAATCTTTTTATTGTTTGTTTGTTTTTGTTTTCATTTTCATTTTTCTTTATGTTTTACTTTCAGACATGATTTGAACATGCAACAAGCTCCAGCTTTATCTATACATAGAACCTTTGGATCAGGGGCGGAGCTAGGATTTTTTGTTTGGGGGGGCCAAATTTTGTTACTAATATATTAGTTTCGAGTCAAGATAAACCATCACACTCAGGCATAAACGCACATACATAAATATAAACATTAATATTTTGATACTAGAGTAGGTCATAATTTATAAATATATTGTATATAAAATTAATAACTTTCACATTTGTATATTCGCAAGATAATTTTTTAGAGGAATTTATCATCTTTTAAACTCCAATATTATACAAAAACTGTCTAGTTTGATATTAAACATGTAAAAAAAACGAATTAGAGAAAACAAAAACTACCTTGTTTTTATAACTACTAGATCAATTGAAAATTTCTATTGATTTTTAAGAGCATCATTGAACTAATTCAAACATTTGGGAGGGCCAACTTCTATTTTTTAGCAAAATATTTAAATTTTTTAATACTTATACATAATATAAAATAAATTTTTAAAATTTTGGGGGGGCCATGGCCCCCCCAAGCCTTGCTGTAGCTCCGCCCCTGCTTTGGATCCAAAAGGTTGGTAGTAGTGTGTGCCATAATAAGTTTGAGTCACTCAAATTTTTTTAATAGTGTATTTTTGTGTCCTACTCTATTTCATCCTATTTGATATATTGATTTAATTTGTTTCTCCAGAGGTTGGTAGGCATTATGCATCTTCTAGCACCTCCTGTCCTAAGCTTATAAATCAACTTGCAAATAGTGGGCTTGATCTAGTTAAGATTGCTCAAGATTTCAGTGATCTAAAACGACCAATTGTTAGTCCACAAAATAAGGGCTGTACAGTTCCTATAATTCGGTTTTTTTTTTTTTTTTTGCTGAATAGTTCCTATAATTCGGTTGATACATTATGAGGTGAGTTCACCACTTCCCTAATATTCTCATTCAACAAGGTAGAGTCGTGTTGGAGTATTCTTTGGCTTTTGTAAGTTTTTTATAATTCAAATTCATAAATCTAACTTCTTCTTTTTTGTTGTCTCGGGATAATAGCTATGCTTTAAAGTGGATTTTATTTGTCAACGGTACAACTTTTAATAAAAATGTTACTTAGGGTATATATATTCTTGAGATTTTGATTGTTTCCAATATAATGGTGATAATATTGTTTTGACTGGATGTTGCTTGGATTAATTGCAGAAGAGCTGTATGTCCCTTGTAAGATACGAGTAGGGGTGTGCATGGGTTGGGTTAAGGGGATTTTTTGACCCAACCTATCATGGTGAGTTAAAAAAAATTCAACCCAACCCAACCCAACCCATCACATAAGTCTAACCCAACCCACATGGGTCGGGTTGAACCAATGGGTTTAACAATTTCTTTTATTATTATTATTATTAAATTGAGCAAAATATATATATATATATATATATATATATATATCACACCTGCCATCTGAGTTGATAAAAAAAATATATATTATTATATGAACTAATATTCCAACTCAGTTATACATTAATATATAAACTAATAGGGATAAAACCTTTTTTCGTCCCTACATTTTCACACGATTCTCACTTTGGTCCCTAACTTTTTTTTTCACCACTTTTAATCCCTAAAATCAAAAAGACAATCTCATTTTTGTCCCTATCGTCAATGCCCTAACGGCAAAATCTTAGGTGGCAGATGGAATAGCCTATTAGCTGATGTGGCGCTGATGTAGCACTGATGTGGCGATTAAAATATTATTAAAAAATATTATTTGGCATTTTTATATGTCACGTCAACATTTTAATTTTTTTTTAAAGCCATGTCAGAAATTTTTTTTTAAATTAAATTTAAAGAAAAACCTTAAATCTAATTAATTTAAAATTTTAATTAAAATTTATTTTCTTAATATTCATATTCTTCAACTTTTTCTTCCTGTTCTTCAACTTGTTCTTCGTGTTCTTCACAGACCAAACCCAGCAACCAAGAACTCAAACCCATATCAGAAGAACACAAACAAAAACAAGAAGAAAAAATTAAATTAAATACTAACAGGAAATTTTCTTCATGTTCTTCCCAAATCCAAGAAGCAACCAAACCAATCTCTAGCAAACCCCAAATCCAAATCCAAATCCAGCAACCAAACCCAATCTCCATCAAATCCAGAAAAACAAAAAATAAATCCAAGAAACAAACCCATAAACACAGTAACTAACCCAATCTCTAGCAAACCCATAAACCCAGAATTTTCTTGGGAAACAAACACACAAAAAACCCATAAAATCAAAAAACTCCACATCCTCTTGAACAAAATGTACTCACTTATACCCACACATCACTTCAGTACTCAAATGCTAATCATGAAATCCAAAAAAATAAGCAACAATGTGCTCAAATCCAACTCTCACAAAAATCATAGACAAATCACAGTGAAAAAGAGAAGTGAATAATAGGAAATTTGAAAAAAAAAAAAAAAAAAAAACCCCGTGAACATCAAAATAGAGCACGCTGATCTTGAAGGCTAAGCTTATCGTAGCCAAAGACCTAGCCAAAGCAGATCTACCAATAATCCCCAAAACCAAGCCACGGCACCGTCGCATTCCTCTACAAAGCGGCTGAACGGACCCAAACCAACCCGCGGCGAAGAGAGCATGCCGTGAGAGTAGATGAGTCCTTCTCAACAACCCAAGGAAGAGAGTCATAACCGTATTGGCGATCTCTTCTGCTCTCGAGGCATCCACGTGGAGGAGGCGGAGACTGAGGGTGGAGTCGACGAAGCCAAGGCAAAGGATGAGTTGGTAAGGGCGAAGGCGGCGCTAGGCAGTGCGTGGGAGGTAGGCGAGGGAGTGGAGGATGGTGTGGCATTGTTGTAAAGGATCTTTGGTTTTGGTTTTGATTGCTGTTGCTGCAGTGCTGCTCAACATTCTTCTTCTTCTTCTTTGTTTGTTTTGGTTTAGGGGTTTAGGGCTGTGAATTTGGGGATTTATTGAGGGTAAGAGTGTAAAGAGAGAGAGAAGAGAAGAGAATTTGATTTGATCTGAGATTTAGGAAGCTCCAGCTTATTTTTGTGTTTGTGTTTGTTTTTTAATTAGTTTTTTTTTAAACCATTATTTAATTAGATTTAAGTTTTGCTTTTTAATTTTTTTTATTTTAGTTTAAATTTTCTGACGTGGCTTTAAAAAAAATTAAAATGCTGTCATGGCATATAAAAATGCCAAATAATATTTTTTTAATAATATTTTAATCGCCACATCAATGCTGCATCAACACCACGTCAGCTAATAGGCTATTCTGTCTACCACCTAGGATTTTGCCGTTAGGGCACTGACAGTAGGGACAAAAACGAGATTGCATTTTTGATTTTATGGACTAAAAGCGGTGAAAAAAAAAAAGTTAGGGACCAAAGTGAGAATTTTGTGAAAATGGAGGGACGAAAAAGAGTTTTATCCCAAACTAATATACATTAATATTGGCTATTATATAGGATAGGAGGAAGAGCTGGTTATTTAAAAAAATTATTAATTATATCATATATATTAAATATATGGATGGGTCAGGTCGGGTTTGGCAGGTTTAAAATTTTATGACCCGAACCCAACCCGACCCGCTATCAAAAAAAAATTTTATAACCTAACCCAATCCAACGGGTCGGTTTTGATGGGTTAGCGAGTTGGCTGCACACCCCTAAATACGAGATAAGAATGAGTTTTGCATAATAAAAGTTGAAGATGGATATTATGATGACGATGATGATGATGAAGAAGATGAATGTTCTGGGGTAGTTCAAGATTTTGTTGAAGATGCTAATGAAGACAACCCTGAAGTTTTGGACGAAGATGAAGACTATTATATAGATGTCTACCCAAAGTATGACGATTACGCTGACGAATACAATCTAGATAAAAGTGACTTTCAATATTTGGGTTAAAAACTTAAAATTTTGTTTCTTATAAATGGGTTTTTTTTTTTTTTTTAATAATTTTTTAGAGGTGTCAAACCTGTCCTTAAATTTATAACAATTTTTCTTTCTAGATCAAGAATTTAATGTCGCAAGAGTATCAAAAGGTTGCAACAAGTACAGCAAACCAAAATCTATAAAACTAATGGACCCAATTATGCCTTTTTTTTTAATATATATTTCTCTCTTCAAAAACCGTAAGGCACAATAGTAGTACATGAGAGGGAGAGGTAGACATATATAAAAGATTTGACACCCCTCCAAATCAATAATCTATGCCGAGCATGTAGGGGTTCTTTGTTAGAAGTTTATTTAGTATATATATGGTATTTCTTCAAAACTGGATTGGTGTCTGGTTGGTGTTTTAGACATACTCGAAAGCTAGTGTGATCTTTGTGAAACATGACAACCTCAAAACTCCTTAAAAACAATGAAACTAAAAGTGTTGTTGGCTTTGAAAAGAGAGCAAATTGAATTAAATTAACTTGGATGGTTCTAGGGTATTAAATAAATTGCCATATTTGACCGTTAGATTGAGCAACACATGCAGATGTTAATTTCTCTAGAGATACAAACTTTATTACAAAATTTTTTACAAATTGCTGATGTGGTGAATGATTATTGGTAAATGAAAATGATGTTAATGGTGGGTCTAGATGAAAACTAATAAAAAATTGGACACATCAACAATTTGTAAAAATATGGTAAAATAGTTTGTGAATTATAAATGTAGCATTATTCTTCTCAGAGAGAAAATAGAGAGAGAAAGAGGGACAATCAGGTGCAATGGAGGTGAACTTATTATTATTATTATTATTATTATTATTTTGAGTATATGTGACGAATTATGGTTTTGAAAATTTATGAGTTTGGGAGGTGCTTAATTGTTTGATCTGTTAGGGTTATTAAGGTTAGGTTAGGATGACGGTTCAATTTAGGCTTTTTTTTTTTTTTGGAAATTATGTAATGCAATTTAATTTGTTTATTATTCTCAGTTATCTAGGTGTCTAATTTCAAAAACATCAAGTCTGGAATGTTCAGCTTTATAATAACTAGTATGTAGCCCCGTGCTACCGCACGGGAATGGATATATTATTAATCATAAGTTTATTCATGTTTAAAAGGCTCAGTTAACAAAACTTAGCAGTATATATATTTTACACAGAAAGATGAACCTTGGTGAAAAAATATGTGAAAATATATGTATTGTTATATAAAAATTGAAAATATGTTCTTAAACTACTCTATCAAACGGGGACCTTAGACTTTACACTACAACACATATTTAATCTAGATTTATATCTCTAATAAATAGAATATGAACAACCTATCAAATAATTGACCAATAATAATAACATAAACAATAAAAAAGAGCTGACCTTTGATAAGAAAATAAGTAGTAGCTAAAAAGCCTCAGTTCGTTCGCAATAGAGTTTTCCAATTTTACGACAATCTGGAGGGAAAAAATCACACAAAATAAGGACATGAATTGTAAAAACATAGATGACCTTTGTTAAGACAATAATCTGTTCAAAGACCCTTTATCAGTCAAATATTGCGTATTTATAAACAGTAACTGCAATAGTAAATGAACAATAAAAATATAGGCGTGAAACGCATGTAAAAAAAAAAAAAAATGCACACAAAATAAAGATGTGAAATTCTACCAAAAATTCTACCTTTTTTTTTACTGAAGAAGGGAGAATTGATATATTAAAAAGTGGCAAGAGTACAAAAGTATAAGAATAGGGTCATGAGCCACTATCCGCCTAGGCTACAGGACAAGAAGCAGGCTAAACACTGCCACAAACAAAAGACATGACTAAAGGAAATAAATAAAAAATTAAAGTTATAAAAAATTCTACCTGATTCACAACCGTCTAGTTGTTATAAAGTTAAGCTTGTTGTTTATTTTATATATATATATATATATATATATATAATTATTAATTATTGTTTACTTTTTATGACCCATACCATTACCTGACCACTTAGGGACCCTAAATTTTGAGACTTCTAGTTTCAACTTACAACCATACACGTGGTGGAGGTAGGATGGGTAATTGATAAATGATGTTTGGTAAAATCAAAAAGTCACTCTCTATGCTTCATAAAAATGACGGAAGAACTGATGAAGAAATAAAGAAAGAAGAATTGGAAGAAAAAAGGTAGAAGAGTTAGGATGCTGGAGATTTCTCTTCAAAAAAAAAAAAAAAAAAAGGATGCTGGAGATTTAGAGGTGTTGTCTGCAACTATATGGTGGTGCAGAATCTACAGATTAGGTAAGTTGCTAAAATTACATTAAGCTTGAAGTTTTTTTTTGGGGAGGGCAAGCTTGAAGGTGGCTCCGCCACTAGACAGAGGGCAAGCTTGAAGAGGTGGCTCCGCCTCATCACCACACTCACGGCTTCGCCTCACTGTCCACCATCGGTTGAGGCTTCTCATGCTGACGGATCAGCTTCTTAGTCTCAAGACTCAGGTATATTTTCTTCCTTTTTCATATATCTTTTTCTCTATTTGGGAATATGATTTTTTTTCCTTTAAATTTATGTACATTTCTTGATATTTAGTTTTCTTTTTTTCTTTTTTTTTTGGGTGTTTTCATTTGCTTATTCACAAAAACGAAGGAATAGGAGTAATCAAACCTTTCGTTTTGCAGAGCAGCACCTTTAAAATTGTGAAGAAAAGCACAATCGGAATAGATGGAGAACCTCTACCTATATAAGATATAGAAATACATGCATCATGGACACCGAGATATTCTTTTGAAATTCCATAGCATTAATTGAAGAAAAGGGGAGCTGTATATTGAAGGAGATGAAGGATTTTGGGTTTTGATTATTGTAGAAGGGGAGGTGAACCTAAAAATACGCGGATGTAAAAAGCAGAATGTTTTATTCACCCAAAAAAAAAAGAGCACAACATAATCTGATCCCACTTAATTTTAGACGGATTGAGGAAAGACACGTCACAGAATTGGAGTTCAAATTTGAAATTATAATTTGGACACGTGGCATAAAATTAGAGATCTAATTTGAAATTGCAATTTGAGTTTCTCTTTGCTTCACCTATTATTTTATATATAGATGACGATTGGGTTCCTTACAATACAATGCATGTCACCCTCTTTGCCTATCTATTCTAACCATACAGTAACAACTTCAGGAATCCAACGCTCAGATCAACCCTCAAAACCACTTTGAATTGTTGTGGAAGTATTTGTGACTGGGAAGTATAGGATCACTACAAAATATTGGACCTATAACCGCGTTTTTAAAATGCCGCTATAGCTTTAAAAACCATTGGTATAAACCCAGATGAGTTATTCCAATGCTTTTAATGTCAACACTCTTTAGCGATGGCCAATAAGTGTGATTATCTAGAAAGCATGGGTGCGGATTTGGGTGTGGGTGTGGGTGTGGATGTAGTGCAGCAACACGGCTAGTTTTGAAAAAATAGGACACGAATACAGTGAGATTTGTTTATTCATTAATTATTAAATATTTGTTTATTTATATTTTCTATATATTGCTAAGGATTTTTTTCTCATATAATGATAAACATATATCAATTTCAAAGCAATAGTAGATAATAAAGCGAATACATAACCAATACATGATGTTCATAAATTAGATTATGATATCGAAAGTTTGAAACTAAAACTAAATTAAAGATAAGTTTGAAATTAATGGTTTCTTTTAATAATTATTTTAGACCATATTGGGTCCTATTTCGAACCATTTCAAATTGAATCAAACCACGTCAGGAAAAAAAATTTAATTAAGAGACGCGTGTGCAACCGCGTCCTGCCGAGTCCAACGCAAGTGCACCAACCAAAATGGCACACCCATGCTTCCTTGGTGACAATAGCCCTAGGTGACCTACATCGGCAGTTTGAAAAATACTAGTATAGGTCCCGGCAATTCTGGCGCTTTTTTAGAAACTGTTGGAATATCTTATACTAGTAGTTTGGAACCCTATATTGACGCTTTTTAAAAACTAAAAACTAACACAATAAGTTGAACCTATACTAGCAGTTTTAAACTGCAAAATTTTTATATTTTTCAAGTATAGCCTTTAATGGCAGTTTTGTAACACTATACTAGCGCTTTTAACCTAAAGTTTAACTTATTATTTATCATTAAAAAAAATAACTATTTTCAAAAATTAAAAGGGACGCATTGAAGAGGGGTCCACTATTTCATGCAATTTTCAAGTTATAAACACATATATACAATATGATCAAATCACTATACTACTCTTAGTGTCTTTCGATTTTGTCTATAAAATAACTAAAGATTACAATTTTTTACAAGGAAATTTATTGAAATATTTTTTTATGCATCGGTAGTTGGGGTGGGGGATTTGAATTCTGAATCTCTCTATTGAAAACTTTTAATACTATAAGTGCCAAATAGTTAAGCTACAAGCTAGATTCTTATAAAAATTTATTGAAATATTGGAGAAACTAATAATAAATTGAACCGCACATTGTATGAGAACTCAGCTTGTATAGTATACAAATAAAATTATCAGAGATATTAATTCTATTAAGCAAGTAAACAAACTCATAAAGATAATTACCGAGAATGTCAATGCGTCTACTTGCATAGTAGTTCTAAAACATGCGTCTATTTGCATAGTAGTTTCTAAAACATTTAGATGAAGAAGAAGCACCAACTGTCAAAATCCACGGTGCAACATTTTGAACTGATTTAATACCAGGACCATGATTGCCAGCAGTAGCTACATTTAAAATATTATGCTGCATAGCAAGAAAGGATCCAACGACAATTCCATTGAGATAATATGGAGCTTTCTTGGGCTTAATAGCAAGGATACAGAAATTACATCAACCCTATCCTCTATTGCTTTCAAAAATGCATCAACAATGTCATCCAATTTCATGAATTCCACCTCCTTCCTTTCTCCATACAATTTTATATGAATAGATTTCTGCATTTTGAGCTACACAATTAATGAAAAGGTATCCCAGGGCTTTGTTTCAATTCTTCTCCCTGCCCTGCTGCCACTACAGTAGGTTGGGTTTCACGACCTACAACGTCTACAGCTTTGGGTAAGGTTGATCTAGGCTTGTCAAAATGTGCATTTTTACAAAAATATTCAGCTTTACAAATAAGGCCACATTAACACATGATTATAATTAATATGATCATAATTTCCTCAAGAGAGAAAATCAATTGGGAAATTACGTGTCTTGGAACTTTAGTTTATCCTTGCAATCATGGAACTCTTTGATTTTTCTTTCATCACACAAGAAAGCATCAAATTTACTATCTATACCACTATCAATTATTGCAATTTTAACATTTCTATTTTCTTGAAGAAGTGAAAATATATATGTATGAAGTAAGTTTATTCACTCATGTAAATTTAAAAGCATTTTGAGATAAGAACACTTGTTCCCTTCAATCCAATACTAAAAAAATTTAAAATTAAATTAAGGCAATGTTTGTTTGTTTGTTTGTTTTTGTTTTTGTTTTTTTGTTTTTTTTTCCTAGTGCTATTAAAAATGCATAAATTTAATCGAAAACATGTGTTATATATTATGCAACTGGATTTTTACAATATGCGATTTGTTTACAAGTCAAGTTACAAAAATTAATAATCATATCCTAGTTAATCAGAGTTCATCAAGTCTTCTCTCATTTGAGTTTGGGAAGTTAATACTCAAACTAGCAAAACCTACCACGGCCCACAGTATGATAGTGATATTTAAATTAAAATAAAAATATGTAAAATATTCTTTTGTAAGGGAAATAAAGAAGAATTAAGCACAAAATTTTTTCTCAATAAAACTAACTACAATGTTGTTTTTATATAAAGACTATTCAAACCGTGAAGCTATTCTTTACTACTTGTATAGTTTTATCAAAACTCTAGAGATGTACAAGTATTTTCTTACACTGAGACCTAATATGAAATATGGTTTAACACTACAACAAAAATGTTTATTACAACAAAAAAATTATTGTAATAACATCAAAGTCATTGCAATAATTTATGTAAAGTGTTGTAATAAAATTTGAGGTAATAGGTTTGTGTTAAAAAAATCTCGTTGCAATAAACTTTAAATATTTTAATGACAATTTTGATGTAATACTATATTTGCTATTGCAATAAACAATTTACTACTTTAAATATTTTGTATCAATAGACTATAATTTCATGAATTTTATTGCAATAGATTGCAAATAATTGACAACAATAATTTTGGTCAAGTTATTGCAACAATATATTCATTGTAATAGATAATTGTTTCATATTTTTTTCATTATAATAGATTGTAAAATAATTGGTATTAGATTATTGTAATAATATATTTGTTGCAATTTCATGTTTGTTATTGCAATAGATTGTAAAATAATTTATATTTACTCAAGGGCGACTCTACAACCAGCCCAGGGGGTTCAAATGAACCCCCTAGCCTAGCCAAAAAATATATATATATAAAGTTTTAATTTTTTTTTTTTGACTCCTAAAATAAAATTTTGAACATTCCAACTCTAAATTTTGTTTAAACCCAATTGAAATAAACGAGAAATATGATCATTTTAGTGCTATTTTCATAATATTTTTACAATAAAGTTTAAGTGACAAGTTGTAATTGGCTTTTTATCTGAACCCATAATTGATGTCATTTTTTTACATACCTTTAACAACTTGACACCTAGATTTTATTGCATAAATGTTGTGTCAGTAGCACTATTATTAAAATTGCTTATTTGTTAATAAATAAACCTTCTCTCCGGACTCTAGCTTACTTTACCTTTGATGGTAAAATAAAACTATTTTTTCTTGCATTGTTCTTCTTCATCAGCAAAAAATTACACTATACCGACTATTCTATATTTAAATATATGATTCTTTTCTCATTCTCTCTTTTGCATTTCTATATTTTCTTTTTTTCTAATCAAGTAATTTCATAAGTGTTCTACAGTTTTTTGAGTCCAAAAAGTCTTTTAGTACTTGCTCCAATTCCAAGAGAATGACCATTTGTGTGGTTAAAAATCCATACACTTCAAAAGCAAAATCTTATATCAGTTACTATTTTTTTTTCTTAGTTTCACGTTTACTCCCATACCTACTCTTGTATGTGTTACTATTCTTTTTTATCATATATTTTTATTTAATTGGTATTGCATACAATTATAATGAATTATTATTAATTTGACAAATTTTATGATTATTTATTTAATTTTATTTATTTATGCATTTAATTGTTGTTGTCTTACGTACTGATCTTTAAATTATTAATAATTTTTTTAGACTATTGTATAGTATAGTTGCATTGTATACTATTTAGAATATTATGTTAGATTATTGCATGTTATATGAAAACTTTATATAAAAAAAAATAATAATCATTTTATTTTTTACTCTCCACAACAAAATCCTAGCATAAGACATTAATGACCCCCCTAGAAAAAAAGTCCTGGAGCTGCCACTGTATTTAGTTATTGCAATAAATTAAAAAATCATTTTAACTTTGTGCTTCCTCAAGTTTATTATTTATTAACTATATATTTCCTAAATTAACTATTCAATATGGAATGGTCGATCACATTACACTTGATTTTATTAATGAAATCCGTAGTCATGCCTTATTTTAAAAAAAACAAATAAATAAATAAACACAAACAAAAACACCTAAAGAACCATTCATTAAAAAACAAGCAATAAAAGATAAACATAGACATTTTCATTCACATAAAATTTGGCTGAAGTTTAATGCATGTGAAAAATTGAAGCTCAAGAAAACATATCCTTGCTCATATTTTCAACATATCCTTGCCCGTATTTTCTTTTTTCACACGTTGAAGCTCAAAACCCAAAAATAAAAATAAAACATAAAACATAAAACATAAAACATAAAACATAAAACAAAAAAAAAAAAACAAAAACCTAGACAAAAACAGCCCGTCACCTCCTTCAATCTTCATCTTCCTCCTTCATTCTCCATCCTCCTCCTTCTTCTTCTTGCACGTCACCACCTTCTGTTTGAGCCAGAAGAAAACAATGATGAGTATCTCAAAACATTTCTCATCCGTGGCAAATAGCATCCCCTTGAATATGGTAAGAAAACCATCTTGCCGATTGGTGGAAAAGAGTGGAGGTTGATCCAGGAGAGCACATTGGATAGAACTTTTTTAATTTTTGAGAAGAAAGCGAGCTTGGTGGTTATGTGTTTTTTTTCCCCAGGCTTGAGAAAGCCTGGGTGGTGAGGAGTAGATGGGATGGGAAATGGATGGCCTTGAGAGGAGTGGTGGTGGTGGAGGGCTTGGGTGGAGCAAATGGATGGAATGGCTTGAGAGGATAAGCAGTAGAAGTGGTAGTAGTGGTGGTGGTGGGAGCAGAAATAAGGGGGTGGGGTGGTGGTCGTGGAAAATGGGTTGGGGTTTTGGTAGTGAAGGATTTCAAACTAGACTTGAGGAGAAAACAGAACGCCATTTTTGCTTAGCTTGAGACTTAGAAAGCTTTTTTTTTTAAAACAGTGATGGGGTTTTTAGGGGTATTTATAGGGATACCGAGGGTTAGTGTGATGCCCCCTAATTTGATTGATTGTGTGATGTGTGTAGGTGTATGATGAATCCCACATCAGATATTTACTGGGTTGAACTGAGCTTTATTAATAATTGCAAGGAGCCTTAATTGTGACTAGTCCTTTTGAGGTATAGCGCAGATGTGACTAGCGCCTTTTTCTTGGGTCATAAATCTTGTAACTATAGTTAACTATAGCTATTTGCTTGTCCATCAAGTTGTAGAGCCTGTTGAAATCTTATTGTGAATCACAAAGTCCAAATACAGTTGTCACCTATCTTAAAGCATTGGCATAAGATAATTGCAGCTTAAGTGTTTGATGAAGTTCTCCAAAGAAGCTTGGAATAAACACACACACACTATATATATATATATATATATATATTCTTTTATAAGTAGTTTGGATAAAATAAAAAAAACATGGTTGTCTTTGGGTTAATCTATAGCTACGATATGAAAGTTTGGGCTATAACAAATTTTTTAAGCATTTAGGTTTGTGTTTATCTCGCCCCCCCCCCCCCCCCCCACTTAAAATCCTAGTTCTGTCCCTGATTACAATAGAAATTTCAAAGTGTCAGCTTATTACAACAAATATATCATTGCAATAACTAAATATAAATTATTTTATAATTTATTGCAATAACAAATATGAAGTTGCAACGAATATATTATTACAATAATCTAATACCAATTATTTTACAATCTATTATAATGAAAAAATATGAAATAATTATCTATTACAATGAACTAGTTTGTAACCCCATGCATATTCATAAATACACTTAAAGATATACAATAAGATGCATAATATAATTCCTATATATAATTTAAATACTATTGATAGTCATTTTTATATTTTGTTAACTCTTTAAAAAAATTTATAAGGATATTATTAGATATAAAATTTAAATTATCCATGTTTTTTTTTTAATTATTGTGAAACACTTTTTTTTTACACGATTCATTCATTTTAGACTTTTTGGTTTTTGTACTTAATAACTTGCTTGGATAAATATTTATAATGTGGTCCCACATTTGACTCTAAAATTAAGAAATAAAACTCTTTAAGAATAAATAATTTAGAACACACGGCGCAAAATTAGAACTCTAATTTGGAATTCTAATTTGAGTTTCTCTCAACTTCACTTATTATTATTATTATATATATATATATATATATATATCATTGCAATAACTTGACCAAAATTATTTTTGTCAATTTTTTGCAATCTATTGCAATAAAATTCATGAAATTATAGTCTATTGATATAAGATATTTGAAATAGTAAATTGTTTATTGCAATAGCAAATATAGTATTACATCAAAATTGTCATTAAAATATTTAAAATTTATTGCAACAAGATTTTTTTAACACAATTCTATTACCTTAAATTTTATTACAACACTTTGCATAAACTATTGCAATGACTTTGATGTTATTACAACAATTTTTTTTTTTTTTTTTTGTAATAAACATTTTTTTGTTATAGTATTCAAATTTCTTTCTTCCTTTTATTATTTTTATTATTATTGGCTGGGCTGAATGAATGAGATTATAAAAGCTTGATTTTCTAGTTATTGTATTCATGTTGGCCTAAGAGGGTTTGAAATTTACTTGGTTTCAGTGTTGTGAGTGTAAGAGATAAGTTTGGAAATCAAGGCTTGTGTGCAAAAGGAGTGGGATGGACTTAGTTTTGGATTGGGCTTAGAGCAAACTTGGGTTGGACATAACCTGTTTGGGCCTACCTTGCCTTTTGACAGCTATGAACAGTTTGTACCATTAATTGTTTATGGGTGAAGTCTTCGGTTTCTCACAATATTGTTACATGATGTTCCTCCACGTGCTATGTTGTATCGCTTTAAAATGTTGATTTTGTTTTTTTTTTTTTTTTTTTGTTTTAAATGACTTATATATGGTGTCATTTTTTTTTTTTTTTGACATTTTAATAGCTCCAGTTGTTGAAATTTGATGATGTGGTGAAATCAAGGACCTATTTCTATGTGATATTGTGATATAATCAGTCTGCTGTGTAGTTTAGTGCAAAACTATATGGATGCATCATGCTAAGAGCAATGAAATATCCAAAATTTCAAGTTAGAAGTGCTAGAGAATAAGTGAAAAAAAAATTACAGTAAATGAGAAGTCTTGTTCTGTGTTCAATCCAGTTTGTAACACGAATTGACTTTTAAATGAGATTTTTTGTGAGGCTTAGTCCATGGAACTGAGGCTGACAAGCCCAAGCTAGAGTACTCATTTTTAGTTCGCTGTTTGGAGGTATTTATTTACCCTCCGAATTAGGGTTTATTGTAGTGAAAAAATTGTACTGCTACTTTTCTTCCCAACATAGTTTTTGTAGCTCCATATATGTAAGCAAATTGTCGAATCACGTAAATTGTGTTGTGTGATTGTTTTTATAAAAAAATTTCTCTATTTTCACATCTCACATGTACCTAACACTCTCCTTGTAAGTTCTAAAGTGAGGATGAGGTTATAGGTTCAAAACCCATTGAATGTACATAACTTACCAATAAATTTTTTATAATTAAAAAAAGAAAAACAAAACTACTATATGTTTGAGATTTTTTTAAGCATTGTTTTGTGTAAAGATTGAGGTTATAGGCTTATAGCAATAAAATATATATTTGAATTTGACTGGCTATCGCATTCTAGTCTGAGCTTTAAAGTATAAGTTTGGTTTGCCATATATTAAAGAGTTGAAACAAGTTTTGATTTTGGATTTTTATACGACCTATTATATTGGAATGATATTTTTCGCTAAAGGGGAAAAAAATGACCATTCGTATTTTTAGTCAATTCCTTTTTGAAAGTATGTTTAAGTTATTCTAGTAGTTTCCTATAGCTTACATACGTAGGGATATAAAAAAAAGTATAGTTTTTGATAATTTTTATATTAAATGTGTAACAAAAAATTAAGTTACTTAGCAAAAGCATTATAACTCAACTGCATGACATCCAATAATCAGCTTTGTCCCTAGCAAGAATCAGTTTTATCCTTAGCAGTAATTGTTTTATAAATCCATATTCCCCCAATGCTACTTAATGAACCAAAAAGCTTTGGTCGTCTAGAGAAGGCGCTAGATGATCAAAGCTCCATAAATGAACATTTATGGGATGATCTGTAACATATAAACGTTTGTGAAAGAGATGACCATTGGGAGGATCTTCACCCAATTAACTTACCAGAAGTGTTACAATGAAGGCATTTAAGCTACCATTGAAAGCCTCCAACAGCTAGAAAGGCAAAACCCTATATAAACCACACTAGACCTCAAGCAAAGGTACGAGAGATCATTATTCATAGCATTACGAATCAATTAGCATTCTTTCCCTAGCTTTTGACTTTATCATATATACATATATATGTGTGTGTATATATATAGTGATGAAGGAGAAGAAAAAGAAGAAGCAGCTTACCTCCATTCGCACAACACCGACTCTTTCTGTAGTCACTCCTTTTCTGTCTCTAAAAAACAATCTCTACTTTTTGAAGTTTTAACATTGAAGAGGTAGACTTATTATATATAGATATTGATTTTGGGCAGAAATACGGTTAATATGGAAATACCCCAGGCCTAGGCTAAACAAGAATTTAATGTCGCTAAAACTAAAGTGGCATAAGGGAGTGATTATTGATTGGCCCCAGAAATATGGGAATATGCAAGGAAATATGAAAGAGGATTATTATTATTATTATTATTATTATTATTATTATTAAAGAATAAGAAAGAGGATGCATGCAAAGCCACGAGATTACTAGAATGGTAATATAATTTTTTTTTTTTTTTTGAACAATAAAAGGGTAGTCTTACGCGTGTGATCACTGACCCAACCCAATTAAACTTGCAAAATTTAGGACATGAGGCATTCATGAGTGCATTAGAGCTATCTACATCATGTCTTCACATTTTTTAAAAGTGACTTGAACCAAGCAACTCATGGACACGTAGGTATAAACCAAGTACTAAAAAAACTTGTATAGTCCCGGTATAATGAGGCATACATGTGACTTATTAAAAGTGAAGGCATTAGACTATTTTAGGAGATGCAAAGTTTATATTAGTCTTGATACTGTTGGGAAAATTTTTATTTATTTACTGAACTGATGTAGTTATGGAACATTCATTTATTGGAACAAGATCGTTTTCAGTACCTCATGTCAATTTGTCAGTAAAATTAGTTTTAGAATTTTTCTAACAATCTTTTCTTGTATATATCATCTCCATTCTTAATTTTGAAAATCAAATAAAACCTATGTAACAATTCTTAATTTTGAAAATCAAATAAAATCTATGTAACAAGAGAGATAAAGATGATTTTATTATAAATAAATTATGAAGAAATATTATCAAAATGACATCATTGTTAACCTAGCGTCTTAGATATCATACTTTTCACTAAGACATATTTGGCTAGTTTGAGGTTTGAGTAATGCTAAGACTACAATTTTTACTACAATTTTTATCACAATTTGTTTAAGTGGCAAGTCGTGAGTAGTTAAGTTGTGAACCGACCACTTTTGCTCCACTACTCACAACTTGCCACATGAGCAAGTTATGGCAAAAGTTGTAATCTTAGCATATTTTTGGAATTTTGGTTTTGGTTACAATAGTTCATGTTCTTAATTTTGTGCCATATTTCTTTCTAACTTTACACATGATTTAGAGGTATCAGTTGGTATAGTCACACGCTCTTTATTTAGACATTCACTATACGCACATTAAACATGTTTTAGAGGTGTCAATTGGCCAAATAATGAGTAATAAACTAATAATAGTCACACCCTCTTTTTTACAAACTAGTTCGTAACCCCATGCATTTACATAAATATACTTAAAAGATATACATTAAAATGAATAGTACAATTTTTATATATAATATAAATATTATTGATGGTCATTTTTATATTTTTTTTAACTCTTTAAAAATTCTTGTAAAAATATTATTAGGTAAAAATATAAATTGTCTATTTTTTTATGTTCAATAATTCTAGACTCTTTGATTTTTGTACGTAATAACTCACTTGAATAGATACTTATAATGTGATCCCATATTTGACTCCAAAATTTAAAAAAAATAAAATAAAAAAAAACTCTAATAATAAATAATTTATGACATATAACGTAAAATTAGACTTTAATTGTAAAATCTAATTGGATTTTTTTTAAGTTTTGCCTCTCTCTCTATATATATATATATATATATATATATATATATTCATGGTACACGCATTACTCCCGTAGACTGAGTTAATAGAGGAGGGTATGTAATAAAATTTTATACTGAGAAATTTGGAAAGTTCATTCAATCTGTAAATCACATCAATGACAATACTTACTCATTTTTTTCAATAAAGATACATAATGCGTAATGCAGATTCAACCCAAAAAAAGAAAAGATGTTACAAAAGCAACGATACGTTGCCAACACCTAAAACCTATTAAAATCGATCCAATGAAACAAAGCATGCAGATTTACGTTGACCTGGAGCACCTTTAAGTATTGACTTTCCAACATTTCTTCCTAATCTGGCCAGCGGTGCCAGTAAGGACCTGAACTGCTCCCATTCTCTTCATTGATTTCGCAAATTCTTCGAAGAATTCGTTTTGCCTAACCAATTCTTGGATAGTATATTTGGCTTGCTTGTTTGTTAGAAGAGCCGCATCAGATTGGAAGAGACCCTTCTTCTGCAGAAGGATATTATAGTAGTGGCTGTCAAACTTTTGAAAGCTACCGGGGTCCATTTCTACAGTTGTTGTTGTGTCATTGAGGCTTTTGCATTTTGTCTTTAAGAACTGGGCATAGGATGAGTTCAAAGAAGGGTCTTGATCACCTTTTCCAGTAAAGTTGTAGAGCCTGTTGCTGAAGAAACTGCAGTGACCTATTCCAATTGTGTGCCCACCTACGTACGTATTTAAATTTGTTTGTAAGTGTTACTACTTTTACTTTAGAACATAAAGACGTGAATGCTTTAGTGTTACAAAAACAATCTTGTTTCTACTTTACTCTTAGAAAACGAAGACATGAATGCTTTAGAGTGACAAAAAAATAATAAGTATATGGATACAATTTTTTACAATGGTTATGACACGACATTATTGTGACTAATACATAAAAATATATATATATATATATAAAAGCAATTGTAAAAAAATATAATACCCCATTACTCGAACAAAAAGGGACACTATAACCAACTCCATTAATAATTTGGGATAAATGAATTAATGCTTACTTTGGCAAGTCAAACCCTTAAACATGTTTTTTTTTTTTTTTAAGAAATTTTTTTAAGTACATTTCTCTTTATTGAGATATATTTATGTAGATGT
Organism: Quercus robur; assembly: GCF_932294415.1. Taxonomy (NCBI): domain Eukaryota; kingdom Viridiplantae; phylum Streptophyta; class Magnoliopsida; order Fagales; family Fagaceae; genus Quercus; species Quercus robur. The sequence continues at coordinate 34,163,812 of NC_065540.1, read as the reverse complement.
ACCTGACAATACAACGAGGTCATGCACTGTAAGATTTTTGTTGGTAAAATTTTGCTGGAGTTGAGTGAAGTTAAAGAAAGGCGATGGAATGTTGGCTAAGGCCTCTGTGGCGAGTGAAACAAGGCCATCTCTTCTACCTGTGAGCACTTTCCACATTGGTTTTCGGAACTGCAAAACATTATAAATAAGTGAAGCTATATGAGCCAGAACTTAACATTATTAATTGTCATATATACTATGATTTCTTATTCAGAATATTGATTTTGATATTAATTGACTTATTTACTTGGAATGAAACGGAGTCCCTAGCAGCCAAAGCCAAGATATCTGCACAAGATACAATTCCTGCACATTCCTTCTCAACTGCTGATTTAATATCATCAATAACATCAAAGCCTGACAAAGATAGGTTCGGTATTGCTGCCTTCTCTGCAGTGCTATTTGCTGTTGAGTTCAATAGTACTGATCCATCGCAACCCTGCAAAAATTCCATTAAATTCTGTAAGCTTAAATTAAATTTTCATAGCTGTATATGCGGACTGTTTTATTTTCGTATCAAAATATTATGTTAAAACGTCACAGTTTTTTGAGATGTAGCTAGCTAGCAAGGTAGTTCAATTGTAGCAGCTAGTGGCTCCAACTCCAAGTACTAACAAAGCTCTTGTAAGCTAAAAATATATGAAGTTTTACTAAACGCATGAGTGCCTAAATGCCAGCATATATACATGCATGTTATAGTGTTTAGGTTTTTATGTTTCTAAGTATGCATGAATGCATGCGAGTGTTTATATATATATATATATATATATATATATATATAGACACACACATATATACATGTAAACTAACATGAAGAAATTTATACAACTTCACTGCCATGCATGTTTGAATGGATAATTACCCTAACAAAACAGTCATGGAAATGCATTCTGAGAAGCTTTGCCGGCAAGTTGGGGTTGCTGGAGACATGCTTCCAGGTGACACTCTTGACAATCTTCTCCACACGTGGACAGGTTTTCTCATAGAAACTCTTCTTGAGACTGCTTCCCTGACAAACCCCAAAAATGGCAGTAACTACTAAACAGACCAAAAGGAGAATGTTAGTCTTCATTTCCAAATATCTTTGAAGTAACTCTAATGCTCGAACTCTCCTTAATTTAGCAACTCTAAGCCTGGATGCCCTGGTTTATAACAACAAACTCCTTCCTTATATACACATCTGATGGCATCTTTACAGTAAGATCCAGTAAAGCAAAATATACTTTATGGAGAGAGAGAGAGAGAGAGTTGTTTAATATATAGTTCTATTCAGATCCATCGTTGCCGACTTTACATTAAAATATTGTTGCAAATTGACAAATTAATTAATTACAAACCATTTGATTTTTGACATGATCAATTGAATGATTATCCTAATATATGAAAATGCAGACCAGAAACATTCAAATGGTGCTAATATCATTCATTTGCATTGCACCTTCTTAACATATGCTGTTTATGAAATAAATAATATAAGTATTTTATCTGTATTGTAAGTGGGGATCACTAGGCAATTTCCAATATTGTTATGATAATCCTAGTTTTTTCTTGGTCAACCATGGTTTTTTTGGCCTAAATTTGGTCTGGCAACATTGCCAGTTAGTACTGATACTAAAATATATCAAGTTGAGAAACAAAGAATGCGACCTTTTATGCTAACGAATGGTTCAAATTCATAGACTTGACAGTTGGAATTAAGACTAAATTAATAAATCATGTCAGTATCACAAGTGTGTCAACATGTTACTTAATAGATCAACTCTTTTTCGGATAACATTACATACGTAGGAAAACTAAATCAATTTTCATCTCTATCTTCTTTTGAGTTTAATCATTTCTTGGAAGTCCCAAGATTGCATATATATGAAATATGACCATTCATGGAGTTGCATTTTATATATACCATTATTATCATGTCCTGTGGCTATTTATTTAATTATTTTAATGCATCGAATTCTGAATCCAACAGGAATACAAATTTTACTATTATCGCACAAATACTTTACCCATGTACATGTGCACCGCTTGTAGCTTAGGACAGGCAAGGAAAAAAAATTTAAAAAAAAATGCTCGAAAGTCAACAAAATCCACCATGGCCAAGTCAGTTTATACTTATAGTTCAAGTAGATCTCTCTCCCCCACATGATTGTTCAATACTTTAGCATATATATTAATTTAAGTTGTTATTCTAAATTTCTAATAGGAAATGTTACAATTATCTTTTTTGACTTGTTCTTTCTTTCTTTTTAATTTTTGAAAGGGAAAAGCAAGTTGTAGGAAAGATTGTGACTTGTTCTTAAAATATGAAGTATATATCCTATTATCAAAAAAAAAAAAAAAAAAGAAGTTATTCTTTTGCTAAGACAAGAAGTTTCCTTACAGATTGTCAGACTATCACATTTACACCGTGGTACCTTTGTCCTTATATAAAAATAAAAATAAAAGGATAAAGAGTAGTTAAAAGCATTAACTAAAAAAATGTATATATTTAATCTGTGATTGCAGGAGTCTTATAGAGCGGGCATGGGTGGTCCAGGTATACCATGTCTACCATGAAGCCAATAAATGTGTAGATACTTTAGCGAAACAGGGAAACCACCACCAGCAACTTTTGAACATCTATGACACCTGTCCCAATTTTGTATAGCACTATTTTGTAAGGGATATGGTAGGCCTAGGGATAAGCAGAATATGTCCCTTGAGGCTAGATATAGTTGTGACTGTATAAATTTTTATTATAATTAAATAAGACTTTCCCATTTCTACCAAAAAAAAAATGTATATATAGTTTTATACATATAGATATACAAAAATAAATTAAAGGGTTGAAAAGATATAAATTAGCTAAACATTTCTGTATAAAGAGTTGTTAATTGAATTATAATGCTCTTGACATTATTTTTATCATTCGTTCCAATTCTATGGAAATAAGAGCACATTTTCATTATTTAGTTTCATTTTAAGTTAAGAATAATATCATATGAGTACATTATCTACTTTTATATATATATATATATATATATACACTCAATTAAAAATAATAATAATAATAATAACGATTGCAGGCCTTGGACCAATTTAAGGGGCGTAAATTCTAGTTTGTGAGATATGAAACTGGGGTCAAAGGAGAAAACTATCTCAATACCGCGTAACAGCAGGGGCCAATACCATGTTATAGTCGCCTACAATCTACAATCTGGCTTTCTAAAATCTGGTAGGAGTATAGGTTTTAATTTGTTCTATTCTATCTTTTCTTTTTTTTTTTCTTTTTTTGTTCAGAAGTTATGGAATTGCATCATATCCTTAATTTAATTACACGTGGTCCATTTGTGACTTTTATGGAAAAGAAATGTTGGAAAATGATTAAATTGGGAAGCATGTAGCCTTCATTAAGACTAAGAAGAAAGTTACTGTATTCTTATTAAAAAAGACTAAGAAGAAAGCTTGTTTCATTCAAAAAAAAAAAAAAAGGGTACAGCTTATGTCCAGTGCTCCGGTGCACTGGAGCATTAGAAGTAAGCTGCAGTCCAAAAAAAATTAGCTTGCTCCAATTAGACATAAAGAAAACTTGTTCCAATGAACAAGATCAATGACCAAAAATGAAAATTATGTACTACCTACTGAAGGTTTTTTTTTTATAAGTACGTATGAGTACACGTACGTATCTGTTGGTTGACAAATTCTAAGCCAAATGGAAAACTGTCGGTTGAATGAAGCCCACAAAATCGCTATGAAAATTGTTTCTTCTTCGTAACATTTTGTGTTATTATCATTGAGGAATTCTGGTTTGGGTAGATTTGGTCAAGGGAATATGAAAATCGTAGTTCAAGATCTTAAGACTTTAAAAAATAAAAATCTGTTTAAGAGTAAGTTTATCGTTTATTGGTTACAATAAACTCTTCTTTTTTCTTTTCTTTTTTGAGAAAGAGGTTACAATAAACTAAGAGTGAAGTTAACGATATTATAAAATTTTGTGACCTTAACTTTAGATATTGAAGTATCAATGTTTTAAATGCAAAATAAAACGATTCTCAAAATATAAATACAAAATAAAAGAAATAATTAATAAATTTATTTTATTAAATTGTCAATACCACATCACAAAATTCAATTATTATATTATTTGGAAGTCTCTTGTAATAAAATTCAAACTACCTTTAACATTTTCTATAGAGAAAAGAGGAAGGGAGAAATTTGAATTAACGACTTTATTGGTTTTATGTACGAAGAGTGATTCCAATTTTCCAATAGATTATGCTATTCCAAATTAATTAAAGACTTTTTTTTTTCCATGATTAATTCACTATGATTCTGAGCAATATTTGAGTTGCCGACCTTTCTCTTTGAGCTGTTTAAGTTTAGTATCATACCTTTTTTGTTTGTCTGACTTTGTTTGACTGAAACTGCTATAACAACAGCCACAAATTCACAATTTTGTTTTTTTTAATTATTTGAAAAATTCCAGACACCCTTTATGAAGTTGCTGTAGTTGGGCATTTTAATAATGTGGTTAAGTAATGTTAGTAGAGCCAAAAGAAAAAATTCAGAAGTCAATTTGGAAAAATAAAAATAAAAATTCTACGCTTTGATTTCCGATCTCACCTCCAATTTAATTTAAGCATTTTGCTATTATTTATATCCACAGTAAAAATAAAATAAAAACATTATAGAATGTTATTTATTTATTTATTTATTTATTTTTGCAACTTATGCTAGATATTCTTGATGCTAGCTTATAGGTTCAAAAAAAAAAAAAAAATGGCCCGTTTGGATATTAATTAGTCCAAATGCTACCCAATCCAACTCCTTCATGTCACATCTTTACTATATAACGCAATTCAATCATTAATGCTACTCATGAAACTAATAAACAAAAGAACTTTAACTTGACGGGATCAAGAAGTTTAGCAAAAACTTGACTGGATCAAGAATTATGAGGAATAGATTTGGTCCATTTGGACCGTGTAATCTATACACACTGGACTAGTATTCTAGATGGTTATTAAATGTATTCACTACACTATGAGGTTATTGAAATGATCAGAATAGTGCATTTGGATCAGTTTTTTTAGTTAACTTATTTATTTTTATTTGTATTTTGTCTAATTCAATAAAAAGATAATTAAAAAATGCACAATTAATTACTAATAGTACCCAAAAAAAAAAAAAAAAAGAGTAATGGATAAGGTCAGTCGGCCATTACTCTACAAAAGTTTAAGAATTTTAACTTCTTCCTAATTTAGGAGTAATGCAGATCAAACGTAAATAAGTTTGTCCTTTTTTCTTTCTTTTTTTTGTTTCACATTATACTCTATTTATTACAATGTGTTATGCATTTTTTTTTTTTTTTCATTTTTTTAGCTACGATTTAGTAGAGTATAAAGTAAAACATTAAAAGAAGATTATAAAATTTAAATTTGACGCAGACCTCGTAGAGCAAAATAACTTGTATTTGTAATTTTGTACAAAACACAACGTGAATTTGCCGTATGTAAATGTAATGCAAGCCTCAAGTGTTACAGTTTTGCACTATAATATCCTTAAGAGTACAATACAAAAGTGAACTTTTCAATAAATAGATTTAGGAATTGACCATTGAATTAATTCCAACCGGATTTTTCATTTTTGGAACCTTTTTATAGATTCTAATTTTTTTTTTAAAGATCGATTAACACATGCCGAGCTAGATGAGTGTTACTGTACTGTTATCTTATCAAACATAATAATCATTAACACAATGGGCCGGCAGGGCTTTCCTTATGGTTCTATTAGCAATTTAGCACAGGTTTTCTGTCTCTTTGTTTCTTTACTTGCTTTTTTGCTTCTTCTTCTTCTTGTATGAAAAACATAATGGCAAATGGCAAGCTCATAGTCGAAGAGCTCAGCTAATTGGGTCTTTAATTGTATACTTATAAGTCTAAATAAAACCAGCTCATTCCAGAGGCCCCTTGATACTTAGTCCATTTATGTATTAGCAGAGACGGCCCCAGAGGGAAGTATTACCAGTTGTACAAGAATATTGGACCTGGCAAACTTTTAACAATTAGAAACATATGTAGTACTAGTAAAATGAGCACAGAAGTTGTTCAAAGAAGTGGTGAAGTGATCATGATTAGAGACCTAAAATACAATGAAAAAAATCATCAAACAGATATCAGTTCCGAAATTCAGATTCCTCAATACCAAATTGATCTTGGGTTGGTTCAAGTTCAATGTCACTCTGCCCTTGTGCTTGGGTTTGACATTGTTGCAGCTGTACTGGCAACATTCTTCTTATTAGTAGCCTTATTTTGGTCATTCTCATCTAGATTATTCTTACACAGTTTGAAGGCTACATAGGAGGGGGAGGAGAAGGGAGGCAACAAGAGCTTTGAACCCGCAATTTTAAGGCCATACAAATTCATGATCCAGCAACCATCCTGAGGTGACTCGTGGTTCGCGTAACAAAACTGACACTTCATGGCAATAGGGTAAGTATCCTCATCATGGATCACCTTGAAGGCTTCAGGCATCCAACAAGTTTCCAACAATGACTGTGCAGCAGATTCAGTGGTAAAGAAATATACACAGTCCTTATCACCCTTACACCAAATCATATTCCAAATTTTGTGAGGCTCTTTCACCTTAGACACATCTAACTCTCGTATGGCTACAACAAGTGGTTCAACGATTACCTTCGGGTGAAGATGGTGGTGGATGAGCACATTGTCATCTGGACAAAACAAAAAACCAGCCGGCAATGAAGAATAAAGAGTAGCAAGGTGAAAACTCAAAAATGTATGAAAACACAAGAGCTATTTAGACCCTCAAATTAAAAATCACGGCTCAGTTGATTTTACTCTAACTTAAACTAAGTGTGGAATAGAGTAAATGCGAGCGGATAAACAATATAACTACTCTAAACCATATTTATCAAATCATAGTAGAAAAATGAAAGCTAAAAGAGTAGGGAAGAAGAATGCAAATACAAGATAACACGCTTATGTGTTATTGAAAAGGAAACCGAAGTACTCGGCAAAAAACCTCTCCGCCACCCTTCAAGCGGTAAATCGATCCACTAGAGAATAAGTTGGAGTACACGAATAATAAAAGACCCTCCAAACCTAGTCTACCCCATGTACTCGAGCCTTCCAAGCTCCTGCTACCAACTGACTTTGCCAAGCCTTGTCTTCTCTAGCTCTCCAGATCACGCAATTTAGCTTGATTGCATCCACCAAACAAATGGCTTCTTCCAATACTTCCCAGCAGCACCAAAACCTCACTTTACACTCAAGATAGATGTGATAAGTGTTTAGGCTATTAATCTCTCAAGGATTTGGAAATGGAGAGGTAGGAGTTGAGGAAAATCACAATGAATTGTGTAGAGGATTATGGGTATAACAATCTCTAACTCTCAAGGGTTGTGGCTAGGGTTCTCTCTGAAAACACTCCTCAACATATGTGAGTAATGTGGGCATATATAATGTGGGTAGGGACAGGGTATATCAGATATGACAAATTGGCAAAACAGAATGTTTCACGAGTATCTCGCGAGAAGGCCTTACCCGCATGACACTCGCGAAAACCAGCTGTCACCATCCTGTCATGACTCTTCGCATTCCAGTCATGTGCTAAGCACATGCTTCACTTCACGAGAAGGCTACTCGTGAGCTACCAGCAAAAACTTCTTTGGTCTTCAATTGCCTTGAGTCTTCACACTCTCTCCCACACACAACCCTTACAATTAAACCCTGAATAAAATACAAGGTACAAAACATTGAACATAATTACAATCAAATTTGACATAGAATTAAAGCCAACACAAAATAGTTGCAAATCACAACTTTATAATCTCCCTATTTGGCTATTATGTGACAAAATCTCTAAAACAGACTCTAGACTTAAACGTGAGTTTGGGAACAGTGCTAAAACTCACTCACACCTAATCTAGAAGTTGTGAAGCACTTGCATGTAATATACCTGTAACCTGAAACACTCACACACAAACAAAACTTTCATTAAGCTTATGACAAATTGAATACACGATACGTATATAAACAAGTAAAGTGCGATCAAGGTAATGAACATTATATAAACAGTTAAGCATATCTTGATCAAACAAGGTCAGTCATTAAATAATGACTACAATGAACATTTAGCTAGTAAATGATCATCCGAACACGCGGTGCAATTAAGAGCAATGCAAAAATCAATTGCATGTCCAACACACAACCAATGTGAAATACAAGAAGTATTTGCATCAAGGGTACAAGATCCAACAAAGGAACAAGTGTGTAGTACTCAAGATAATGCAACAACATCTAAAAGTACTAAAAAAATGCTATAAAGCAAGAATATAAAAGACAGTACTAAATATAAACTCAAAGTTTTAAACCAAAATACTTAAAGCTTTAAAAGAAAGCAATGAAAATAACCAAGAGTTATAAAAACTATAAAAGTAAACATGAAATGAACTATAAACACAACTAGCCCTCAAAAACTAGTAAGTTGTAAACTAGACTAGCCAAATAATGGTTAGACTATCCAAAGTATGTGTGTATGTGTCAGCTTTCTCCTTTTAAGCTCACAAAACTCCCCCTTTCACTATGCACACTTCCCTTCCTATGATGCACTCCCCCTTACTATATGCTATCGTCCAATCTATACAGTGAATTACTCTCCCCCTTTTTGGCATGAATAGCTAAAGGCTCTCGTCTAGTTTGTGTTGAATCACATCTAACTGAGTCTCAATGGTTGTGAGACGCATTTAAACTTGGCTGTTTGTGGAGTAGAGAACATTTGCAAGTCCTGAAATACGCTCATGCAAACCTTTAACCAAAATAGTCAATCTGTCGGCATAAGAGCTAGATTGTCTTAGCTGAGTGCTAGTAGTCGGAGGCTTAAGAATGTGAGGAGATGCAGTCTCGGTATGTCCGAGGGTAGTGTGAGCAGCTGATCCATGATCGGAAGGAGTGACATGTGGAACAGATTCACTCTTTGGTGTTTTGGATGGATTTTGGTTTTCCCGTTCAGCAAAAGAGTGACTTTTGCTCATTTGGAGAGACAGCATGGATATTAGGCACTGGCAAACTATGATCATTCCATCTCTTGGAAAACAAACACCCTTAAGTACCATGATTTTCATGATGAGACTACAAAAAGGAAGACACATTTGTGCTGCTGTTCTTGTTGTTGTTTTCCCTATTGTCTGGAAAATGTGAGCGCAAATATCAATCGGAGCTCTTGTGATGAGATCACATAAGAATTGTGCTCTTCCAAGATTGATGAGCCCCGTGTTAGACAGTGGGTAGAGATTGGAGAACATAATCAATGTGAGTGTCTTTAATTCAGGTTCAAACTTTACAATCCCAATGGATATTCCTTTGGCTGAAATCTCATGATCAAGTCCAAGAATTTGAAGAATATCTGTCACTAGAGGAAGTCTGTCATCATATGGAGAGATATCCACATTTTCCAGTCAATTGATTTGAAGGACCTTTGCAAGGTAATCCGGAGTGATGATAAATTCCTTTCCTCGCACCCAACACTTCAGTTAAACTCCGGTGAATCTAGCATTCAAGTAGAACTCTTTAACTAATTCATCGATTGAATCCTCGAAGTTCCCGAATAGATTTTCCCAATCTTTATTCTCAAAAATCCTAAGGATAAAAGTGGATCCCAGGGTATCAAAACGAACAATCCGTTCCACCACAGGAGGAGCATCCTGAAAAATGTTGGAGAAAGTCTGAGAATCTAGGGGAGTCTTGAATCTCTCGCTGTTGGAGGCATTGGACGAATGCCAGGTCCTTTTTGATACTGGTGATGACATAAGGTCAATCATGGGTTCTTTACCGCGAGAGGAAAGGCAATACATCTGAAAAGAACAGACACAAAGCAAAGAAACAAGTGCAAAAACACAAAATAGGAACACAAACTTGATTAGATCCAAGTTAGTCCATAAAAATAAGCACAAATTCCTAAAAAGAACACAATCAAAGTCACAAAATCATGTAATATCAATGAAGTGCAAAACAATTGACAATTGTGCAAGTGTGTGAGTCAAGGGTGCATAAGGTGTGCATATGTGATGCATGATCAAAGCATGACAAATCACATTTGGGTCAAAGTGTGTAAAACACACAACCAAAGATCAAAACATGATAAACATGTATAATCATGGTAATTCCCAAAGTTTGGAACTCATTGGAGTCCAAAACAAAACAAAAATGTCATTTGAGCATTTTGTCAAACACTTGGTATGCACCTATACAGCTAACATGTGGGCAATGCATGAATATGAATAAAATAGCCTAAATACATGTTAAAATGCCACAAGGGGCCAACACAAACACAAACAAACCAAATGGGACATAGCCCAATCAAGAAATTGAAAAGAAATTTGCAAAAATTAGAGTTCCCAACCCATTTTTTTAAAAAAAATCCCCAATTCAAGTAAAACCTAGAAATTTTCTTCATAATCTAAGGAAATAAAGATAAAAGATGTTAAAAACATACCTTAGAGAAGTTTTTGAAATGATTGTACTTGAAAATTGATGGGTTTTTTAGTGAAAATAGTTTTGGGTTGGAAAGAGGCTTGAGGGAGGTGAAATGAGGGAAAATAGGATGTGTTTGAAAATCTATCACATCAGCCCTATAAAACTGAAAACACGCGTTTTTTGCGGGTTACCTTCCCACGAAGTTACTTGCGAAAAATGCCTCTTAAGCACAAATCATTTCGCGGGAAGACTTTACTTGCGAAACAATCGCAAGACAGTCGTGAAAGTTTCTGTCTGAATTTTGTGTTTTCATGTTTTTCCTTAACCCATTTTCGCGAAAAGAGCTTATTCACGAGCTTCTCGCAAAAATGCCTCTAAAAAAGTTTTTGATGAAAAACATGAGAAATGTAGTTTTAACACAAAAACTCAAAACATGAAAGCATAAAAATACTTTCAAAAACATATAAAATACTCAAAAAAAAAATTGGATTTGATCGACAAGCATTTGAGTATACACATCACATTTGATCATGTACAATCACCCAAATGAAATAAGCATTCATTGAACAAAAGTCTTCTGTGTTATGTGTGCGTATCAAATGTGAAATAATCCTTAGACCAAAGTGAAACTTCAATGATCAATTTAATCAAGTCATACACAATTAGTACTAGGTCATAAGGTCTATCTCAATTATAAAAATGAACATATATGACCTCCCACAAAAATGATTACATATCTTTGAAGCTTTTCATTTGGCTTCTTTACAAATCATAACATTTAATCATTTTTAAACAATACATCTCATTTTGAGATCAATGCTTGAAATTTTTTATATTTCAAATTTGTGATTAAGTCTTTGGCTTTATGGGCACCATACATTTCAATACAAGTCGCTTTTCCTTTTTCCTAGTCAAATACTAGTATATGCGACGGCTTTTGCAGCTCATTATCTCTTTTCATTTTGAAATTCACATTTGTTGAGCTCTTTAAGCAAAAACAAAAAGAGTAGGAAGATATATAGATAAAAGTCTATGCATGTGTCAAAACCATCAAGACTATTGACCAATCATTCATGACAAACTTGAAAATTGATTTACAATAGTTACACATAGATTTCAAGATATTTCCCACAAAGATAGATGTGCATACAAAACAAGTTAAGCTCATATATGCACTGCACCATTAGTACGAAGGTACTAGGCCAAACTCACATGTGATATACACAACACAAGCAATCAAACTTTTTAGAGATTTTTCAATTTTTATGGGTTTTTTGAATTTTTCAACACACTCAAAAACAGAACATGTAAAGTAAGATCAACAAAAACAATAAGTACAAACAAACTTGAAAAGAAACATGCTAGAAGCAAACTACCAAATCAAAGTCACAACATATAGGAAGAATTGATACGAGGACATGGTCAAATGCTTATGCATGTGTACCCTTCTTCACCCACACGGCACGTGCGTTTGAGGCGATATCCCTAGAGGATTGGGTACTAAAGCTGTGATTCTCAAAATTTTAACTGAAGCTTGCCAAACAGGAAGTGATGGTATCTATTATCTTTATCACATCACCAAAGCCAGAATCAGCTTCTTGCCCTTTTGATTGCTTGGCATTCCAATTCCCCTTTCCTTGTCCTTTTAACCTTTGAGAATCCGCTTTCTTCAATGCGTGAAGTTTATAGCAGTTAGGTCTTGTGTGTCCTCTAACTCTACAATGGTGGCAGAAGTGTTGAACTTGAGGACCTCTTTGAGACTTTGGAAGAGATTTCCCTTTAACCTTGGGTTAAGCCACATATGGATTTTGAGGTTTTGTCAAAACCTTTTGAGCAGTTCCATTTGGCTTCTTCTCCACTTTTACATTCTCAACATTGGCTGCTACTACCATTGGTTCCTTAGCTTTAATAAATTTCATCTATTTAAACACATTGGCACTTGAACTACTCCGGAATATCCTAAGCCACTTTTGTCAAAAAAAGGCTTTTGATATGCAAGCACCTCGTCAAGTTTCTTGGAGGCAACACGCTCCATTTTGTCATTAGCTTGAATCACTTCAAGCTCAAGAAACTTGATCTTAGAGTAGGTTTCGGTTAGTTCTCCATTCAATGCTTCAACTTCACACTTCGTTTCCTTGTACCTTACAAGTATGCTCTTGTAGTCCTATTCAGCTTTCTTAATTTTTCTGATGGCTGCCTTAGCCACTCTTGCATACTCTCCGGTTTTCTCAAGAAGAGAATTATAAGATTCTTGCAGTTCCTTGGTTCCTTCATCTTCATCATCGGATTCTTCTCCAATTCCCATAGACTTTACTTCGTTGTGCTCGCTAAGTTCTTCCACTAGAAGGCTCAAATCTTCCGATGAGTCCACGGGTGCAATGGTCATAAATGCAAAGTAATTTCCTTCTTCATCACAGCTTTCTTCCGAATCAAAATTTGAACCATCTGAGTCACTAAGGGTAGTTGCAATGACTTTACCCTTCGTTTTCAAACATGTGGAGCATTCCTTTTTTACATGCCCATGCCCTTTGCACTCAAAGCACATGACCATTTCAGATGGTGAGGAATCTCTTAAATCCTTCTTCTTGAAGTCTTTCTTGTCCTTCTTGAACTTTGAGGATTTGCCCTTCTCAAAAGACTCTCCATCTCTCTTGAACTTTAGGAACTTACGGAAGTTCTTAGCAAGGTATGCCACATCCTTTTCAACCTCATCCTCATCTAAGGAGTCTTGAGCTTCCAATCTCTCATTGACTGTCTTGAGAGTAAGAGATTTATTCTTCCTTTGAGATGATAGAGATGGCTCATAAGTTTGAAGAGGACCGATGAGTTCTTGAATTTTAATCTCATTAAGGTCTTTGCTCACTTCGATGGTAGTGACCTTTGCACGAAAACTCTCCTGCAATGAGCGTAGAATCTTCCTCACAATCTTGGAGTCCTCTGTCTTTTCTCCCAAGTTGAATTTCCCAATCACCACTTCATTTAGCTTCCCATAAAATGAGTTGAATGACTCATCTTCACTCATCTTCAGCTCCTCAAAGCGTGTGGTAAGCATTTGCAACTTGGTGTCCTTCACCTTTTTGGTGCCTTCATAGGTCGTCTCCAAGATTTGCCATGCCTCCTTGGCAATTGTGACATGAGAGATCCTGTGAAATTCATTAGGGGAAACATCACAGAAAATAGTATTTAAAGTCTTGCTATTAGCATTAGCTACCGTAAGAGCTACGTTATCCCATATGAATTTAGCAGCCTCTGGCCTAGTCCATTCAATTTCTACAACATCCCAAACACTATCATCAATAGAACATAAAAATGCTCTCATACGGGCTTTCCAAATAGCGTAATTGCTCCCATCAAAGTATGGAGGAGCATTAAGCGATTAAGATCAGCCCATCTCAAATAAAGTCTAGGATCACACTAAGGTAATGAAACCACAGCAAGTGTACCCGCTCTGATACCAATTGAAAGCTCGAAAATATGTAAAAACACAAAAGCTGTTTAGACCCTCAAATTAAAAATTACGGCTCTGTTGATTTTACTCTAACTTAAACTAAGTGCAAAATAGAGTAAATACGAGCGAATAAACAATATAACTACTTTAAGTCATATTCATCAAATCACAGCAGAAAAATGCAAACAGAAGATAACACGCCGATGCGTTATCAAAGAGGAAATCAAAGTACTCAGTGAAAAACCTCTCCGCCACCCTCCAAGCAGCAAATCGATCCACTAGAGAATAAGTTGGAGTACATGAATAACAAAAGACCCTCCAAGCCTAGTCTACCCCATGTACTCGAGCCCTCCAAACTCTTGCTACCAACTGACTTCACCAAGCCTTGTCTTCTCTAACTCTCCGGATCACGCAATTTAGCCCGATTGCAACCACCAAACAAATGGCTTCTTCCAATACTTCCCAGTAGCACCAAAACCTCACTTTACACTCAAGATGGGTGTGGTAAGTGTTTGGGTTATCAACCTCTTAAGGATTTGGAAATGGAGAGGTAGGAGTTAAGAAAAACCACAATGGATTGTGTAGAGGATTGTAGGTATAACAATCTCTAACTCTCAAGGGTTGTGGCTAGGGTTTTCTCTCTGAAAGTACTCCTCAACATATGTGGGTAATGTGGGTATATATAGTATGGGTAGGGACAGGGTATATTAGATATGACAAATTGGCAAAACAGAATGTTTCATGGGTATCTCACGAGAAAACTTTACCTGCGAGACATTCGCGAAAACCGGCTATCACCATCTTGTCATGACTCTTTGCAATCCAGTCATGTGCTGAGCACATGCTTCACTTTATGGGAAGGCTACTCGCGAACTACCCGCGAAAACTTCTTTGGTCTTCAATTACCTTAAGTCTTCACACTCTCTTACACACAACCCTTACAATAAAATCCCACATAAAATACATGGTACAAAAGATTGAACATAGTTACTCTCAAATTTAGCATGGAATTAAAGCCAACACAAAATAGTTGTAAATCACAACTTTACACAAGGGAACACTCAATCATCCTTCTAAATCAATAATCAATTGAAAATCCGAATTTTCCTGTACCTGCAATGGCGACACCACGTTTAGTCCAAGGTGTTCCCAGCAACACTCTGACCTGAAAAAAAAAATTATATATAATAATTTAATTTTTTTTTATTTGCTTACCCTTAAAAAAAATTAGGATCACCTTCAAACAAAATCAAGAACACCCTTAAATAAATAAATAAAAATTACCCTTACAACCATTGTTGAAGCTTCTCAACCACGGTGAAATGCTGGCAGACCATGAGCTTGCATCTCCATTTCTTCTTCTTCTTCTTCTTCTTCTTCTTCTTCTTTCACTCTCTCTTTCTTTCTTTCTCTCTTTCTTTTTTTCTGCGTTTTTGCCATTTCTGCATTTTTGCTCTTTCTGAAGTCTCTGCTATTCTTTGCCCGTTTGCCGATGATGAAGACGAACTTTTTATTTTTTCTATCATGGTCTTCCATAAGTCAGCAAATGCTTGGCTGTCAAAGTGTAAAGTGTCAACACTTTCTTCTTTTACTTGTACCAAATGATTGGTTGTCAGCCATTTACTTGGGCCTTGTATTTGTATTTATTATTTAATTATTTTTTTAGGGGGATTTAATTAATTTTTTAATGGGCAAGTCTGCCACTCTTCTAGATTTTACAATATATATATATATATATATATTTTTAAAAGATTTAATAAATAGTAAATGGACTTGGGCTGTCGGGCAAAACTTAAGATTAATTTAAATATAGACTAGCCCAAAAATGTTATATAAGAATGTGGGTGTGTATATATATATCATCTCTTCTCTAAATTAAAACAATTTCCACTATATTATCATTATAAAAAAAAAAAAAAAAAAAAAAAATTTCCATGATGTTATCAACTCCTTGATTAAGAAACTTGATATTTAATTTATATTTGCTTATAATTTAGTATTTCTTATTTTTCTTATGAAAGTTATGATATAAAAAATACACTTGAAAGATAAATCTCAATATTTATTTTGACTATTTTAGTCAATTTTTCTACTTTTACTAATTAATGTCTTATTTATCTTTAAAAAAAATTTAAATTAATTATGACGTCATCACGATTCATTAGTTTATTCGCTTATGAAGTTAATTTTGACCCTTCCTATCGCTACTGCAACAGTAGAAAGAAGTTTTTCAGCAATGAAATATATAAAGAATGAATTGTGCAATCGAATGAGAGATCAGTAGATGAATGATTGTTTGGTTGTGTATATTGAAAGAGATGTAACTTGTAGTATTGATAATGAGACTATCATGCAACAATTTCAAAATATGAAAACTCGTAGAAGGTAATTGTAAATTTTATATATTTGCGTGTTTTTTTTTTTTTTTTTGTTATTGTCAATATATGAATTTCTTTTTTTATTAGATTGTGTAATTTATACTTCTTAAGGAACATCCTGAGAAAAATTTCTGAAGCCGCCACTATATACCTGAAAAACCAGTCCAATGAGAAATCTTGAAAATCACAAGCTCCAAATTTGTATCAAACACTGAAAATCATTACCATAAAATACAAACATGAGATGAAATAGCTATGATAAAAAATAAATAAATAAATGAAGAAGATGATTTAGTAGTTTGACTTTGCACCCACAAGACCCAAACTCCAAATTCATTTCATGGTTGAAATAATTAAAGAAATGAATCATTCAAGAGCAAGAACTACCTTATACTACATATCTTATTATTATAACACCCAAAAACTTGTAGTTATTCTTTCTTCTAATGATTGCATTATATATTATCAAGCATCTCTCATATTGTTGCCAAACAAACAAAGCACCCACCATAATACAATGAATATAACTACTTCACAGAAAGAAAGAAAACTGAAGTGAAGAGAGAGAGTAGAATACATACACTACTCTTCAGTTCTAGAAAAGAAAAGCTTTCAGTTTCAGAGAAACTCTCACTCTTCTTCGCTTCAACAATTATCAAAGGAAGGAATTTAGCCTTACGTGTATGAATTTCAAGGCTCTCTTTCTTTCTTTCACACACACCTAGATTGAATTGGCCCGGGAGAAAGCATTTATCGTAACAGTATTATCACATCAGTTGTGTAACAGCCCAATGGACGAATGAAATGTATGCAAAATAACTAATTCAGTTTCTGACATACGATCAAACTAATTCCTAAACTTTCAGCCTTTTAGTTTTCCCCCCAAAAATCTCAGTCTCTCTCTCTCTGTGGCAAGCTATTATAGCTTGTTTGGGCTTTGACAGTGAAGCCATGGGCTTCCAAACTTGATCCGTTTAGTGAAGATATTTGGGCTTTTAGACCCAATTTATAAATCAAGAGATTTTATGGACTCGTTAGCTCATTTTGTAAGTATAGGCTTGGGCCCGTTTAGTAAGGAAGGTTGGGCCCCAACCTTCTAAACAAATTATAATGGCCTTTATGCCCATTCAGGATAGGGATGAGTCTGGGCCCAGATCTCTTGGAAAAAAAAAAAAAAAAAAAAAAGGATTGTTTCATGCTAGTGTGCCTATTTACACAAAACATTAATCTACAAAAACAAGTGTGTTGAAAGAGTAATTCTACTGTGCCCCAAAAAAAGGGGGTACGGTATCCATTAATAGGTAACCTGCTACACCAGGTTACTTTTTTCTTACATTTGACGGTTTCATTCTCACATTATGCAGTTCCAACATCATATGTGACAGTTCTTTTCTCACATTTGGTGGTTTCTTTACTTTTTTTCTCACATTTGACGATTCCATCCTCATATTGTATAGTTCCAACATCACATGTAACAGTTTTTTTCTCACATTTGGTGGTTCCCTTACTTTTTTTTCTCACATTTGACGGTTTCATCCTCATATTGTGTGGTTCTAACATCACATATAACAGTTCTTTTGTCACATTGGATGGTTCCCTTTCTTTTTTCTCACATTTGACGGTTCCATCATCACATTATACAGTTCCCACATTATGCAGTTCCAACATCATATGTGACAATTTTTTTCTCACATTTGATGGTTCCCTTACTTTTTTTCCTCACATTTGACGGTTTAATTCTCACATTATGCAGTTTCAACATCACATATGAGGGTTCTTTTCTCACATTGGATGGTTTCCTTACTTTTTTCTTACACTTGACGGTTCCATCCTCACATTGTGCAGTTCTAACATTACATGTGACAGTTCTTTTCTCACATTTGGTAGCTTCCTTACTTTTTTTCTCACATTTGACAGTTTCATCCTTACATTGTGCAGTTCTAACATCATATGTGACAGTTTTTTCTCACATTTGACGATTTCATCCTCATATTGTGCAGTTCCAACATCACATATGACAGTTTTTTTGTCACATTAGGTGGTTTCCTTACTTTTTTCTCACACTTGACGGTTCTATTCTTACATTGTGTAGTTCCAACATCACATGTGACAGTTCTTTTCTTACATTTGGTGGTTCTATTACTTTTTTCTCATATTTGACGGTTTCATTTTCACATTGTGCAGTTTCAAAATCACATGTGACAATTCTTTTGTCACATTTGACAATTCTATCCTTACATTATGCAGTTCCAACATCACATGTAACAGTTCTTTTCTCACATTTGGTGGTTCCCTTACTTTTTTCTCACATTTGACAGTTCCATCCTCACATTGTGCAGTTCTAACATCACATGTGACAGTTTTTTCTCACATTTGATGGTTCCCTTACTTTTTTTTTTCTCACATTTGACGGTTTCATTCTCACATTGTGCGGTTCCAACATTTCATGTGACAGTTCTTTTATCACATTTGATGGTTCCCTTACTTTTTTCTCACATTTGACAATTCCATCCTCACATTATGCAGTTCTAACATCACATGTGACAGTTCTTTTCTCACATTTGGTGGTTCCCTTTCTTTTTTTTTTCTCACATTTGATAGTTTCATCCTCACATTGTTCCATACTAATATCACATGTGACTATACTTTTGTCATATTCGACAGTTCCTTTATTTTTTCTAACATTTGACGATTTCATCCTCACATTATGTAGTTCCAATATCACATGTGACTTTTCTTTTGTCACATTTGGTGGTTCCCTTCTTTTTTTTTTTTTTTCTCACATTCGATGGTTCCATTATCACATTCGACAATCCAACATCACATTTGATAGTACTTTTATCACATTTAATGGTTCCCTTTTTTTTTTTTTTTTCTCACATTTGACTATTCCATCATCACATTAGGTAATACCAATATCATATCTGACCGTACTTTTACATTTGGGCCCACCATTGAAGTCACTTTTTTACTTACTTATTTCTTTTTATATATGTTTGTAGCAAAAAATAAGGATAAAGATGACAATCCCACATTGAAATGGTTTAAAATACATATAGGGACGATGACAAGTATATGTCAAAATTGATGGTTCCTTTTTTTTTTCACTGATTACCATAATACCCTGGAAACCTTAAAAAAAATTATCATAATACCTTTAGAACCTAAAAAATAACCGAAATAACCACGAAACCTAAAAAATGACCAATATACCCTTTAGAACAAAAAAAAAAATGACTGAATGACCTTGAAACTTAAAAAAAGACCAAAATTACCATAAAACCTAAAAAATGACCGAATTAACGATGAAATCTAAAAATGACCAAAATACCCTTAAGACAAAAAAAAATGACCACATGACCTTGAAACTTAAAAAATTACCAAAATTACCATAAAACCTAAAAAATGACTAAAATAACCATGAAACCTAAAACATGACCAAAATGCCCTTAGAAAAGAAAATGACCTTAATGCCCCCTATACCTAGAGAATATCTAAAAATACCCTTAGAAACTTAAAAAAGACTGAAATACCCTTAGTACCTAAAAAATGACCAAAATGACCCCAAAAACCTTAGAAATGATTGAAATTCCCTCAAAACCTAAAAAATGACCGAAATTCCCCCAATTCCCTCTAAAATTATCAAAATACCCTTAGAACCTATAAAATGATCAAAATACCCTTAAAACCTATAAAATGACTATAATGCCCCTGAAACCTAAGAATGACCAAAATACCATTGAAAGTCTATCGAAAGTGACAGGGGTGAACCAACCAAGAACTCTCCGACGGTTAAGCCAGTATTTCTTCCAATGACTTAAGTATGAAAAGTGGATGAATACCCTCCTTAGCTTGGTGAAACTTGGTCCCTTTTTATAGAAAGTTTAGAGTGGGTTTACTTGTTAGGTGCCACTAATATAATGGGAGATGGGTGGACTTAGTGGGGAGAATGGAGCGAATTTCGGGGAATTCACCCCATATCTCGGAATAATGGATGGTGCAACCGTTCTTGTTTTGTAAAAAACATCTTAGAACTTACTAAGTGCTGATCATCCATGGTCTTTTTGTCCATCGATGACTTGTCTCTTATCCTAGACGACATTCCTCCTTTTTGGTGTTACTTCTTTCCTATTTCCTTTCTGGACGTGGATATTTGGACCGACTCCTATGGACAATATATGTACTTTTTAATTACCCATCATCCTTAAAACCTAAAAAATAACTGAAATACTCTCTAAACCTAAAAAATAACTGAAATACCTTTAGAACATAAAAAATGATTGAAATGACAACTGAGAAAGTGACTGAAATACCCATAGAACACCTTGGTGAACTCTAGTTTTATAGGCTCAGGTTCTACTGATTTGTATATATTTTTATTTTTATCCTAGTGGAATTGGAATTTATAGACTCAAGTTCTTTTTTCTTTTTCTTTTTTTTAAGTTTTTGTTTAAACAACTAACATCTTAGTAAATCTCCTATAGCAGCATTTTAAGATATAATATAGACCAAAAATTAATTGTTTCAATGGAAATGTCATTCTTTTAACACACGGATAAAGTCTATGCATAAATGAATTAAGTTTCGCCTAATAACTTTTTTTTGGCTAAAACTCTATAATATCACATTAGAATCAATACCATTGTAGCTACATTTTTCCAACAACTAATACTTTATAACAACTAAAAGTAATTTGCTCTTTCACAAGTTGTATATGCTTAACAACAGTCCGCAAATATCTTGCCGATGGATGGCATCCACCTTTTCCTTAAACGTTCCAGCTTTGGCAGATGACTGGCTTCATTGTCTATTTACAAGTGTAGAAAATGTATTAGAAATCAATAATATGCCAATTAACATAATAGTTCAAAAACTAAGGCGCTAAAAAGCCAAGATTTTCAGGTGTACAACATATGGAGCAGTAAGATTCTGAGGGGGTAATATATTTAGCAGATTATAAAATTGGGGGTGAAAAATATTTGATGAATTAACTCTCCCAAGACTACAAATCTAAAATAATGAACCATGAACCAAGTGCTCCGTGTATGACAAATTACAATTACAAGGAAAAAAGAATTCATTTGTAGATAGGACCATCAAAGCACATAATAAGCTCATGAAAGGCTCTATTCCAGACCTTCACTCATCTGACCATTCCCTCATCCTACTCATTAGCTCTTAACAACTTAATAAGTTTATTAGAAAGGGGAAGAATGGTAAAATAAGAATTTAAGTTTATATAACATTGTACTGTACTTAATCAGCTTGACTACTCAATCTAAAAAAAATCTCAAGTGTCAACAAATAAATATAGAAGGAAAGGCTTTCCACTGATAACTTTATTTTTATTTTTTTGAGAAAGCACTAATAACTAAGTAAATACTAACTGAAATGTGGTCTTACAAATTTCTTTAACCTTGATATCCTTGAATATAGTTGATTCCCAATATCTCGTATTAGTTCAAAACATCACCAGTATTCATCATACCAATTTAGTGTAGATGTCACCTGACTATATTGGAAATAGAGCAACTATAAAGAGGTTTGAGTATATTTTCTTAAAAGTTTAAATGAATCAGACCTAATTATATTAAGGTAAACAGTAAACTACTGAATATAAAATTAGAGACATTAACATATCTATTTAGCAAGTCATTCTATTGGCAAACAAAGCAACTAGGTTACCCACTTGAAAACACAGCTTAAAGTGTTTCCTGCTATAGCTTTCTCAGTTTGGATGGTACAGTTTGAAGCATAGAACCCACTCTGATGACAATGACTGCCAAGCCAACATAGTATTGCAAATTACCTACTAATTGACAATTATTCAAAGAGCACCTAGCTTTAAAACCTTGAAAATGATTTCATCCAGAATAGTTCATCTGAGAAAGGCTTTGCAAAAATAATAACTTTGTCACCATGATCCTCATACAGCATATGCTCACCCTTAAATCTTGAATCAATGGTAGCAACTAATCCTCTCCAAATGCTATTAAACATTTAGGAGCATGCCAAGAACTTGCAAATAGACTTCAAATTCATAACCCCAGTTGACACACAAGTTCCATACAAGCTAGTCAAATAAACAAGTAGGCTGCCCGTGTGCATCCCTAAACATTTTTTAGGGTACCTATCACAACAAAAAATACTATTTGTTGAAATTGTAATTGCCTCATTTTGCATCTCCATTTAAAGAAGTCCATTGTGAATATACATGCCTATTCTACTACTGAACTGTTCACATGCATACTGAAGACCCTTCAAACAGATCAAATAGCAACACAGTGAATGTACACAAATCTTGTGACTTAATTGGACGTGTCCTTATTCCAATTACTAGTCAAAAATAAAAATAAAAATAAAAATTGAAGTTTGGCATACAAAAATTGTATATCACATTTAAGTAATTTTCTTTTTCTTTTACAGTATATCAAGTACCATAAAATGATTGGGTTATGAATATGTATGTTAATGACATAAGATCAATAATACAAATTAAAAGCAAGAAACATTATGTGATAAAAAAGTTTAAGATTGCTACTCCTGTTTCTTTATTGCAATAATCAAGCAGAATCTTTATTAAGAAATACACTCATTGGTTGTTGATCCTATAAATAACACAACAAACAAAATTTCTCTACAACTTGTAATTGTTCCATGGAGGAATATAAACAAAAAAATTTAGTTCACAGCAACATAAAGAGACGATAGAACAAGAGAGATCAATAGAAAAATCCCAGACCCAATGAAAACCCACTGACCCACAGAAAATAGAAAGACCCATTGAATAACCACGGCTCATCAGAAAAATCAGATACCCAAAGACCCACTGAAAAGCCCTCTAAAATTCATAACCACAAAAACCCAGGATAACACCCAAAGAACTCATTGAAATTGAACCCACAAACCGAAACAACACAAACATAGGGCAATAGAACCGGAGTGAATGAAATACAGAGAAAATACAATAAAACAACACAAACTGCATGAAGAAGATTGAGGATTCCACCTCACCCAGCCCATACACAATACCCACAAGAAAATCAATGAAATAAAGAGTTCATGTATCTACATTTTCAAATGGGTAATCCTAAAAATAAAGAAAAAAGGAAAC
This sequence comes from Quercus robur, assembly GCF_932294415.1. Taxonomy (NCBI): domain Eukaryota; kingdom Viridiplantae; phylum Streptophyta; class Magnoliopsida; order Fagales; family Fagaceae; genus Quercus; species Quercus robur. The sequence goes on along the minus strand of NC_065540.1, from coordinate 34,140,358 downwards.
AAAACAACGACATTGAAATTAGAATTTTATTGTTTTGATCCTTGCCTTTAAGATATCAAAACGATTTTCATCTTTGAAGAAACCTTCACCTGAGAATGCAAGAAGAAACAATCTGAGAGGAATGGAGAACATGAGAGAGAAACAAAGATGCAAAGAACGCGAGAGAAACTAGAGAGCGGCGCTGACGAGTTGGATTGGATGAGAAGAAGCACCGCCAATTTGAGGTTGTGGGTGTGCGGCTACGGCTGTCTGGTTCCTGTATGGTTTTAGCTGTGATTTGAGGGTTTTGTTTAGAGAGGCAAACTGAGACAGAGCAAGCAGACGAAAGAGAAGCAAACGTGAGAGAGAAAAGTTTGATGAATGTTATAATTTTTGGTTTATATATAAAACCTGTTTAACCGGTAACCAAAACCCATTAAAATTACATCAACGGTCAAGATTAAAACAACACTAAATGGAGGGTGCAGATTTAGGGGGTACCGTACCCCCCTTTTTTTTGGAGGGGTACGGTAGAACGACCCGTGTTGAAATGTCAAATATCGCCACTCTTGCAATGAACTTCATCTGCTTCATCTCTATAGAAATAATAAAGAACCAGTTGTCTTATTTCCTAATATAGATGCAAAATACAAAGCACACGAGGTAGAAATTTATGTGAACAGTTATGATTTGCTACATAATTGGCCAACTCTATTTTATTATGGAGGATAACATGAGAGAGACAATTAGAAGTAAAATTCTTCAATGAAAATAGAACAATTTTTTAGACTTCCTTTTTCTTTTTTGGGATAGAACACAGAATGGAGAATCAGACACTACTACTTTTGAGTCTGATAGCGGCTAGACCATATGGGTGGTAGAAGTTCAGTAGTGAATGAACTGAGATCGAGCTAGTGTCCTTTCTAAGATCTTTCACTCTGAATTATTTTCGCATATTTGAAACTTATTGAGTCTTATTCATAATTTTTTTTTTTATCAATAAGTAATGGTATTTAATTAATGGTAAAACTTAGATATAATACCCTCTATTTCTTAATTAAAGTCAAACACTAAACCCTATTGAGTACGTGCATTGTTCTTTTCTGTGTGAATATCAAAGAAGGTGATTGAGAGAAAATCTTTCAGAGAAACACTTACCCTTCTTCACAAAGAGATAAACTGAATTGGCCTGGGAGAATTTATAGTTATCATAACAGCATCAACACATAAGTTGTGTAATTGTCCAATGGTTGAATAACGTGTGCAAAATAATTTGCGTTTGTTTTGGCTTTTAGAAGGCAAAATGCGCTTTTTGAGGCCAAAAATATAAAATAATCGTTTGGTAATGGTTTCAAAAAGTGCTTTCCCAAAAAAGTTGCATTTTGAAATGTAAATGATGAATCGCTATCGTGTGGACAATCAGGGACTGCTTTTGCAAAAGTCAAAGTACTTTAATAAATATTACCGTTGTAATGATAGGATCAATTACCAAATTGTCCACATATTTTATTTAAAACCTAATTTAATCCTTTGATAAATCAACTGATAACACCATCTCTGTAGCTCACGCCAGAACAAATCTCATCTTAATCAGTGATCTGAAACAATCAAAATTATCTCTACCATAAGTTCTTGTTACAGCTTGTTGGGGCTTTATTTTGAAATGTAAATGATGAATCGCTATCGTGTGGACAATCAGGGACTGCTTTTGCAAAAGTCAAAGTACTTTAATAAATATTACCGTTGTAATGATAGGATCAATTACCAAATTGTCCACATATTTTATTTAAAACCTAATTTAATCCTTTGATAAATCAACTGATAACACCATCTCTGTAGCTCACGCCAGAACAAATCTCATCTTAATCAGTGATCTGAAACAATCAAAATTATCTCTACCATAAGTTCTTGTTACAGCTTGTTGGGGCTTTGATAGAGTGAAGTCATGAGCTTTCAAAACTTGATCCGTGAACTGAAAGAGGTTTGGGCATTTGGACCCAATTTGTGGAGTGATCGATTATGGGCTTTTCAACCTATTTGGTGTAGTGTAGGTTCTCCCAAAAAAGCAATAACAACACTTGTGGGCTATGGGCCCAATCAGTTTGGTGAGGACGTTTGGGCTTTTGGACCCAACCTGTAAGCATAAAATACAAAATACAAAGCACAACGAATCCAGGAAACTTATTTGAATAAGTTATGATTTGCTACATAACTACCTCACTCTATTATATTATGGAGGATAACGTGAGAGACAATCAGAAGTTGATTTCTTCAATAAAAATAGAACAGTGTTTTTAGATTTCATTTTATATTTTTGGGATAGATAGGATAGGATATGAAATTTATGGAATCTAGGTCATAACAATTTTTTCAATAAGTAATGATATTTTCCTTCAGTGGTGGTGGAGCAGTATGATGAGATTCAAATCACAGACATTAACTTAGTTAATTTTTATCTTTTTATCATCTCAAAAAACCATTGGTGTCCTTTTATTAGTAGATCTTGGTCTATTATTCTACCATATGACATTTTAGCCATTGAACGGTATAAATGAGTTAATTTTGGCAAATCGAGTTCGGGTTAAAAATAAGTTGTTCTAAATAGGTTGCAAGAAAGTTGGGTCAATCAAGTTACAAGTTAGATTGATCGGGTATATTTTCACAAGGATTAAAAATTAAAAATTAAAAATATATATCTATGACGACAATGACAATGACGACAACAACAACAAGGTATTTTTTTGCAAGCATAACAAATTAAAAAAAAAAAATATATATATATATATATATATATATACAACAACAACAACAATAACAATAATAATAAGGGTAAACTATATATTTAGTATCTATCATTTATATCATATTTTAATTTAGTCTCTAAACTTTTAATCGTGTCAATTTGGTCTCTAAATTTTCAGTGTTATGTCAATTTAGTCTCTGCCGTTATCTCATTGGCAGAAATTGATATGGCTAATGGCCAAAATTAAAAATTAGTTTATTGCCACATCAATGGAAACTAATTTTTTATTTTGGCCGTTAGCCACATCAGCAATTTTCATCCAAGAGATAACGATAAGAGCTAAATTAGCACGACACTAAAAGGTCAGAAATAGAATTAACACAATTAAAAGTTTAGAGACCAAATTGAAATATGCTGTGAAGGATAGAGATTAAATATGTAATTTACCTTAACAACAACAACAACAACAATAATTATAATAATAATAAAAGTATTACTTGTCTTTGTCTTTTTTTCAATACAAATAAAAGAAAAAGATTACAAATTACTCAAAAATAAAGACTTAAATAATACATAAATTCTTAAGTTGCACAATCCATTGTATACTTGTTTAAAATTTTGCCTATCTTGTCCATAGCTAAAATAGCCGTCATTTTGTCTAAAATTATGTCTATCTTGTCCACAGTTAAAGTAGCCATGTAAATGACTAAATGCATGTAAATTTACATGAGTATTGTTTATGTGTAAAGACATATTTTATTTTCTTCTCAATTGACTTTTTTGATTGGTGTTTGTATGAGTTTTAAAAAAGTGATGCGAAATTGCAAATAAAGAATACACACTTTATTGAAATAATTTTTAGAAAAAATAATGTCATGTATTTTAAAAAAGTAATTGTGCAAAATAAAAAAATAATAATAAATTTTTATACTAAAATAAACAAAAATAATTTTTCATGCCAATGCTCTAATTAATTAAAAAAACAAAAAAAATGTGCTAGAAAAACCATGAGGCAGAGACGAAATCCAAATAATTTGTGTTTTGCTTATATCATTCTTTCCTTAATTGAATGTGGGTATTCTTTTATAGTCAAGTCCTATTAGAGTAATGGTTAACAAACTAAAAAATAGAAAAAATTGTCAAATTATTAATTTTTTTTTCATTTTCATAAAAAAAAAAAAAAAAAAATTGTTTACTAACAAATGCCCTTACATAATTTGTTAACATTTCCCCTATTTTATAAAAGTTAGGACATTTTTAGCCGTTAGAGGAAAAAAAAAATGTTAAGACCCGGACAAAGTTCACAACTTTTATGACAAGTTGCCACTTGAATGTGCATCTACACCTTGACCTCTTACAACGTTCTAGGTTGTTACCAAAATATATGTAAATAGTGGTGGTAGTAGTAGCGTAGGGAAAAGTATGGATAATTGGATTGGAGGGAAGTAATTTACGTGTAAAACAAGAAACAAATAAATTACTCTACCCATCAAAAATAAAAAAATAAATTACTCTACTGTGATTGGTAGAGTAATAGCTGCCACAGCCACACGTGTCCCTCTCCCGTACCCGCTTTTTGGTCTAAGCCCACCCTTATTTTTCCTAGACTTCTGGTAAAAAAAAACTCCACAATCAAGATCACGATCAAAATCATAATCAACATAAAATAAAATTAAAAAAATTTTGAGGCTCTGAAATTTTTTTTTTTTCTGGATTCAAATAACTCAGCGGCAGATTTTGGGTATTCCCTCCTTAACTTTTAGATATTTTTCGATTGATTATTTATTATTATTCCACTCACCTCTCTCTTTCTACTAACTACACACACGGTCTACAATTATAACTCTCTTAATTCTAATTCTTCACGTAACCATTTTTATTAACATCTCTCCCTCTGTTTTTTCAATTTTATTTATGTTGTTTATTTTTAGAATCTAAAATTCTGTGTATATGTGTTTTTTATTTAGAAAATAAACGGTGTTCGTGGCAAATTGTCGTTGTGCAAAAGAGCAAGAGATAACACTGAAAAGTAAGTCAGTTATTAGAATGAATGAATTATGGTTTATATGCTTTTTTTCCTAAAATTTGATATAGAACAGAACAGAACAGAATAAATTACATTGAGAAGGTCTCTTGTTGTTTTGGTGTAAACAATCGCCTGAGGTTCTAAGAAGCATGTAGAGAATAGAAGACCCTTTTGCATCTTGAATTGATGCAAGTCAGGAGTCTAGTGTAGAGCTAGAAGGATTGGATACATCGAACAAAGAATGATTCCCATTATTAATTAATTTGATATATATACTATAGTTTTGTGATTCTCAGAAAAATGCAGTTTTGGTACTTTGTTTTAGAGTATTTTGTTACTGTATGCAAAATTTATAAGTAATCGCGCTTCCTTGTTATAAAGAATCTCTTTTAATTTGATGATATTTATTTTAAGATTTTTCAAGTTTTTCCTATCTATAACCCAGCCACCTTGCACTTTAATCTTTACATTTTGCTGGTAAAATTGAGACTGATGAATCTTTAGCTTTTCCTTTCTCTTTGAGTCCAAGTCTTGAATGAAATGGCCCTACGAATCTATTCTGTCAACAGAACATAAAACCTGGGAGAAATTTTTTTAAATACGTTGAGATCATTTTTTTGGTATGTATACTGGAAATGTTATTAGTTTCATCCCATTGTATTTTATTTCTGAAGAACCAGGCATGCTTGCTAATTGTCTTGTATTAAATCTATTTAGTGAGGACAAATAATTTGGTGGTGATCCATGATTACCGATGCTGAATTTCTTAACAATTATGGATTTTTTTTTTTTTTTTTTTTTTTTTTTTCATATGGTAATAGGTCTATTTAATGAGGAAAATTAGTTTGGTGATGCATTCCATCATCACTGAAGTGATATTGAATTTTGTAAATTACAAGTTTTGTTCACTTCAGTCTATGAACATGATATATATTATGCTATTAACCTTGCCATTACAAGCCATCAAAAATAAAACAGATGTGCAATTGATTTGATTCTCTAAAATTCTTTCAGCCTCCTGTGGACTCATTGAAATTTGAAAAGATGTCTTCCAAAAAGTGGCGGGGAAGTTTAACTGAGAAAACGTTGTCTCCCGAAGAACAGCATGCCAAGGTATTATTTGACTTTAATTTTCAATTTATTGTTGTTTACTCTGCTGTAGTACTCATGAATTGGAAACCTGCTGTTGAAGCAGTGAATAGTGGATATCACTGCAAAAATGCAAACCTCTCCATTTATCTTTTACATATCACACTTGGGAATCAAAATAAAAAATTGGGGCAGTTTAATAACAGTGTTGCTTCTTGGGTGTCTTATGGATTTGGCCATAACTATGTCTCAACTGGTTTTCCATATTAAACTATCGTCATTAGATTAAGCCCTCCTTAGTTCAGGATTAGACAATATGGCTGAGTTTCATGTTGTCATGGCCATGCATGTTTATCTTGTTCCACGAGTGTTTCATTTGTGATTAGCTTCTTGGTCTGCGGTTTTCTTCCTAATGTGATTATTTGGTTTGTGAGAGTTGGCCATTCAGTATCCCTCTACCTCTTGTCACTTCCAACTTGAAATTCTCATAAGTGCTCTAATTGGTCTCCATTGCACATCGCCAACCATCTTAAGCAACTCTCCCTTATCGTTTCACCAATAAGAGGCACCCTTATCTTTGAACAAAGAACTTCATTCTTTATGTTATCTTTCCTAGTATTCCCACCCAACCGTTTAATCTTCTCATTTCAGCTACATTCATCTTGTGCTTATGTTGCTTCCTAACAACCCAACATTTTGTATCATAGAACATAGTTTTATAGCAACCCCATAGAATTTTCCTTCTTAGCAGGTATTCCACAATCACTCAATACTTCTTATGCACTTCTCCACTTTACCCATTCTATTCTTTTCTATAAGCTACATCTTCCATATCCCTATCCTTATGGATTATTGATATTAAAAGAAAATAATATATATGTATATACACACACCCCAAAAGTAGTCATTCTTTGACCTCTCTTGACTATCATGTTTTACTAACCCTCCATTCCTAGTTTTTATTTTATCAAACATTCACTCTCCATAAACTCATTTTTAGTCCTACTTAGTATAAAACTTCTAAAGTCTAAAAATTCCCTCCAAACTTCCAACTTAGCCTGAACTCCCATTTTAGTATCATCTACTAAAATGATATCATTTGCAAAAGGCATACAACAGTCAACATGGGACCTCATCCTGAATTGATCTTGTAATTTCACACATAGATAACCTTTCTTCATTTAGAAATGTTAAACAATTCAGACACAAAAACCATTACCTTGCATATCTGGTAGGCTGTCAACGGCTGCTGGAGGCAAGGCATTCTAGTTTTCCCAAGACTGACTCCTATGCAAGGAATAATGATTGCCTAGACCATCTAGGTTTTTGTGCTATAGATTGAAGCTTGTTTTCAAGAATTTTTTTATTATGCCTCCTTCCTTATAATTAGCTCATATATGTTTGTTTATGCTTAAATTGAATTTCAAACGTTGCATCATGGACTTCAATTTCTCTTTCACCATGGAGGAAGGTAGAAATAATATCTTAGCATGATAAATGAATTAGTGAGAAAAAAATATTTTGTGAGGGAATAGGTGAAGTCAGAAATAATTGTTTCTCTTTCTCCTTCAGATCAATGAAATCAGAAAAATGATTGGTCCAATTGCCGATAAGCTTCCAACTCTGTGTTCGGATGCATCAATATTGAGGTTTCTTAGAGCTCGAAACTGGAATACAAAGAAGGCAGTGAAGATGTTGAAAGAAGCCTTGAAATGGAGGCTCGAGTACAAGCCAGAGAAGATCCGATGGGTATTCATGTGTTCTATAATTTTCTGTTTTGGTTTAAAGGGTACATTTATGTATCATCCACTCTATCTTAAAAACTTATGCATCGTCTTTAAACACTAAAACAGATTATTATACATCCAAAAAAATGCTATAAGATCCAACTGAGTATTATAAATGTGTCATGAGGAGACTCTTCATGCACATATCTTGCAGAGCTGCTACTTGTCATAACAAAACTAGTAGGATCAGTTCAGTAGGGTTGCCCCTTCCCTGTCCTTCCCTCCCTCTCATTTTTCATTCTGGTGTATAAGTAAATGGTTTTGGATGATGTATGGCATTGCATGTGGAGCGTCGGGGGGAGGTGGCTTGGGGACTAGCACTTAGGGATAGCAGCTTGGGTTTCCTGATGGGGATTTCACAATTGAGCTTATGATGCTGCTATTGGGTGGATTTGGTGGACTGGTCATGGGGGTTTTGTGCAATTTGAGTGTTGGCTGACTGTAGGGGTGTGTGGATTTTGGTGCGGCAATGCTTGGGCTGGAAATTGGGACCTGGTGGCTGTGGGGTATTGTTTGTGGTTTTTTATGACTGAATTCACATGGGGGCTGTGCACACTGAATCTATCCTCAATGATGATGACAGTCTTTTTCCCTTTTTCCTGGATTGTTCTATTCACATTCAAGGTGGAATGTGGTGGTTTGATTGTTGTTGTGGTTGAGGTTTGGGGCTGAAAGGGTGACCCGGGTGGTGAGATCTGGGTAGCTTGGGGTGATTTCAGGTTTTTGGGCATGGGTTCAAATTGGTTTATATCATATCATTGTTGTTGGTGATGTTGTCCTGGTTGGTGGTGTTGGAGAGAGGTGAGTAATGGATCAATGTTTGATTTGATACCAAATTTGATGCAGGACAATAAACTCTAAATTGGCTGATGTCATATTTTTTTGGTAACAATGTCTTCATTGTTGGTGTTGGAGAGAGGTGGCTAATGGATTGATGTAGAACAAGAAGATTGGTATTGGATTTGATGCAGGACAATAAGTTCTAGAGGAGACTTACATTTGAAAAAATAAAGGAAGAATAAAACAAAGGGATGGAAGTTACGAATCAACACCTAGGGTTTGCTTGAAAAAGAAAAATAGAACCTAGAAATCAGTATCTAGGGCTGTTTGGAATTAGCACTAAGCATGATAGAAACCCAGGAATCAACACCTAAGCTTGCTTGGAATCAATTGAATGGAAATGCAACTCCCAAATTGGACACCTTTTACTCCATGTCTCCATCCCCTACAGCTTTGCTCCTCTAAATGTTGATGAGTTATGACCTAAGAAGCACTAACACTCCAAAATCTCCATTGTGTTTATATTAAACATGTGTACGCATCTGACACACCAAGGACACTCCTACATGCGTGTCCTCATTGTGTTGGGAGAAAAAAAAAAATTTCAAAAAATTTCTTTGATTTTGGATATGTTTTGTAAGATTATGATATTTATTTTTGAAATTTTAAAATAAACATAAAATATGCATATAAATAAACAAACTATACCCAAAAATATATTTATTAATGGTTGTGTCTCCACACAGTGTTGTGTCCTAATTTCTTAAGAATTGCCATATCCATGTCGTGTTGTGTCTATGTCAATATCACATTTTCATGCTTCTTAGGTTATGACCACATCAAGGGGTAGATGGTATGATTTGGAATTGGACAAATTGCTGAAAGAATTGTTTTTATTTATTTATTTAGGGGGGGGGAGGGGGGGGTGATTTTGGCATGTATTTTAAGTAAGAATTTGTAACTCCGTATTTTTTTTCTTCGTTTTTGTGCTTCATCCATTTTAGAGTTTGATTTTACCTAATATGTTGTGAGTGATTGGGCGATGCCACTTATGCACTAGTGTTACTCTCCCAGATGCACTTGCAAATTAGAATAGTATATAAGCTTTGTTGCCCATTATGTGCTTATTGGAGGTGGTATTATTAATGCTTTTAGGAGGATGTTGCTCATGAAGCTGAGACAGGAAAAATATACAGAGCTAATTACTTTGACAAGCTTGGGAGGACTGTTCTTGTCATGCGACCTGGTTGTCAGGTAGTTTAAATAGCATGACAGGAATTCTCGGACATCTGTGTTAGTGTTATTGTTGTTTCTCTTTTTCTTTCTCATTTTGGCCTCTACAGTTGAATGTATCTTGTTCTATTTGATTGCACCTTTTTCTTTTACCATGTCAGAATACAAACTCAACAAGTGGGCAGATCAGGTACCTGGTTTATTGTATGGAAAATGCCATACTAAGCCTGAACTCAGATCAGGAGCAGATGGTGTGGCTAATTGATTTTCAAGGGTGGAAAACATCAAGCATATCAATTAAGGTGACTCGGGAAACAGCTCATATCCTGCAGGATTTTTACCCCGAGAGACTGGGACTTGGAATTCTCTATAATCCACCAAAAGTATTTGAGTCTTTTTGGACGGTATGTCATGATGTACCTCCTTTTTTTTTTATCATTTCAATTGCTTCTAAGCTGTCGGTCTTAGCTATATGTTTATATTGAAAGCTGAACATCTGACTCTTTTCGTCTATTTACCATGCAAAAAGGGAAAGTTCTAGACTCTTTATGTATTTATTATTTGGATGAGTTTGTTTTTAACTTCAACTTTTGTGCTTCTTAATGATTCTCAAGCTTAAGAGAAATCCCTTACCATATCAGAAATAAAGCAATGGGTTAGTTTTCATGTATATGCACATACTCTAATTTTTTTTATTTAAGAAACAATACTGAAATAAGTACCAGATTGTTAGAGGAAAGTCTTCTGATTTATAAGCTAAAAGATAATATGTGAGTATGGCATTAGCATGAGCATTTGTAGGAAAGAATAGTTTTATTTATTCAGTGGAAAAGTGAAAAGATATTATAGTTTGCAACTGGTTGGTGGACGATCTTATTTCTAGTAATGCGATGATGAAATCAGGAAAATAACTTTCAAGTAGGGATGGCATGCTTTATTATGGTTCTCAACTTTTTGGTTGGGAGGATTGTCAGGTTTGTTTATAACATTTTGTTTAACATTTGAAGAGGATAAGGATCTACTGTTTGAAATTTACATGGAATGGTCAGGAAAGAAGAGACTTTGAATCCAAGGTTTACTTGAGCTTTCAATGATAGAGAGTTGAGAATATGATTTCTTTGCTTAGCTGTGTTAGGAGCTTTTTCCCACATTATTGCTAAGAGAAACTGTAAAGATGCTCCTTGTGTGCAAATTGGTGCATCATGGTAAAGTTTATCAAGGGGACAATGATCCTTGTGCAAAACATTTAAAGCATTACAGACAGGCTATCAGTTTTTTGCTGGTTTGTTTATTTGAATATTTTAAAAAATTGTAGAAGTCAAGGATTTGTTGGTAATTTTTTATTTGATGACTCAAGCTATTGTAGTGGTCCACAGGTCTTTTCTCTAGTTGCATTTGATTGCTTATGGTTGGTTGTTAGAACTTAGAACCTATAAGCTTGAATTTAGTGAACTGGTGTTGTATGTGTAACTTCAGTGAGGAAACAGCTGATATATTCCATTTCATTGGTTAGATGCTCATGAGTTGCAACTTTTGTCTTCTATAATTAATTTGTACTTTGGTTGGAAAGGATCGTTTGGGCAATTTAAAGCATAGCTTGGTGTATCACAACTTTCTCTTTCTAATGTGGATCAATAGGGGGGGAGGAATATCTATTTCAATGCTGTTGAGCTTTATACTCTTGAGGTTAAAAAAAATATGTTATGGAACTTGTATGACTGGATGTGAGCTTATAGTGGTGTCCATGATTTTTTTTTTTTTTTTTTTTTCCCCTTGAAATTCTAGACCATGAATTCCTTTTTACATTTTCAAATGTACTATTTGTATGCTTCTTGTATTTATAATGATTTAATAAATTTTTTACTTCTTCGTTTCCTATGCTTAACTTGATTTCTAAAGAAAGCCATCATTTGGATTTCAATATCATCAACTTACTTTACTGCATGAAATTTAAAAAACTAATGAATTTCCCTTTGAAATAGATGGTAAAACCTTTTATTGAGCCCAAAACCTTCAAGAAAGTGAAGTTTGTCTACTCCAACCCTGAGAGCCTGAAGATAATGGAAGAGTTCTTTGACCTTGACAAGTTGGAATCAGCATTTGGTGGGCGAAACTCAGATGGCTTTAACTACCAAGCTTATGCTCAAAGAATGAGGGAAGACGACAAGAAAATTTCCGACTTGATTAACCCTAGTTCATCATTTCCTTCTTTATCATCTGTTTTGACCGAATCACTGCAATCAGACTCGTTGGTTTCTGATCATGGTTGTGAGGCCTCTGATGAAGTGGGTTCATCATCTGCTGATGAAGCAGCTTCTTCGAACTTGGAGGATGTTGATGAGAAAATACAAGGCCAGCCATCTAGCTGCAAAGATGTTGCAAATGATGATGCCTTGAAGCAGCCAATTAGTAATTAAAATTTGCAATTTTTTTTCTATTAAATTCCAACTTATATGGTTACTCCTAAATAGAATGGTAGCATGAATCCAAAATTCAGTGATATTTTTCATTTTCTCAGTCCGAAAGCAAATACTGCAGTTAGGACATTTCACTTTTTTCTTTTTTTTCTTTTTTTTTAATATTCTTGTACAGTTACAAGCGGCTATGTAAGGCTAAGAATAATGATGTTTTTATAATCCATATTCAATTTTTGAAGTGTATTCTAGCTTGCTCTATACTAATTTGATATGCAGGAAGTATTGATTAACATTGAGATAATTGCTAAACGGGTATAAATCATGAGGTCTTGCACAAAAATCTATCTTTATTGAATGTTCCTTCATCCTGCCTTGCAAAGATTATTACGAGGAGGGGGGAAGAAAATTGGTCTCTTTAATGAAATTGTTAGGTTCTAAATATTTAGGAATAAATGTTTAGGTTATAATTTTATGTAAGTTGGCAAACCGAGAACAAAAACATGTCTAGTTTAAATGTTAAACATTGCTCATGATGATTTAAATCAAGATTCAAGAATAGTTAAGCTGTAAAAAGAAGAATTGAAAATTTGCAAGGCTCAATCGATCCAAAGATAGGCTTGACCGATCGAAGATCATATTTTGCATAATTTTATTTAGGCCCAAAGCCTGCGAAAACACTTAGGATTTGTGTCCAACACTACCTAGTATAAAAGGAAAACCCTAAGTATGTTTCAGTAGTTCTTGGAAGTCTTGTGAGTTATTCTTGGGAGATTTGTGAGGTTTTTGTTGCCTTCTAACTCAATAAGCCTCTATTGGAAAGAAGATCCATATACAAGAATTGGTGGAGATAAGTTGTTGCATACAAGATCATACATAGCTGATAATTTAAAGCTTTGAGTGGGATCTCAAAGTCACAAACATGGGTGTTTGTGTTCAGCAAAATTAGATAGAAGAGTTCGTGGATTCGAAACTATGTGTTGTCACATGAGTAAGTACTACTAAAGATAGTTTTAAATTTACGGGAAAATCTGTTATAAAACTTCCATTTTATCATAATGAATTTTTTGCCTTAAGAATAGTTTAGATTAAATCCTCTCCAGGTTTTTTACCTTAAAACTGTTGGTTTCATTGGTTTTCTCGAGTCATCATATCGCTATCTTCTTTACTTTTCTGCACTTAGTAAAATGATTGTATGTGTTTAACCCATATCTGAGTAATAAACCTAAGTAACAACTTGGTTAATTAATTAAGTTAAACAATCTAAGTATACAAGGGTCTAAATGAACTAACAAGTGGTATCAGAGCAGGTTAGCTCTTGATTAGGTAGTTTTACCTTAAGTTGATCCTTGACCCCTACTGTCATGGAACATGGTCACTCACTAGTGATCCCTCTCCACTTTGATGGGAATAACTATGCCTACTAGAAGGTGAGGATGAAAGCCTTCCTAAAATATCTGGATGAAAGGGTGTGGATGCCTGTGGAAAGTAGTTGGGAAAGACCTGCCACTCCTATGGCTCAATGAACTGATGCTCAAAAGGAAGCAACTAGCTTTAATAGAAAGGCTATGAATGTGATATTCAATGTTGTTTCTATAGAAGAATTCAAAAGGATTTCTAATGTGGAGATAGCCTATACTGCTTGGAATATCCTGCAAACTGTGCATGAAGGTACCAAGGCAATAAAAATTAATAAACTGCAATAGTTGACTTCTAGGTTTAGAAGCATTAGAATGGCAGATGATAAGACTTTTGATGAGTTCTATGCCAAACTGAATGACATAGTAAACTCAGCTTTTAATCTAGGTGAAGTATATAAGTAGCTTAAGATAGTCAGGAAAATCTTAAGATCTTTAATTGAAGACTTTAGACCCAAAGTTACTGCCATAACTGAGAACAAGGATGTGGACACCAGCCCTGTTGATGAATTTGTAGGATCCCTTCAATCTTATGAGTCTAGCCTACCTAAGACTAACAAGTCAAAATTCATGGCCTTGAAATCTATAGATGATGTAGATGATTGTGAGTTTGATAATGAGATCACATCTACAGAGATTGCTTACCTTGCCAAAAATTTTCAAAATTTTTTGAGAAACAATCATAGAAGGGCAAGAAATCGAAATAGTGCTGACCCTAAGAATGTGAAGAAGAATGAACCAACTAAAAACAACTTTTCTGAAAAATCCAAAGATAAAGTTGTTCAATCTTGTAACAATTTTTTAGGCCAACAATGTTTTGGTTGTCAAGGGTATGGACATGTAAGGTCTGAATGTCCCGCATACTTGAAATCAAAGGGTAAAGTTATGACTGTTACTCTTAGTGATGATGAAGAATCTGGTTACAAGTCTGAAAGTGATTAAGAAGGAAATTTCATAACTTTCACTGCTACTGCTGTAGTTGGTGAACCTAAAATTGTTAAGGAGAACCCTTTTAATGGGGAACTTTTTGAGAATGCTGACTTGAAAGAAACTTACAACAAGCTATACTAGATTGCAGCAAAAGATGCAATGAATGTTGACCTAGGATTGAAAAAGATAGACACTCTTGAACATGAAAAGAAAAATCTTTTGGTCAAACTGTATGATGCTAATGAACTTTTAATTGTTGTTAAGATTGAGAACATGTCCTTGATTGAAAAAAATTAAATGTTTAGAATGTGAATTACTTGTTGCTAGAGAACAAATTGGTAGGACTTCTAGTTCTAAACTTGATAACATGCTGAGTGTTTAAAAATCTGTATCTAATAAGACTAGGTTAGGCTATGTTGAGAGTGGTTTGTCTTCTGTGGTGACTCCCACCAAGTTTGTTCCTTCTATGTATATGCCTAAACTTGAAGTTAGGATTCATAAGGAAGAGGTCCTAGCTACTAGGAAAGTTAGGGTAGATCTAAGTGACACCAAACTCAAGAAATCTACTCATCCTGTAGGTAAGAAATAGCACAAGCCTCAATGGTTTTGTCACTTCTGTGGTAGAGCAGGGCATACTCACCCAAACTGCTTCAAGTTGCAAGCTAGCAAGCAAGCAACTAAACCAAAAATGTCTATGCCAAAAGCACAAGATCTCATGACATTTATTCATGAATTGGTAAAAGCTCTTAACCTCTATGCCAATACTAGAGTAAATCAAAAATCTCATTTGTGTAGAAACTCCAACTTCAGGTCTGCATCTAAGAAAGTGTGGATGCAAAAGACTCACCATAAATGAGTCTATTTGACATGGTCCTCATGCTTAAACTCTCGATCCTTTGGACAAAATATTTTTGCTTAGGATTTTATTTTCTACATTTCATTCATACATTTCATTCTAAGGTTGTTTGGGATGTCTTTAAGTTTTTTTTTTTTTTTAATTTAAAAAAATAGAAAATTCAAAAAAGAAAATCTAAAAAAAATTGTATTGCACATCACCAAGTGTGTAATTAAGGTTGACCAATAAAATTTACATTTCATTTTTGTGTACCTTAGCATTGATGAGCTACCTTTTGCACTTTGGTAGTTTGCGTTATGTAGTGCTTAATTGTATGAGTTATTTATAGACTTTGAACAAACAATCTTGATTTTGATGTCACATATTTTGATCGTAAGAACTAGAAAATTCTAGGAGAAATGCATAAATAATCATCTCGCCACTGTTACTCACCAATCATGAACACTAGTGTGCAAATCATAAAAGCCGTACTCAGTAAGGTGTAGTACTTACACAGTAAGATAAAACGAGGTGTTATTAAAAAAATGTGTGTAACAATGGTATTTCTTTTCTATCTTCTATATGCCCATGTATGATTTCTTTGATTGTGCTTAAGAGAGAAAAAAAGGAAATCAAAAGAAAAGGAAAAGGCAAAAAGAATCAAAATTCTTTTACATGATTGCAAGCATGTTTTCTAGGAGATGTGAGAGTTATATGATGTAACTCTTTAGGTGATAGTCACTTTCAAACTTATGTAATTGATGATGTAGAAAAATTGTTCAATTGCTATCTATACATCACATTTTCCACACTATGTACACGTACTAGTTGCACACACTACATGCAAATCAATGCTAAATTATGTACAAATGATTGTGTGTTGACTAATTTGGCCATCTCTGATAACTCATAAAGTGATGTATAATAATTTGGCGTAAATGCACTTTTAGTCCCTACATTTTGACTTTTTTTCCATTTTAGTCCCTACATTTTATTTTTAGGTGATAGTCACTTTCAAACTTATGTAATTGATGATGTAGAAAAATTGTTCAATTGCTATCTATACATCACATTTTCCACACTATGTACACGTACTAGTTGCACACACTACACGCAAATCAATGCTAAATTCTGTACAAATGATTGTGTGTTGACTAATTTGGCCATCTCTGATTACTCATAAAGTGATGTATAATAATTTGGCGTAAATGCACTTTTAGTCCCTACATTTTGACTTTTTTTCCATTTTAGTCCCTACATTTTATTTTTACTACTTTTAGTCCCTAAACCAATTAACGCAGGACATTTAAGTCCTTGAAACACCATTCCGTCACCAAACTAACGCAGAAAGCTGATGTGGCTGATAGATCAATAAAATAATGATTTTTTTTACACATAGATCAATAAAAAAAGGACTTAATTAAAAAAATGAAGTGATATGAGAAAAAAAAAAACGTTTTGACTGGCTTAAAAAACACTCTGTTTCAAGACCAAGAAACAGAGAATAGCTCCTAACATGAAAGGCAATTTACCCCACCCTTTAAAACAGTAGGTAGATGATAAATTAATTGACCTTTTTAACATGTAGATCAATTTAAAAGCCAACTTACTAAACGAAAAAGGTTGATTGACTATTTTGTGAGTTTACTGATCAAGTCCAATGATTGAAATAAATAGTTAAAACGCTTAATAGTAATAAACGTCAAGTACAACAAAACACAAGTTCGTCTACAAATATAAATGGATAGTAATTAATATAACCAACAAATATTTGGAAAATAACAAAATAACTATAGGTATTTTTTGGGCAGGCCGGGGGGGAGGAGGGGGGGACTGCCCCCCCTCGACCCCCTGGCTCCGCCCCTGCTCTACATATAAGGTCGACATAACTCTTCCCTCTTTGTCTACCCAAATTTCAGTCTCAGACAGGTCCAAAACTAGGAAAAGTAAGGACTTCAATCTTGTAGCGTGCAAGAAAAATCAATCAGATGTGAAACTAAAAAACTAGAGGTTTTAATCTTATCATCTTCCATTGTTCAATAACTAAGCTAGCCACAAAAGAAAATGTGTTCTTGCAAATAGAAAGGGATACCTGAGAAGCCATATTGTCCTCATTAGGCAATGACATGATTCTTAAAAGCAGAGCTACTAGTTCCAATATGATGCCCACGAAGAACTTCAATTAAAGCCAAAAACACTTCGCCATATTGCAGCAAATAGAAGACAATATTAACAATGCAATCAATTATTTGACACAAGCAGCTGATATTGAAGGTTAGAAAGATAAGTAAAAGATTCTACTGTTTTGCTAAATGTAATACTAAGATTTTATTAAGTACGAAAGAGATTTTAGCCCAAGTGCAAGGATGATGTATACAAGATATAATAAGTAGAAAGAAAGACTAATATCAAAATTGCACATAGAACTCAGAATTATCCAGAGATATAAACAAAGAAAAGCAAAGTCACCAAATCCAAATCATTAGGTAAAAGCCTTTGCCATAAATCATTAGGTAAAACTTCACCCCCTGTTTCATATATTCCAAAACAGAGTTCAACCATTCACCCAAATGGCCCCCTCATCTGACCAAGATTCCACGACACCCACGCCAACCGACCCGGACCTCTAGCTCTCACTATCACCAATGAGAAGTCCTCATCACCCATCCCTCAATCCCATGCCCATGCAACTCTCCCCTCCCCACAACCACCTACTCCCTCTGGACCATCTCAACCAATTGATGAGTTGCCTCTCCATCAAAACTACCAACGACGAGGAAGTGACCTATGTCCGAATTCCTATCCATCCACGGACTTTGGTTGCTTGGAACCAAATGACCAAAACTCCCAGTTTACCATTTCAGCTAGACTCATCCACTCACTGCCGTCACAAGAGGAATTTCAAGGGACATGCACAAGCCTGACGAGCTTCATGCCAAATTGCTTGGTAAGTGCTTCACATGAGCTTTTCCCATTATTTTATTGATCCATATGTTAAAAAAAAAAAAAAAAAAAAAAAAAAAATCATTATTTTATTGATCCATTAGCCACATTAGCTTTTCCCGTTAGTTTGGTGACGGAATAGTGCTTCAAGGACTTAAATGTCCCGCGTTAATTGGTGTTAGGAACTAAAAGTGGTAAAAATAAAATGTAGGTACTAAAATGGACAAAAGTCAAAATGTAGAGACTAAAAGTGCATTTACGCCTAATAATTTTTCTTTGGTTTGAGTTGAATTTGAAGAAAAGAGTTTTAAAAGTTATTGAATCAATTGAGTTTTGCCTCTTTTGTGTGAAAATTTGAGAGAAAAATGCTTTTAAAAACTTCTGGAAGTGCTCATGTGCATTACATATCATAAAAACTGGTTTTCAGCAAAATTTCTAGGTGTTTAAAATCTTAAAATTTTTTCATTGGTTCGATCGATCAAAGTTGATCCTCAACCGATCAAAAATGTTCAGTTTTTAGGCCAAAAGTCTCTATCTCTCTCGATTCCTATTCGATTACTCTTCGATTAGTTGAAAATTTTTAAAACACCCTTTCAATTGCTGCTCAATTCCTCTCAATCGATAAAAATTTGAAATTTCAAATTTTTAAGAGTTTGACAGATAAGTTTTTGCCTTATTCTCTTCTTTTCTTCGATTCCTCTCAATCCCATCTTAGAAAAAAAAAATGTCTTTTTTGAGTTAAAACTTCAAGGGTTTTCTTCTACATATTAGGTATGACTCTTTTACCCTTTTCTTTTTGATGAAATTACATACATTTCATGCATAAATCTTTCAAATTTATGAAATTTTCAAGCTTGAGAAATTTTGGGTTTTTGAGTGTTCTTTTTAAATGATCATTGGGTTTTTGTCTAAGCATGATATATACATGATTCCTCTACTTTAATTTGAAAATATTCATGGATTGTGAAAAGTTTCGAAGTTAGGGTTCATGCGTTTTCGAGAAATTTGGGGATTTTGTTCAATTGAGTAAAATTGGGTAAAACTGACCATTGCTATTGATTAATTGTTTGATTATAACATTTTTTTTAACTTGTTGTGATAATCAATTTGTCAATTTGTGTGTTTTTGAAAAATTAGGGTTTATGTTCTTCATAAATTGGGGATTTTTCATAAAATTTGATTTTTTTGGATTAATTTTTCAAAATTGTGAAAATTTGAACACCTCAATGCATTAGTTCATGCATCATTTGAGTCTGTGTTTCATGCATTATGTAGATTTTAAATATTGCATATATATCTTGTTCATCTCTCTTTCTAATGCAGTCTGCCCTTAGTTTTGTGTTTCTATTTTGTTTTCCCCTCTCTTTAGATCTTAGCAATGGCCCAAAAGAGTTGTAAGGTCCACTTCTACCTCTAATGAGGGTTTTGATCGAATTAGGTTTTGTACTCTCCAAAATGCTCAAAATTTTGGGACATTGGTAAAATATAGGTCTATCTGTGGTGAAAAGCAGATTAACCTAGATATGTTAGACTCTTCTGTCAAACACAATCTAGAGTTTAGAAATTAGTTACCTTTGTGTTCCAATCTTATACCCCCTCATGCTGCCTTGATTAGAGAAGTCTACTCAAATCTCTCTACCCATTCTACTTCATCTGGTGGTCATTACTTGACTACTTGGATTTAAGGTGAAGAATTTTAGATTACGAAACAGATAGTATCTAAAACTCTTTCAATGCCTCTTGTTCAGAGACCTACTTACCCATACACTGAGTCTCCTTCCTTGGATGATGTCATGTCTTTTCTCTGTGGAAGAGCTGTCACTTGGGGATCTGAGCCTAGACTCCATTCTTGTGAGTTAGCTGAGGTTAACTATTTGTTGTTTAGGATAGCATGCCATAACATCTTTTCTATTTCTCATGTGCATACCATTCCTATAGATAGGTGTATCTTTTTGTACGCTCTCATCATTGGTGATTCCATTTGCTTTCCATCTCTCTTTATTCAAACCATTGATGAGGTACATAGGATCAAATCTAGGAAACAACATCTATTCTTTCTAGTATTTATCCTTAGGATCTTAGACTACTTAGATTTAGAGCATTTTCCTTCCCTAGATTTGGTTCATCTCACTACACCTATAGGAGCTACCTTTCTCAAACACCGTTTTGCACAGAAGAAGACTATTGAACCAAGTGCTGGTACAACAAAGAGACCGAGAGTAGAGTCTACAACTGAGGATGTTCCTACTGATCCTCCTACTGAGGAAGTACCTATTGACCCCACAATTGCTATTCTTAAAGATGATGATGAGGATGATGCTAATTTGGATGCTGATGTTGGCAGTCCTTCTAGCACCCCTCATTCTCTTTATGAAATGATGGAGACATTTATGATGACTTAGGTAGCTCAAGCACAATTATTAGATGACCTTATATCAGATGTAGCTGCCTTAAAAGTTGATTTTGCTGAGTATAGGAGATCTTTTCCACCTCCTCCACTCTCGGATTCTTGATGGTTGCCTATGGCAAGGTGTAACGAAAAGGGAGAGTAGATTTGTGAGCTCTTATACTTAGGGGAAAGAAGTTTTTGTATCTAGGGGGAGTTGTTTCTGTTTTTTTTTTTTTTTTTTGGTTATGTACTTGTTTCACAAACTGTGATTATTCTTATTGATACTATGATTATTCTCTTGGATATCTTGTGTTTAATTTGCTTTGTGAAATCAAGTTTAAATTATTTTTCATACTGTATTTTCTACACATGCATTTATGGTTTCTTTTCAGTATTTCAGGAATTTACAGGTTAATTCTTTCATTATGCTGCTACCTATTCTTGCAACTTATAGATAGTAGATTTTGATTGAATTGTAGTAGGACAATAACAGGTATTGAGTTAGTTCTTGAATTGAGCAATTCATGTTTATGTATGTTTTATCATGGATTGCCAAGGGGGGAGATTATTAGGTTCTAAATATTCAAGAATAAATGTTTAGGTTCTAATTTTATGTAAGTTGGCAAATCGAGAACAAAAACATGTCTAGTTTAAGTGTTAGACATTGTTCATGATGATTCAAGTCAAGATTTAAGAACAATCAAGCTGCAGGAAGAAGAATTCAAAATCTGCAAGGCTAAACCAATTGAAGATCGTATTCTATAGAATTTTATTCAAGCCCAAAGCCTGCAAAATTTTTTAGGGTTTGTGTCTAACACTACCTAGTATAAAAGGAAAACCCTAAATACGTTTCAATAATTCTTGATAGTCTTGTGAGTTACTCTTGTGAGATTTGTGAGGTTTATGTAGCATTTTAACTCAACAAGCCTCTATCAAAAAGAAGATCCATATACAAGAACTTGTGGAGATAAGTTGCTGCATACAAGATCATACATAGCTGATGATTTAAAGTTTTGAGTGGGATCTTAAAGTCACAAATGTGGATGTTTCTGTTCAGCAAATTCAAATAGAAGAGTTCGTGGATTTAGAGTTGCGTGTGGCCACGTAAGTAAGTACTACAAGAGGTAGCTTTAGATTTAGGGAAAAATCTATTGTAAAACTTGCATTTTATCATAGTGAATTTGTTCTCTTGAGGATAATTTAGGTTAAATCCTCCCCAAGTTTTTTACCTTAAAGATGTTGATTTTATTAGTTTTCTTGAGTCATCATATTACTGTCTTCTTTACTTTTTCGCATTTAGTGATATGATTTATGTGTTTAACCTAGATCTAAATAATAAACCTAAGTAACAACTTGGTTAATTAATTAGGTTAAACAATCTAAGTATACATGGGTCTATATGAACTAACAGAAATAGAACATAACATAGTGATGCTTAAATCCTCTTTGTAGAGAATGTTGATGGTGGGTATAAGAAGCAGTTCTTCAAATTGAATGAGCTTTAGATTGTAAAATTCATTAAGGAATCTATTGCACATTATTATACCCAATGTCCATGACCTTAGCTTATGATCTAGGGTTGTGAGAGCTATGTTGTGCCATTGTGTAACTGTGTTTTGAATTGTGATAATTATATATGTTGCTAGCTATGAGAGCCTAGCTTAAGTCTATGCATTTTAGATTTTCATAATAAATTCTATTGCCTTCGCCATTGTTAACATTACTCATATGCTTACCCCCTTTTTTTCAAGCAAAACCTACTACCTTATTTTTATGTCTATGTCTAAGAAGTAGATCATTAGCAACTTCAAATATATATGTTGATGAATATATGGCAACAGAAAGGATCATTAAATCAAAATATACATTATGATAGAATAATAGAGGGAAAAAAATAGTGATATATTGATTTTAAAGTTTATAAATTGACATGTCAACAATCACTAAAATATCGAAATAAATTTATTTCTTTGGTTTTTATTCTTCACCATGTATGGCAAGTTAATATTGTAACTAAATTAGTTATATTCACTTCATAAATTTCTCATTTAAATTTCAATGTATTTATTGTGGGTACCCGAGAATCAAGGATGAAGTTGAAAAGTTGCAGTATAAGTGTGGGGATGCCGTGGTCCACGGGCCCAAGGAGGGAAGTCACCCGAGGAGAGGAAGGAATGAGTCAAAGGACTCTGAGGCATTCCAAGTGGAAAGAAGGATATGAAGAGAAAGAATCAGTGATCATAAGGGAAGTTTCTAGTTTGCAGTAGCCTATTGCCTCCGCATTAAATGGAGGGTAACAGTTTTATCAACTACATTGACGAGGAAGTGACCTAAACAGTGTAAGTCACAGCTAAGCAGACTCCTTCCGCCACCTTCTTTAGATGTAGAAAGAGACAAGTATCATGAGACGAGGTTTGTTAGGTAATGATGGATGGTTGAGATATAAGGGAAGGAGAAGTATATAAGAAAATGAAGGTTTACAGAGAAAATGTCGAGACACAAGTACCAAGATATAGAGAAGAAACGAGAAGAACACTGAGAGGAAAGAGAGTGGACAATAACGTTTCTTAGGTAAATGTGGCCTCCTCGGGCCAGCTTGTAGTAAGAAAGTGGTTCATCCTGTTGATGCCCCATTTTGCAACCCTCATTTAACCTCACATGGAGGGTAAAAGGGTAATTTTACCTTGAAAATATGCATCTTGATTCTGATCATTAGATCCTTAATCTCGTTTCACCAAAATGATCTTAATGTTGTAACGATCAAATTGACTGGTCGTTAACCCTAATCGGACCACCAGATTGAAAGTTATCATCAAATCAAGTTTTAATGGTTGAAATACACTATCACAAATTGAGTCCGATTATATGTGATTATGAATAATTGATTTCAATTGATTATAAGTATAATCAATTTAAGATCGATGATGTATCATAATGATTGGTTAGGAATACATTTTATGGTAGAGTTGCACACATCTAATTAACTAGATAGTTAAACATTAATCATTCAATGAGTAATTTGTGCAATTATCTTTTAATTATGGTAAATTTGGAACTAATTTGGTCTGAAATGGGAGTAATTGGAGCCTATTAGTGTTAATTGGAAACTAATTTGGGACCTATTAATGCTAATTGTGCTGAAATTGTTTTCTAACAAATGACCTATGCTCACCATTTCGTTGATATCTCTCAGGCTATTTTGAATCTGTGAATGAGGTTAATTTTCCCAGAAACTAGACATCTGAAGCTTCAATTTGAGCACAAGAACGAGATAATTTCAATCAAAATTGAGTCAGATATGATTTTTCGAAATTGGCTCTACAGGCTGTTACAGCAGCTATAGGAAAACTGAATTTTGGATTGCTCCTCACTCCTACCAATCTTTCCATTTAATGCACCAGATTTCCCCAAATGCTAAAATGAGGTCTAGATTCATGATTCTTTATCAACCCTCATTAAATGACCTTCCATTCATATTTCCTCAACCACTACTATATAAACCCCCATCTCCTCCATTCCAAGACAAAAAAAAAAAAAAAAAAAAAAAAAAAAAAAAAACCCTCTCTTCTCCTCTCTTGAGTTCTAATGAAGTTGAGTAATCTTATCATATCTTGGTTTTCTTGAAACTCAAGGTACTGAGTGAGACTCACTTTCCCTTTCCAAACTCTTATTTTCCTCCACCCTTAGGACCTCCCTCAATAGTCTCCTCCTCCACCATATGAATCTTACATGAAGGTATAATCCCTTTCCCTAATTGTTTTTTGTGTTGACATGATGAGAGTTTAAGATTAAAACATGATAATAATTATTTAAATTCTCTTGAATATGTTTAAATGTTCTTAATTGTTCTTATATGTTCTTCACATATTCTTGGTTGTTCATCACATGTTCATGTATAACACTAATTTTAATCTTAAATCTACATAAAAAAATATGAAAAACATGTTTGTTTAATAATTCTTTCAAATCCTTGAATCTAGGATATCACCATCCACACACATTCACTAGAATTTATTTTTCAATCCAAATATCATGCTTAATAAATGGAATTAGGGTTTATCACATGCACACACGATGAATTCAACATGCAAATTGATGGATGACATATTGGATGATGTGATATGAATGTTGGCCACCATAGTCGAGAAGACCGGTTTCACCGAGTAAGGTGGGTGCCTAACACCTTCCCACCTTGTAACATAGCCTCCAAACTTAGATCAAGAGTTGATAGACCAATGCTTATCATTGTAATTTTCAATTTATAAATTGTAACTAGGAAACAAAACTATGTACTTTATATTAGATTATATCTAGGACCAAAGCCATGTAATTTTCTTATAATCAATGTAAATTCAATTGAAAATTAATAAAATGAGGAATTTTTCAATTTTGGTTTTCTTATTTATCCCAATAATTAAATAAGTGGTGACTCCATTGTAAAACCCTTAATCTAAAGGGGAAAACATAACTAGTCAAACCTCCATTTTGAGAGGCAATAACACGACTCCACCCATTCACGTGGGTTTGGCCCAATATCTTATAAAACGGGTCGGGGGCGTGGTCTCTTACACATCCATTTAATAATATCTGCCTTTTATTCCTTATTTTCCTCCTCGGGCGGAGCCCCCCTTTAGTTGTTTGTTACCTTCTCTTACAAATTCATTGTTTTGGGCCACGGTTGGACTGATCCAGCCACTATTTTAAATGGGTTTGGGCTGCTAGTTTTTCTAGTCCCTACATTTATTATATTGACATAAAGGGCTTACAAATACATGTTTACCTTTTTTATTACAAAAGCTCGTGACTTAACAATTTAAACTTAAGATTTTTTTTTTTCTTTAGGATAATTTGATAATTACAATTTAAGATTTTTTTTTTATTATTATTCACCTGTTATTTTCATGTAAATTTTGATTAAGGACTTAACATTATTAAAAGAAAGGGTCTCCCATTGTGAAAACGTAGATGCTCAGTAGCCATGAGGAGGAACCCATCTAGTGCCAAAACTCCAACCTTGAGATCCAAACATTTTGGTACAACGTAGCTTAGATTCGAACTTGTTCAAGCTAGATCTGGACTGATCCAACCCAAAATGGTTTTTAAGGGTAGCATGACTGTCACCCACACGGGGGACATAGCCCTACAACACCGACTTGAGATCCAATCCACATAGGGATTTTGAGAGCAGCATGATTGTCACCGACATGGGATACATAGCCCTACAAAGTCAACTTGAGATCTACATAGGGGACAAGGAAAAAACCCATAAGAGAGGTAGAAAAACCTTCATATACGGTGGAAAGAGGCTCATGTCTAGCAAATAGATGTTGACATGCATCGAGAGTTTATTTATTTATTAATTCAATAGTTACAATGGGGGAAGGAGGTGTTTAATTTTAGATATCTTGAAAACACTAGAATGTATCAATCAATTGAGTTATAAAGCTCTTAATACATGAAGAGAGAAAAAGAGAGAAGAAGAGAGAGGAGGGTTCAAAAATTATATGATTCGATATGAATATATAATTATATAGTATGAAATATGGTGTGAGTGGCTTACTGCTGGATTAGATTAGATCAAATTATAAAGCTTCCTACTTGGGATGGCCAGCCATAAAGGTGAGAGACAATAATCTGTAGTTTACAACCGCCAACTTGTGAAGAAAGCAAAGTTGAGAATAAATGTCCTTGCCCGAGGAAGTCATCATCATTCCCACGCCATACCAGTCACCACCCCCCATATATATAATTAACTATTTTAAGTTTTAACTAATAACTAAACCATCCCCATTGAGACTAATGTGCTCCATC
Source organism: Quercus robur (assembly GCF_932294415.1). Lineage (NCBI taxonomy): Eukaryota > Viridiplantae > Streptophyta > Magnoliopsida > Fagales > Fagaceae > Quercus > Quercus robur. The sequence continues at coordinate 34,113,981 of NC_065540.1, read as the reverse complement.
ATGCACACGTGTCATTCTTATCTCACTTCCATCTTTAAGCATTCCAACATTGACACACAATCATGTGGCTAATATTAAAGTTAATAACGAACAAATATCATAAAGTATGAAATTTAATGGCATTGATTGAGTGAGTAGGAGACTTACTAAATTATGATTTTTTTTTTGCTAAATACTAAATTATGATGATAGCATGGTCAAAAAAAAAAAAAAAAAAAAAATTATGATGATAGCAAAGCATTGCATGTTAATATCGACGAGTCTCTGTCTGCCAACAGGAAAAGTAGTTAAATAAAGTCGGACGATGATATAAAAAATACATAGAAATAGTAAAGTGAAAACATGCCTTTCTCAATCTCTTTCTCACTCATTCCAACTTCTTTTCGTGCCGTCCCTATATTTATCTCTCAAACACACGATCAAATATCATAACATATATGCACACATACACCTCTCCATACCAAATTCTTTGTTGTTGTAAAGTCATTGAGAAGAAAAAAAAAAGGTAAAGGAAAAGGAGAAAAGATCAAAGATCAAAAAAAAGCAGAGGATTCCCATTGCCTTTGCTTCCTAAATCTCCAAGCTGCTCACTCTTTTCCTCTTTTACAGATTCAAACCTCTAACTAACGCGTCACTTTCTCTGAATTTCTGGCTCTCTCAGGTATTGAATTTGATCTTCATCTAACTCCTATGAATTTTTCATTTACTTTAACAATGTCAGGTGGGGTTATGCTTTAGATTGTTTCCCAAGTTTTTTTTTTTTTTTTTTTTTTTTTTTTTTTTTTTTGTGGGGGCGGGGGGTGGGGGGGGCGCCTTGGTTTTCATGATCTAATGAATGCCCATTTGTTTGTTTATGGTATAGTTTGTGCAGAAACAGATTGGAATTGGAAAGAACATCAGAGAGAGAAATGAGATCAAAATTGGAAATTCCAGTTCAAATGAGGAAAATTGTGATCATGTCAATCAAAACATGTTATAGATCAGTTTGTAATCATCCATTCCTTGTGGGTTTGCTTTGTTTCTTGTTATTTCTGTATAGATCTTTTCCTTTTGTATTTTCCATTTTGGTCTCTGCATCCCCTGTTTTGTTCTGCACTGCTGTTCTCCTTGGAACCCTTTTGAGTTTTGGGCAACCCCACATACCTGAAATTGAAAAAGATGATTACTTTAGCCATGCCCATGATAATATTTCATCTCTTAAGGCTGGGGTTTCTGGGGATACCAGTGTTGTTGTTGATAATAAAAATGAGAGCTTTGTTGTAGAGAGATACACAGGAAAAGGGAGGGATATAGTAGAGGAGGAGGCTATTGAGGGTGCTTGCTCTGTGGAAGATAAAGTTGGTAAAGCTGAATTTGATGATGGTTTTGTTGATTATGTGCCATTGCTTGATGATAATGGTTCGTTGGGAATTCAGTCAGAGAAGCAAGTAATCGAGGGAGTTGATAGAGAGTTTCATGGTTTGGAGTTGGGAAAGAAGAGGGAAATATATGAGAAGTCGGAGGTTGAAGGTTTGTTAAGCGAGGGGGAATCTCTTGAGAATCAGTATTTTGTGGTTCCAAATGTGGGTGACGAGATTCTTGAATTGGGAGGTGATAAGACTCAGGAAGAGTTAGTTGATGCTCATAAGCGAGGTCATTTGGACTTATCTCCTAATGATGGTGATGGTGATGGTGATGATGATGATGATGATGGTGATGATGGATCTTCGGATTTAGGGTCTGATCTAGCGGAGAGTTCATCGCCAGATGCTTCAATGGCTGATTTCATGCCAATGCTTGATGAGCTCCACCCACTTTTGGATTTGGAAGCTCCACAACCCATTCATACATCCCATGATGAGTCAGATGTTGCCTCGGAGAGGTCTCATAAGAATAATAATGTCAGTGTTGAGTCAGAGGAAGAATTGGAAAATCATGGAGAAGTAGAAGATGGTGTTGATGAAAACGAAGATGAGGAGGAAGAAGAAGCACAGGGAGGCAAAGAGGATGAGAGTAAATCAGCGATCAAGTGGACAGAGGATGATGAAAAGAATCTCATGGATCTGGGGACTTCAGAGCTTGAGAGGAACCAACGCTTGGAGAATCTCATTTCAAGGAGGAGAGCACGGAAAAATACGAGATTGGTAGCTGAGAAGAATTTGATAGACTTAGATGGTGCTGATCTTCCCTTTAATGTTCCACATATTTCGACAGTAAGAAGCAATCCTTTTGATCTCCCTTACGATTCCTATACCCCACCTGGTTCTGCACCATCAAGATTGGTGCCAAGACGAAATCCTTTTGATCTTCCTTATGACCCAAATGAAGAAAAACCTGATCTCAAGGGAGACAGTTTTCAACATGAGTTTATGACATTTCACCAGAAAGATACTCTGTTCTTCCGTAGGCATGAAAGTTTCAGTTTGGGGCCATCAGTCTTAGGGAGTCACAGGCAAGAGAGGCATGATATTAGGTTCAGACCCTATTTTGTACCGGAACATTTTGCTTCAGAGGGAACAAGCTATCCCTTATTCGAGAGACAGTCAAGTGAAATCAGTGAATCAAAGTTGAGTTCCATTCCTGATACTGAATCTGTAATTTCTGCTGCTGATCAAGATGACAAGAAGATTAATGAAAAAGACTTTGGCCAAGAAACAGAACTCATATACAGCATGGCCCATGTTTCTGATCATGCTGAACGTGGAAGTCAATCCTCTGAAGATGTTGATTCTCTGGAGATTGATCCAGTTGAGCAGAGAAACCATGATGAGGTTGAGATTATATTAGGACAGGTGGAAAATCATTCTGAAATGGATCCCAGCTCAGTTGAAACAGGAGGGACAGCTACTCCTCTGGAACTCAATATTGATGAAATTCATTTCAAAACAGAACCAGCTGGAGAGGCATACAGCAGCAGATCAAGTCTTTCATCATTGTCAGAAATAGATGAGAAAATACCTGATGTGATAAGAGAAGCATCGACAAATTTTGAGCCTAGAAGTGATGATATTGAAGAATCTGGCAGTTCAATGCAACCTTCACTGGAGGTGCCAGATTTCCGCTTTATGAGTGGGGAGGTAGATGAAAATCAACATGAGCCCGTTTATGATTCAAGCCCCCCTGCAGGTGAAAAAAATAAAAAGATCCTCTCTTTTTCATCCATTTCTTCTGATTTGCAACTCGAGATATCTGAAATGGGTTCACCTCCAGCATGCATTGAAACAACTGTTCCTATTGCAGATAAGGAACCTGAATTGCACAGTGCAAGCATAGGGAATGATGTTCCTAATCATGAAGACATGCATGCAGCTTCCTCTCAAGCACATCCATTGGATGAAAAGGAACCAAGGTCAAGTGAATTACAAGAGTTAGGTAAGGATGATGTTTTGCAGGTTGAGTCTTCAGGAGTTAACGTAAGTGATCAAAATGGATCTGTGGTGCCTCAATCTGTGGTTAAGCATGTTCCTGTTGATTCAAGTTCATCTTTGCCTGATATTGGATCAATAGAGGAGGAGGGTATGGCGTATGAGAAAGAAAGTTTGCCTCGTGAACAGGATCAAGTAAGCTCCTTGAGTGTTGATTCCGAGATTCCTGTTGGGTTCCATCAAGATGTGCATGAGAGCTATGTGGCTTCTGAAAATTTAATTTCATCTAGAATAGAAAAACAACAGCCTCAGCCGTCAGTGGTGGTTGAGCATGTGTCAGTGATTTTGACAGAAACTGAACCTGCTGAGCGACATGCAATAGGTAAGGAAGAAACTCTGCAGCTTGAGCAGGATCAAATTTACTCATCAAGTTCATTAGATTATGAATCTGTAGGGGAAGGCTCTATGCATAAAGATGTAGTCCTTCAGCCTGAACAGGATCAAGTTCAGTCATCAAGTTTTGATGATGCAGAGATCCACATTGGGGGACAGAGAGATGGGGGTGAGAAGTTGGATTCAGTGGTTGCTCCTTCCCAACATATTCCTTTCAATTATTTATCTTCCTCTGTCTCAGAGGAACAGCCTTCTTTGGCAACCGAGCAAGTAACAGTTTCACGGGCTCTTTCCAATCATTCTACTTCAGAAACTGAGTGTGTGAAGGACCATTCTTCTAATGAGGAAATTATTCAGTTCAAACAGGACAAAGTCCAGTCCTTAAGTCCTGTTTCAGATATTGATGCTGGTCCCCACCAAGATTTGGATGTGAAGTTTTCTTTGGGTTGCAGTGCTCAGTATGTGCCTTCTGAAGAGAATCCTCAATCTGAGCTGGAGAAACATTTACCTTATTCAGATAAATCTATGGTTGAGGCTTTTGTTGATCGTGATGAGTGCAGGGTAAGTCATCCTAATAATATGCTTCTTGTTATTTTGCCGTTCAATTCTTTTTTCCTTATATTTCTTGTGATGCTTCGTCTGGAATGATTGGTATTGTTGATTGAAATTTTAAATCTTCACTTCAGTAATGAATTGAAAATTTGAAATATTTATTATTATGTTTATCAATTTGCCATTATTAAGTGTGTTTTACTTTGTAACTTGCTGTAGTATGGAATAGTTAGATTTGTTACCTGACTTGCTCAAGTCATTTAGACACACCCAACGTTACAAAAATAAAATGACCTTCCTATCTATTCAGGCCTTGGTGCCTTTTTTTAAAAAGTTGTTTCCTACTTATTTGATGGTTCTGCAGAAGGGTATATTTGTACCAGATAAACTACCATAAGGGACACGGCAAGTGGAAAAGAAAGGTGCTCATTTTTAAAATCAGAAGCAGGAATGTTTAATTGATTTATTGGACATATGGGTGCACAATGCTTATATATCTATGCCAAACTTTTGTGTGCAGTTAATATACCCTTACAGGAGAGATTCTTGTTATACCTGGTGCCAACTTGGAACATTTTTTTCCCCTTAAAATTTCTCTCGTGCTTAATTCTGATGATCTATCTACATTTCTTGCATTGTAATACTTGCATGTTTGTTTGAACTATACATGTGTGATACATGGCACTTTGATTGTCTCCATTTTATTCGTCCTCTTCATCTCATATTAGTCAGAAAACCAAGTTCGTTTGATCAGTTGATCTCAATGCTACGGTCATCGCTAGAGCACAATTATACAGAGTAGTTGATATATGAAACTAGGGCTGCTTTGACATCTTGCAGGAGTCATCTAGCATCCTGGCAAAATCTATTGAGGTTGTGAGAATCATAGACAATGGAGATGTGCCAGAAGTCCATGATACTGAGGATAAATCTCTGCCAGATATGTCTCCCTTGGTTTCTGATTCCACCCAAATGCATATCCCAGCTGAGAGTCCTGATTCTAATTCACACACTGGTGGAGTGGATTTGAAAGCTGATATCCTTGAGGGAATTGTAAATGAGGACCAGATTAAGGTCTCAGAAGACTTCAGCTATTTGGCAGAAGCTTATGGTTCTCTCGTTTCCGAGCACAAAATCAATGAAGAGGCTGATGAAATAAAAGAGATTGATGAAGGATTGTTGTCAGAATTGGATACAGTTGGAGACTTTAGTGTCAAAGAAGTTGTTGGTGAATCCCTCCATTCTAAGCTGATACCAGAGGAAACTAACGTTGGGAGTACGGACTTTGATTTGTTGCCCAAAGATTCAAAATCAACTTTGACTGAGCTGGACCCCCCTGTTCTTGAAGCAAGATCACTTCTAGATATTGACTTGGCTTTTAAGCAACTTCGTGAAGGAGTAGATGTTGAGGAAGTTATCCTTCCCAGCATGATTGATGATTGGCTAGTTGTGGAAGAATCCAATGATCTTGTGGAAACAAATTCGAACTTGAAAGTTGTTGATGCAAGATCTCTGGAAGATATTGATATTGCTCTCAAGCAAGTCTCAGATGTTAATCTTCATGAGCTGCCAGAAGTGTCAAATTCAAAGGATCAATCAGCATCAGTTGAAACATATGAAGTGGGTTCTGCCAAGGAGACTAAATTAAGTGATACAGGATTTGGTGTGGAAGAAACTAGTGCAGTTGCTGCTGATAATGATCATGTGGAAACAAATTCAAACTTGAAAGTTGTTGACGCAAAATCCCTGGAAGATATTCATATTGCGCTCAAGCAAGTCTCTGAAATTAATCTTCGTGAGCTGCCTGAGGTCTCAGATTCAAAGGATCAATCGGCATCTGTAGAAACATTTGAAGTGGGTTCTGCCAAGGAGATTGAATCAAGCGATGTAGGATCTGGTGTTGAAGAAATTAGTGCAGTTGCTGCTGATAAACTAGAACTTGGATCTGATGAAACCCCTCAGAATTCCAGTTCGAACATACACAATATATTGAATACAAAAAAATGAGGCCAAATCTCATAGATCAAGATCAAGTTCCGATTCCAGCTCTAGCTCGAGCAATTCTGATTGAAAATGAGGATTTAAGAAGAGAAAGACAAGGAAAGAGTTTTGTGGTTTTCCTCATGGTTTCCTTTTGTGATAATGGACTTTTGATTGTGTAGCTTGGTACCATCCTGGTTTGGTTAGTCGTAGTTGCGTTCTCTGTTTTTATATTTTGTTGATGCATTGCTTTCTTCAAGAATGAGTTTTGGCTTGAGTGTTCTTGAAGTGTGAAGTCCTACCTTCTGAGATTGAGTAGTTTGAGGCTTATTGTGAGGGAGATTGTTTTAAGAATTGCATACTGTAAATTATTTTTTGGATGTAAAATTAATGATGTGATGGTTTTTAGATATATATAGATTCTGCTATGTTTTTTTTCCCCCATTTTTCCTTTCCATACTCCCCAGCTTTGATCAGCACTAAGTCCTAATTACCTTGAACCCTAGTAAATGATTTGATTTTATTTGGGGTTTGTGTTTCATTTTTCTTTATTGTTTTATGCTAAAAGAGAATGCTGTGTTTTTGTAGTTGAAAGTGAGCTTTGCTATTTTTTTCTTTTGTCAAATTACTAACAGCTGGTTATATATGGTTTGTGAATTGTGATTTTGAATCGGAGAAATTACATTTTCTAAGCTTCCACATCGTATAAAATTTTCCCCAAACTATCAATTTTCATGATGACCATCCCAATTTGAAATAATTATATCAATGTGCCCCCTGCACTTAAACTTACACCAACTTTTTAAACAGTTGTGAACAATGTATACCCATTGTTGGAGAAAATATTCACTTGTTCCTCCCATTACCGGCTTTAACATTATTCCTTTTATCTGTAGTATTATTCAATGTAACGTAAAATTTAACCAGGTAAATTATATTTTTTCACCCTATACTTTTAGTCTTCTACCACATTTAGAATACCCCAAATTATCAATTTGCTTGATAGACACCCTAATTTGAGAGGGTTGTATCAATATACCACTTATTGTCTAAATTAAAAGTAATATTAGACAATAAAAATCATGAATATTCATTGTAACCATTGAGGATAATTTTGAAATGAGACAAAATTTGGTATAATTATTTTGTAGGTGATTTGAATCCGAATATTGATTTGACACAACTTACCTGTGATAGTCATAGCACCAACAAAATTATCCTCAATGGATACAATGAATATTCATAATTTTTTTGTCTAATATTACTTTTAATTTAGACAATAAGTGGTATATTGATACAACCCTCTCAAATTAGGGTGTCTATCAAGCAAATTGATAATTTGGGGTATTCTAAATATGGTAGAAGACTAAAAGTATAGGGTGAAAAAATATAATTTACCTGGTTAAATTTTAAGTTACATTGAGGAATACTGTAGATAAAAGGAATAATTGTTAATGCCGGTAATGGGAGGAACAAGTGAATATTTTCTCCAACAATGGGTATACATTGCTCACAACTGTTTAAAAAGTTGGTCTAAGTTTAAGTGATAAAGGGAATATGAAATGGTAGAATCTAAGGCTTGTCATTAATGGTTACTGTAGGGACGGGATTTGTAACGACCCGTGAATGACGTTGGGCTCGTATGCAAAAGGCCCCAACAATATGATTTGTAGAGAGTGGGCTTCAAAGACATGACCTTGGGCACAGGTGGGCGGTTTAATCGTGGCTTTTATGGAAGCTCTTATATGGGTGGGCTTGGCTTGACTAGCTAAGCCCTCCATTAGTGCGGGTTGTAGGACTTGAGTCCTCGAACGTCATCCGAGGAGCCTTGCGTCCTCCCTTTTCTCCCTTTTGCAGGGCCTCCTTTCTTCTAGGGGTTTTTTTCCTTTTATACTAGTGTTTGTTTCCCCCTTTAGAGTCCACGCGTAAGTTTTACTTTCTGGGTTGCAGACTTGTCCTATCAACCCATACCTAGAGTGGGTTGGGGTCGTTGAGAAAGTTAAAGGGCATGGTTTAGAGGATAGGCTTGTCAGATACAGGATTTGGTATTATGATGTTGGCAACTTTTTCCCTTGCCTTGCCTCTACACCCAGTTTGCCCCTTTCTTCAAGCATTTCGTGAGGTGCTGAGCATGAGGCCGTCCTCGGCAAAGACTCTCTTCGGCTTGGGCCTTGGGCCCTAATGTAGAATGGGCCTGGGTCGTGAATTCCTTGGCCCCACAATAGCCCCTCAAAATCCTGTTGCCCGACTTTTAGTTGGAGAGGAGGGTTTTGGTAATATTGGGCCTACATCATAGCTTGCTCAGATTCTGTACTCTATCAATATTTGTGCTTTTCCACTTACATGGGAGGCGTGCCAAATTAAGAGGCACTCCTTTACCCACTCACCTGGAGTCCTTTGACGCCACAATACTCGAGGCGCGCCTTCATGAGGATCTTCAGATCCTACGGTTGCGAATGGCGTTGGAAATTGAGCCAACTCTTCCTTGTCAGTAGCATTCCTTGGAAACTTGCATGGATTAAATGCCACCGGTTCGCTCTCTGTATGAATAGGATAGGGGGTCACTCCCCTTGCATATAAACCCTTTTGCTTCCTTCAGAATCACAAACCTTCCGCCATACCCACTATCTCCATTTCCAGTGCCATTCTGCCTCAGAGCAATATGTTTGAGGCATGGGTGGGGGTGAAAGGTTTTCACCCGCTTCAGAGGCACCGAATCCTTCCGATACTCAAGGTGATGTGGTCCGGACAAGGGAGGCACAGATTCAAAACAATCCTTAGTTTGACAAGGGGGAGATGGTATTTCTCCCTCTTTCAGTCAAAATCCGAAGCAGGTACTGGTCGCACCAGATTCTTGGTGCGTCAGAAGCAAGATTTTCCGCCATCAGCGCCGTCTGCTTTATCGCAGGCGTGATTACGTGGAGGCTCATCAACTTCCGGCTCTTGGCACCTTTTCTTCAACGGTGCTGGCCGCAAGTTGGGTTCCCTGCACCTTTTCTTCAGCAGCACTAGCCCGAAGTCGAGCTCTCTGCACCTTTTCTTCAACAGTACAAACCCCGAGTTGGGCTCTTTGGCTGCCTGAGTTACAGGCATGTAAAAGTATTGAGGAATGGCTCCCTTAGACGAGATTTTGAAACGGCAGCACGTCTCTTCTCTGCACCTCCTCTTCGGCTTTTTTCTTCATTCCCTTGTATCTTTTCTTTTCGCTTGTGTAGTTAGTTTCAGTATGAGCTTATTTAAGCTCTTTCATTGTACGCTGTACTGTTTCTTTGTCTTAATAAAAGATGAATTCATTTCTTTTTAAATACTTTTCTTTTCTGCAACAATTATATTGTGAATGGGTGTGTTGCATGTGTGTTTCCTTCAATGACACTTAGAGTAGGAAACCTTGAAACAGAACCCTACTAATTCTAATTTATCGGCATTACCAAGCATCATAATGATAATTCCCAGTAGACTAAACTCATGAAACTAACCGAGATAACAGCTGAATACTCCGTAATGCATGCGAGGAGTCCGTCCGAGAACGATAAACTCTAGAGAATTCACCCGAGAGGGTAGCCGAGCAGTGAGGGACTCTGACTGTGTTTTTGACAACGTATGGCTCGATATTGCAGTTGCACCAATTCCCTTGGCCCTTAGAATCCGAGGGTAGGCTGGGGAATCCATGCAGTTTTGGGATTAGCACAACTATCAAATGAGGAACTCTTTCTCGGGATAGATTCTAAGCGCCATATAACGTCCATGTTGTGTCCAAAACTTGTATTTTTCTTCTAAGTAGTTGGTTTCCCCATAGGCTTGAGTCCGAGGACCATACAAGGCCTTGGTTCTGTCCAAAACTTGTATTTTTCTTCCAAGTAGTTGGTTTCCCCATAGGCTTGAGTCCGAGGACTATACAAGGCCTTGGTTCTGTCCAAAACTTGTATTTTTCTTCTAAGTAGTTGGTTTCCCCATAGGCTTGAGTCTGAGGACCATACAAGGCCTTGGTTCTGTCCAAAACTTGTATTTTTCTTATAAGTAGTTGGTTTCCCCATAGGCTTGAGTCCGAGGACCATACAAGGCCTTGGTTCTGTCCAAAACTTGTATTTCTCTTCTAAGTAGTTGGTTTCCCCACAGGCTTGAGTTCGAGGACCATACAAGGCCTTGGTTCTGTCCAAAACTTGTATTTTTCTTCTAAGTAGTTGGTTTCCCCATAGACTTGAGTCCGAGGACCATACAAGGCCTTCGTTCTGTCCAAAACTTGTATTTTTCTTCTAAGTAGTTGGTTTCCCCATAGGCTTGAGTCCGAAGACCATACAAGGCCTTGGTTCTATCCAAAACTTGTATTTTTCTTCTACGTAGTTGGTTTCCCCATAGGCTTGAGTCCGAGGACCATACAAGGCCTTGGTTCTGTCCAAAGCTTGTATTTTTCTTCTAAGTAGTTGGTTTCCCCATAGGCTTGAGTCCGAGGACCATACAAGACCTTGGTTCTGTCCAAAACTTGTATTTTTTATTGATTTATTTTCCAAGAGTTAGCCCCTTGACCAAGGTGGGTAGGGGTTAGCTTGATGTTGGAAGCCCCTAGAATTGCCCGTGCCCTTGGCACTGCCAGACATAGCTCCTAGTGGAAACTTATGTTGGAACAACAACAACATGTCGCTGGAAATGAAGGCACCCTCGCAGACTTTTGCTTGACAAAGGCTTAACTTAGCCGCCGCCGCCTGAGCCAACGCGCAAGCCTTTCCCACAGACGGCGCCAATTGTAGGGACGGGATTTGTAACGACTCGTGAATGACGTTGGGCTCGTATGCAAAAGGCCCCAACAATATGATTTGTAGAAAGTGGGCTTGAAAGGCATGACCTTGGGCACAGGTGGGCGGTTTAATCGTGGCTTTTATGGAAGCTCTTATATGGGCGGGCTTGGCTTGACTAGCTAAGCCCTCCATTAGTGCGGGTTGTAGGACTTGAGTCCTCGGACGTCATCCGAGGAGCCTTGCGTCCTCCCTTTTCTCCCTTTTGCAGGGCCTCCTTTCTTCTAGGGGGGGTTTTCCTTTTATACTAGTGTTCATTTCCCCCTTTAAAGTCCACGTGTAAGTTTTACTTTCTGGGGTGCAGACTTGTCCTGTTAACCCATACCTAGAGTGGGTTGGGGTCGTTGAGAAAGTTAAAGGGTTTAGAGCATGGGCTTGCCAGATACAGGGTTTGGTATTACGATGTTGGCAGCTTTTTCCCTTGCCTTGCCCTTACACTCGGTTTGCCCCTTTCTTTAGGCATTTCGTGAGGTGCCGAGCATGAGGCCGTCCTCGGCAAAGGCTCTCTTCGGCTTGGGCCTTGGGCCCTAATGTAGAATGGGCCTGGGCCGTGAATTCCTTGGCCCCACAGTTACAAAATTACAATGTTCATTAATAATTTAATGGGTCAATAATGGTTACAATGTTCCTATTCTAGGTTTTTTTTTTTTTTAATAATAATTTCAGTAATTAGGGTGGGTGATTTGAATTTTGAATGACTATTAAAAACATTAGAGAAGCCAACCAATTGAGTTACAAAACTTTTGACAATGTTTCTATTTCAGTTGCTAAAAACTCTTTGGTCACCATACCCTTATTTCCATTGAACTTGATTTTTAAACATTTGGGTTACTATTTGGTCATTGCTTTATATATATATATATATATATATATATGGGGGGACAATTTTTGCCTAGACCAAGTGTTGCACTTGTAGTCATTTTTCGCTTGGAGAGTCCCACATTGGAAGGAAAGCCTTCCTCTTCATGCCATATAAGGGATGACCAATGATGATAGAGTACCACTAGTTTGGTTTTGGCTTGGAGAGTCTCACATTGGAAGGAAAGTCTTCCTCTTTATGCCATATAAGGGATGACCAATGATGATAGAGTACCACTACTCTTTCTCATTGGTTCATGCCTTATAAGGTAGAAGGAGGAAAGTCATCTTTCCAATGTGAGACAAAAGAATTCAAGGCAAGGCAATCAAGCCAAAAAGCCAAAGCCAAAGCCAAAAATTCTTGAGTACCTACAATAAAAGGATCCTTTTATTGTAGGTACTCAAGAATTTTTGGCTTTGGCTTTTTGGCTTGATTGCCTTGTTAACCAAACTAGTGGTACTCTTTCTCATTGGTTCATGCCTTATAAAGTAGAATGAGGAAAGTCATCTTTCCAATTTGGGACAAAAGAATTCAAGGCAAGGCAATCAAGCCAAAAAGCCAAAGCCAAAGCCAAAGCCAAAAATTCTTGAGTACCTACAATATATATATATATATATATATATATAATTACAATAAGGAAGGCCAAATTTGAAACATAGATGTTTTGTTGGAAGCATCAGCAAATATCAGTTGAGTTACATGACTCTTTAACTCTATTTGATCATTCTTACGACAATATTTAGAAGTGTAATTTTTTTTTTTTAAATCATTGGTAAATCCAAATTCAACCAAGCTTGCCAAAAATCTATCCAACTCTACTTACCAAAAAGATACATAGAACATTGTGCAAATGGAATGTCAACAAGTACTTATTTTATCCATTTTTTAAAATATTGCTTTTAGTGGAGACTCATATCATGAAATTATTCATTGGACACATCAATACAATTTGGCTAATTATTTTACACTTCAAATAACAATAATTTCAATTTTGGGAAAATTACAAATACCACACATAGTATGCATACTTTAGAATTGAAACTGATGGTACTTAAATTTTCACTCTTATTGTCAAATTTGTTTTTATGAAAAGGGATGGTGTCCTAAAGTTCGTTTGGCTGGGAGATGGAAAATGAGAGGATAAAAAATGGTAATAGAATAAAAAAAAATTAGTTTTCTCTTATGTGTGTTTGGTTTGAGAGATGAAAAACTCTTTTGTTTGTTTAAGGAGAAAACTTGGACGATAGAAAATAGAGTTTGTATAAATTTACTCTCATGCCCTTATTAGATTAAAAATAAATAAAAAACTGCACATTATATTTTTATTAAAAATTTGTATATAGATACACTTCATTAAAAAAAAAAAAAAAAAAAAAAAAAAAAAAAAAAAAAAGAAGAAGAAGAAGAAGAGAGAGAGAGAGTTGAGCACAAGAACTCAAAAAAAAAAAAAAAAGTAATGAATGAGAATTCTTTTTTTAAAAAAATGTGAAGGAAAAAATGATGAACGCTAAAAATAAAAACTAAACTGAACGATAAGAAGAAACAAAGCAAAAAAAAAAAAATGTATGAGAAAAAAGAGGAGAAAAAGACAAAAACCAAAACACTTTGAAATTTGAAGACATTTTTGTCTAAAATGATCGATCCTTTTTATTCCCACTTTGCTCTCCATTTTGGAGGGTTCAATTTTTAGTTGGATAGGAGAGAAAATACTTGAATCCCACCAAAAACCTCTCACTTTTCCCTAATTATCAAACAACCTCAAAACCTATTTTATCTTATTTCTTTTCTATCTTTCCTATTTCACCTCCAACCAAATACAACCTTAGCATCAAATTCCTTAAATAATGAATCACAATAGTCTTACTAGAGTTTATGATTATTACACTCAACAGTGCACATCTTCGAACACTAGACACACAATCAATGTGAGATAAACATCCTTTTTTTTTTTTTGAGTAAACAAGCACGAAAATAGTAATATTAGTGTTTTAAACCGGGTTTATAATACATTACATAACCAGAGTATAACTACAAAAGAATCTAACCTTTGTAGTTGTAAACTGGAATTATAAACAGCGGACACTAAACACACACAACCAATGTGAGATAAACATCCCTATTTTTTTTTTTTTTTTTAGTAAACAGTAATACTTATTAGAACACATATGAAAATAATAATATTATTGTTTTAAACCGGGTTTATAATACATTACATAACCAGAGTACAACTACAAAATGGTCTAACCTTTATAATTTATAACCCTAGTTTATAACTACAAATGTTAGGCCCTTTTATGATTGTACTCTGGTTATGTAATGTATTATAAACCCGGTTTAAAACACTAATATTATTATTTTCGTGTGTGTTCTAATAAGTATTACTATTTACTAAAAAATAAAAATAAAATAAAATAGTGCACATCTTGAACCATGCTTTTAAATGAAAATGATTAGACTTACAGGGATTAAAAAAAAAGGGTTGTATCTCTATTAACTCTTTTGGGGCTGTATTAATGTGATGTTCACTCCCATCTTTCTTGGATCCTCAGGAAACTTAAAATGATGGTTGTGGGGGCCGGTTAAACAATAAATATTAAAACCGTGTTAAACTGGGCCTGGGGCCCATCCGAGGACGTTAAACCATCCGAGGAGGCCCATATAAGATTATAAGGGGAACCAAATGAAAAGAGGAGTAGATATCACATGAGATGGGTCTAGTATGCATCCGAGGACAAAATCCTTCTCAGCAATATGTGTCCGAGGACGACCTGGAGGCCATATTGTTGCAAACACACTTCGAAACTACATTACCACTAAAGGTGGGACATGGGACCAAGGGTAAGAAAGAAAAGATAAACAAATATCTTTAACAACTGCTGCCACCGTATTAATTGCCTCTCAACCAACTCTCTGGCCGCATTAATATGGAGGTGATGCCTGAACAGTGATGAAGCAGCCTTACAGCTGCTGGTTGAAGGTTCTAGGAAGTGTTAGATGGGACAGGAAGGGATCCCCCGAATCCAACCTACACGTGTGTGGTGAAGATGACACCAAGAGGGCAGTATATAACATGGAAGAATGCATTGAGAGAGGGATCGGAACTTCTAAACGAGTAGTGTCTAGAAGAAAATATTATGAAATAAAGAACTTAGCTTGTTTCAAGGAAAAATTGATCGTAATATTTGTGTTAATCCATCTAGAAACGTTAAGTTTAATCATTTTTCTTTTGAATTTAATCTAGTTCTTTTATATCCACACTCTACAAATTTATTGTTTGGGCCTTTAGCGATCGAACCCAATACGAGTTTGGGATCGTTACAAATTGAGTCCTTACAATTGGCGCCGTCTGTGGGAAGAGCTTGATCTAAATTAAAAGAAATCTGGTTCAACGTTCATGATGGAAGAAGCAGGTCCACATCACTACGCAGCAGGACCACACCAGGTAGATGCCAATCCACACCAAGTAGAGTCAAGAGGTTCTCAGCATGGTAATCCGCACCGGAGTCTCGAACGGAGAGAAGGCCATGAGGAGAGTATGCACACAACTCATACCACCAAAAATCACTCTCGTGGGAAGAGTCATGTTTCCCATGCAAAAAATGACAAGAACCTGCAACGTGAAATTGACGAGTTGAAAAGAGAGTTGCGCCATGCCCGGCGAGAACGTTCCCCACCTTGCTCTGAACCATCATCCGAGGAGACAGATGGAGCTAGTTATAGGCGGAGATCCAGAACTCCGCCTAGTGAGACTTTTTCCTATGAAGAGGAGCACAGCCATCAACATAGGTACAAAAGCCCAGCTTGCAGGGGCTTGGGGAACAACGCCATGAACAAAGCGTTAAGCCAAGTCTCCAAATCACCCTTCACAAGGAATATAGAAGACGCGATTCTTCCTCGGCAATTCCATCAGCCTACATTTACCCTATATGACGGTCGGACAGACCCAGTAGAACACGTTAGCCATTTTAGCCAAAAGATAGCTATCTACTCCAGAGATGAGGCCTTGATGTGCAAGGTCTTTCCATCAAGTTTGGGTTCGGTGGCGATAAGATGGTTTAACGGTTTAAAAGCAAACTCTATTGAATCCTTCAAAAAGCTTACCAGGGCTTTTGGCGCTCGCTTTATCACTGGCAGTAGGGTTCCTCGGCCTTTCAGATCCTTGCTGTCTATGTCCATGCGAGAAGGCGAAACTCTCAAAACTTATTCAAATAGATACTGGGAAATGTTTAATGAAATAGAGGGAAAGCATGATGATGTGGCTATAAGTACTTTCAAGGCTGGTCTTCCAGCCGAGCATGATTTAAGGAAATCTCTAACTGGTAAACCTGTTACCAGTGTACACCAATTGATGGATAGGATTGACAAGTACAGAAGAGTAGAAGAAGACCAACTTCAGGGAAAAGGAAAGGCTAAGGTAATCCCTCAAGAGAGGAGGGATTTCAGGTCGAATCGTTACAATAGTAACCGACCTTGGAAAGACTTCGTTGGGTAATCAGGTTCTGCTGACACCTAGGTGGTTAATGTAGTGTTTCAGGAGCCAGTGCAGTAGGTATTGGAGAAGATAAAGAATGAGCCCTTTTTAAAATGGCCAAACAAAATGGCAGGAGAGCCTAAGAGACGCAACCCGAACCTTTATTGCCACTATCATCAGGATCATGGGCACACAACAGAGGATTGCAGGAATTTATGGGACCATTTGGAGCAGCTGGTATGAGAGGGGAAATTGAAGCAACTCTTGCATCATTCCAGTGGTAGGGTAGGCCAGGCAGGCTCAGAGATGCGTGGGGACGCTTCTTCAAGACTCCCCCTTGGCACAATAAACATTATTTTTGCCGCCCTAGGAAGGACTGGATCTTGCCCTTCCAGGGTACTGTTGGTGTTCCGACCTCCGGCCAAGGAGTATTGCCAAGCGTCAAAAAGAGCCAGGGCAGACATCCCCCTGATTTTGGGCTTTTCGGATGAGGACAAGGTTGGAACCATACAGCCCCATGATGATGCTCTGGTGGTCACGCTGAGAATTGGTAGGTATGATGCAAGAAAAGGTGATGATTGATCAAGGTAGTGTTGTTGATATAATGTACCCAAATTTGTATAAAGGGCTAGGTTTGAAGCCTGAAGACTTGGCAGCCTACAATTCCCCTCTGGTGAGTTTTGAGGGAAGGATGGTCGTTCCAAAAGGACAGATCAAACTACCTGTGCAAACCGGTATGAATGTGGTGGAGGTGGACTTCATTGTTGTAGATGTTTTCTCTCCATATATGGCTATTATGGGCAGACCTTGGCTTCATACCCTGAGAGCAGTCTCATCTACTCTACATCAGAAAGTAAAGTACCCATCTGGGGGCCAAGTATTGGAGATAGTAGGAAGCCAGGTTGTAGCTCGGCAATGCCTGGTAGCTGCTATACAACATCGGCCAGAGGCAGAGACCTCGGCTACTGCCGATAATGGATTATAGCAATTAAAACCCCCAGCATTACCCTTAGACGGACCAGCCGACAAGGTAAAGTGTGAAGATTTGGAAAGGGTAATTGTTGCTGATGATCCGGAAAGATTTTTCCAGGTTGAGGCTAAACTGCCTTTGCAAGAGAAGAAGCGATTGCTGGGATTCCTTAAAGAAAATGTAGATGTGTTCGCATGGAGCCTATATGAAGCCCTAGGTGTAGATTCGAATTTCATTTGTCATCGACTCAATGTGAATCCTTCCGTTATTCCCAAAAGACAGCCACCTCGGCGACCATTAAAAGAGCACGCCAAAGCTGTCAGAAGTGAGGTGGCCAAGCTCAAGCAGGCTGGGGCTATCAAAGAAGTTTTTTACCCTCAATGGTTAGCCAATACGGTGGTGGTAAAGAAGAAGACAGGAAAGTGGCGAGTGTGCGTGAACTTCACGGACCTCAATAAGGCATGTCCCAAGGATCCTTTTCCCATGCCGAAGATAGACCAGCTGGTGGATGCAACCGTTGGTCATCCTCGGATGAGTTTTTTGGATGCCTTTCAAGGATATCACCAAATACCGCTAGCATTGGACAATCAAGAGAAGACAACTTTCGTCACCCCTATTGGAAACTATCATTATAAAGTGATGCCCTTTAGTTTGAAAAATGCAGGATCTACCTATCAACGGATGATGACTAAAATGTTCGAACCACAACTGGGCAAGAACATTGAAGTCTATATCGATGACATGGTAGTGAAGAGTAAAGTGGTGTCCGAGCATGTGGAAGATCTTATGAACATCTTTGGAATACTGAGAAAGCATAAGCTACGTCTGAATGCTTCAAAGTGTTCCTTTGGCGTAGGCTCCAGGAGGTTCTTGGGATACATGGTGACTCATAGAGGAATTGAAGTGAACCCAGATCAGATTAAGGCCATCAACGATTTACAAGCACCTCGAAATCCAAAAGAGGTGCAAAAACTGATTGGAATGACTTCTACTTTAAACCAATTTATCTCCAGGTCGGCCGAGAGGTGTCGTCCCTTTTTCCTTCTACTGCATAAGTGGAAAGGATTTGAATAGACCGAGGAGTGTGCTGTGGCGTTTCAGCAGTTGAAGGAGTACCTGTCCAGGCCGCCTATCATGTCTAGTCCTGAGGTGGATGAGGTCCTGTTTGATTATCTAGTAGTTGCCCCTCATGCAGTTAGTTTTGTCTTAATACGAGAGGATAGTGGCATCCAAAGACCAGTTTATTACGTAAGTAAGTCCCTTCATGAAGCCGAGGTGAGATACTTATCATTGGAAAAGGCCATCTTAGCGGTGGTCCATGCAATATGCAAACTTCCACATTACTTTCAGGCTCATACTGTGGTTGTCTTAACTCAGTTACCTCTCAAGTCCATACTTAGAAGTGCAGATTATACTGGGAGAATTGCTAAGTGGGGCACAATCCTAGGTGCTTTCGACATCAAGTATATGTCTCGCACCTCTGTGAAAGGCCAAGTTCTTGCCGATCTAGTAGCTGAGTTCGCCGAGTGTCCAAAAGAAGCTAATATGAAGCAAAGTGACATGGATGAAAAATCGGTTGGTCTGATCTCCACACGAGGCGGTTCCTCCTAGAGAGTATATGTGGTCGGAGCAGCAAACCAACGGGAGGCAAGATTGGGGCTAGTTTTGATATCCCCTAAAGAGATCATCATTGAGAAATCCTTGTGGTTGGGATTCTCGGCTACTAACAACGAAGCAGAATACGAAACTTTGTTGATGGGAATGAGTATGGTCCAGAAAATGGGTGGAAAGGTAGCAGAATTATTCTCGGATTCAAGATTGGTAGTCGACCAAGTGAAAGGAGAACTGGAAGCCCGAGATCTCAGAATGCAGGGATATTTGAATCAAGTTAGGCGTATGCAAACGAAATTTGAATCTTTCGACTTGTCGCATATCCCCCAAGGTGAGAATACCCACGCTGATTCCCTGGCAACTCTTGCCACCTATTCAACACGGAGTTTTCCTCGGGTGATAATCATCGAAGATTTGTATACCCCCACCCCATCAGAAACGGACGTACGTCAAGTTCATCAAGTCAATCTAGCGCCGAGCTGCATGGACCCCATATTGAAATTCCTCGAAAGTGACATCTTGCCCAGAGAGAAAATAGAAGCTGAGAAAATACGGAAGAAAGCTCCTCGGTTTTGGTTATTTGAGGACAAAAAGTTATACAAACGGTCATTTTCTGGGCCGTACCTACTTTGTATACATCCCGAGATGTCAGAGTCACTCCTAGAGGAGCTGCATGAAGGCATTTGTGGAAGTCATACAGGGGGAAGGTCCCTGTCACACCGGGCCATTACTCAAGGATATTGGTGCCCAGATATGCAGAAGGAAGCGCAGGAGTATGTTAGAAAATGTGACCAATGTCAAAAGTTCGCTCCAAACATCCACCAGCCTGGAGGAATTCTTAACCCTCTATCCAAGCCCTTGGCTTTTTGCTCAATGGGGGCTAGATATTGTCGGCCATTTTCCTAAAGCCTTAGGAAACAAAAAGTATCTGCTGGTCGGCACGGATTATTTTACTAAATGGGTCGAAGCTGAACCTTTGGCTAACATCAGAGACGTAGATGTTAAGAGGTTTATTTGGAAGAATATTGTTACGCAATTTGGAACTCCGCGCACTCTTGTCTCGGATAATGGCCTTCAATTTGATAGTAAGGCCTTCAGGCAATACTGTTCAGACTTAGGTATAAAGAATAGATATTCCACTCCGGCCTATTCTCAAGGGAATGGGCAAGCTGAAGGTGTTAACAAAGTAATAGTCAATGGACTTAAGAAGAGACTGGATGATGCAAAAGAAAAATAGGTGGAGGAATTGCCACATGTTCTTTGGACCTATCGAACCACGCCTCGACGATCAACAGGAGAGACTCCTTTTTCCATGACCTATGGAGCCGAGGTCGTCATCCCTCTAGAAACTGGATTCCCAACGTTAAGGACTAGTACATTTTCCTCGGACAGTAACGATGGGCTGTTGGGAAAAAGTTTAGATTTGATTGAAAAGTGAAGGGAGAGTGCAATGGTCCAATTGGCTTACTTCCAGCATAAACTCAAGTAAGGATATGATACTAATGTAAAGCTGAGACCGTTAGCGGTAGGAGATCTGGTGCTGAGGAAAGTTCTAGGAACCACCAAGAATCCAACTTGGGGTAAATTGGGGCCCAATTGGGAAGGGCCTTATTGGATTACTTCAGTAGCCGGAATAGGAGCCTATTATCTGGAAGACCTGGATGAGAGAGCTGTACTCCATCCTTGGAATGTAAATAATTTTAAGAGGTATTATTATTAATAAAAGTAATCTAGTTTGGGTTTTCTTTTAATTTATGCTGATCATGCATCTTGTGTTTCCACATCTAATGGCATCTTATGAAGTATTAAACAGAAATTAAGTTATGTCAGGTCCTCGGACCACAAGTTTAGTGGAAATTAATACCCTATGACATCTATTGAAGTATTAAACAGAAACTAAGTTATGTCAGGTTCTCGGACCACGAGCTTAGTGGAAATTAATACCCTATGACATCTATTGAAGTATTAAACAGAAACTAAGTTATGTCAGGTCCTCGGACTACGAGCTTAGTGGAAATTAATACCCTATGACATCTATTGAAGTATTAAACAAAAACTAAGTTATGTCAGGTCCTCGGACCACAAGCTTAGAAACTAAGTTATGTTAGGTCCTCGAACCACAAACTTAGTGGAAATTAATACCCTGTGAAATCTATTGGGTCACTAAGTGGGTTCCTTGGAAACTAATACAGCCTCTTGCTATTAAAATGCTAGTGCCAATTGGGCTTATGCATTCCAGAATAAAAATTCTCAAATATCGTCCTAAGATCACAGGATTTTTAATTATCTGTTGAAGATATAAACCCCAATAAGCCTATGAACATCATCTAATGTATAACTGAAGTACTATAGACCCAACTCTATCCAACTTTTGAACATTCCCTTAAGTTTCAATTTATTAGAAAGAATACATATGTATCCAAAATGTCTCCCTGAGACCTCATAGTATTAATGTTTATCACCCATTTTTAATCGCCAACAGTTAATGTTTATAAGTAATTTTTTCTCTTGCAAACGAAAGATAGTCAAAATGAATCCATACAAGTTAAGATAACACAATGAACAAGTACAAAAATAAGATAAAACGGCAACAACAATAAGCAAATAGATATAAATATCCTTACAAAAGTCCTAATCAAATTGTAAAATAAATCCTATTTTTTCAACTTAATTTGGAGCTTGGGAGCTTGGTTGGCTGATTTATCTGCCTCCGAGGTAGTGACTACCTCTTTGTCCTCGGACGCATACTGGACCCATCTCATGTGATATCTACTCCTCTTTTCATTTGGTTCCCCTTATAATCTTATATGGGCCTCTTCGGATGGTTTAACGTCCTCGGATGGGCCCCAGGCCTAGTATAACACGATTTTAATATTTATTGATTAACCAGCCCCCACAATAGCCCCTCAAAATCTTGCTTTTCAACTCCTCGGGCGAAAATGCTGATTTTGATATCACAAGCCCATATCCTTTTATGTTTTGGCATGCTCCTGACGTTTCAGCGTCCCAAGCACGACAGCATAAAATTTTGGCGACGCCCTTGTCTCCTACGTTCAATGGTAAGATGTAAATCGAACAGTGGGGGGTCTGTCTCGTTTTGCGAGTGGGAACTTTCCCGCTCATAACTTCTGCACGACTATAAAGGAATTCTCAAATCAATTCTCTTTCTTACCTTTAGCGATCACACAATTCTAAAGCTCATACATTGAACCTGTCTTTCTCCTTTTTCGTCGTTTTCCTGGGCATCTACAAATACTAAAATCTTGTCCGAGGACCATCTTTCAAACTTGTAAGTCTTCTTAAAACCTTTACAGCTTTCATCTCAAACTCGTTAATTTCTCTACTAAACCCTTTAGGAAAATGGGGAAAGAGAGTAAGTTCCGATGTCTGGTTGAGTCCGAGGAGGGTATGAGAAATTTCCGCACTAAGTACAGGATCCCCTCAACAGTGGGTGTGAGGTACGCAGCTCAAGGGGAATGGGCCGGTGCTAGAAGAACCGGGGAAGTGGTTATTCCCATGATTGTCTACATAGAAGGCGAGATGACCATCCCCATGGGTAAGATTACTAGGAACTACCTTAGGTTCTTTAAGTCATCTCCAACTCAGTGTGCCCCAAACATGTTTAGGGTCCTGGGAAGTATAGAAGTCTTGAATGAGAGAATGGAGCTAAACCTGACCCATCATGACGTGAATTGGGTGTACAACCTCCACCATTTGAAGGGGCAAGGATATTATCTCAAGTCGAGGTATCCCGTGGTGAGGCTAATTCAGTGCCTTCCCACTTCAAACAAGAACTTAAAAGAGGATTTCCTTATCTTTTCTAGGGAATGGCATGATGGTCTGCCATGCCGCACGGAGGAAGGAGAACCAGGTGGGAATGCAGTCATAGATTCATAACGTTCGGTTTATACATATATATTTTCCCCTTTCTTTTTTTTGTTTTGTTTTGAGTCTCAGTATTCTTATCCTTAATGACGCTTCATTTCAATTCAATGATTCTGCAGATAGACGTTCTACTAAGCCCAGACTTAGTTTAGTCAACAAAGCAAGTTTGGACAGGGTATTGAAAGCCGAGATATACGTGAACGAAGCTGACGGCCAACTCCGGGCAGCCCATTTAATCCTCGGATACACCCCCCTCTCGTTTGCTTTCCAAGCGCCGAGGTGCGTGATCAGAGCCCGCGATCCTCAGCTTCACCATATTAGCGTTGTCTACAAGGGGTTCGTCGTTCCAGAAGGTATTCCACTTCCTAAGAATACCTCCCGCACTAAGCCCCTTTTTGTGGCCGCTATCTCAACAGGAGCCTCTTCATCCCAACCTGTCCTCAGGGAAGAGGAAGTAGAAGAGAAAGAGGAAGAAGAAGAAGAAGAGGAAGAATAAGAAGAAGTTGTAGAACTCTCAGACTCCTCGGACGATTTTGGGATTTTTAATCAGCCTATACGCTCCGAGGAAGATTTTGACGAGATGGGAATACAAAGGAAGCCCTAAAAAAGTCTAATGGAGCTGATAGAGAATCAACCTGGGAAGAGTGCGCCAGGAAAATCAACGCAATCCCAGATTCCTCTTTTTCCCACCAAGTCTCCTTCTCCTGCTCCTCCTCAACCTTCTCATCAACCTCCCCAGCCAGTCAGAGCTGATGCTGCCGAATTGAAAAGGCGTAGGGAGCAGAAAGGGAAAGATGTGGTAGATACAGGAAAGACCCGTCCGACCCGCGAAGAAGATGCCCAACGAGCTGCAAAGCAGCAGAAGATCAGCCATACTCTTCAGTGGGGCCAGGAGAGGTCTGACACTCAACCTCTTGAGCCTCAAGCCTGGCTACCAGCACCCATGCATGGTGGGGAGCCCCTACGAGATGATGCATCTATTAGGGACTTCAACGGTGGCATTGGGTGTCACATAGCCTCGGCTATAGAGGAGGCTTTGTTACTCCCAAAGGACATGGCCGAAATAAAGAATGCAAGGAAGAATGAACTCACCCTCAACAATAAAAGATATTTGGGAATGGTATAGTGCTAACTCTCTTCTTTTTCCTTTTGCGATCATTACTCACTGATGTGTACTCTTTACTGACTACAGTGTTAATTTCTTCCTTTTAGGTTATCCAAAACACTTTTAGGCTGGATGAGATGCTCAATAACTGCTACAATCAGCTAGACGATGAAAGGAAGAGACGGGCGTCAGCTGTACAAACTTTGACAATATCCGAGCAAGACTTGGCGGATACGAAGAAGAAATTAATTGCTGAGGAGCAAGCTTGCAAAAGCTCTGACTCGACCTTGGAGGGCTTCCAA
This sequence comes from Quercus robur, assembly GCF_932294415.1. NCBI lineage: Eukaryota > Viridiplantae > Streptophyta > Magnoliopsida > Fagales > Fagaceae > Quercus > Quercus robur. The sequence continues at coordinate 34,089,719 of NC_065540.1, read as the reverse complement.
AAGCAAGCCGAGGACCAGAGAAAGCGCTTGCGCGAAGCAAATGAAGAATTAAAGGCTGCCCGGGAGCAAGTGGTAGTCTTTAAAAAGCACTTGGAGGAAAACCCAAAAATTGAGGGAGCAAGCTAAAAAATCCAAGGAGAAAGCCGAGAGGGCTAAAGTTGAGGTCGAACAGGCAACGAACGATGCCGAACAGAGAGGTTACGACCTCAGGGTGGCTGAGACGGAGGGGAACCTAAGGGCAGAGGTGCCAATGGTGTGCCGCATTTACTGCGCCCAAACCTGGAATGAAGCCCTTAACCGAGCTGGGGTTGAGGCTTCATCCAAGTTAAGGAAGGCAGAAAATGTGTTCTATCCTACAGCAATCCGCGCTTCAGATCCTCCATCCAGTTAAGCCGAAGACACTCCCTCAACCACTAATCCTAATCAGGAGGTTTTGCCTCAAAATCTTCCTTTCCCTGGCCCCCCAGAAACAGCTAAAGAGACTAATGCCCCTCCAGAAGCCTCCTTAGACAAGACTACAGCAGCTTCTAAGGCAGAGGTAGCCTCTCAAGGCTTTGAACGTAGGAGACAGGGGCGTCGCCAAAATTTAATGCTGTCGCACTCGGGACGCTGAAGCGTCAGGAGCATGCCCAAAACATAAAAGGATATGGGCTTGTGATATCAAAATCAGCCTTTTCTCCCGAGGAGTCGAAAATTAAGATTTTGAGGGGCTATTGTGGGGGCCGGTTAATCAATAAATATTAAAACCGTGTTAAACTGGGCCTGGGGCCCATCCGAGGACGTTAAACCATCCGAGGAGGCCCATATAAGATTATAAGGGGAACCAAATGAAAAGAGGAGTAGATATCACATGAGATGGGTCCAGTATGCGTCCGAGGACAAAATCCTTCTTGGCAATATGTGTCCGAGGACGACCTGGAGGTCATATTGTTGCAAACATACTTCGAAACTACATTACCACTAAAGGTGGGACATGGGACCAAAGGTAAGAAAGAAAAGATAAACAAATATCTTTAACAGCTGCTGCCTCCGCATTAATTGCCTCTCAACCAACTCTCTGGCCGCATTAATATGGAGGCGATGCCTGAACAGTGATGAAGCAGCCTTACAGCTGCTGGTTGAAGGTTCCAGGAAGGGATCCCCCGAATTCAACCTACACGTGTGTGGTAAAGATGACACCAAGAGGGCAGTATATAACATGGAAGAATGCATTGAGAGAGGGATCGGAACTTCTAAACGAGTAGTGCCTAGAAGAAAATCTTATGAAATAAAGAACTTAGCTTGTTTCAAGGAGAAATTGATCGTAATATTTGTGTTAATCCATCTAGAAACGTTAAGTTTAATCGTTTTTCTTTTGAATTTAATCTAGTTCTTTTATATCCACGCTCTACAAATTTATTGTTTAAGCCTTTAGCGATCGAACCCAATACAAGTTTGGGATCGTTACAAATTGAGTCCTTACAATGGTTGATTACCATTTGTCATTATGTTTAATTATTAATTAAAATGTACATTGTTAGCAAATGGAGGCAAACGCTTCTAGATCCCTCCCCATCGTTTTGACATAAATAATTGAAATCATGTAAGACAATTTAAGTATCTTTAACATTCTTAATAAATTGTTTATCAAAAATTAAAAAAACATTCATAAGATGCACTAGTAATTCTGAAGGTACAAAATGATAAAATTACCTGATCATTTTGTAGTTGTTTCTTTGGTGTAAATTACCATAAAACTCACCATTATAAACAAGGATGAGATTACATCAACTTTAATGGGATGCTGTCATATCATAGTTACTCAATTGAACAAATAATTCTTGAAAAGAGTAAGAAATAAAAGCATGCATCTGACTTTCTTCTTCTTCTTGGGCATTGTTAGTAGCTCATGGCTTTAATAAATGCATAAAAACAAACAATAATGATAAAGCCCACATGGTTTCCCGCATCCCAAAGTTAATGTCCAAGTATAACTGAAATATGAAAGCCCATTTGGTACATATGTTTAAAAACTTAAAATTGTTGTTTGAAAACATAGGGCTGTAATCGGTTCGATTCTGTCGGTTTTTTTTATCCGGCCAACCGAAATCGAAATTTTCGGTTTGTAAAAGTCTCAACCAAAATAGTTGAAAAACTGTCGGTTTCGGTTTGTATCGGTTTTGGTCGGTTCCGGTTTTTGGGCCCGGAGTTTGGGCCTTTGGTTTTTTCCTACCAATTTTTCACATTTTTCCGCATTTTTCTAGCCATTTTCTCAACTCCCAAACAAATTTTATAACAGAAAAATTCAAAATATACCCTTAACACAACCAAAAATCAAAATAAAAACATCTTTTATTCACAAACTCAATGAGAGGAGGAAGAAAGGGTGAGAGATTGAGGGAAAGCGAGGATCCAAGTGGATGGAGCGGCGGCGGCTAAATCGGTTTCCCTGCATGTGGCTCGTCCGTGCTTTCTGAGGCACTGCCTGTGACTCAGTATGGGAGAAGCGCGGCCAGATCGACGATCGGTGGTGGTGGCCTGGGTCGGTTGTCAAGATCGGAGCTCGTCCATGCATGGCTGGCGATCGGAGAGGTGGATCGGTGATGAGGGAAGGGTGGGCTAAGATCTGGGTGGACCGGTGTTTGTGGGTCTTGGGTGTTTGGCCGACGCTTGATCTGGGCGATCGGCGATGTGTGGAGGCAGCGACAGAGGGAGATTCGGCGTGAGACTGTGGAGTGAGGTTGTCTGAAGCCTGAACGTGAGAAAGAGGAAAGTGTGAGACCGTGAGAGTGAAATCTGAAAAATGTGGTAATGTAGGGTTGGGTTTTCTAACCTTTGATTTTATACTCTAATTAGTTTTAGTTTAATTACAAGTGATTAATTTAATGGATTTTAAAATGCTATATTTACTTAGTTTACTTGGCCGGATGATTTGAATTTTGAAATGAAATGAGGAAAGCCACTGTCAGTTGTGAATCATTGAGTTGTATTAAAATGAAAGGATGGTTGATGGAAAGGTCCACTGCCCAACACAAAGCTGCCAGCCAATATTTACAAAATATTATATATTTAATATAAAATATAATATAATATAATATAATAATAAATTTCGGTTCGGTGTATTAAAATTGCAACCAAAAACTGAACCAAACTTTTCGGTTTTTTACATAATAAAACCAAAACCGAACCGAACCAAAACAAAGTCGAAATTTCGGTTCGATTTCGATCGGTTTGAAGCAGTTTTTTCGGTTCTTCGGTTTTTTGCACACCCCTATAAAAACATTTGTGAAAATACGTGTGGGTGAAAAAGTAAATCATTGAGTTGTGAAATGAGGGAAGCCACTATCAGTTGTGAATCATTGAGTTGTATTAAAATGAAAGGATGGTTGATGGAAAGGTCTATTGCCCAACACAAAGCTGCCAACCAATATTTACAAAATATTATATATTTAATATAAAATATAATATAATATAATAATATATTTCGGTTCGGTGTATTAAAATTGCAACCAAAAACTGAACTGAACTTTTTGGTTTTTTACATAATAAAACCAAAACCGAACCGAACCGAAACAAAATCGAAATTTCGGTTCGGTTTCAGTCGGTTTGAAGCAGTTTTTTCGGTTCTTCGGTTTTTTGCACACCCCTATGAAAACATTTGTGAAAATACGTGTTGATGAAAAGTGTACGAAAATACGTGTAATGTTGTTTTAAAACTGAAAATTGTTATTTGAAACCACAAACTAAACACCCCCAAAACTTCTCTTTTTGATTAGTAAATTTGCAAAGGTGCTGAAGTGAGAAAAATAAAACTTTTTAGGATGCATAAGAGAAGCCTCATCACTCATCAGTTCATTACAAGGATGACCAAGATCCTCCACATATTAACTTGCCAAAGGAGAAGGAAAAGGGGGGGGGGGGGGGGGGGAACCAATAAATTAAATATAGCACCAAAATAAACAAATATCAAGTATAAAGTAATTCCATCACCTATACTTTTGCAATGCCAGCCCCCAACCACCAAAATAATAATAAAGGTAATAAGAGTGCACGAGCAAGGTGGAGGGGATTCTGGCTGACTTGAATCAGATTTGGTATTTGCTAATCTAAGACATGGATGGCATTATAAATTAGAAAGTCATTAGAAAACTATTAAGTACAGATAGGGCATGGATGGCATTGCCAATTAAGGAAAAATAAAAAGGGGGGGGGGGGGAGATGAGAGTCAGGAGACAACGTAATTTATTGCCTTTGCTTCTTATGTGCTGGCATTGATGAACTCCCAACCTGCCAAAGACATTTGTCCACAAGACAAGCTCAGACTTACTGCTTTCGACTTTAAAATGGGTACAAAACAGAACAATTAAGCAGACCTTGATGCATGTGCCTTAAATAATCCATTTTTCAATAACTAAATCAAAGAATCCCTTAGTCTTACTATCTATCATTATAATAGAAGTTTAACCAATGATGTCGCTTCAATACTAAAATAATTTCCACAAGAACCTTGAGAAAAATCAGTACAATAGAAGTACGAAAAACAAAGTTTGAAAAAAACAAAGTTTGAATTAATCAAGTGTTGCACCCACATAAGATATATGCAAAGCATGCAAGAACTTTGCATGCATTGTTTACCGTCAACATCAGACGACTAAAAATATATGTTACAAGACATCAAGACCGGATTAGAAGGCTCCCAGGCTGGAAACAAAAACCACTTATCAACCTTGAAGCCAATACCAATATTTCCATAATAAAGTAAAAATGTTCTACTCAGAGTAAAGTCTCACCAAAAAGAGGATTTAAACATCAACAGTTTTACTTGGCAACCTAATAGGGTATAAAAGCTTTACATATTATATATCCAACTGTCACCACCCCTCAAATTAGCATGGCTGAACTTTAATCCAACTATGTTGTTTTCAGTTGGTACCCCTTGAAAACTCATAATCAAAAAATCTAATGAATATCTCAACAGTAAAATCAAGGAGTCGGTTCCAAGAGTCATTAGTATTGAAAAGACATGACCATGTGAATTGGTATTGTGTTATTTACTTATTGGGAAAATTTTTCTTTGGAGATAAAAGGAAGAGATAGATAGTTTCTCATATTTCCATAGTTAGATTCTTAGTTCTAGTTAATGGCACCCTTCTAGATTTTTTAATAGCTTTAGGATTGAGGCAGGGGGACCTATTCCCTCCCCAATTGTTCAATGTGGTTATGGAGATCTTTAGCCAGATTCTTTCTGGTTTCCAAGTGAAGGGCAGTACTAGAGGCGTATTGACAATTTCTCACCTCTTTCTTACAGATAAGACCATCTTGTTGAGGAGTGGCGGCATTATTGTGCTATAAGGTGGGATCTCTACCCATGACCTCTCTCAATTTGCTCTTGGGCTCTCCTTCAAGGCTACTTGAGTATGGATCACAGCTTTAGAAAGGATAGAAACAATATAAGTTGGATGGAAGAAATTTTACTTGTATAATGGTGGTAGGCTCACACTTCTTTAGAGTACTTTGTCTAGTCAACCCACCTGTTTTCCATCTCTATTCATCATTTCCTACTCGTGTGAATAATACAGTCAAGAAGCTCCACAATAATTTTTATGGGGTGAATCCAATGAAGAATTTAAGTTTCATTTGTTGGATTGGAATACAGTTGGGTATTCTATGAAATATGAGGGGTTGGGGATTAGGAAATCCTCCTCTTTCTAATCAAGTTATGTTGGGTGAAAGGTTCTAGTGCTTTTTTAAGAACGAATTGTTTTCGAAGACAGCTTGTTGCTGTAGAATATTGAGAGGCACATGATAATTGGAATTATAACTTATAAGTGCAGAGGCCTCATGGGTGTTGTCTCCGAAGAAGTATCATAGGTGGTTAGGATAGACTAACTTTTTTTGTTTCATTTTTTTTTTTTTTTTTTGATAAATAACGGAATTGTATTAAAAAGAAGCCCGGGTACACCGGGGGTGAACAAGGAAAACAGTACATCAAACACATAAATTACAAAGATCAAGCATTTCTAAAAAATTAGAACAAGGGAAAAGATTAAAGGAAGAACTCCACTCTAGCAAGGTATGAAGAAGAAGAGATTTAAGATCTGAAGTAGACCACTCCTTCCCTTCGAAACATCTTGAGTTTCGCTCTCGCCAAATACACCATAGGACACAATGAGGGACAGCCCTCCATACATCAATGCTCCGATGCCCACCGAAGGAACCTTGCCAACTTGAAAATAAATCAGAGACACCATGCAGCATAACCCATTGAAGACCAAAAAGAGCCCACACCATAGACCATAAATCATAAGCAATAGTACAATGAAGGAGAAGGTGATTCACCGATTCCCCACTCTTTTTACACATAAAGCACCAATCGACAACTACAACACCCTTATACCATAAATTTTCAGTAGTCAAAATCTTACCTAATGAGGCAGTCCATGAGAAGAAAACAGCTCTAGGAGGGACCTCTGAACACCACACAGGCTTCCAAGGGAAAGAAATGTCAAGAGTAGAGGAAAGGGAGAGATAGAACTCACTCACTTTAAAATTCTTATTCCCTTTTGGTTTCCAACAAATTTTGTCCTAACTTTCACCATTAATGAGCAAAGAATTGATTAGATCTAAAAAAGTGTAGAAATGTTCAGATTCCCAATCTTGGGGAGCTCTAGAAAAAAGAAGATCCCAATAAAGCCTCTGGTTAGGAAAGTGCATAACATCTGCAATGGAAGACTCCTTATTACAACTAATATTATAGAGTTCTGGAAAAGCCTCCCGGAGAGTACAGCTTCCACACCACACATGATGCCAAAATTTAATTTTGTCGCCAACGCCAACCTCGAACTAAATGGACCTTTAGAACTTGACTTAAGCTCTCTCTTCTGAGAGCATTCTACCTGCATTTTAGCTTTCTTCCTAGCCTTCAAAGCTAAAAAAATCCCAGTAATTTTCGCTTTGAAGCCTTCCAAGGAAGTACCCACAGATTTCCTAAAGGCTTTAATACGTTTCTCAACCCAAGGAGATAATTGAGAGGAGGCAACTGCCACTTCTACAAGTGGAGCAACTGGGTTAGCCATGACCAAAGGTTGCACAACCAGTGGTTCTTTAAAATTTTCCCAGTTTACAAGACCCTCATCAGAGTCCCCCAACTCACAATCTGACCTAGAAACATTATTCAAAGCACCAACACAATCATCCGCCCAACTAACAAGATGCCCTTCTTCCTTAAAAGTGTTGTTACCCTGTCCCATAGCTCCCTCGAGATCAGAAAAATCCGACATGCTCCCAGGTGAGTGGTATAGCGAGAGAGGAATAGTAATCTGCCTCCCCCACGAAGCTCTAAGACCCATTTCTCTGAATTACCACAGGTGTGCTCCAAATCTTCAACGAAATTCTTAATGGAGGGGTGAGGCTCAACAAGACAATCCTCAGCAATAACTAGCACCGGAGCAACAGGAGTGCTCGACTGAGAAATGCCGTTGGACAACAGTGGAGGATTAATGCCTGACACAAACCCAAATTCTAAAGAATCAGCCCGTGGCAGAGAAGAGCTGCTGCAGATGGAGGTGGGGCTGTTCTTCACTGGTAGGGAGATAACGTTGCCGATCACCAGTTGGGAAGAGGTGTCGTTAAAGATGGTGGTCATCAATGGAGGAGTGAGACTGTTCATCACTGGAGGGGAGATGACGATGTTAGACAACAGAAGGGAAGTGGCGTCTTTGATGATGGTGGGTGTCAAAGGCAAGTCGGTATCGTTACTAGTGGTGCTCCTCAGTGGGTTAGAAGTGCCGTTGGTGGTGATGATAGATGGAGGATGCATGGAGGGGGAGATGAGCTTCATCGGCAATGAGTTGGTGGTCTGATGAGAGTGGGTGGCTTTTGAATTAGAACTAATGAGTTGCTGAGAGACGGTTTGGGCTTTAGGCTTAGGTTTGGGAGTCCAGTTTTGGGTGTGCTTGTTACGGCCCTTGAAAGTGTTGGGCCTCATTCCATGGCTATTTTGATTGGAGCTCACATCTTTAATAAAAGAAGAAACTACAGCCCACTGCCCCTCTATCCCACGCTCCACACATAAAGAGATCTCTAGAGTCAGCAAATCTCTTTTGGCAATCACATCAATATTAGACAAAAAATCTGCCCCAAGTTGTGCCATATCTTTCCCAGAAAAACTGCTGCCATGATCATGGTATGGGTTTTTGGGAGTTGAAGAATTCAAATTTTGAGTAGGAGATGCAAGGAGGATCCAATTTGGGTAGGAGATGCAAGGAGGATCCAATTTGGCATGATGTCTGGCGTGGGGAACAAACTTAAAGGAAATGTTCCTTGGTTTGTGTTCAATTGCTGAGAGGACTGAGAATAAGGAGATGCTTCCTTGTTCTCTTATTAGGAATCCTACGGGGTTGATGGGCTTCATGTGTGGAACCCACCCCTAGCTTATTCATGCATTTCATGATTGAGAGTTGCACCTTGTTACCTATAAAAAGAAAAGAGCTGCACCTTGTTGATACTCTTATAAACATGTTGTATTCTAAGTACTATGTTGGCTAATGAAGCTTGTTGTATGAAATGGAAGCTTAAACCATAACAAAAAAATTCAGTGTTCACTCTTACTACGAAGCATTAAAATTTTATAATAAAGTGCAGTTTCCAGGGACAAGTATTTGGTGTAACAAAGTTTCAAAAAAATTGTGTAGAAAGTCAATGTGTGTCTTAGCTGTAGATAATATTAGATGGAATTTTATTATTGTCAAGGTGTTGCTTATGTAAATGTAGTGGTGAATTTGTTGATCATCTATTGCTACATTGCTTTTAGCAAGAGAGTTATGGTTCCTTGTTTCTTCTATCTTTGGAGTTCAATGGGTGATGTTGAACAAGGTAGCTGACAGTTTATTTTAGCTAGAAAGGTTTATTTCGTTGACATAAGTATAATTTTATCTGGAATGTAGCTCTTCTATACCTCATGTGGATCATATGGAAAGAACACACACACACATATTAAAAAAAATATTAATTTTACATTAATATTTTAAAAATACATATATATTAATTTTATCATACTTTTGAGGGTGTTGAGAAGACTATTTGTTAAGATTAAACCTCACACAATCTGCTTACAAATGGTAAATTGTGATTGGTGAGGCTTCTCATCCTTCTTTTACTAATTTTCTAGATCAAATTTATATTGGATTGAAATTCTTGAGGGGAATGCATATTCATCATGTAATTGAGGGTTTTTTTTTTTTCATTTTTAATAATTAATTACTTATTTAAAATAAATAATAAAAATAAAATAAAAAACTATTTGAACTCAAATAGGGAGTCAAAAGAATGAGATCTTGAATTTCCTTGACATTATTATTATTATTATTATTATTTTATTTTTTTATTTTTTGGGAGGGGGTTGTTCAACACCTCAAACATACTAGAGGTCCCCCAAAAAAGAACAACTTAATTACCCTGATTTCTACATATTGATGGTTAAATTTTATGGGCTAAACTACATTTTTTGTCCAAGAAGTTGTTCTTAATTCCAAAGTGTTTCATATAGTTACAATTTCAGCAATCAAGTCCTTTCGTGTGTCAATGTGATCCAATTACGATTTTAATTCTATGATAAAGAAAATGCTTACCATGTTTGAGAGTTGTTCACTAATGTAGGTCATTGATCTCAACATAGCTTCAAGTGTGTCTCTAGTTAGCTGAAACTTCACCTCCATTTCACCTAAAGGAGACTTGCTGAAGTCTTGCAACTGCAAACAATTTGAAAATAAAATTACAAAAAAAAAAAAAAAAAATGTGGGCCCTTGAATTTAACAACTTGAAAAATATTGTAATGCTTCTCTCAAATGTAGCCCCAATCCTTTCTTCAATAAATGGGGTCCAACATGTGGAATATTTAACTTAATGAGAACTATTGAGTGAAAGACAAGCTTTTTTAATAATTTAATAGTTGAGGGTGGAAGGATTTGAACCTTGGATGTCTCCATTGGAAACACCAGGAGATGCCAACCAGTTGAGCTACAAGGCTCTTGGCTGAGTGAAAGACAAGTTTTGAACTCAAAACCTCTTATTTTGATACAACACCTCTTATTTTGATACAATGATAATTTACTAGTTACCCTAAAAGCCTTAACTAATTGGAAAATGTGAATTTAATCACTTAATATATGAATTTGAATAATGTGATTTAAGGAGGCTAGGTTTAAAGAACCTTTTAATCTAAGTTTTTAATTTACAAGTTATGGTTAGTTTTTTAGAAACTGAGGAGAAGATTTGCAATTTTTTACAACTCCTACCAATTTAGGAATTTTTTTTTTTTTTGGGGATAAATAATTAAATTTTATTGAACCAAAAAAATCAGTCACCCAAGTATACAAAATGTATACAGCTAAGATCTAAAAACAATCAAACACTCAAATTACAAACATCTATCAAATCACAAATCCAAAATAAAGAGTGACTTCCTATAACTGACATCCAATCTATTAAAGTTCTAAAGAAAAGCAGTTTCAAATCCAATAAACTGATAAAGTCCTTTCCAAATCCTGATCTGGTTATTCCTCTCCCACCAAACATTCCATATCAAACAATGAGAGATAGCCTTCCAAATAACACCATTATAATAACACCCAAACTTTCCTTACCAACAAGCCAATAGGTCAACTACAATCCCAGGCATCACCAAATGGATTCCAAACAAGAACCATTGACCATAACTCAATAGCAATAGGACAATGAAGTAATAGATGGTCTACGGATTCCCCACTACCTTTACACATATAGCACCAGTCCAAAATCCAAACAATCCTTTTTTATAAATTATCAATCGTCAATATATTCCGCAAAGCTACAGTCCAGACAAAGAAGCAACTCTAGACAGGACCTTTGGCTTTCAAAATTTTAAACGCTCTTCCAAGGGAAGGAGTGATCACTAACACAATTCAAAACCCAGTAAAATGTACTAACCTCAAAACCCCTTCTCTTAATGGGCTACCAACACATCCTATCCTCCCCACCTACCAATTTAGGATATTTTGGCAATTGAGTCGAATATAGAACTTTTTAATAATTTTTAAATGTTTTGGATTTATTTTCCCCAATTCCAAGTTAGTCTTCTGTTGGCATTTTATTAGATCTTTTTCTCTCTTTTTTTTCTTTTTTTCTTTTTTTTAATGTGCTGAATAAAGCATTTTATTAGAAGAAACAAAAGTTGGACAAGGACCAGCCCATCTCTGATTACACAGCCATACACCAAACTAGGAATATAACAGATGGGCAGGGTTCAATAAAATTTAATTATTTATCCCAAAAAAAAAAAAAAATCCTAAATTGGTAGGAGTTGTAAAAAATTGCAAATCTTCTCCTCAGTTTCTAAAAAACTAACCATAACTTGTAAATTAAAAACTTAGATTAAAAGGTTCTTTAAACCTAGCCTCCTTAAATCACATTATTCAAATTCATATATTAAGTGATTAAATTCACATTTTCCAATTAGTTAAGGCTTTTAGGGTAACTAGTAAATTATCATTGTATCAAAATAAGAGGTGTTGTATCAAAATAAGAGGTTTTGAGTTCAAAACTTGTCTTTCACTCAGCCAAGAGCCTTGTAGCTCAACTGGTTGGCATCTCCTGGTGTTTCCAATGGAGACATCCAAGGTTCAAATCCTTCCACCCTCAACTATTAAATTATTAAAAAAGCTTGTCTTTCACTCAATAGTTCTTGTTAAGTTAAATATTCCAGTTATTGGCCTCTTTCAGTGGCTCTCTGTTTGACTGATCTAGGGCCTGGGGACTCACCTCTAGTGATTCCCTCCCTTTGTTCCTTAGTTCTCTCCTGTATAATTAGTCTCCTCTCCTTTCTCTCTTTTTTCTTTTTTCTCTATCTGTCCAATTGTACTTTTCTATTTGCCTTATGTTTTTCTGCATAAGGTAGTTTCTTCAATATATATCTTTATTACTTATCAAAAAAAAACGAAAGGCCAAAAATATAGGCTGTGAAAGGCTACATTTAACTCTCTTTTGACAAAATACATTCCAAAATGAAAAAAGACTCCCATGCTTTAGCATGTCCTCCACTATTGCCCTGATAGCCAAGGAATAGAAGCTTTTGTATACTTTAGTGCATTAATGACAATCAAACACCTTTTTATCTCTAAAACCCTGATAACTTGACAAAGATAAGTGCAAATAGGCTACCTTTGCCTCCCCACCCACTCCAGGCTGTCTACTTTCCCCACCGACTACCTGCCTACCTCAAAAGCACCTCCTTGTGGCAAGTACAGGCCTCTCTACACACACACAACCACACACTACAAATATAGGACATATAGGATCTTCCTTACATGAATAGGATAAATTCATATATTTTTCAAGTAATCCTATAGTATATGATGATAGAGAAAAGTTTAGATTTCTTAAATAGTAGCACAAGCTTCAATGAGAGGCATGTTTTTTCATTCTTTTAACAAACTTCCACATTCTAGTGAAAATAAACACTTCAATCAGTTGAAGCAAAATTAGAATTTTGATGGTATAATTTGCTACTACCAAACGACAAACTAAGGTATGATGGAATTCAAAAGTCAATGGGTGCACCCACCATAATCTCACTTGGCTTCTAGATCAAAGAAAGAATGCTACTTTTGATCTGCATACCTTAAGGCTGATGACAGCTATTCTATTAGCTGGTGCTGAGCTGCAATTCTGCATCGTCCAAGTCATTGACTTAAGGCGGGGTAGAGTTCCCTAGAAATCAATAACCAGTTATAAAAGGAATGAGACAAACCAACATTAACATTTTAATAGAATTACAATTTTCACTCAACTCTCTATGTATGCTGATTGCTTTCTGAACATGCATATTTTCATTGCAGCCCTTAAAAGTACGAATCAAGTCATGCATGTTTATCACAACAACAAATCAAATTACAAATGTCATTAAGAAATTTAGCTTTTACATTACTTTGGAAATTTGTAATCTACAAGACTACGCCAATATGTCGAAGTTTTACAACAAAAACTCGATGAAAAAGTTCTTCCCTATCTCTCATTATGATATCAATCTTTTCTAGACTGATTTTGACCACATGCGCACATATACTCAAGCTCTAATACATTTTCCTATTGCAATTCTTCTATGATATCCTTTCAAAGAACACTTGCACAAATTATGACATTAACAAGAAAACCACATACAAGAATTGAATGTCAAACAAAACAACCCGAAAAATTCAAAATACACACCAGGTTGTCCAGAAGAGTGGCAGAGGCATTCGTGTCAACAACAAGTGGTGCCAAAGCCCCAAGATCATCCCGATTGAGTCGAGCAACGGGATCATCTTGCCGAGGCCATAGTGAAGTAACAGTAGAAGTAGTAGAAATCTCCGAAGATGGCAAGCAAGCGAAAGAAGGAGGAACACTTGTTCTCACTTGATAGGAAACACTATTATTCCTTGGCAACGGATCCTAGGAATTGCAAAACACAAACTGAGAAAAAAAAATTATAAAACCAAACCAAAAGAGAACATAAATTAAGTACACTTTTTGGCTCTTAAAATTTGGATGATTGTTTTCATATTGTAAAAAAGAAACAACCTGCTGAGTGGATAAATCCTGTTTCCACTGATTGTGAAACTTCTGGAAAGACAAGACAAGAGTGGTTTGGAGATCAATAGGAAGGTCCGGTGGGAACAGCTTCAGAAGTTCGTCGCCAGTTACGTTGTCATGTGCACATTTTCTGATAAGTGAACGAAGACACGCCAACAACTGAAATTTATTCATTCAATTCAAAACTACTATATTATATCAAATAAAATAATAATAATCTTCTACACTAGAAGATAACTTTTCTTTTGCCTGAACACAATCCCAATATATATATTTTTTTTTTCCAATCATTCACATTCTACCAGTTCAGCAAGTGATCATTCACAGTGACCACTTCAGCAAGAAGTCTCAAAAGTTGTGTCCTAGGCTATATAAAAAGAAATTGAGTAGTGGGTATTTTAATTTTGGGTACAAAACAAAACATACTGGATCGAGTTCGGGGAGAGAAGGAAGATTGAGGAGAGAGTGAAGGTGGGACTTTTCGGAAGGGCGGAGACCGGTTCGTCTGCTGTTCCAAAGAGTGGAAAGTAAGTGATGAAGTGCTTCTTCTGATTTTATCCCACTTAGCTTGTGCAATTGTTGGTATAGTGTTGTGTCTTCCACCATTTCTTTCTATCTGCTTCTGCTTCTGCTTCGGGCTTTTTTCTTCGAGGGTTTTGTAGCATTATTTATGAAATGAAATTAGGAGGGCGTTTGGCTACTGTGTTTTCCTGCGTCTACGTTTCCGTTCTGCGTTTTCTTTTTTTTTTCTTTTTTTTTTTTCTTTTGCCCGCATATGTTGACTTTGGTGCACAAAAATTACTGTTTTGCAATATAGCAGTACTATTCATGTACTGTAGCAACACTGTTTATGTATTAAAAAATATTAAAAATGGGTCCTACGGTATTTTTCACATATTTAAAAATTATTTTGCTACAGTGTTTTTAGTTTTCAGTTTTCAGTTTCAGCAACAATAAGCTCAATCCAAACGGACCCTAGGGGTGTCACTGTGTCAGTGTCAGACTAGGGGTGTCAATTCGGATTAGCGTGTCGGGTTCGTGTCGTGTCGAGGTAGGGGTATTCGACTAAATGGCTCAACCCTAACCCGACCCATTTAATAATCGTGTCATGATCCTTCAACCCTAACCCGACCTGTTAATAAAGCGAGTTGACCTGACCCAACTCATTTGACACGCTTAATAAACGAGTCGTGTTGGGTTAAACAAATGTAACACAACCTATTTCAACTTACATAATATTAAATATAACATCCATCTATAAATAATTTTTTTTACATCCCAAAAAGCAGTGTATGCACTTCAAGTTTTCAACCCATATTCAAAATAATATAATTCAATAAAAATATAATATTCATCTAGAATATAAGTTCTTTACACTCCAAAATAAGTGCATACACTTTAACCCAAATTCAAAATAACAAAGTTTAATAAAAATAAAATAATATAGTTCAACAAAAATATAATATCCTTGAAACTCGCCAAATGCTAAGAATCAATATTGAAAGAATTTGAGCAAACAGTAGACTAATCCTGACTATGACCATGATTATCATCCATAGATTCCTTGTTGATGTCCAAATTCACAACATCTTCCACAAGCTCATCCATTTTTATTTGTGCAAGTTTTATGCCCAAAAAAAAAAAAGTATTAGTAGCTCTAGGGTCTATAAAGTTTCAATTTCAAATTATATCCCTTGTAAATTTTTGTAATTACTCACTTTTCTTTTTAAATTTAAAATATATGTTGGATATAAAAGGTATTTGACAAATTTAAAATAAAATAAATATTATTTGTTATACGAGTTAAATAGATTGTGTTAAGTGAGTTATTTCGAGTTGACACAAATAAATTGACGGGTCAAACGTGTCTATTGTGGGTTATGCGGGTTGACCCGCTTATGGCACGTTTCTTATTATGTCGCTTTCAGGTCGACCCGTTTATGACCCAAACCCATTAAGGTCCAACCCTAACCCGAAAAAACCCGTGTCGGGTTCGTGTCGTGTTCGTGGGTTGGGTCGAACATTGACACCCCTACTGTCAGACCCTGTGTAATGTTTATGCTTTGCATCAGACTTAAAGTCGATTTTCTTGGCCCAATACCATGTCTAGCCCCATTATATATGTTTTCTTTTTAATATCTTTCTCTTTTGAGAAAAATAAAAATAAATGTATCTGTTTGTTTTTTTTTTAATTATACCTTAAAAAATATGAAGTTTAGAAATAAAAAAAAAAATTAATTTAAAATAGTATTTTGAAAAATTGGCAGTTTGAAACTACTTTACCAAATGTTTAAAACTTTTTACCGGTTATTAAAATATTTATTAAAAAAAAATAAAACATTTTTGAGCTTAAGTAAGAAGATCTCTTAAATCTAACATATGCATTCTCTCTCTCGAATTGCGTGGATAGCATAGCTATGGGTTGCACACAATATAGAAAAAGATAATGCATGTATTTGATTCATGAAATAATTATTGCTACATGAGAGCTTTTGTTGTATGTACTATATATAAGTACATATACATGTGTAAGTTGCAATATGTGTTTGTGATATTACTTTGAAAGTAAAATAATGAAGAGAAAATTTGAGGAGGGGGGAGGGGGGAGGGAGGACAAAGTTTTAAGCTCGCTCAAGTGAGACCATTGGGCAAGCAACAATACGGTCAATGAACAAGAAGATCGTATTGGAACTCAGCCAAGCCCACTTGAACAAAATTTAAGCAAAGCATGAGCATCATACAAGCAAGGATAAGTGGGTACAAGTGAGGTCAAGCGAACTCTCGCTTGATGCTCACCTTAGATCCATCTGCGCAATTTCGTAAAGTTCGCTCAAATGAGAGAGTTACAAAATGCCCAATAACTATTTAAGTACTCCTTTGGTTCGGTGTTTTGGACAAAATTTCATGATGACGTTTTCAAATAGGGTTTTTTTTTTGGGATGGCAATTCGTGTTTACGGGTCGGGTTTGTGTCGTGTCAAGCCATGAGTATTCGACTATATGGGTTGACCCGAACCCAACCTGTTTAATAAACGTGTCTAAAATTCTCAACCCCAACACGACCTGCTTATTAAACAAATCAATCCGATACAACACGTTTAACTCATTTAATTAACAAGTCGTGTAAAGGTGAATACAAATGACTCGTTTAATAACATGTTTGATTAATAGGTCATACCTAACCTGAATAACTTGTATCAATTCTCATATATTTAAAATTAAAATACAATTACAACCATAAAATAGTGATAAAAATATAATTACAAGCAACAATAACAAAAGTTAATACCTTTACAAACTAAACGGGTTTGCCTGTTGAACACAAACTCGACCCATTTATTAAACGGGTTAGCCGTGTCGTCTTGGATATGACCCAAATCCCTTTAACCTCAGCCCATAACCTGTTTATAAACAGGTTAGTCGTATCAGGTTCGCAGGTCATGTCAAATTTTGCCACCCTTAATTTTTTGGCGTTTGTCGTGACTTTCGAATTGTGCATTTTGGGTTCCTAAGTGAGTTTCACTGCATTTTCACATTGGACCTTTGGAACTATAATACCAAAATGCATAAAAACACAACATGGTTACCGTTGGAAAGTTTCTATCTTCTTCTTTTATTACCTTTACATATTTTCTAAAAACCCAACAATAAAACACAAAATTCTATAATTTTAATACGTCATTGTCGGCCGCAAATCTTACAATCAGTGCATTAAAACCCTTAGTTCCTCCAAGTACAAACAACAAATTAATTTAAAGAAATTCCAAATGATCACAATTATAAAAATAAAAATTTAAAATTAAAAAAAAAAAACTCTTCTAAATCAATACTCCTTTAAAATCAAAATTCCTTAACAAGATAAAAATAAATAAATAAATAAATAAAATAAAATAAAAAATCTTTGATATGTATATATAAATTGACTATAGGAATATTTTTTTGGTTAAGAGAGGTACTTATATTAAAAAAACAACACAAAAGTTACAGAGCCATATTAGGCATTGTACTGGCACAGCGCCTTACATAATACATTCCAGCAGCATCAAGGTTAACAAAAGAAGAAATTTCAGGCATTGGGGGATTGTTAAAAACTACAAAATTATCCTGCTGCAAGCACCGATTCTTGCCATAGCATCAGCACAACTATTCACTTCCCGATAGGAATGGTTCACTTTGATTTGCTGAAATCTAGTGAGAACGGACCTGCAGTCAAGTAACAGGGGAGTATAAGTTCTGTTAGGCAGCAAGTTAGAGAGCAATAGGTCTATTACTATCTTGGCATCACACTCAATTTCAAGGAGATGAATGCCCATTTGGGCAGCTAAGAGAAGGCCATCTCATATAGCCCAAAACTCAGCAACTACACTGGTGGTACTACCAATTCCCCTGCTAAATCCTTTCAGCCATTCTCCCCTATGATCATGGATTACTCCTCCACCGCCTGCTTTTCCCGGATTCCCTAACGATGCTCCATCTGTGTTTAGTTTACACCAACCCGCGCCTGGTTTAGTCTATTGAACCTGAATTGAACTCCATCTTTTGGCATAAATAGACTTCCCAATACAGTAATAATAATCAACAGCTTGCTTGATGCAAGTATAGTGCAGCCTAGGATTTATATAGTTGTCATTTACTCCCCAAAAAATTTGAATATAATATATATATATATATATATAAATAAAAATAAATTGCCCTTACGCCCTCAGGCCTCAGCCTTAATACTTCAACTGCTACTTCAATTTAAATTCATATCCTCAATGAACTCCACTCCAATGAACGATCAAAACTAGATTCTACTGAACAACCAGTCTCTCTCTCTCTCTCTCCATGTAAATGATTGGCAGTGAATTTTTTGGACAACAACAATGAGGTGTTACTTAATGTTTGATAAAATATCTTGTTTTAAACAATATTATTTTAATACCTGGTTATGTATTTTTCTACATAAATGAGTGGTTGTAGTTTGAATTTTTTTTTTTTTTTAGAGAGTTTCAATCTATGGGTTTCTGATGATAAATCTTTATCATTAGACCAAAACACTAATTGGTTTTTGGTGTAGGCGATTATTAAACTTCAGATCTTTTATTCAACCATCAGAGATGTTACCAATTGTCGTTTGATATAAATTGTACATTGCATGAGTGGTTTACAACACTTCAATTCTTTTTCCTCTTAAAAAAATTATGATATCTTTTTGAGATAAATATTATATTTTATATTTAAATTTGATAAGAATAATGCTTAGGACACACCAAAATCCACGACATGTTTAAGTGTCATATTATGATTGGTACATCTATTTTTTTCCTAGTAAGTATTAGCGGTAGGAGTGTGTGTGGTTCGGTCGGCTCGATTTTTTCTCAAATTTGTTACCGAACCAAAGGGATCGGTTTTTTCATAATAAAAACCGATGCATACCGCTTAGGGTCAGTTTTTCGACCTATAGCGATGCGGTTTCTTGCAGTCGGTCTAATTGGTTTGGTCGGTTTGAAACATTAAAAATTCTATTTGTTTTTTTTCTTATAAAAAAAATCTATTCAACCTGTTTACACATAAAATCTCTTCAAAAATCTGTTTAATCTATTCAAAAAATAGCAACAAAATCTGTTCAGATTTCATAGAAATTTCATAAAAAAATATGTTCAACTTGTTCACACAAAATCTATTCAATTTGTTCACACATAAAATTTATTCAAAAAGCTGTTCAATCTATTCAAAATCTGTTCAATATGTTCAAACTATTCAAATCTGTTCACACATAAACAAACTTCCTAAATTTCATCATTTCATTCACACATAAACAATTTATCCAAACTTTATCATAAACTTGTCCAACCTATTCACAGTTTTACAGATGACAAACTATCCAAATTTTTTCATTTCATTCACCATGCAAAAATGTTTTGAAATTGCCTCAATAAGAGTTCAACTCCCAAAACACTACCATGTAGCATATAATATCATTAGTGTCACTGTGTGTGTTAGTATCAATAACAATAAGCGTTAATGTATCCACTTAATAACGTATTACGAAACCATTTGTTGTTGTCCACAAATGCCAAAATAAAGATATACATATTAAATTAGCATTTAGGCAAAAGAATATTAATTGCTTGTACCCCCAATGATAATCCCACCAATGAGTAACTAAATAACTACCATTAGTGAAAAGTCCACCACCAATAACATATACAAATATAATTAGCATATAGACAAAAAAATTGCTAATTCCCATAATACTAAAAAAAAAAAAAAAGTGTTAATAACAATAAAACGTTTATGAGCAATCAAATATTTAAAATTAGCACAAACAAATGATAATAATAAGTATACTTACATAGTACTAACTACTAACTAACTCTAA
The DNA here is from genome assembly GCF_932294415.1 of Quercus robur. Classification (NCBI taxonomy): domain Eukaryota; kingdom Viridiplantae; phylum Streptophyta; class Magnoliopsida; order Fagales; family Fagaceae; genus Quercus; species Quercus robur. The sequence goes on along the minus strand of NC_065540.1, from coordinate 34,069,772 downwards.
GTAAAGAGTAGCACATCACTCATCATCATCCAACACAACGATGTTTGGATCCTGTTGGGAAATTTAGACCCCGGTTGATAGAATTAATAAGTTTTAAACTCAAGTTGTTAATTAGATTTACTATGAATAAAACTCGTTAAAACAAACAAACAAACATCAATATCATGTCAAAATCATGCAGCGGAAAAATAAATAAGACAAGATATGATGACCCATGAAAACTAATAAAACAAACTAGTTTCACAATTAAAAAACCTAGGGGGAAACCTTCCCAAAAAGCAATCCACTATAGAAAAAAGAAGTTTCAGATCTAGTACAAAACTTTTGTCCCTAGACTCTACAATCCCCATAGATGAACTTATAGCAGAAACCTTCAACCGCTTCAAAACCTTTGAACTCTTCAATATATGACCGTCACCCTTTTTGTTGCACGGATCCCAGTATATGATTAACCAATGATGTACGGCTCCCAATACGTGACTAACACACTAACTAGAAGAAGATGTTGGCTACAAAATTCTTCACTTCATCAACAATGAAGATCAAGAAGCACTTGGTTACAAAACCCTAAGGCACAAAAATACAGTAGCTTCTGTCAGAGAGAATAAGGCATCGATCACCTTTTGCATATGTTCTCCTTGTATTCTCTTACGTAACAACCTCTAAAATAAGCCTTATATAGGTATAGGGTTGTGAGAAAAGAAACCCTACACATACATGTCAGCATTGGTCGAAAATCAAATTTGAAAATCTGAATTCCCATAACCTCGATCGATCGAGAGATGTCGAAGAGGTGTCGAGCTTTAAACTTCGACAAATACAGCTATTAAGGAGACAGGAGATTTCTCAATCGATCCACCTAACTATCGAAAGGTGTCGAGATTGCGATAAGAAGTAATTGAAGAGCTTGACAGATAAGCCAGGTGTTGAGAGGCGTTGAGCAGCTATCGAGCTTTAAAATTCAGCACTTTCTCACTTGATTCTTGGACAAACTTGCATGACTTTAACACTTGAACTTGAAACAAGGTTTCTTAAAGTATTAAACATATCCTAAATCTACCAAAATACAAGTAAAATGCGTTTTGTCAAAGATCAGTCAATTACATAAAATAGTGATATATGTTTCTAACAAGTGAATCACATATGTCCTAACAGATCCTCCTCCATAGGCATTGGGCAAACCGATGCAATTTCTACAATCTCATTCAAAACAAAATTATTCTTTAGCATTGAGCAAATAAATAAACAATTGATGCATATAACAAACAAAATGAACATATATATTTCTACCAGTGTTAATCTTAAAACCATCAATATCATTTACATTATCCATGCACTCCCGAAACTTTTTGGTCTTTTCTTCTTTGCATCCTTCACCCAATTCTTGGTACAAATAAGGGTTTCAACTATGTTAGAAGATAGTGAACTACGGAACGAATCCAAAACACACCCCCTGTACTAAAAGCAGACTCGGATGCAACTGTAGAGACAAGAATAGCCAACACATCAAAGGCAATTTGGGAAATAACTCGATATCTAGAAGAATTCATTTTCCACCACATCAAAATGTCAAAATCTTCCACATCAAGGTCCTTAGTAGATTCCAACAAATACCTTTCCAACTCAAATTTGCATTCCACACTGTCCTCATCCGTTAAGTGTTGCTTAAACCTATTATTATAGCTTCTAATGTGATTAGACAATGAAGCATTACCAATACTTGGCCTGGAGTCTCTAGACAATGAAGCATTACTACTGTAAGGTTGAATTTTATCAACCATCTTATTGGTTTTATTCCGAGCCAAATTTACTTGTATTTTAGCAATTAGTAACCCTGTATTTAGGTGTGAATCATATAAGGGTAGTGAGTGAGAGAGTATGAAGAAATGCTCAAGATTGTGCAAAGATGCAGAGACTCGCGGCTAACTTGCGACTGACAAGCCGCCAAGGCTGGCACACATGTGAAGCATGCAGGGGAGCTGAAGAGTCATACCAGCTGTTGCACTACAGAATAAAAGTCCCAAGCTGGCCAGGCCGTTAGCTCGCGACTTGAACTAGCGACTCAGTCCAATCGCGAGGCCAAGTCGCCAGACCACCCTGTTTGGGAAAAACTAACTCTTCGCATTCCTTTCTCACTTCACTATATATAGACCATTATACCCACGAAATATAGAGAGCTTCCAGAGAGAATTTTGAGAGAGAAATTCTAGAGAAAAACGAGATTGACTCATTCACAATTTTCACATAGAAACTCTTCAAATTCCTTTACTCTCTTCCTCTCCATTGTTATATCTTTGAGATGTACATTACCAAAACATTTTCTCACTATACCCATATTTGTGAGAAGACCATTTGGTGCTTTGGGAAGCAGTTAAATAGGGACCAATTTCATATTGGTTGATGCTATGGTCAAGTAGCGGAATTTGGTAAGCTAAAAAAGAAATAGGTTCAGCGTAACCTCGTTGGAGTAGGAGCTTGGAGGGCTTAGATACACTGGGTAGATTAGGTTTGGAGGGTCTTCTACTATTCATGTATCTCAATTACATTCTTTAGTGGATTATTTACCGCTTGGAGGGCGGCGGAGAGGTTTTACGCCGAGAGCTTCGGTTTCCTCTTCGATAACACATAATTGTGTTATCCTTGTATTTGCATCTCTCTTCCCTCGATCTTTGTCATTTAATTTCTGTTGTGGATGTGTTTTTATTTGATTTAGATTGTTTATCAATTTTGTATTAAGCTTATGTTCATATTCCACATATTAATTGTTTGATATTAAGTTTGAATTGGTAATTTGTTAATTGGGGGTCTAAATGTTCATAGTGTTTTATACACTAATTGAACTTTCAACTACCACTACCACTAGAACTCGAAACTCCATTTTGACCCACTCTCTCCATATATAATCTCTTCAATGCATCCCGAATCTTAGAGCTCATCACATCCCCCTTGTCCCTTTCATACCATTCCCTGAACCAAAACTTGACATACTTCAATCTATATCTTGGGTCAAAAAAACAGCAACAAAAAATATTAAATTGATATTATCTATACTTCCCCAATACTTATCATTTTTTTTTTCATATTTATCGTCACACTCCTCAAAAGTGAATCCTCATCAACATTACACAATTGTTGCAATTGATCTTCAATGCTAATTAGCTTATGGAAGTATGTATTAAAAATGACAAACAATGACCCAAAAAATCTAAATGTTGTCTTATAAATATGCCAAGAAATTTCACAAAGGTCTTAATATTTTCTCAATCAAGATAGTTAGGAGGACCAATGAGGTTTTCCCCTTTTCCATCTACTTCACAAAAATAAAATTTGTAATGCTCAGCCTCCTCTTCCAACCTATTAAATGCTCTCATGAATTTCAAAGCACAATACAACATGAGATAAGTCGAATTCCACCTTGTTGGCACATTAAGGGACAACAAACATTTGACTTTAATTTTCTCATTTTCAACACATTCTTAAAACTTCTCAAACCTTGCAAGAGAAACTCTCACATATCATACCGCATTCTGAACCTTGACAATTAATTTATGAATAGACTTCAACCCACTTTACACTATTAAATTCAAGATATACGCACAACAACGCATATGCATGAACTTACCATCCAATATACTACTATCTCTTTCTTTTATTTTCTTTTTCACATAATTAATTGTCACATCATTAGAATTAGCATTGTTTGCTGTAATTGTAAACAACCGGTTTATATCCCATTTCAACAAACATGACTCAATCGCTCTACCTATGGTGTCCCCTTTGTGATTAGCTATAGGGTAAAAGTTCAAGATTTTCTTTTAGTAAATCCAATTCCCATCAATGAAATGTGCGGTGACTACCATGTAGTTCAATTTTTGTATGAACGTCCAAATATCCATTATCACACAAACCCGTTACCCAACAAAAACCTTTCTCAAAATATCCACCTCACTAGAATAAATCTCCATAGAAGCCCTTGCAATGGTAGTGCGATGGGGAATAGGAAACCTAGGCTAAACTATTTTCATAAATTCTTGAAAGTCTTGACGCTTCACAAATTTAAAAGGTAATTCATCGATAATGATCATCCTTGCCAACGCCAACCTTATCATCTCTTCACTATAGTTTGCAACCATTAACACATTTGAACCACTTTCCCCTTTCCTCTTAGCTTGGAAAGACAAAGTTTTTTGCTTATCATCATAGGAAAAAGGCCACTTCTTACACACCTTCATGTGTTGTAACATGCCCGAAGTACCATTTTTCTTACCATGACAATTATATTGATTTTTACAATTCTTGCATTCAGACCTTGGCTTCTTGAGATCAGGACCAGCCAACTTAATGAAGTACTGCTATACTATAGATGGATCCTTACTACCTTGTTTAGGGGACAGTGGGAGAAGTGATGCACCAAGTCCAATTGGTGCTACAGGTTTAAGTGGGTTAGGGTTAGCACTACTAGGAGGAGGTGGGTTAGGGTCCCCAAGGGCACCAAATCTAGGTAGAGCATCAACATCCATCTAATAAAAAAATTTCCAACCAACCAAAAAACAAAGTTTCCATAACAATGTCAAATTATAATTTTTCTAGCAAATACAATATCAAATAGCTCACTCTCAATCAATGAATGTCACAACCAGATTCAATAATAGCAATAACTAATTAGTTTAGTTACAACAAGGCAACAATAACAGATTAACAATCATTAGTCATTACTTAACAATTCATGTCACTAAAAAGTCATTATAAATTCAGTCAATAAGTTTCTTCTCAAGAGCAAATTTATTTTTTCATAATCAGCCAACTAATGTATCATCCCAAATTCAATAATTAAATAAAACAATTAAAAAAATCAAAAGCAGAGTAAAACTGAATATTAAAATCCCTATAAAATTTTCTTAATATTAACAAGGAATTCATTATCTTATTCTCAATATAAATATAAAATAAAAACTAATTATATATATATATATATATATATAAACTTAAAGTAGTTGTTACTAAATACTACAAATTTAAAATCAAAATGTTGAATATAGTGAGTGATTAGTGATTACCTCTTGGTGAAGGATTGAAAGCGAGAACTTTCTCAATCTCTATATCCCTCAAAAATTGAAATGCTAAAGAAAAAAAAAAGGTTAGTACTTAGTACTTAGTAGACTATAACACATCGAGTCACTGATTAGCTAGCTCATACAATGCAACTATGAAAGTAAGTTACTTAAAGAATTAAGTGGGACTAAAGTAACAATGTAACACTCCAAAGTCCAAACAAGTGCTGAACAAATGATAAAAAAGATGATAAATATTACTAACTTTATAGTTTATACTATTACTATTACCACCAAGTCCAAACAACTTAAACAAGTGCTGAAAAATGATAAAAAAAAAACATAATAAGTTTTACTCAATGATCATCAATTTCGTAGTAATAGTATAAACTATAAGCTTAATTTGGACTTTTTGCTGAGAGGTGAGAAAGGAGAGGGGCTTAATGGCTTACTAGTGGTTTGCCGCGATGACTGGTGAGTGCCGGTTGCAAAGGCCAGCTGAGCCGAGCTGAGCGGCGAGAGCTTAGAGGCGAGGCATCAAGCGAGAGGCGAGAGCAAGAGAGAGAGAGTTAAGGGTTATGAGAGAGAATAGAATGAATTTATACTAGGGTAGAAATCTGAAAACCTAGCATAAAACGGCACCGTTTTGTTGTTGTTTTTTTTTTTTTTTAATAACACCCAATATGACGATGTTTTATTAAAAAAAATTAAAATGAATACCCGGTAAAACAACGTCATATCAAAACATCTCAAAACTATATACAAGTATCAGTTTGGTTCAACTGTCTCGGTTTCAGATTTTCTGCTCCTGTGACTGCACCGCACCGGCATCGAAACTCCCTTTGCTCTTCGATTGTTGAGATTGGCTCCGTCGGTCGGTTGCAGTGGCGGTGTGGGAAGATCGGCGTCGATCAATTGGATCGGTGACGGTGACTTTCTGCACACCTCTAATTAGCAGTTGTCCCTTATGTAACTATTGAAATCTAATCACAAGTAGACACTCAAACATGTTATGAAACTATCTCATTTTCTAGAAATTGAGTCATAAGTATTTTCCATAAAACTATCTCATTTTGCTATGTTTGGAAATTACTTTAAATGATTTGAAAAACAATCATTTAACTTCCCTTATTTAGCTTGCTGTAAGACAGAGTTGTTTTCCCAAAAAAATTAATGGAAAATAATCACTAAAAATAAGTCATACTTTTTCTGTTGACCAAAGATAGTTTTCCTTTGATTTTTTTTTTTAATAAAATTTTTTATATCACCAAACACTGGAAAATACGAAAAACTATCTTTATAGAAGGTTTTTCATTAGACAAAAATATTTTCTAGAAAATGAGTAATTTTCTAAAAAGTATTTTCCGTAAAATTATCTCATTTTCCTATGTTTGGTAATTACTTTAAATGAGTTGAAAAACAATATTTTAACTTCTCTTATTTAGCATGTTGTAAGATAGAGTTGTTTTTCAAAAAAAATTAATGGAAAACAATCACTAAAAATAAGTTATACTTTTTTTTTCTTTGTTGACCAAAGATAATTTCCTTTGACTCATTTTATTTTATACTACCAAATACTGAAAAATATGAAAAACTATCTTTACAAAAGGTTTTCTATCGAAACAAACATAGCATAAGCAAATTGATTAAAGTATTGTTATATACATATTTATTATCTAGTCTTTTATGATAGTATTCAATAGACTCCAACGTTTTATTTTTTTGAGGGGGTAATAGACTCCAATGGTGGTTCTTCATGATTGCATTGTTGATTCCATTTTGGAAAATGATCATTGGTAGTTATATTTTTTGTTTTGTTTTGTATTTTGTTTTAAATATTATGTAGTTCAAATCAAACTTAGATTATTGGTATGTATTTTTTATCATCTTTTTTGCATTATTATTTTGTGCTCCATGATCACGAAAAAAAAAATATTATCAATAAGAAGCCATTAATAGTAATGACAAATAATTATGACACTAATAAAAATAATAAACAATACAAAAACTATAACAATAACAATAACTAGGCGCGTGTTAGGTCCTTTACAAGTTGTTTTAATAAATTGCTTTACTCTCATGGAAAGAGAGAAGGCAATAAGTTTGCCCATAATCTAGCTAGACATGCTATTTACAGTTCAGATTATGTAGTGTGGATGAAATTTGTTTCTCTGCCTTCTTTTATTGTCTTTTCAAGTTGATTTAGTCAGTATTTCTTAATGCAAAGCTTCATAGGATGGTTTAAAAAAAAAAAAAAAAACTAAGCGTGCTTGCATGGGTTTTTTTTTTTTTTTTTTTTTTTTAGTGTCATAATTTTCTATTCATCATAATTTAAGGTTTAAGTGTTTATATTCAATTGTGGGTTCCAGTTAGCTCAATTGGTAAAATCTTTGATGATTGAATAAGAAATTTGAGATTTAACCCCTGCCTACACAAAAAACTGATTGATATCTTGGTCCAATGATAAATAGCATAATCATTAGAAGCGGACGTCATAGGTTAAAAATCTATAAAAAAAAATGTGAGTTCAATAATTTTATGCATTTGAGAACTAATGATACAATTCAATTTAACACCACTTTGAGTGATTTTACTTATTTTTACAGGAATTGAAAGAAGTTCAACAAGTGAGCAAAGGAGGAGTTAAAGACTAAGAAAATAAAATGACTTTGGTTTCGATTTGATTTCATATTGAGCTCTTGGTTACATTGTGGAAGATAATATAGATGTAATTGTGAATAAAATACTCATAGCGGTTAATGCGGAGAGTGATCCTAAAATGTTTGGTGAAGTTATGGTTTTAATATATGATTTTTTTTTTTTTTTGGAAAAATGTTGTGGATGATGAAATTGACTTGATATTATCTAAAAATACCCTTAGGTTAAAATCAATGTGTTGTAAATGGGTGTTTAGATGGAAGGATAACACCAATGGGTCTAAATACTGAAATCTTTAAAGTAACGTAAGTGGCACATATGGCTATGGTCACATATAATGATATAAATAAATGTCATTTTTAGCTAACATAAATTTGAATTATAAATACAATGGAGAAGTTAAAAGAATTTTATTAGTTATATTGATTAATTATTCATAAAAAGTTGAAGTCCTTAACATTTTTACCCAAAACAAGGGAAAAAATCAACTCTATTTTTACTTTATTTTTCTTAGATTGTCTATTGAATGAGTTGAAATGGATCATGTCATGTATTGCTTAGGGTTAAAGGGATTTGAAACGATGATTAAATAAGATGGGTTTGTGTTAAACTATGTATTCAAATACCCTTATCTCAACACGATATAAACATGAAAACTATGTACGCTATAGATTGAAATTATCTCAAAAATATTATATATATATATATAAACACGAACATGGCATACTAACACGAATTGTCACTCCTAAATCTAGCTACTCTATCCCAATTCTATACAAAAGCAGACTCATAGGAATTGTTAATGGTAATTGGATGTTTTCAATAAAGTGACCACATGGGAACCATTGGACAATGACCAATTATGACTCAAACAAACTCAGCCTCATCACACTTAGCATTTGGATTGCGTCTAACAGCCCTACGTTTTGTGTTTTAGCCTTTTTTTTTGGACCAGCGCTTGGTGCACTATTCATGGAACATGAATAGTATATCAAGACATATGAACAGTGTTTTTTAGTGTGAACAGTAACCGAAAAATATTTTTTAATTGTTTTCAATTTTCAGCAAAATAAATAGTATTCAAACGTACTCTTAAAAAAAGAAAAATAGATATAAAGGGAAAGAAAAGAAAAACAAATTTGAAGGATAATAGAATAAAGCAAGGAATTAATCATAAAGAAAAATAGATCTGAAAGAAAAAAGAAAAAATAAAACCACATAGACGAGTAGGAAAAAAAAAGGAATATAAAAGAAAAAAGAAAACAAATAACAAAATTCTTTACTTGTCAAATAAGCATGGAAAGCTATTTTTTTTTCCTCTCTTTTTAATTAGAGATCTACAAAGAGTCGAACTCTATTTTTTTGGATTTTGAAGAGATGACTTTGATGAAAATTATTGGTAGAGATACCCGAGTATTGAAGTTGAGAGAGGATTGGTTATGGGATGCTTAGTGCAGTTTCAGAGATGTAACCACTATTAATCACCATTAAACAACCACATAAAGAGATAAATAGCCTTAAATGTTTCATATTACAAGAAAATTAAAGTGTTATTATTATTTTTTTAAAAGGGGAAATTACACATTTATATCCCTAAATTATACTTTATTTTACACTTTGCATTGTAAACTATCGAAATGCACAGTTGACCCCCTAAAGTTATAAATTTGTAACATACATTAACCCACCTTCGTCTTTTTTGGGTTAAGTCTAATGAAATTTAACATTAAAAAACTAATATACCCATTCCTCCACAACCGATGTATTGATATTTTAAAATTTAATGTTACATTTTGTTATACTTAATTGAGAAAGTGACAAGGCTGAGTAAATTGTTATATGAGTTTTAGTTTAAGGGGTTGATTGTGCATTCTTGTAGTTTAAGGGGCAATTGTAAAATATGGTATGGTTTGGGGTGGAAAAATAAAATTTTCCATAATTTTTAAAATAGAGATAAAACTTAGATATAATACTTTTTTTTTAGGGAATATGTATAATACCTTAAGTGCTATACTTAGTTTCACCAATTCAATTCAACCAATAAGACACAAATAACATTGTACATAAATTTTACTAAGTAGATAGTGAGGATGGGTTTGAGTGTGTGTTTGACATGAATTAATTTGCCAACTTATTTTACTATTTAGCTTATTTTTGCTACTATTTATGGGTTCCATTGCACTTTTTGGTACTAATCATGGGTCCCACTATACTATTTCAGTTAATTTTTACCTTTATTTATAGTAGTTTCAGCAAAAAAGTTCCAAAACGGACACTTTAATCACTACAAATATTGAACACCACAGTTAATGATGATACATTGTCTTTCTTCTAAAAAAAAAAACAAAAAAATCTACAAATATTAAACACCAATACCATTTCTACTTTAGCTCTAAAAAAAAAAAAATACCATTACTACCGGACATCATTTGAAACTAAAAAAAAATTGAATTATTTATTTTATTGTAATGAACGAAGTATTTAAAAAAAAAAAGTATTTCAAAAAAAAATTAATTATAAAAAAGGTTTTTTTTTTTTTTTTTTTTTTTTTCCAAAATAACTATAAAAGCCAAATTATTTTATTAGTTAACCAAGATTTTGAAACTATTTTAGTATCTAACAAATCGAGTGCAGAGAACTCGATTTTGCTCTATGAAATTGCACTTGGAATCGAGTGTCCAAGTGCAATTTCATAGAGCAAAATCGAGTTCTCTACACTCGATTTGTTAGATACCAAAATAGTTTCAAAACTTTGACACTCGATTCCAAGTGTAATTTCATAGAGCAAAATCGAGTTTTCTGCACTCGATTTGTTAGATACCAAAATAGTTTCAAAATCTTGGCTAACTAATAAAATAGTTCGAGAGATTTGATTATTTTGGGAAAAAAATCATAAAAGAAGCCCAAACAGTGCCAAGCCCTACTTGTGTCTCTGCTTACATCATGTGCCACGTTTGCACCTCTTATTTCTCAAAATTCATTTTCCTGAACACTATCGATTCAATATATATTTTTTCCACTTTCAAAAACAAAAACCAAAACCAAAAGAAAAGTAATTGGGTTTTCTTCTCTTCTCTAGGGTTTTTGGTTCGAACAGGTCTGTGTATTCAAATTCAATCTCAAAGTTGGAGGAGCTCAAAGCTTAGCTTTTCAATTCATCTCTCTCGCACCTCTTTCATTGGTATAACTCTCTCTAAATTTCTTTAATTATTTATTCGCTTTTTCAAAGCCCTAAGCTAAAGCCTCTGTTTTTATTTATAGTGGGAAATTTAAATTTACGAAAAAGATATGAATTTGAACTACTCGTTTCAGGCAGAGTTGGTTGCGTTATTTTTCTTTTTCTAAAGTTATTTCCTTTTAGTTTAGATAATTAAGAATTTACGATTATAGTTCAATTTTTAAATTTTTTTTCCTCATTTTTTTTTGAAATTTTATAAAAAAATTTGTTTTTATGCTGCTGTGGTTCATTGAAAAAAACTGTATTTCATTATTAATTATTAATCATAATAATCACTATGTTTTAGTCGTTTTTTATTTTATTTTTTATCATATATATATATATTATTGTTATTATTATTATTATTAGTGTTGGATTCGGTGGTCTCATTATTTGATTTGTCAAAAACAGTTCTCATTAAATAGCTAAAACCAGAAGAAGAGAATTTAAAGTACAGGTTAAAAGAATAGTGATCATGGGGAAATGGGTATCTTTTAAAATTTAACTACAAGTATAATTACATTGCAATAATTTGACAAAGTAGAAACCCTCTTTCTGAGTACATGCAAAAGGGCTTGTAATTTATATTTAACTCTCAATGTCAGGTTTCTATGAGAATTGATACCATTATTATAACCAAATAATAATAATAATAATAATCTATATTATTATTATTATTTTATTATAATGGGTGTTGGATTTGGTGGTGTTATTATTTGATTTGTCAAAGAAGTCCGCATTAAATGGCTAAAACCAAAAAACTGAATTTAAATTACAGGTTAAAATTGACTTGTCAAAAATAAAATAAAATTACAGGTTAAAATTAGGAAATTGAGAGAGAAAAAAGAAAAGAAAAGAGATAATGGGGAAGTGGTTATCTTTTAAAATCTAACCATCTATAGCTACAAGTATGATGACGGTTGCAATAATTAGAAAATAGAGACTCTCTTTCTGAGTACATACAAAAAGGCTTGTAATTTATATTTAAGTTTCAAATGTTGGGTTTCTATGGGAAATGTAGTGAAGTTTTTTGATTTGAGTTGAAATACAAAGTTACTGGCATTCTGTCTTTTTTGATGTGAAAAAGAACGTGCATTGCGCTTGGTTTGTCATAGTTTGCGTGTCGATAATGTTTACACGTGTAAGATGATGGACATGTGAGAACGTTGTTTTTCTGTCTCAATGCCTCTGCCTTCATTCTCTCCTCAAGCTAGTACTTCATAACATGTCTTGATTTGTATTAGAACAATTGCCAATCACGTATATTGAAAGCACCCACCTTTTTCTCGTGTCTTGCATCAAGATAACTACTTCTTTCTATGTTTCTCCTCAATTAGTTTGAATACAAGTTTTTATATGCTCGCATTACTTTGAGTTCTCTTGTTTGACATTTGCAACTGTTTCAAACCCCTACTTTTGGTGTCTGCATTCCTCGAGAGTTGAGACATTCCTTCCCCCACCTCCGTCTCCCATTAATTTTTAGAGTTAGATGCAATCTAGAATTAATTATGGTTATGGAGTCTTACTTATCAAAAAAAAAAAAAAATTATGTTTATGGAGTCTTGTTGCTCAAGTTTAATAATGCTAAAATATGGGGTGAAGGGGGGTGGCTAGGTAATGAAGCTGGTGTGTAGCACTCATGGTTGTAGTCTCTGGAAGGTATTTGGGTAGGGTGGGACTGTTTTACCAATAATGTATACTTCAAGGTGGGGGCTGGAGATAGGGTTCGCTTTTGGCATTATAGTTGGTTTGGGGAGCAGTTTTTGGAAGAGCAGTACCACGCCTTGTATTCAATAGCAGCTGATTTAGATGCTTTTGTTGCTTTTGTTTTTTCTCATTTGATATATGTGGTTGAGGTGTGGGTGAGTGACATTAGACTGTCCAGTTCAATTAATCTTTCAATGATTGGGAATTAGAGTCTATTGAGTCCTTGCTAGGACCTCTGTATTCTTATATGCCAAGAATTTTACAGGCCTTGGTAGATTGAGATGGTGTGGTGTTTGCTTGGAAATGGGTTGTTTCTTGTTTGATGTTAGGTATTATTATAGGACGTTGTGTGCCCCTAGGGTTGCCAGTTTTGTGTGGAGAGGCATTTGGTGCGTCAATGCCCTGAAAAGGGTTGCTTTCTTTGTGTAGACGACAACATGGTGGATGATCTTGACTAATGATAATCAAAGAAAAAGAGGAATCATTTTAGTAGATTGGTGCTGTTTGTGTAGGCAAAGGGGAGAGACAATGGATCACTTGCTACTACATTACAATTATGCTCATGCAATGTGGGGCTGTGTTTGGGTTCTTTGGGTGATGCCAAAAACAGTGATGTACCTACTGGTTGGTTGGTGAAACTGGTTTGGTAAATGGTCTTTTGCTGTGTGGAATGGCACCCTTGTGTCTAATGTGGACTTTGTGGAGGGATTGAAATTGTTGCATTTTTTAAGATGTGAAAGTATCGGAGATTCATTAGAGTGTAATGGGTCTTAGTGTTAGTAGCACTGTTCCAGAGTTCTTTCGTTTGCATGTAATTCTTGATGTATTTTTTAGGCTACCTTGTGTTCTTTTATACTTGAGGTAGACACACACACACACACACACACATGTATAAGCATACACAAGAAATTTCTGTTATATTAATGGACTATTTGTAATTGCAATTTGGAATTAATTGCCTACCTCTGGGATTTCTCATAATTTGTTTTTATGCTTTTGTCAAGGTGTGGGACATCTCTGTCAGGCAGCTCAGGCTATTCAGAGGGAAGAAAAAGCTAAGACGGGTTAAGGAATGTTTTTTAGAAGTATGTTTGGGCTATCATATTGAAAGCACTTGTCTAACGCTTTGCTTTTTTTCCCTTCTTAGTGTGTGTTTGGATTAGTCCTTTAGTTTATTAACTTCTGTAAAGCTTTATGGAACCTTACTTTTTTCTAGGAACCGCTGTACTTTTACCAAATTTCAGCAAATGAACAAATAAGCTTTCAATAAAAAGCTTATCCAATTGCACACTTAGTTTAAGAACATAGAATTCTGATGCAAAACACTAGTAGGAAATTAGGAAATAAAGAGTGACAACATGAACAACAGTACAAACCCTAGGCTTCACCACCTAGAATCTACCTGCAAACCATAGGCATCAGTCACCACCTAAGGGCATTTGGCGTCACCACCAACCAAAGAGAACAAAGGAGGAGACATATTCTTAACTCATCATAAAATTCTATTTATCTTTCACCATTACAAAAGTACCAATTAAATGGGTTTTAGGGATTATACTAACATGGAAAATGCCTAATCAAATCCCTTAAAACCCTCAACATTAAAAACTAAATTCAAAAATAATTTCAAATTTAGAAACAAAATCTTAAATGGATTTGGTGCTCCCTGCATCAAATTCTTTTGTTGTATGATGGAGACGGTTATCCTGAACTTGATCTGGATTATAATATAAACTTGGTGTACACTATATGGCAAGATCTGGATTCTACATAACAACTTTGTATTTTCAGTCAATTATGATTTTCATTCTTCAATTTTAGTTCGTAAGATGGTACCTTATGCATGTACAATAAACTTTTTTTTTTTTTTTTTTAATTCATATAAAAAAGGAAGTATGTGTGCTTTCAATTTGACATGGTAGGTTCTGAAACATATGTAACTCATTCTGGGTTAAACAATTAGTTTTCTAGTATTGTAAAGATTTGTACCTGTATCCATTTGGAAAGATGAGGAAATCCCTGTGGCATTTTCATAAGTTAAAATTTAACCTTTTTTTGTTTCTGCCTTTATTTTTTGCTAAAGCCTTGATTACTCTGTCATTTCAGAATACTAATATTTTCTTCTTGTAAGATATAGGGCTTCCTGCGTGGCATGTAAAATCTCGTTAAATAGCAGGATGAGCAACGACGAATTTAATGGACAGATATTAGCTGAGAAATTATCGAAACTCAACAATTCGCAACAAAGCATTGAGTGTATCCTGCAATGAAATTCTGATGTTTGTATCTGATTCATGCTCATAACAACTTTAATGGTTGATGGCTTTTTGTTTGTTGTATGCTGTTTGGTTATAGATTCTCCATATATATGGAATTCTAATGTAATTCCAAATTTTATTTGAGGAAGCGTGACCTTTTTTTGTGTGGCAGAGTTAGCAATACCACACTTTTGAAACTGTTTTCATGCATGATTATGAAATAATAAATATCTTGTTTTACTCACTGGAATTGCTTGTCTCCTTGCTATTAGATGCACCTGATACATTTCCCTTCTTTGTTGGGGTTTAGGGTTTAGATGAGTATTGTGTTTTGGTTGTTACCTCTGACCTGGATCTATGTTTCAGCTAATTTCTGTTTTCTTTTTCTTCTAAAGCATGCTGCATTTAAATTTGTTGTGATTTCCTATTTAATATCTTGAGTATGGTTTGTTTTTGGTCTATTGGAGGCCCATAGAGTCTATGGGCTTCACTATGAGAAGTAACCCTTTCATCTCTCTTAAATCCCCATTCCCCAAAGTAGGCGGATCCCATGTCTTTTAAAACCCATGTTTCATGGGCATTGTTTTTGTTGAGAATATTGTAATATTATTTTAACATGCAATAATTCCTCATGTCAAGCCACTTCTTTTATTTTTATGGGAAGCATGAATTTGTCTCACAAGATGCTTGAAAATGCTCCAAGACTACTCTATGTTTATAGCTCATGGAGATATTTCTTGAACCCTTTAGCTAACATTATGAATGGTTTTTTTACTTAACATTAGAAAAAATAAAGTTATGATCAATTAGTTATATTATTCCTGCTAGTGCTGATCATCTAATGGAGTTTCTAACTCTCAGTCCCTTCATCATTGTCATAACTTACATAAGCTTATAGTATATTTTGTACTATTAGGCTTACATTTTTGATAAATTGCTGCACCCTGTCGTAGCGCATGAATATAATGTTTACAACCCACTGGGCTTTGTTTGTTTGATTGGAAATGAAGGTGTTACAACCTGAGGAAGCACTAGACACATCTATGCTATACCCTAAAAGGACTAGTCAAGTTACAATTGGGCCTTGAATCGCTTATAGAGCCTAGTTCGCCCAGTAAACATCTAATGTGGGACTCAACATATGCCTGCCCAACACATTTATCCAATTCAATCCACATAATCTGGGGTATCTCAATTTTCCCCACTTAAATTCTTGATGACTTTGTCAGGTCCTATGTTGTGTTGTAGATTCTCGTGCTACTAGGAATTACTAGGTTGGGTCTGATACCATTTGTTACGATCCAAGGAAGTGCAAGCCACGTGTGACCTATACTTTGTTGTAAGATACAAGGAAATAAGTTTTATGTTTTTATTGAGCCTTTTAAAATATATATAAATTAACACAATTTCTTTTGTTTCTATAAGATCTTTTAAAATATGCTGATTTTTAATACTACTCTTTTCTGCCATTTCTTGGCCTTTGTTGTGGGATAAAAGAACTATAGCAAAAGTGGAGGAAGCAGTGGGAATTTCTTTGTTTCCTGCAAATTCAAAGACGTGTCTTATGGTTTTGAATGAGTGTTCATTGGGGTGTATGGGCTGAATAATGATAGTATTAGGACATTGCTCTGGGAGGAGTTATCGGGGATGATCGGCTGGTGGGAATTGCCGTGGTGGGAGGCGATTTTAATGTGGTACAATATCTTGAATAAAGGTTGGGAGTGGAGAACATGACCATACTAAGCTAGAATTTTCGGGCTTCATTTATGCTAATGGCTTGTTGGATGATCAAATGGAGGGAGTTATTTTCACATGGTCTAACAATCTATCATGATCCAAGATAGATTTTTGTTCACTCCGTCTATGGAGGAGCATCACTCCTAGATTGTGCAAAGATGCCTCTTGAGGTTGTTATCAATCACTTTTCCATTCTTTGGAGTGTGGGTTTATGTGAAGGAGATTAAGCCCATTTAGGTTTGGAAATGTGGTTAAAAGCTAATGGGTTCATTGAAAGGGTGAGCTCGTGGTGGGATTCTTATTAGTTCCTCCGTTCGCCTAGCTTTTTATGTTCACCAAAAGCTAAAAGCATTCAAGGGGTGACGTAGGACAAGGGGGAACAACAAAATCTGATTTAGAACACCAGGGGCTGATCTGATATAGCTTGGGTTTTGAAGAATTAGGGTTAGGTTTTGGTGGGGAATAGGCTAGAAAATAATAGGGATTATAGGGTTTCCAAAGGGGACAAGGATTAGTAGGGTTTGGGAATGAAAACAAAGGTGAAAATGAAGATTTGGGTTGCTGTGAACAGTGATATGAATAGTAACCGTGAATAGTAAAATTAAAGAAAATAGATAAATTCTACGCATCACACCTAGATTTCCTAAGCATCACACCTAGGGTTCCTTGGCATCACACCTCGGAGAAGGTTGCATCACACAAACCATAAAGAAAGCTTCATAGCTATTAAATTTTGAAAACATTCACCGTCTCAATAGAAAGCATTGCAACTCTTTAAATTGAAGTCTAATACCTATTCCTATTTGAACTAGGATTTCTTAATAGTTAAAACTCTAATAAGACATGGATTTGGACTCCTTAGGTTTTTACTACTAAGCCCAACTAAATAACCAAACTTAAATAAAACGCAAAAGAATATCTAATGGACTGTTAGCACGGCCCATTCCAGAATATTATGAAATTTCAAAATTGCCCTTGATGCATAAAATAAAATAAAATATAATAAATCTGTCTTCCCATTGCCTCTTGCATCAAGGGGGATTTGAAACAGAGGAATGAAGAGGAGTTTGGCAATGTGACTAGAAGGAAGAACACATTGATGGCTACTATTCATTTTTTTGATGAGATTGGGGAGACTAGAGCTCTTGCAGATGAGGAGAGGGTGCAACGAGAGCAGGTTACTTCAAAACTTGAAATGGCCATGTTGTTGGAGGAAATAAGCTTGAGGCAAAAGTCTTGCTCTTGCATGCTCTGGCTTAAAGGAGTGGACAAGAATGCAAAGTTCTTTCACAATTTGGCAAACTCACATCATTGAAGCAGTACTATAGGTCGGTTATATGTGAATGACAAAAGCATAATAGCTTTCTATTAGCAATTATTCACCAAAGATGGAGTTTGGCGTCCCTTGCTGGATGAATTGCCTTTCTTTGATATTGAGGGAGAGAAGGTCAGTTGGCTGGACATATGCTTCATTGAGGATGAGGTTTTTGATGAGGTAAACAACACGAGTGATGATAAAGCCCTAAGACTAGATGATTTCTCAATGGCCTTCTTCCAGGCTTGATGGAGCATTTTAAAGGACTTTACAAAGATATTTTGCTATTTCCATGAGTATTGTACGTTGGAGAAAGCATCAATGCCACATTTATTACTCTCATTCCAAGAAAACCTAGGGCCTTGGAGATTTAAGGATTCTTGAGATATTAGTCTAATCTTGGGGTCTACATGGTCTTAGCCAAATTATTAGCAAATAGGTTGAAGATGCTGTTGGAGAAAGTGGTGTGTAACTCTCAGAACCCTTTTGTTAAAGGAAGCCAGATCTTGGATTCAGTACTTATTGTTAATGAATGTTTAGATAGTAGATTGAAATCTAGTTTTGGGGGGGGGGGGGGTGTGTAAGCTGAGTTTGGAGAAAGATTATGATTACATGCATTGGAGTTTTCTTATTTATATGTTAAGATGATTGCCTTCCACCAAAAGCAATAGGTTGCAGGTTCGATTTCGGGAATCAACCTCTTCAAAAAAAAGAAAGGGTTATGGCTGCCTACCATGACCTCTCTAGAATATGCAAAAGTGGGAATTTTGTGCATTGGGTATGACATTTTTTTATATGTTAAGATAATGTGGGCTTAATCCTTGGGGGAGGAAGTGGATTTATGCATGCATCTCCATTGTTTGGTTTTGAGTTTTGGTGAATGGTAGTCCAAGTGGTTTCTTTCAAATCTCTAGGGATTGAGATGGGCATTTGTTGTCCCCGTTGTTGTTTATCATCGTGATGGAGGCCTTGAGTAGGTTGTTAGAGAGGGCTGTTGGAGGGGCTTTTCGGGGTTTACAATTGGGCATTATGCAATTACGTTATCTAATCTACTTTTTTTAGATGATATGCTGAATTTTTGTGCGGCCAACTCAGAACAAATGTGGTACTAGATAGGTGTTTTCTTTTTTTTGGTGGTTTCAGGTATTTCTAGTCTTAAGATTAACTTGGGAAAATCCAAGATAGTTTTGGTAGGTTATGTGTTAAATGTAGAAACATTGGTGTGTATTTTGGGCTGTAAGGTATCTAAGCTTCCGATGACTTATTTTGGTCTTCCTTTAGGGCCAGCCTTCAAAGAGAAAATTTTGTGGAATTCAGTGATAGAGAAAGAAAACTGTGGAATTCAGTGATAGAGAAAATGGAATGACAACTGGCTGGTTGGAAGTGCATGTACTTCTCCAAGGGAGACCAAATGACGCTTATAAAGAGCAACTTATCCAACCCTTCAACCTATTATTTATCCTTGTTTCCCATTCCCAAGGGGGTTGCTAATCGTCTAGAGAAGCTACAAAGGGATTTCTTGTGGGGCATACTTAATAATGGTTAGTTGGAGATGTGTGTGAGCCTCTTTGAATTGATGGTTTGGGGATCGAAAACTTAGTCTTGTTCAATCTGGCTCTGTTGGGGATGTAGCTTTGGAGGTTTGCATTTGAGAGAGAGGCTCTTTGGAGGAGGGTGGGGGAGCTTAGATATGGAAGCTTGTGAGGAGGATGGTGCTCAAACGTATCTCATGGTCTGTATGGGGTACTTTGAAGATCATCAGGAAGGGTTGGAAGGGTTTTCACTGGTTTACAAGCTTCAAGGTAGGTGATGGCTCATTGATTAAGTTTTGTCATGACTTGTGGTGTGACGGACCACCACTGCGAAATGGGTTATGCCTTTTCTTTTGTTGTTACATTGTGGGAAGGCTTATCGGCTGCAGTGTTTTGTTTTTAGGATTTTTGGGATCTCTTGGGTTCCCTCTTGTACGGTGAGAGATTTTCTATTTAGTTGGTGGAATTGGCTGGGGAAGCATTCATCCTCCATTTGGAACCTAGTTCCGCTGTGTTTGATGTGGTGTATTTGGAGGGAACGAAATCGGCGGATGTTTGAGGATTTAGATAGATTTGAGTACCAATTGCTTGCTCTCTTCTCTAGTTCCCTTTTTGATTGGGCTAGGGCTTGGGGACTCACAACTAGTGACTCTATTCCTTTATTCCTTAGCTCTCTTCTTCTTTGTATTTTTTGACTTTTTATGTTTTTGCTTTTTCTTCTCTTTTGTAATTCTGTTCTGCTGGTGCTTTTTTGCATCTAGTAGTTTTTTTAATATACTTTTTCTTACCTATCAAAAAAAAAAAAAAATAATGAAATATTAACGTATTCCAAAAAAAAGGAAATCTGAAGTGATATTTAAATGCCAAGTGAAAGGTGTCACAAAGTGTTGGAAAAATTTAATAAAATGATATTTTAGGTGATAATAGCATTAGTTTTTATCATAGACGTCTAAATTCTTTGGAAGTTATGTTTGATTTTTTTTTTTTTTTTTTTCATTTTAATAAAGGGTAGAAAAAATTGTTGACAAGAAATTAAAGGTAAAGAATCAGCGACATAGAATACCTTTTTATTTTTAGAAACAAAATGAGTAGTGCTTAGGATGGATAATAAGGTGTGAAATAAATTATCTGAGTAATTTTATTTTCTGAGAAATTGCACCACCTGACACATCTGACAGAACTGTCAGATGTGTCAGGTGGTGCAATTTTATTTGTCCTTGTATCAAGAAACATAGAGTTAGAGACCTTTGATTTGATGGATTAGATTTTGCTACTATTGGAGAGAATGAAAGATATTTGCTTGAGAGGAGGTTTGAGAAGGAGGAAGATTATTAAGGTGTTGAAGGAGTTACAAAGAGATAAAGCCCCATGGTTGGATGTTTTCACAATGTCTTTCTTTTAACAGTGTTGGCAGGTGGTTGAAGTGGATGTTATGACATTTTTTTGAGGAGTTGCATGAGCACGGTAATTTTGAAAAAAATTCCCCCCATACATCTTTTGTTACCTTAATTCCAAAGAAATGCCACAAATGATAAGAATTTTTAAGCTATTAGTTTGGTTGGGAGTTTATATAAGCTATTGGCAAAGGTGTTGGATAGATCATGGAAGTCAAAGGCGAGGCGCCTTTATTGGGGGGCTTGGCGGCTTGCCTTTAGAACCTAGGCGAGCAAGGCTAGCGCCTTAAACCATAAAAAAGGCACTAAGGCGAACACCTTGTTTTATTTTATTATTATCAGTATTATTTTTAACATTTTAAAAATGAATTATTTATTTAGGAAGCTTGTTGTAAAACCTATTGTTAGATTATTAATTTACAAAAGCTTATTGTAAAACCTATTGTTAGATTATTTAGTCTATAGAAGCTTGTTGTAGTACCTTGTTTCCTCATGCAACATATAAAAAAAAGCACTATAATATTTCAATACATTCTACTCATATGATTTAAGTTTAGTATGTATAATAATTATATTTAAAATTCACCTCCCCACTCTAATTGGGCTAGCGCCTTTTTGTTGCCTCACGCCTTGGTCGATACAAGGCTTTGGCACCTTAAGGTTACACTCTTTCCTTTGACCACCGTGGGATAGATTGAAAGTGATATTTGTTTAGCTAATATTTGAGTCACAAATTGCATTTGTGGGAGTAGGAAAATTTTGGAATTGGTTTTTATTATTAATGAGTGTTTAGGTAGTAGAGTGAAAAGTCATATCCCATGTGTAATTTGAAATTTGGACTTTGAGAAAGCTTATGACCATATGAACTAGGAGACCGTACATTATCCAAAGGAAAGGTTGGATTTGAATGTGTATCTCTATGGCTTACTTCTCAATCTTAGTGAATGGTTCCCCTTCTGGTTTATTTAGTAGCTCAAGAGGACTGAGACAAGGTGATCTGTTGTTCTCATTGCTGTATAAACTGGTAATGGAGGTATTGAGTAGGTTGTTGAGGAGAGAGGCTTCACTAGGGGTTTTACGGTGGGCTCTTGTGCATGAAATGGGTTGTGTGTCTCTCATATCTTATTTGCTGATGATACAATTTTCTTTAGCAATGCAATGTTGAATAAGTTCTTTATATTAGAATGATGCTGACTTGTTTTGAAGCTGTGACAACACTAAAAGTAAATATGAGTAAGAGTGAAATGATTCTAGTCGGAGTGGTTGGTATTGGTAACATGACAGAGCTTGCAATCCTCTGTTGTAAGATTGGGTGTTTTCCTATGACCTATCTTGGTATGCCATTGGGGGCATTTCTGGCAGACAAAATTGAGAGATTACGAAGGAATATTTTGGGTGTTATGGGTGTTGAGTTCAAATATTGCCAAATGTGACCTGGGTGTTATGAACTAGGAAGCACAGACATGGATACAGTTACGGATATGACACAATGACGAGTGATTTTTGAAAAATTATAACATGAAATGGCCGGTACGACATCGGTATGACATGGATACGATATGGATATGACACCCTAAATGAAGTGTCCATGCTTCCTAGGTTATGAATATAGGAACCTTTAACCAAGCTCTATTGGGAAAATGATTGGCACTTTGGGATGGAAGGTACACATTATAGAGGAGGGTAGTAGTTGCAAAGTATGATGAGGAATGGCGGGGATTGAGATCGAAATCTGGTCAAGGGACTCATGGTTGGGGCTTATGGAAAAACATTAGTATGGGGTGGGACAAATTTTTACATTATATGCACTTCGATGTAAGAGACTATTGTTGTATTCTGTTTTGGCATGACATGTGGTGTGGGGATCTTTGAAGGAGGTATTTCCCTATCTTGAATGAGTGAGAGGTTTAAAGGGAGTGAAAACTTTGATGAACGTTCTTTTAATATGCCTTAAGGGGTCTAGCGTTGCATCTTTCCCATGAAGAGTGTTTGGTGCGTTAAGGCCCGAGGGAGGGTCTCCTTTGTATGGGCAGTAAGATGGAGGAATATCTTCCTCACGGGACAATCTCATTAAGAGAGACTATAGTCTACACACTAATAAGTTGGTGTTGTATGTGTTGGTGTAGCGAAGAGATGGTGGATCATCTATTGTTAAACTGCATTGTTGCATTTGATTTGTGGAATTTCACCTTTAGATCTTTTGGGATGAATGGGTGCTACTGAGAAAGGTCATTTGTCTGTTGCTTGGCTAGAAGAATTGGATTGGTAAACACTCCTTGGAAATTTGGAACATGGTTTGAACAATATACCCATTATGTTTAATGTGGATAGTGTGGGAAACAAAATTGTTGTACGTTTGAGGATATAGGAGGTTTCAGTGTTGTTAAAAGCACGCTTAAGCTCGAAGCCCCAAGCTCTCAATGCTTTGCTAGGCCAAAAAAAACTTATTTAATGAAGCGCACTTTAGGCCCACTTTTTTGAAGCTTTTTGAAGAAGCACAAAGCACTCCTAGGTGCGCCTTTTAATTTTATTGCTAAAAAAATATATGAATCATCAAAACTAATTGCTTGATCTTGAAAGAATGGACATGGACCAAAGATTTACTATACAACCACTATCCATAGGGTTTTGTGTTACGTATACTATTTTTTTATTTATGTGTCATAAGATACGAACAAGGTTAATTTACATTTCTTGTGCTTTTATGTTTAAACGTTCTATGACTAGATTATTATGATATTGACCATTGATAATTGTTTTCAATTTACTATTATAAAAATTTTAAGAATTGAAATAACTTAGGTAGAATTGAACTTACAAACATTATAAAATTGACTTTTGGGAATCGAGGCCCGGAGAAGTTGGAAGGTTCTCCTTCTTAGAAATCCGAATGATTGGGAGTCGGGTGTTGTGGATGATTTCCTTCATTCCCTGGATTCTAATTTACCTCTTTCTGAGCAAAGAGACCGTATGATTTGGAATCTGTCAAAGAAGGGGGTTTTTGATGTTCGATCGTTCTATGGTAAGCTTCGATGTCCCTTGCCTATTATGTTTCCTTGGAAAGGTGTTTGGAAGGTTAAGGCTCCTATGCATGTCTCCTTCTTTGTATGGTCTGCAGCTTGGGAAAAGATTCTTACAGGGGACATTCTGCGGTGTAGAGGCTTCGATTTTGTTGATTGGTGTATTTTGTGCCGTAGTAATGGGGAGACGGCGAATCACTTGCTTCTTCATTGTGGAAAAGCTTTTCAGTTGTGGAGCCTGGTGTATAGATCTTTTGGGATTTCTTGGGTCTTGCCAAAATCGATTGCAGATACGCTTTTCGGCTGGTGGAACTGGCTCGGAAAGCACTCTTCTAGAGTTTGGAATCTAGCTCCGTTGTGCCTAATGTGGTGCATTTGGAGGGAGCGAAACTGGCGTACTTTTGAGGACAGGGACAAGACTGATGACCAACTGCTCGCTTACTTTAGTAGCTCGCTTTTTGATTGGTCTAGGGCTTGGGGACTCACCTCTAGTGATTCTATCCCTATGTTTCTTAGTTCTCTTCTTTGTAATTAGTTCTTTGTTGGCTTTGCTTGTTTTCTTGTTTTCTACTTTTCTTTTCTTTTGTTTCCTCCTCTGTATTCTCTGTTTGTCCTTTTGTTTCCCTGAGGTTTTAATATAATTCTCTTACTTATCAAAAAAAAAAAAAAAAATTGACTTCGCTAATAGGTAAAATATAGAAATTTTGAATTATTATTATTTTTATTATTATATGTTATGAATATTTCTATTAGAAGTTATGAGATATTATATTTGAAAATTATGCGCTTTACTTCAATCAGGCGTGCGCTTTACTTCCCTAATAGGTAAAATATAGAAATTTTGAGTTATTATTATTTTTATTATTATATGTTACAAATATTCTTATTAGATATTATATTTGAAAACTATGTGCTTTACTTCAATATGGTGCGCGCTTTGTGCCCAGGCTCCAAGAGGCCTATGTGCTTTAAGTGCATTTGACGCTTTTACCAATACTGGGAGGTTTGGTGACTTAATTTATAGCATTGTTTTCGAGATCTTTGTTTGACTAGTCTTGTGATTGGGGCTTTACTAATAGAAATTTCATCATTGAATTTATAGGGTATAGGGTCGTTACCCCTCTGTACATAATACCTTTCTTTATAATTCTTTGGACTCCTTCTGTGCCATCACACATGTACATGAAGTAGTCTTCTTTCAATAAAATATTTCTTCTCAAAAAAGAAAAAAAAATCATTAATATTTTGGAGCTGGAAGTTGTATTTCATTGTGTTATCAATCAGTGTTTTAAAATCGGATTTGACTGGCTAGTTAAATTGATTTGTGAACTGGCCTCATTACTGGAAAATGGTTCAGCTTATTAAACTGTTCTTCAGTTGAACTGGTTTGAACAGGTTGGTTCAGTGGCTGAACTGTATTTAAACTGATCAAAGAACTAGCGATATGGTAAACTTTTTATCAAATTGGTAATTAATATATATTTTTTTGCTAGATTAAAGCCTTTTTAGGTGATTCAATTCTGGGATGTGAACCACCACTGGGATGGATGTGCTGGTTGGCGCAAAGGTTGTTGGTCTTTTGCTTTTTTGGCTGAATAACATGAATATCATTAACAGAAGGTAGAGAACAAAAATCCTGAGGGGTCCAACCCATCTCACTCCTTATCCAAGACAGCCTAGCTAGCCTAATCAGGGATGGAGACGGGGGTTGCTCCCTATGAAGTACAATTGGCTCCCCAAGTTTCTTGTACTTCGTTAATCCAAAATATTTATTATTTAATATGCACATCAAGTTAATAAATATGTTTGATGTGGATGTAAGTTGCAAAGTTATGAACCAAATAATTGGCCTGCCTTGGGTATAACAGAAATCCCACCCATAAATCTTGTACTTTGTTAATCCAAAATTTTATTATTTAATATGCACATCAAGTTAATAAATATGTTTGATGTGGATGTTGTGGAAGGAATCAAATAGCTGCACTTATGAAGATGCAGATAAATCAATAGCTCAGTTGGAGTAATTTTTGTTTTTTGAATAAATAGCAGCTCAGTTGGAATCATTGTTGATTCAAATTCTGTTTAATTGGTCTCGTGCGTGGGGTCTTACAAATAGTAATTCTCTTTTAGACTTCAAATAATCACTTTACTTTTGTGCATTTTTTTTTCGTAATTATTTTAAGTTACTTTATGTTCATTATTGTGTGCATGAAGTAATATTCTCATAATAAATACCATTACTTGTAAAAAAGAGATAAATAATATAAATTACATTATACCATTATCTTTATAGTATACACACACACACACACATATATATATATTGTTTTAGTTAATTATGGTAAATGTATTTTTTGATAAGTATATATGGCAAAATGTATTTCTCATCAAAACAGGTTGAACCGGTGAACAGACTCCTTTCTGGTTCACGCAGAGGCTCGGATTTTAAATATTGATATAAAATATGTAATGAGATATATCTGCAATATCTTTACTATGCTGATTAACATATTGATGATGAGTTATCTTGTGATTTATTTGTTAGATATTTTGGTCAAATTTATGTTTATTTTAAGACATCATTTAAAATGTGTATTGTAACCATGAGTAGAATACATGTGGTAGATCCTGAGTAGTTTGGAAAAGGACTTGTTCATTTGGGATTATGTCAGCTGCGTATTCATACCCATGAGTTTGTGATTTATCTACTAGTTAATGGATATCAGAATACTTGCTACTAAATTGAATGGGTCTTTGCCTGCCCATGACCTCTATCTTAATAGTAGGGGTGGCTCTTGTTCATCCACCCAAACGGACATTGTTTGTCTGCTGCTCAAATACAAATCCAAGATCTCTTTTCTTAGATAGAGAGCCTGCAGAGAGCATGTTGAAAAAAAGCAGCCTTATCATTTAGTATAAGCCAGGAAATGGGTTTTGAGTCCCCGTGAGTTAATTGTTTATCATTTTTCACACAAACCTACAAGCTTTCATGATAGCTCCAATGTATTGTATAAGGCCCTTTTGAGTTTGAATGTGCATTTGCACACTTTTGTGTTAAATACACGTTTTTCCCTTCTTAACACTAGATATGTGTTTCTTTGAAATAACAAGAAACCTATTATCTTTTCAAGAGCCACTGTAGAGCAATTTTGGTTTATGTCTTATCAAACACTAGGTTGTAGGTACTTAATGTTGCGTACACTGCAGATTTCTCTATTCAGCAATTGAATACTTTCATTGCAAATGTTCAATATTTTATGATAAATGGTTTATAAATTGATTTGCATTGAAATGATTAGTTGTATTTTTTTCTAAAAATAGAGTTTTGTTTTCCTCTTTGATACCGTAACTTGGACATCGTGGTATGTTTCCCTTAAAAGATTTGATCAGCTTTGTCCCGTTGGTGTGTTACTCACCGGAAGAAGGCAAAACAAATTGTTGAAACATGGGATAAGCTTTTCAACTCTTCTCAGAGAGAGCAGCGTGTTTCTTTTCTGTATTTGGCTAATGACATTTTGCAAAATAGTAGGCGAAAGGGCAGTGAGTTTGTGAATGAATTTTGGAAAGTTCTTCCTGCCGCTCTCAAGCTTGTTTACGAAAATGGTGATGAGCATGGAAAGAAAGTGGTAACCAGACTGGTAAATCCTTTATTCATTATATGAATTGTCATCTCGTAATTTCTTGTCTTACATATTGCATTAGGTAATAATTGAGAAGTCAGAAGTTACTATTTATATGCGTGCTCAGGAAAAAAAGTGTTAAGATCTCAATTGATCTTACTGAATTAAGGGATGGTTGTATAATGTGTAAGTGGGTAGGTCACATCGAGGGGACCTGAACCTCCTAAGAAACGAGAGGGAAGAAGATAGAACTTGAACAAATTAGACTTAGCCCTTTTTAATCCCATTACTCAACCCTCTAAATACCAGATTACTCAGTTGGTTAACAACCTAACAACCTAAGCAACTCAATCTAACCAACTTGTAATTAATCCATGTGATGAATTCCAATTTGTCACATGGTTAATCCAGTTGGCACAATGACTAACTCTAGTGTACATACTACAGATAGTACAGTCAGCTACTGCACAATGCCTACAGCACCATTATCTTGCTTGCTACACATTCAGCTAGATACATACTGATACACAGGATTCAAGCCTTGCAGTAACTCATATTGCCACTATAGCAGTGTAGCTGCCCTTGACAATGCAGCTTAACATTCCTTATGAACTTAAGCACAATACAGCTAACTCATAGCATTAGGGTCTTAGCAGTGTGTGTGTGTGTGTATTATTTATGTATGTGCATGCATGCCTATGTAATTAACTTGGGGCTCAGGTAATTAATTTTACTTGGTCTGTTATGGATGGTGCTTTTCTTTCTTTTTGTTATGGTGGCGTTCAACCACTTGTGGTTTGTATGTGAACTATTTCTGTTTTCCACTGAATGCCTAGGGGCTTGTTTGGTTAGAGAGTTTAAACAACAGTTTTTAGTGTTTAAACGTTGAAAACTGTGGGCAAAAAAAAAAAAAAAAACATATTTGGTAGGAGAGTTTAACAAAGAGTGTTTGAGTCATAGTTCTCAATTTAGAGTGTTTAAACACTGTATTTTGAGAAAACCTCGAGGAGTTTTCAGTTTTCACATCATTTTGAAAACCAATACCAACTCTCTTACCAAACGGGCCCCAGTCCTCTTTATCCTATTTCTTCTTCTTTTAAGAGTATTATTTTTATCATCTAGTTTCCATATATGAGATCTTCTTTCACTTGCACTGAAATAGAACCAGATATTTCCTGGTAGAAGTTGTTAGGTCTCGGATCAGTCTTTCTAAAGGTCAACTGATATCCTGAAATTTGGTCTGTGGTTGTCAGTTTTTAATATGAATTGATTCTATCAAAATGGTGCCAAAAAATGGTATGCAACTGATATCTTTGACATTGATTCACACTTTGCCCTAGAGTGCTTGTGACACGGTAGCCAGAACCCTGTCCATAATAAAATTAAAGGGATATATATTATATTATTATAATTATGAGTGTATTCATAAAATGAGTAGCTGAAACGAGAATATTAAGATGGTTAAGTTGAAATACACTGAAAGATAGGATTTGAAATGGGGAAATTTGCTTAAAGATAGGGGTCACCCCTATCGATTAAAAGGTGAGGGAGAGTCGCGTGAGATGATTAGATCATGTTTAGAGGAGGGTGATTAATGCACCTATGAGAAAGAGTGAGTTAATTCATTGAGGGAATTGAAAAAGGTAAAGGAAGTCCAAAAATAACATTAGTAAGTAAAAAAGTACATGTCAATTAACTGAATTAAGGAAATAATAGAGAATGACTTTGGATAAGAATAAAATGGTGGAAAATAATACATGTGGCCGACCCTGACTCATCTATTGAGGATCCATATGTGGGCCAAAAAAATTTAGGATCAACGCTTGGTTGTTGCTACTGTTATTGTGTGGGCACACACATATAATGTGTATATGATATGTATATTTTTATACATTCAATATATATGGGGTTAGTCCCATTATGTTTGATGTGTACAATCTGGCAGGACTGAAATTTTCGTACATTTGAGGATACGGAGACAACAGGAACCCGATTGTTAGCTTTGTTCAGTGGTTATTTATTTGATTGGTCTCGAGCATGGGGATTCACTCATACCAGTTCCCTTCCTGAATTTATGGAGTCAATTGTCTCTCTATTTAAAATTTTCCTTTTGTATTCTTTAGACTGGTCCATTGTACATTGAGTAGTCTTTTTGCTATAAAACATATCTTACTTTTATATATTTATATAAATGGGTTGAGAAACTGTGACATAGCCTAAGTTCTGTCAAAAAGACCTTAGATGTAATGGGGCCCGTAGCTGTTGTCTGCTACATCACATTGCAGTTGGTGCCAGCTAAGTCTGAATTTTCCTCTTTTTTTTTTTTTTTTTTTTTTTTAAAATTTTTTTTAAAATGTTTTTAATCTATTTGATGTAAGGATATTATAAAGTGAAAATTCGGGTTCTTTGACTTTTACAAAAGTACACTCTTTTTGGGATGCACAGAAACAGAAAGAGCATCTCTCCATTTAGGATGGATGGAGTAATATTTACACACACAC
The DNA here is from genome assembly GCF_932294415.1 of Quercus robur. NCBI lineage: Eukaryota > Viridiplantae > Streptophyta > Magnoliopsida > Fagales > Fagaceae > Quercus > Quercus robur. The sequence continues at coordinate 34,039,762 of NC_065540.1, read as the reverse complement.
ACACACATATATAGACACAAACCCATGCATACACCCCTCCCAGCTTTTGCTAACATTTTCAGTTGATTAATTTCACTCTTATAGTTGATGTTATTATGCTGGACTTCAGATTTTAACCTGTAAAAAGATTCTAGCCAAAAGAGTATTTTGATCAGGATGCCACAATCTATGGTATCCATCATGATAGGGTATCATGCTGATGTGATTTAGATTTGAATCCCTTAATTTTTTTTTTTTTTTTAATTTCTTATTTTTCTTAAATTTTGAGTTAAGACACCATCACAACAGGGTATCATGCTGATGTGATTTAGATCTGAATCCCTTAAAATTTTTATTCTTATTTTTCTTAAATTTTTAATCAGACACCAGATCCTTGAACCCACCCGAGCCACCCACAATTGCAAGACTTATTTTTCAGTTTAATAGTTTTAGGAGAGAAGCTCTTTTGGCTGCACATTTTCTTTCATAAATGCTGCTCTAATTGCACCCTAACAACTGTCTTGTAGTCATGCCAAAATGTTTGGCAAGTATTGATGTCGTACAACGGAATATCTCAGTTAAGCATCCATTCATCTATATTTATGCTGCTTCATATTTGTGTATGTTACTTTCATTATGCTTTTAGTCCCATTACTTTGTTCATTCGCCAATTTTCTTTTTCTGTTGGGGTTTGGTTTCTTTGTTCAGGTTGACATATGGGAAGAAAGGAAGGTTTTTGGTTCTCGAGGGCGGAGTCTTAAAGATGAAATGCTGGCTAAGAACCCTCCTCCTCTGTCTGTGAGCAATGGAAAGAGTTCAAATCTTATCAAGATAGTGAAGAGGGATGCAAACTCTGTTAGAATTGTAAGCACTTAGTAGACAATCCTAATTTGTTGACTTTTCTTTTGTATTTGTATTTTGATATTGGGTATGCCTTTTTGGTATTTAACTTCAGAAATTGGCTGTTGGAGGTCTTCCAGAGAAAATACTGACCGCATTTCAATCTGTACTTGATGAACATTCAACTGAAGAAGCTACGTTTAGCAAGTGTAGTGCTTCTATACGTCATGTGGGTAAAATTGAGGAAGTTGTTGAAAGTAACTTAATACAAGGTAAGAGTTCTACTCTGGTGTTTGATGTTTTCTATATGCAACTTCTGTCTAGAATGAAACTCTAACTTCCTTATCTTACATAACGATGATTGACATCAACCTATGTTGTACGGATACCGACATGATATGGAGTACGACATGATACATAGTACAGTGAACACAACATTTCTTGAAAATCTATGACACGACACAGTGGGGTTATGACAATTAATTAATTCATATTTTCAGTTCTCAGGCTTCTCTGTAGGTAATACGGCTGATAACTCGGTGATGGTGTCTCATCTTTTATTTGCTGATGATACTCTTATTTTTTGTGATGCTGATCCTACGCAAATAGCGAGTTTGAGAGCAATTCTGGCTAGATTTGAGGAGGTCTCAGGTTTAAGGATTAACTTGGGGAAATCTGAGTTGGTTCCTATAGGGGTGGTGCACAATATGGATGTTCTGGTGGAGATGTTGGGGTGTAGGCAATCATCTCTTCCATTGAGATATTTGGGGTTACCATTAGGAGCTAAATATAAGGAGTTATCAATTTGGAATCCTATTTTGGAGAAGATGGAAAGGAGATTAGCAGGGTGGAAGAGGTTGTATCTATCTAAGGGGGGTAAGGTAACTCTTATCAAAAGTACTCTTTCCTCCTTACCTACATACTTCCTTTCCCTATTGCCTTTACCTGGGAAGGTGGCAAATCGTATGGAGAAGTTACAACGTGATTTTCTGTGGAGTGGTATAAATGGTGACTCTAAATTACATTTAGTCAGCTGGGCTCAGGTTTGTAAGCCGCTTTAGGTTGGAGGGTTGGGTATTAGACGATTGAGGAGTTTTAATTCTACTTTGTTAGGAAAATGGTTATGGAGGTATGGCATGGAGACCGATGCTCTTTGGAGGAGGGTTATTGAGGTGAAATATGGGAATGATTGGGGTGGTTGGTGCACGAAAAAGGTGACTAGTGCTTATGGTGTTAGTTTGTGGAGACATATTAGGAGTGGTTGGATGAGTTTTTCTAAACTACTTCTGTATGATGTGGGGGATGGTACTAGAGTGAAGTTTTGGAAGCATGTGCGGTGTGGAGATTGTACTCTCCAAGAGGCTTTTCCGGAACTCTATTGTATTAGTAGAAGAAAGGATTCTTCAGTGGCGGAGGTTATGTGTTGGTCTGGAGGGAGGATTCATTGGGATGCCAAATTTCGTCGTCCTCCACAAGATTGGGAACAAGAATCCTTTGATCTGTTCATGGATATGGTCTACTCTTTGATGGTACAGGGTTTGGGTCCGGATCGGGTGTGTTGGAAGCCAGCAAGGAGTAGAGGTTTTGAGGTTAGAGGATTCTATCTTTCCTTCTACCCTCCTACCATCTTATCCTTCCCTTGGAAGATGATTTGGAAATTGAAGATTCCTCCAAGGGTAGCTTTCTTTTCATGGTCTGCTTCCTTAGGTAAGATTTTAACAACAGATAACCTTCGCAAATGACGTGTGCTAGTTCTTGATTGGTGTTATATGTGCAAGAATTGTGGGGAGTCTGTGGATCATCTTCTTCTTCATTGCCCCATTGCTTGTGAGTTGTGGTCGTTGGTGTTTTGTTTGTTTGGAATTCATTGGGTTATGCCTCAGAAGGTTATTGGGTTGTTTGAATCTTGGCAGGGTAAGTTTGGACGACATAGAAATATAGAGTTGTGGAGAATTGTGCCTCATTGCTTGTTATGGTGTATTTGGCACGAAAGGAATGCTAGAAGCTTTGAGGGATGTGAACGCTCTACGTTAGAGATTAAGTCTTTTTTTCTACACACTCTCCTTGATTGGAGTGTGGTCTTTTGTCATTTTTATTGTTCTTCCCTTCCTGTTTTACTTGATTGTTGTAATCTTGGTTTTTGATTTTTGCCCCCATAGTACATTCCCAATGTACTCGGGTTGGCTGTTTTTAGTTTTTTAATAAAATTTTCGTTACTTATCAAAAAAAAAAAAAAATTTCATAATATTTAAGTATAATTCAGGTTTATTTAAGTTTTAAAAAGTATTATTTTATTTTAGTTTTTCTTTCTCGTGACTAACATATGTTTATTTTAGTTTTTCTTTCTCGTGGAGATAGGGTTCGAATTCAGGACCACTTGCAATATTAAATGAGGACTACTATTGATTTGACTAAAGTACACATTAAAAAAAATAAGGTTGTAAATTTTTTTTTGATAAATAATGTAAGAAATTTTATTAGAAAGAAAGCCAAACCTAGACCTAGTACATTGGAAATGTACTATAGTGGCAAAAATCAAGGGCCCAGATATATGGTTTCAAATTTTAAACCATTATTAATGGACAATACGACAATGAAGTGATCAACTTTCATATAATATTTAAATATAGCATCTTATATAGTTGTCTTGTGCTTTACAAAATATACACAAATATGATATTTGATAGCCATGACAAAATGAAGTACATGGACAAATAAAGAGCTAGAATGTTGAGTAGTGACTTCCATGCCCAATTTAAGCAGTAAAATGCAATCCTCAAGCATATCATTATCATCCTCATTAAGCTGAGGAGCATCATTATTGTCATCATAAAATTTGTAACCCAATCCTATTCGTCATCTAAATTGGTCTTTATATAATAAATTTAAGGTTCCATGTCAGTATCATTAATTTCTAACACTTCAATTTAATAATTGATTTTTTTTAAATACAAAAGCTTAAAGAAGTGAGTTTTGCGCTTATTGAAAAAGCTCAAAGAAGCATGCAACTTTAGGTGCAAAAAAAATCTCAAATGCGCTCTAGTTCAAATGACACCTCCTCTTGTTAGACCAAGGTGGAGGGTGAAGTCGTGGTGTGTAATAATAATAATAACAGTAATAATAACTCTACATTTACTGACATGACTGTAGTTGAGAAAGGAAGAGAGCATAATTTATGTTAAATTTTTTATTCTACCCTATTTGGATTCATCAAATACTTCTGCATGTGCTGACATACTAATCAAAAAAGAAATGAACTTTTACATTTACTGACTTGACAATTGAGTTGTGCTCTAACTTTATTTGTTTGGTCAACATGAAAAACACTGTGGTTAGTGTGAGTGAGTGTGTGTGTGTGTGTATTATTTACTTTTGGGACTCAATAGTGCTAATCATGAATATCCAACTCTCTTGACTTGTGCAAATGTAAGTGTTTTCTAAGTCTGATTAAATGGTTGGGTCACACTTTTTTGTATAGTTAGTTACAGATTTACGTTTGGATCTGTCATAGTGAACTAGCCAATGTGCACACGTGTCTTGTATCAATTAATATATGTGGTTTCAATTTGTACTATGTTTTTCTTTCTGACAGTCCATTTAGCAGCACACAATTTGTGGTTAATCATTTCTACTGAATTTCCTTTTCTACTTCCATAGCCTAAGATCATAATTTGTTGTTGACACTCCTTTCAAATCTATTATGTGGAATGTTTGAAGTATTGGATATTGAGAGGTTATATTTATGAGATGAGGGCAAGAAAGGGTGTGGACTGTGGAGTAGACTTGTGGTTTTGTTGTTATGTTTACAAGTTGTCGTTATGGGAACATGAACTTTGTTGGACTCTAAAAGTATGGTTTAAAGATATTGTTGAGGCCATTACTGTTAATGGCTAAATATATGCATGGTGTTGTGAGGAAATTATTGTTGACTTGCTTTTAGTGTTAATGGATGTTTAACAGTCAACACTAGGGATGGCAATTTAAATCCGACCCGCGGACACCCGGTCCGATCCGACCCTAATGGGTCGGATTTTATCCGGCCCGATAAAGAATAGGGTCGGGTATGGGTTTTTTTAAAAAAACCCGAAGTGGGTCCGGGTCGGGTTTGGATTTTATTAAAAAAACCTGGAACCCGACCCAAAACCCGGCCCGAAACCCGGTTATATATAATTACTAAAATACCCTCATATATATATATATATATATATATACATAGTTATAAACCCTAATATTTCCCATTCCTCATTTCATTTCAGCATTCAGCTCCCTCGCCTCTCTTCTCTTCAGCTCACACCTCCGCCTCTCATTTCTTCAGCTCACAATCTCACTCACTCCCAATCTCACCGCCGGCCCAACTGCCCTACCTCTCTCCGCCGCTCTAGCTCTCACCGCCGTCCCAAGCTGTCTTAGCTCTCTCATTCACCGTCTCACACGGCCGCTTCTCCCTCTTCATCTCTCAGTTCTCTCACTCACACGGCCACAAGCCCACAAGCAGTCAAGCACAGGCACAGCTCCGTTTCGTCCTCGCCGTTGCTGATCTCACTCCACCTCGTTCTCCATTTTTTTTCTTTTTTTTTCCTTTTTTTTTTTTCTAGGTTCAGTTCGTCTCAAATTCTCAATCTTGTGAGTTTGTGTTTGTGATTATGGCAGGGAAAATCATAGATCTAAAATTTGTGTTTGATTTGTGATTTTGAAAGGGAAAATCGAAGCTTCTCGCCGCAATTTTGTGGTTTTTGATCATTGGCTTCATTGGTGGGTCTCTCTCATAATTTTTTTTTTTTTTTTGATTAAAATATGTGAAACCCATTTTGTATTTGGGGACCTTCAGATTTGTGTTTGTATTTTTTTTTTTAATTAAAATATGTGAGTTCTCACCGCAGTTTTTGGTTGTTGATGGTTGCAAGGAAACGTTTTTCTCGGCTTTGTTTGTTTATTTATTCTTTTGTTTAGCTGTTGGGTTAAGGATCTTTTGTTCAGATCATTTTGGTTGATTGCCATTTGTTTTGGTTTTTGGGTAGTTTCTATTTTTTGGGTTACATGTTTTGCAAAAGAATCCCATTATTCCATTCCATTTTGGTTAGGAATGAACAGTCTATAATGAGGAAAACCATTTCATTCTTTTCCGGGTTGTTTTGAATCTTTTGATTGTCCATATGATTCAGAATCTTGCCTCCAATATTTTGTTGCAAGCATATGCATTGATTCTTTTTTCTCAGGAAAACAATTTTTTTTTTAATTGATTGGGCCACGGATTGGGCCACTGTTAGGGGCTGAAGATTGGGCCATGAAGTGGCCTGGCTGAGCGGGGCCCGGCGGGGGCGGGTCCAGGCCCCGGGACAAAAATCCGTTTAGTAAACGGGTCGGGTTTGGGCTGCAGGTTAAGACCTGTGGGTTGGGTCCGGTTATGGAAAAACCCGGCCCGAACCCGACCTGTTGCCATTCCTAGTCAACACTAGGCTAAATTGTTATCTTGGATCGTTACAGACAGCCTACACTATGCTAAATTGTTGTCTTAGATCATTACAGCTGTTAATTTACTTAGCTTTGATGTCTGGTTTTTGGCTCCTCTCAACAATATGTGAAATTGAAGGTTCTTAGGGACATCTCTTGCGTGTGAAGCATGACTTTCTTTTTATTTTTCTCTCTAGAGGATGGTAATGGAGAATAATTATTTGGTATGCATAAGATAAGTTTTTCTCGTTGCTTTTATGTGTGTGCTATTTCCTGAATGTGCATGTAATCTATGCACATTTTTTAAGGCTGCCAAGTTTGAGCTCTGAATCGGCTATATAAAAAAATAAATAAATCTTGTGAACAGAATCTTGAGTTCAGAAGATTTGAGACTGTTTTGATTGAATTCTTCTCCAACAATTTGGCATCTGAACTGCTTATTTGTACTGGGAGTTTCATGCTTCTAAATATTTTAGAAGGATCATAAGTTAACATCAAGATCAACACATGTCATTAGCATGGTATGGTGAGATCTTGCTTATATATATACCACCTCAATGTTCTAAATCATTTGGCTCTTTTTTTTAGGTTGTTATTTTTAGTTTTCTTATTCTATATTCTATATTTATGTTTTTGAAGTTATTAGTAAGTTTTATTTATCTATTTATTAGTAAGTTATTAGCAAGGTGGAAGAAAATGTATCTTTCTAAGGGGGGTTGTCTAACTTTGCTTAAGAGTATGCTTTTGAGCATTCCCACTTATTTCTTATCTTTGTTTACTATTCCTACTAGGGTGGCTAATAGGATTGAGAAGCTATAGTGGGATTTTCTTTGGGGTGGTTTGGCGGGGGGGGGTGGGGTGCGGGTAGGGGTTCACACGGGTGTGGTTTATGATGGGGCATATGGAAAGGTTGAGAGATTTTTAGCAAGTTTATTTACTTTTAGATTGGAATGGGGAGTATAGTCTGGTTCTGGCATGATCATTGTTGTGGAGATCAGCCATTGGAAGGAACATTACTGGATTTATTTGAGTTGGCTACTTATAGGGGGCATCTGTGGCGGATATGGTAGTGAGCCACACTCTGGAGGAAGGGTGGAGTTGGGATATACGGTTCCAACGTGGTTTTAATGATTGGGAATTGGAGTTGGTGGGGACCTTTTTTCATACTTTGGAGTCACTATGTCCTCCTATTGAGGATGGAGATAAGATGAGGTGGTGTTTGGGGTCGAAGGGGGAGTTTATATAAAATCCTTCTATGGTGCATTTAGGGGATCTAGTTCTATTACTTTTCCTAGGAAGAGTATTTGGGGTGTGAAGGCTCCACATCGTGTATTTTTTTTGTTTGGACAGCTGCATGGGGGAAAATTCTCACAATTGACCATTTGAGGAGAAGAGGCTTCATAGTATGGATTGGTGTGTGGTGTTGCCTTTGTAGATGTAGTGGGGAGAGTGTTGATCATCTGCTATTACATTGTGGTGAGGTATCTTGGTTATGGTGCTTTGCTTTTAGATTGTTTGGTATTTGTTGGGTTTAACCTAAGAGGGTTATCGATATTTTGGCCAGTTGGAGGAATTGGTTGGGGGGAAGCATTCTTCAAATATTTGGAATTTGGTCTGACATTGTGTGATGTGGATTATTTGGAGGGGAGAAATAATTGCATATTTGAAGATTTAGTGCTTTTTTGGGGATAAGCTCGTGGCTTTATTTGTGACAACTTTGTTTGATTGGTCATGCTTGTGGGGATTTACTTCTAGGGAATCCATTCAGCTGTTTTTAGATTCCCTTTCTTCTTGTTCGTAGTTTTTTTTTTCTTTGTTTCTTGTACATATCTTCTTTGTCTACTTCATTTCTTTGATGGAGTAGTTTTTTTTAATACAACTTTTCTTACCTATCAAAAAAAAAAATATATATGTATTTTTGATGGTTCATGCTTCTTGAGGAACATGGGTCACCTGAAATAGTTGGGTGCTTGAGTTTTATGGAGGATATTTAAAAATTTGACGTGTGGTAGATTTTATTAAATTGGTAAAAGAAGGGCCAATACATCAATATCTTCTTGATTTATTAAATGCTATAAAAGGTGTTTTGGTACAACACCTGGTACTCTATATGGTTTGTGACAGGCTGCTTGTAGTTCCACATTCACGACAGTGATGAATTCATTTATAATGGTTTGTTGATCTTTTTTTTGGTCCTTTTCTGGTTAATGAAATCAGGAAATCAGCAAGGAGCTTCTGTGGTGGATGAGCTGCAAGAACAGGAAAATATACTTCAGCAATGTGTTGGACAACTTGAGAGTGCAGAGGCAACTAGGACTGCCTTGATTTCCCAACTTAAAGAAGCACTTCAGGACCAAGTATGGCCCTGTTATTTTATACATATAATCTTAATTTTGCAAGTATAGTTAAAGTCTGCATCATTTATAAGTGCTTACTAATCTATATATATTTTTTCAGGAATCAATGCTGGAGTATATTCGCAGTCAGTTGCAAGTAAGAATAAGCATCATCTCTCTTTCTGCTCCTCAGAATTATTTGCTGCTACAAAATGCTTCTTGGCAAACAAATATTTGATGTTGAATTGCTATTTTATTTGCTATGGCACTTATAATCATCTTGTCAAAGATGATGGGCGCGTTGAACTAGTCTGTGGAATTTGGTTCTTAACTTCTGTCAGCCATGTGGTGCTGGAGGATTATTAAGAATCTCTCTCTCCAAGCAAACAATTTGCTTATAGGTCCCCATTATTCGAAAAATTATCTTCAGAAAATTCATACTCTTTTGATAAGTGTTTTCCATAATATTTTAACTTCTTATTTGTATATTCTTAAATAAAGTATATATTTTTAGTTTATGTAATACTTATAATATTTAAAGCGCTGGAAATTTATAATTATACCGAGTGAAAGATATAATATGTTATATTAATTTTTATGTTATTTATTAATCTATAATATACATTGCCAATGGTTTACAACAATGAGATCTAGCTCAAACACTAGGAAGCATGGACATGGACAAGACATGACACGTGACAACAATTTTTGATAAGTAAGACATGATATGGTGGGATACGACAATTAATTATATATATAAACTTTAGGTGTACTTTGGTTTAAGTTTTCAAAATAAATAACAACTATCAAAATCTTTAAAAAAATGTACCTAAAATAAAGAATTTTATATTTGGCGTAATTCTTTGTGATGTTGCACCAAACCACAATGTTTTAAAGGCATAATATTCTAAAAATCTATTGAAATTCTGATTGTTGGATTACATATTTTTGGTACTCTTAATATGCACATCAAATTTTGTGTTAATCGGATGGTTTTTACTCTTTGATCCACAAACTCATGATGTTTTGTATTAAAAACTGAAATTTAAACATTCTATGATGAGATAGTTATTGATTTCCCATCATCTTGATACTTTGCAAGTATTGATGGAGGGTATGGGGAGAGAGTGTAATTCAAGGTTGATTTGTCAAAATATTCTTTCAATGAAAGTTATGAAGTGATGTAGCATCACATAGACTTCACATTGGATGTCTGGTAATATTTTTGTGTGTATATATTATTTATTAATTAATGGCTGATAACTTTAAGTAATCTGTAGAAAGTCAAATACTTTTGTAGTTCTAAGGGTAGGAATTTTTGATAGGGTGTGACACTAGTAGACTCCTAGAAAAGGCTCTTTCCAACCATTCTTCTCTTGGAAACTACAAGCCAAAAAATGCCTGTTGCCCTTTTTGTTTATTTTCTGAACAATAATTCACCCTCAACCCTTTTCTTTTTTTTGATGAACTGTTCACCCTCTGTTCCACAATGAGTCCGTTTTCTCCATTTTTGTTTGTACCATTATAAAAGCTAAAAAGTTTTTCTACAAAGGGAAAAAAAAGTTAATATTCTAATGAGCCTCTAGGAGCTAAGAATTTTTCTCAAACTATGCATGAGTTTTCTGACTTCATTTCAGCTCATTTTTTGATGGATTTACCCTTGGAAGTGGGCTCTTTTACAGATTTAGAATAATTTCTTGGAATGTTAGGGGGTTGAATGATAATGACAAATAAATTTGGGTAAGGAATATGATCAAGTCTTGGATGCATGCATTGTTTTCTTATTGGAAACTAAAATGGATATAATAAACAGAAGTGTGATTCGGAGTTTGTGGGGCTGCCAGCATTTGGACTGGTTATTTCTAGGGTCTATTGGGTTCTTTTGGTGGTGTCTTAGTGATGTGGGATAGAAGGGTAGCAGACAAAATGGAGGAAGCAGTAGGTCGTTTTTCTATGTCCTGTAAGTTCAAGAATGTGGTTGACAATTTTGAGTGGGCCTAATTCTGATAGAGGCAAAGACTTCTGTGGGATGCATTGGCTGGAATTAGAAGTTGGTAGAATGTGCCATGGTCCTTGGTGATGAGTATTTTACCCTGCTATGCATGAGTTTTCAGACTTCATTGCAAATCTTTGCTTAATAGATTTACCTATGGAAGGGGGTGCTTTCACTTGGTCTAATTCATGTGAGAATGCTTCGAGATCTAGGCTCGATAGATTTCTCGTCACATGATTGGGAGGAGAAATTTCTGAATGTATGACAATGCCAAATGGCAAGGCTACTCTCGGATCATTTCCTGGCTATGTTAGAAGAAGGGTGTAATTTTCAAAGGGGTAGTAGGCCATTAAAATTTGAGAACGCGTGGCTGAAGGCAGAGGGGTTGGTGGAGAAAGTGAGTTCTTGGTGGGAATCTGATGGAGTCATGGAAGATTAATTGCTCTTGCTTTGCAAATTCGCCTATTCAAGAATTATTTTATTCGGTCCTTGTGTGAAGTCCAATTGAAGTGAAAGTCGTGCCATTTTAATGGTCTAAGTACGAGTCCTTTTTGGGTTAAAACAGTTTTTAATTTGGGTTTTTATTTTATTAGTTATGGTCAGTTTCATATTGAGTGGCAAATCTGTAATTTCTGCAATTCCTGTGAATTAAGGGTATTTTGGTAATTTAGTTGTGTCTAGAATCTTCTAAGGTATTCTAAATATCTTAGGTTTATTTACTTTGGGTTCAAGTTAATATTTATTAGTAGGAATCCTATTACTACTAGTACAAGTAAGAGTCTTTATATATATTGTGCTCAATGTATTCAAAGAAAAGATAATGGGTTGATTAATAAAATTGAGTATTTTGAGCAATAGGCACGTTGGCCTTTGTTGTTCATTTCTCCTTCCCTCTTCTCTTTCTTTTGTCTTCTTTCTTTCTTTTGTCTTCTTTCATTCTTTCTCTCTAATTCTTCTTCTTTCCTAACCCTAAACCCACCACAACTGAATGTAGGGAAATCCCTAATTTGTCCTACATCAGAATCCTATCAATTTCAGGGATCTCCTAGTTATAGAATTGCTAACCAACTGAGAGCCCTGAAAAATGATATGAAGAAATGGAATGAGGAAGAAATTGGAAATGTGGAGAGAAAAAAATTTATTGAAGGCCCTTAGTGAGTTGGATTCTGCTGAGGAAACTTGTTCTCTATCTGATTAGGAGAAATTAGAAAAGGACTGACTCAGAAGTGAGCTGGAAAAGACAATCCTTATGGAGGAAATTTGTTGGAGGATGGCAGAAATGCTAAAATTTTCCATCACATTGTGAATTCTCATAGAAGGTTTAACACCATAGATAATCTTTTGGTGGATGGTGTATTGACTTTATAGTGCATTTCTCAGTTCTATGAGGAGGTGTACACTGAAAATGGAGTGTGACGACTTGTGCTAGAAGATGTGGAGTTCTATAGGATAGCAGTGGAGGAAGCAGCTTGGTTGGATAGGCCATTTGACGATGACGAGGTGCTTGGAGTGATTCAAGGTTATAATGGTGATAAGCTTCCATGCCCAGATGGTTTGTCTATGGCTTTCTTTTAGTCTTGCTGGCATATCTTAAAAGTGGATATTATGGAGTTATTTCAAAATTTCCATACACATGCTGTTTTTGAGAAGAGTGTGAATGTGTATTTCCTTACTCTCATTCCCAAGAAAGTTAATGCTTTGGATGTGAGAGATTTCAAACTTCTTAGTCTGGTGGGTGTATTTTATAAAATCATTGCTAAGGTGTTGGCTAATAGGCTTAGGAGGGTGTTGCTTAGAATTATTTTGGAGTCCCAAAATGCCTTTGTGATAGATAGGCAGATCTTTGACTCGGTCTTATTGCAAATGAATGTTTAGACAGTAGGCTGAAGGTAGGGTTCCCAGGAGTGCTGTGTAAATTGGATGTAGAGAAAGCCTTTAATCCTGTGTGGTGGGATTTCCTTATTATATGCTTCAGCAGTGTGGATTTTCTGAAAAATGGAGGAAGTGGATCATGTTTTGTATATCCACTATGCGCTTTTCCATATTGATTAATGGTAGTCCTAGCGGTTTCTTTAGGAGCTATATAGGGCTATGTCAAGGAGACTTTCTTTCCCCTCTTTCCCCGATGTTATTTGGCATAGTGATGGAGGCTTGTAGTCGCATGTTGGATGCAGCTGTTAGAGATGGGCTTATATCGGGCTTTTCAATAGGCACTGCAGCTAATACCTCTATGATGGTGTCTCATCTTTTTTTTGCAGATGACACCTTAATTTTTTGTGATGCCAACTTGAGTCGATTAGTAAAATTGCATGGCATTCTATCAATGTTTGAGGTAGTATCAGGGTTGAAGATTAATTTGGGCAAATCAGAGTTGGTTCTAGTTGGGGACGTGAACAATATGGGAGAGCTAGTAGCTTTGCCGGGATGTAGACAAGCATTGCTTCCGGTGAAATATTTGGGTCTTCCCTTGGGAGCTAAATTCAAGGAGAGGACGATTAGGAACCCCTTACTTGAGAAACTGGAGTGAAGATTAGCAGGTTGGAAGCTGTCATACTTGTCTAAGGGGTTAGTTAACACTAATTAAAAGTACTCTCTCAAGTTTACCTACTTATTTCCTCTCTCTTTCCTATTCCGGTGGAGGTGGCTAATCGCATTGAAAAGCTACAGAGAGACTTCTTATGGAGTGGGATTGGTGAGGATCCTAAACTCCATTTAGTTAATTTCTCAAATTTGTGAGCCTGTTCAGAATGGGGGAAAGAGAAAAGGGGGGGGGGGGGGATATGGTTGGGTATAGAAACTTGAGAAGATTCAATTTAGGGAAATGGTTGTGGAGATATGGGACTGAGAGGGAGTTGCTTTGGAGGAGAGTTATAGAGGTGAAGTATGGGAGTGATTGGGGTTGGGGGGGGGGGGATGATGCACTAAAGGTGTGTCAGGTCCTTGTGGTATTAGTCTTTGGAAATCCATAAGACAGGAATGGTTTACTTCTTCTCATTTTCTACAGTTTGACGTGGGGGATGGTACTAGAGTGAAGTTCTGGCAAGATCTGTGGTGTGGAGATTGCCCACTTAAAGTGGCTTTCTTGGAGTTATATAGTATCAGTTGTGATAAAGATTCCTTAGTAGCAGAGGTTATGCAACACTCTACTGGGGTGATTCATTGGGATGCCCACTTCTCTAGACCCATCCATGATTGGGAGTTGGAATCGTTGGTTGGTTTTATGGAACTAATCTATTCCAGGCCTGTGAGGGATGCAGGGTTTGATAAACTTTGTTTTACTTTTTTAGATATGTTGGAACATTGTAATTTGAGGTCTTGATTGTATTGCTTCCTAAGTACACACCAGGTGCACTTCAGTTTATTTTCTTTCAATAAAATTTTTGTTATCTGTCCCAAAAAAAAAAAAAAAAAAAAAAAAAGGGATTGGGAAAATCACTTCCCAAATATTTTTTAACAAAGGCTTGCCTAGACTACTTTTGGACCACTTTCAGAACTTAAAGGGTGCAATCTATAGTTTAGACAAGTTGTTATATAATTTATTTGAGTTTAATATTGTGCAGCATTTAAATGTTTCTTCTATATATTTAGTAGATACATCATAAATTTATATTTAGCAACTACTTTGCTGCTATGAAATTGACTGTTTCTAGCTCTGCAGGTTGCCCGGGGCCAGATTGAGCAGGCAAGTAATGTGAGGAAGAGGCTAGCATCACCCCCTATTCCTAGTACTCTGACCAGCACCATGAACGCTACAACAGAGGCAACAAGGGTTGTAGAGCACAATATGCCTCAGCCTGTGGCTCCTTTTGTGCCACTCAGAAATTCTGAAGATGAGAACAAGAAAGCAGCTGCTGCCGCTGTTGCTGCTAAGCTTGCTGCCTCTGCATCCTCTGCACAGATGCTTACATCTGTTCTTTCTTCCCTTGTTGCAGAAGAAGCTGCCTCCATGAATGGAAGCATAATTTCAACTGGATTTAGTTCAGGGCTACCAATGTTCTCTCCAGAAAAACGGCCCAAACTTGAGAAATCACTGCCTGTTTCTGATGTTAGCAGTTCTGATGTCAGCAGCACAACCTATTTTACCCCTCTACAACAACAATCTCTGACTAATGTGCCACCAGCACCATCTACTAGCATGCAACCCATTTCCCAAGCCAACCAGATGCAAAGTCCCTTTGCTGCTCTACCACCACCGCCACCTCCACCACCACCTTTATCTCCTGCAACACCACCTACGAGTCAGTATGTCCAATCTGCTGGTATGGTTGTGATGCCTTATGGGTATGGAGCAAATACTCTACCACCTCCACCTCCTCTTCCTCCACATGTTTCAATGAGTATGGCAAGGCCTGGTCCCCAGCCATCAGGACAGCAACAGCAACAGTCAGCTACTGGAGGATTTTATCGGCCACCAGGTATTGGGTTCTATGGGCAAGGTCATCAGCCAACAACACCTCCAGTTCATCGACAGTGAGTTTCCATTAAAATCATTGGACTAGAGGTATGGTATTCTGTGGGGCCTCTGGAAACGTGTATTATGGGCACAGGCATCAGTGCCAAAACCTTGGCTGTAAGTTCCTCCTGAAATCACATAGGCTATAGTGTCTTTGCAGAGGCACTGTGTTATTATGTAAAGTATTAGAAATTTAGTGATTTTTCTAGATTTTATTTGAATGCCTGCTGAACTCATTTCCCCAATCCCATTAGTGCATGGGATCCTTTGATGCCTCCCATACTGGTAAAGAAGTTATGTGACAGCGATACTTCAATTGTAGATGTTTTCTAGTACTTGCTGCAGTGTACCTTCTCTGACTGCATAAGCAGCGAGGCTATGAGCAACAAAGAACCTGACTGGAGTTTCACTAATGTGTGCATGCTAAACAAAATTGCATGGGCTTTTGTACTCTTATTGGGATGGGACCTATTTAAGCTGCGTCCAGGAAGCTGTGACTAATTAAATGTTCCTATCGACCCTTGTCAGTCATCAGCTTTCTTGGATGGAGCCTCTGGGAAATTATCTTGTAGACTTCATCTTTGATATGAGCATGCTCAGTTTGGCTGCATCAAGAGAAATTGATATGAGTAAAATGGTAGCTACTGTAATTATAATGCTAAATTTTCTCTTAAAAGGGGAAGAAAAACTATACTTTTTTTAGTGCATTTGATCTCAACTAATGTCTCCTAGTAGAGAAAGTACTATGATTCTACTGTCCCCACTTCAGTTATCAGAAGATTCTTATGAATCTCTCAGTTAAGTTGTATTTCTGGTAATTCGTTCCTTAAAAGAGGCGCAAGTTAATCTTTGTCTATCACTGTTTTCGGCCTCTCTGTTGCCAAAAAAAAAAAGAAAAAAAAAAAAACTAATTCCTCAGCACATCAGCACGATCAAAAAATAGAAAGGGAGGTACTTTGCCCCCCACAAAAAAAGTGGTAGACCAAAGAAACTTGGCCTTGTGATCTTTCAAAGGGTTTTGAATTCATCTTCTACTGTCCGATTCTCAAAATGCTGGAATAGGATTAAATGAAACAATTTGCATGAAGTTGACAAAGTAGGACACCTTTAATTTTAGGCGAATATTGGTCCTTCAAGTTTATCATGTGTACGCAATCGGTCCCTCAAGTTTGAAACGTGCGCAATTGGTCCCTCAAGTTTTTAAAATAAGCAATATAAGTCATTTTACTAATTGTCATTAACGGTATTTATTATATGGCTAACAGACAATGACTTGGCATTTTATTTAAATGATATGGCATATTTTAATTAAAAAATTACAAATTAAAAATACAGAAACAAGTCTTAGCATTTTTTTTTTTGGCATAAACTAGGATTATATTAAATATAAACAGAAACACACTTTAAAAAGTCTTACAACACCACATACTTCACAGCCCAACTGGGCTGATAAAGATACACACACTAACAAGACATATATTAACACAACAACTACATAAAACTGCAACAAAATACAGAAACAGAGTAAACTAAAATAACTAAACATTTGCAGACACTCCACAGAATGAAACAAAATCCATGGAATCTCAGTAGAGGCATAACAGCAAAAAAGCAGGGCATGTATCATATAGCACTTCGTAGCATCTTTGCTTCTCTTTTGTTGTTTCTTTCTTTTATTTTCTCTAAATGTTTGATTTGGTTTGTGTTTTGTGGGTGAGGGTTAAACTCAAATGGGTTTTGTTTTCTGGGTTTGAGATTCTATTTTTATGAATTTTGTTTTGTTAGTGGGGTTAAATTCAACTAGGTTTTATTTTATTTGAAACAAGAAGACCACCAAAACAGCAAAACAGTAAACACCAAAACAAAAAAAAAAAAAAAATGAAGAAGAAGACCTTAGACCACCAGTGTATGGGTTCGTGCAAGAGAGATAGGAAATAAAAAGAAAAAGAAGAAAGAAGAAGACAATCAATGGGTTTCGTGCAAGAGCCGGAAGAAAAAAAATGTCATTTAGAAGAGAAGAAGAAGTTGTATTTGTTCACATAAGTGGGTCCCATGAATTTTGATATATTTACATTTGGGTAAAAAAAAGTTTTTTTATTTTTTTTTATTTTTTTATTTTTTTTTTTAATTTGGCACCATTGTAAAAAAGGTTTCTCATGTGTACTTTTAATTTGTAATTTTTTAATTAAAATATGTCACATCATTAAAATAAAATATCAAGTCATTGTCCGTTAGCTACATAAGTAATACCATTAATGGCAATTAGTAAAATGACTTATATTGCTTATTTTACAAACTTGAGGGACCAATTGCGCACGCTTCAAACTTGAAGGACCAATTGCGTACATAGGGTAAACTTGAGGGACCAATATTGTAGTTTCACCTTAATTTTACTAGGACAAGTCTCGTGGTCCAGTAGGTCTTAAATTTAAACATTATTGGGGACTGATATGATATTTGTTCAGCTCAAGGACTATGAGTAATGGTTATTTGCTCAAGTGAATCTTATGATCCGTTTGTTTCAGTAGAAAACATAAGTCAATGGACAATGTTTCTATGTTCCATGGAAAACAAGCTCAATGTAATGGAAAATGTAATTCAAATTTTAAAAGCAGAAAGCGTTTATTTATTTATAAACGTCACATAATATATTCCATAGATCACCCACAAATAAACTTCACAACAGAATCTGATAAAAAAAAAAAAAAAAAAATTCACACCACAAAAAAGTTCTCCCAATGGTAATTTCTCACTCTTAGCCTTAACTCTCTTCACGAACCAATCAATGATAAATTATTGACTATTTTTCAACGATCCCTTTTACTTGATTTATTTTTATTCACACATTCTTTTGTGAGGATTTTGAATTTTGGGTATATTTTGCCATTATTCTCCTCAAATATTTAGCTAAATTAATTCAAAAAACCTTACTTTTTCTAGTTTAGCAATCTATTATTTTCATACACATACATTAGCTTCAATACTTTATCAATATTAAAATTATATATTATTTCCTCCCATTCACATTTGCTCTATGTACTTATGGGTTGGAGTAGTCAACAGTCCTGTATAGAATTTAATATGTTAGTATTTTGGGTCATATACTTAACTCAATAGGATGTAACATTAATGTTATGTACACTACCTTAATTGCAACCTTACTAAGATCTTAATTTTTTTAATAATTATTTAATATTTTAAGGGTGTAAATTATAATTTAGTCTAAATAATATTTGACGTGTCTTTAATAAAGTTCAAAACAACATAATATATTTTGAACAAAAAAAGAAGGTATTTTTTCAACTTAATTTTAAGTGACAACGCATTAATATTAACAGAAGACTTAATTCGAAATAATATGTAACATATCTGCATCAAAACTACCTTAAATTTTAATTTTAAACGTGTAATTGTAATTTAGTAAAATATAAAAAAATATTGTATAGTTTATAAAAATATAAAACAAAGACATATATATATATATATATATATATATAAAATTTAAAAATTGGGGACTTCCTTACAGTTGAAAAAAAAAAAAAAAATCATTGAACGGGTGAAATTTTTTATGATTAATTAAGTGATTTGAAGTTCAACCATAATCTACGCTAAAAATTGGTCCGTGTCCTAATTTGATTTGATGGTAGATAGTTATTATCTGAAGTCGGCATAGAAAAGACGTGAGCTCGAACTTGGAGTCTCGACCTGAGAGGGTGGGAGGGAGGGAAGAGAAGTATTTTGTTTTCTGAAACAAAAAGTCCTTAAAAAGGAAGCGAGAGAGAGAGAGAGAGAGGTTTCTTTCTCTTTCTTTATTTAGTACTACTCCCATTCTCATATTTGCTTAATAATTAAGATATATATAAAGACGAAAAAGAAAACTGATCCTCTGAAATTGGCGGTTGCTCTAGTTTTGGCATTTCTCACAAATCCCATTCTCAGGTAACCTAAATTTCCATTTACTTCATTTGAATGAAATACTAATAGTCGTCCCTCCCTCTTTTTCTTGGATCCCGACCCTAATTCTTTTATCTTTTTTACGTTTTCAATTTTGGCTTTAATTTCACAATTTGTTTTGCTTACAACTACGAATACGAACTGGGTTTTTTTTTTTTTTTTTTTTTTTTTTTTGAATTATTAATGTTTGATTAGTCAATTGTAAATGAACGTTCGTATGCTTTTAGTTTCATATGTATTGATCGTTAAACACAAGCTGATTTGTATTGTATGAGCTAATTTTGCTTATCTAACTAACTATATGCTGAATAATTTAAAAAAGTTGATAAATATCTGGGACAAGATAATACCCACTTTTTTTTTTTTTTCCTTGTTTTTGATGGGCAGCAAAATGTCATGATTTGACCTTATTTAGCTGATTTATAAAGGTCTTACTTGTACCCAGTCCACAAAACTCCCACTTTTTTGGAGAGGTTGATTCTTGGATCAGAACCTGTGACTTGTTATTTTTTGGTGGAAGGCACTTGCCATCATACCAAGGCTACCTTATTTAGCCGATTTATCTATTGAAACTTTACATGGGTGTGTTCAGTTCAGGTTTACTTTAAAATGTTGCTGATGTTTTGTATCAATGTTGTTGGATGATCTGTATTTATGTTGTTTTATGCTGTTTGGGCCCTTGGAAGTGAATGTGTTTAGATATTCAGGCTCGCGTAATTCGTACGTTAATGACGTCAAGAACTTTGAGGAGAAGGCTTCATCATGGGGATGTTGATGGAAAAAAGCAGGAGCATATGGAGGCATCATCGGGGTTGGATGGTTTGGATGAGCCTCTGCTAGGATATTATGAGCACGATGATAGGCATTCCGAGGTGACGCATTGTTAGTCATTTTAGTTATCTTCCATTCTGGTGGTTCATTTTAGCTATCTTGTGTTATGTGATCAATATTTGGCTTTATTGTAGGGAGACACTAATGAAGATCTTTGGGAAGAGGAAAGGAGGAAGGAACACCTCCATTGGACGCGTCTATTCTCACAGTTGATTGCCCAATGGGCTCAATGGTTTGGTATGCTGTTTTTCTGTTTTTGGAATTGCTTTGTAGTTATATGCTTCATGCTTTTCAGATGCTATCAGTGTCAATTAAGCTTGTTTATTTGATTGGGTGGCTTTGTTGGTATGTCTGGCCTATTATCCATCAAGATTTTTATCAACTGATGAATTTTCCACCCTTTTTCCTTCTTATTGCTAGTTGTTAAAGTTAGATATATTAACATGGTCACCAAGAGCCTTGTAACTCAACTGACACCTGCTAAAGTATGCTTGAAGTTTGTTTTTCGTCCCTAAGCTATTGAAAACATTACACTCTATGTTCTTCTGTCTACTCTTGTTAACTTTTAATCTACTTGTCTAATTAGGTGGCACTATTTTTTGTATTAGAGAATTTGACATGTTTGACCTGAACCATTAAATCTAATGAAAATATAAAACACACACATCAGGTGAACAAGTGGCATGAAACTATTAGTCATATATGTAGAATGAATAACCTTTTTAAAGTTGAGGGATGAAAAAAGATTTTTTGAATTTTAAGGACAGAAAGTGTAAAGTTTCAATAGTTTAGGGACGAAAGAACTTTTTAAAGTTTGGGGACAAAAATAGAACTTCATGTGAACTTTAGGGACAAAACAATATTTTAATCTACCTTCTACATTTAACTGATTTCTTTTCCCAGTTAACTACCTCAAAAATCATGCTATAAGCCTGAAGATGTCTCGTTCTTTGTGTGCATTGACTATTTGACTTCATCCTAGATGTTGGGAATATTATTGGTTCATTGACTGATAATTTCATCTTGGTTTTTCTAGCAAATATTGTCCTTGGATCCGGATCTCTAATTGGACGCCTTTTACCCTTTTCATCCTACACACAAAGAGGACAAAGCAATAAGCTGCTTCCACTTTCCCTTAGTCCTTTGCAGGTATGTCTAGTGACATAATATATTTAAATTATAGCAATTTATTGAACTTTCTACATCCTCTGAGTAAAGGAAGGTTTTCAATATAATTGTTGTCATCTCAAACTTTTTGATAAGGATTGAACAGTATTGATTTATTTTCCGCAGTTTTTATACTCCCTGTATAATTTCTATCTTGTTGAGTAGTCATGTTTTCTTATTCTTTGAGGCAATTTTAACTGATGCTCAAATTGGTCTGAAGAATGATATTCTTGCTAGTTGGAGTCTAGGATTGAGAACATGTTTCAGGAAGGTGATTTGCAGGTCCTCTCCCTTGTTCTTACCATTGTTAAAGGATCGAATTCTAATTTAAATTTTGGCTTAGGGAGAAAGGTTTTGTAGGACAAATTGTTATGCGTGGTTGTCGTTGGTTTAAGGTTAGGAATTGCGAATCTTAAGGTTTAGAATTGTTTTGAAGAAAGAGTTATGGGGCTGTGACAGGCATTAAATTTGGTTTGATGAATTATTTGATGCCTATTTGGTACTAAGTAGTTTTGGATATGTAAAAGAAAGGGTTTGACTTGGGGTATGTAAGGAAGAAGAAAATAGAGAATTTTTATAGTGTTTAGAGTTTGTATGTATAGCACCCGTGATTAGTTAACATAAAAGAGAAGAAGGAAAGAGAGAATAGAAAGGTTGAAAGAACACACAAAGGGGATCCCCGGCTTGTATTACTTCTGTCCGTTTTTCAGTCCTGGTAAATGGTTCCCTGAAAGGTTTCTTTGGTAGTTCTCGTGGATTGAGACAAGGGGATCCACTATCCCCGCTTCTGTTTCTTTTGATAATGGAGGTTTTGAATAGACTTTTGAAGAAGACAGAGGAGTGTAATTTTATTCGGGGGTTTCATGTGGGCTCTGTGAACTTTGTTGGTGTGCGTATCTCCCATCTATTATTTGCTGATAACACTATCTTATTTTGTGATGCCTCTAGGGAATAGCTACTGTCCATTAGGTTGGTGTTGTCTTGTTTTCAAGTTTTTACTGGTTTGATGGTCAATGTTAGGAAAAGTGAGATTGTCCCTGTAGGGGAGGTGAATAATCTAGATGCATTGGCTAATATTCTTCAATGTAGAGAGGGAAGTTTGCCTATGAAATATTTGGGGATGCCGTTGGGGACTTCTTTTAAGACTGCTTCGATTTGGAATCCTATTTTGGAGAAAATGGAGAAGAAGCTATTTGGGTGGAAGCGTCTCTATTTATCTAAGGGTGGTAGGCTTATGTTAATAAAGAGTACGCTCTCAAGCTTTCCAACGTACTTTTTATCTCTTTTTACTATTCCTAATCTGTGGCTGCTAGAATAGAATGTATTTAGAGGAATTTTCTTTGGGGATCTTCTGAGGGGAGTTTCAAATATCCTTTGGTGACTTGGGAAAAAGTGTGTTTACCTGTCGAGATGGGTGGTTTGGGGATAAGAAGTGTGGTGTCTTTTAATCAAGCTTTATTAGGAAAATGGTTGTGGAGATATGGTCATGAACAAGGTAGTCAAAGGCGAAAGGCGACCTTAAGGCGCCAAGGCCTTGTATCGCCCGAGGCGTGAGGCGACAAAAAGGCGCTAGCCCGAGTAAAGCGAGGCGCCAAATTCTTAATATATTTATTATACATATAGAACTTAAATCATATGTACCTAGTGCATTATAATATTATAATGAAGTGTTTTTCAATGTGTAGCATGAAGAAATTAGGTCTATCAAATTATTTCAATATAGGATTAACATGGTTTAGGCTCTATTAGTTAGTTCTAACAATACGTTTTACAATAAGCTTCTATATAACAATAAGTCTTACAAAACAAATTTGTAAATTAATTTAACTAACAATAGGTTTTATAACATGCCTTTTGAAATTAATAGTCTAAAAATAGGTTTCACAACAAACATCTATAAAAAAAATTTAAAAAAAAAAAAAAAAAACTTGAGGCTCTCGCCTTAGCGCCTTTTTCAGGGCTTAAGGCGCTCGCCTTGCTCGCCTAGGCTCTAAAGGCGAGCGCCTCACTAAAGGCGCCTCGCCTTAGAGCCTTTGAGGCGCTTTAGTGGCGCCTCGCCTCGCCCAGGCGCCTAGGCGAGCGCTCGGCTCGCCTTTGACTACACTGGTCATGAAATTACCCACCTTTGGCGGCGAGTTATCTCCACAAAATATGGTGTGGGTCAAGGGGGGTAGTGTACTAAAGTGTGCAGGAGGACTCATGGGTGTGGCCTGTGGAGAAGCATCAATGAAGGGTGGGTGAGCTTCTCTAAGCATCTGTCTTTTGTAGTAGGTGAAGGCACTCGTATCTGCTTTTGACATGATAGGTGGATTGGTGATAATACTCTAAAAGATCTCTATCCTGAGCTTTTTGTGTGTTCAGCAGCTAAGGATGCTTGTATCTCTGAGGTTTTGTGGTTTCTAGAAGGGGGTACTGTTAGAGTTTGGGATTTAAGGTTTTATAGAGCTTTTGAAGATTGGGAGTTAACTGCATCTTATTCTCTTCTCCAGCTTATCCAATCTCGTATTCCTCGGGGTGATAGGAGGGATACCCTTTGTTGGCAGCTAAAAGGTGATGGTAAGTTTGACACCCGGTCTTATTACCATGCAATTCGGGGTGCTTCAAATTCTTTGTTTCCTTGGAAGGGTGTTTGGAAACCGAAGATTCCTAGGCGAGTGGCGTTCTTTTTGTGGACAGCTGCTCATAGTCGGATCCTCACTTTGGATAATCTAATGCTTAGGGGTCGCCCTTTGGCTTCTTGGTGTTGTATGTGTTGTTGTGATGGGGAGTCAGTAGACCACCTTCTCCTTCATTGTCCTGTTACTCATTCCCTATGGACTTTTATGATTCAGGCTTTTGGTATTCATTGGATTATGCCAGGATCAGTGGCGGGTTTGTTATCTTGTTGGCATCAGTGGCTTGGGAATCTTAATTCGGACATTTGGAATTTGGTTCTAGGATGCTTAATGTGGATTATGTGGTTGGAACAAAATCGTCATTCCGTTGAGGATAATGAGAAGATGTTGGATGAGCTAAAGGTGTTATGCCAATGTAGTCTATTTGAGCGGTCTCGTTGTTGGGGTTTTACGGATTGCTCTACTCTCTTTGAGTTTATGGCTTCCCTTAGCTTAGTTTCCTAATTTCTCTTTTTGTTGTGCTGTTTGCTCTTTTATTTCTTGTTGTTCATCATCATGAACAACTTGTACTTTTCCTTTTTTACTCATTTATAATAGATTTCTGTTTACCTATCAAAAAAAAAAAAAAAAAAAAAAGAACACACAAAGGCCAATATGCACCAAAACACTCATTGCTCAAAACACTCATTATTTTAATTAATCAACCCCATCTCCTCCTTGAATATATATATATATATATATATATATATATATAAAAGGACTCTTTCTTGTGCTAGGAGTATTAGGTCTCCTAGTTTTACTAGTAAACTAAAAACCTAATAAAAGACTAACTTGTACTTAAAGAAAATAAAACCAAAGATACTTAGGATCTCCTAGAAAATTCTAGATTCAACTAAACTACCAAAATACCTTTAATTCACAAGAATTGCAGACTTTATAGATTTGCTTGTGATTACAACATTGATCATAAGTAATTAAAAAAAAAAAGCTAGTAAAAGACTATTTTAACCCTAGAACACACATAACTAGACCTTTAAGACCACACAATTTTCACTTCAATTGGATTTCACATAGGTATCCCATAAAATATATTGAATCGATGAATTTTTTAAGTTCTTATAAATAAAAAAATAAAAGAAAAAGGAATTTGTGAAGTAGTAACAACTTAATCTTCCATGGCGGCATCAAAATGTCTTGCTGGGGTGAGATTCAATTTCCAAATTTAGGTGTGTAGTTTTGTAGATATGGGACAGGAGTGCCACTTTTAGATTATAAGTACCCAAAGATTCACTCACTCGCAACCGCATTTACTTGAGGTAAAGTCCACGGGTTAGTACAAGTAAATTATTATCATGACTAACAATGGGGAGTAATTATCATTGGTAAATTATTACTTGTCCCAAAAGTGTAACCTATTAGGAAAGGGAGAATTCAATCATTTAAGGGGAAATTGCAAATTACACCCCTAAAGTTTGGGGGTGTTTGGATTTTTTTTTTTTTTTTTTTGATAAGTAATAAGAGAATATTATTAAAAAAAGGAAAACAAGAGAAACACAAAGAGTTGACGGTAGTGAACAATGGAAAAAAATAAACAACAAGACAAAAGCAGCCCCTATTCTATTCTAATAGAAGAAATAAAATCCGTAAGGGTAGAACAATCTGAGAAACTCCAACATCGAGACCAATCAATGAGGGTTCTCTAGCAAAACTCTAATAACTGAACCACAGTTTACACCCTAAAGTTTTAAAATTTGGATTTTACCCCATGAAGTTTGGGGTGTTTGGATTTTATATCTTGACGTTTCAAAATATGGTATAAAATCCAAATACCCTCAAACTTCAGGCGGTAAAATCCAAATTTTGAAACTTTAGGGTATAAAATTTAAACACTCCCAAACTTTAGGGGTGTAATTTGCAATTTACCCATCATTTAACCATTATTGTAACACTACCCTTATGCATGGCCCAAGCCTCCTCCGTAATAAGTGGAACCTAACACATAGGATATTTAACTTTGTTAAGTGATAGGTAGAGTGAAGATAGATTTCGACCTTCAGACTATTTGCTCTGAGACAATGATAAATTTTGGATTGTCCCCAAAACTTAATTTGTTTAGGAAATGGTGAATTTAGATTGTGTTTGGGAAAAGCTAAAAAAGGTAGCTTTTTTTTATTAATCAGTTTATTTTTGCTACTATTCATGGGTCCCATTACACTTTTTGGTATTATTAATTAGTTTTTCTGTACTATTTCAGCTACTTTTAGCTTTATCTACAGTACTTTCAGCAAAATAAGCTGTTCCCAAATGAACTCTTAATCATTATTCTAAAAATCATCAAAGAAATCTGAACCAAGATTATCAATAAACCAATGTATATTGTTGTTCATTTTTGGAAATATGAAGTGAACTTGTTTCCCTAAGAAGCAAATGAACTCTAGCTCATTTGGCAACTCCTTACAACCTTTTAATTTATAGGGGGAGGGTGAGGTCGTGGTGTATATGGAGGGAGAGGAACATTTAGAGCTTTGAGGACGCAAAGAGAACTATGCCAACCCTCAAATTCATTTTCTTTAGAACTTTGTTGGATTGGATGTCAGTTTTGCATAGTTTGTCTTTATGTTCTATTATTGATTTGATAGATTTATGTAATTTGCGTAATCGATTGTTTGATCCCCAGTTGTATACTCCTTATGTATTTAGGTGACTCTATTTTTTGATATCAATTAGAATTTTTTTACTTATTAAAAAAGAAGGGGTGGGGGGTGGGGGGAAGTTTGAGGTCGTGGGTTCAAGACGTATGGGGTGCATGCATTATTATTATTCTCCCTCCTTCTAGGTTGAAATTGAAAGTAAGTTGATGGAATTTCCTTTTGAAATAGTCAATCTAATATTTTTTAACAAAAATCTATGTAAGTATACATTTTTGGTCTTTCTAGGACGATTAATCACAGGAATTGTTTACTCATTATGCTCTATAATCTGATGTGGAAAGTTTTATTTTTATTTTTAAACTGTTCATTTTATAAAATATTCATTAATTTACTTCAGTATTTTTATTATTTTTTTAATATATGAGGGTACTTGTTATTGTTACTTTACTTATCTTTGCTGCTTAAAATTTGTTTCATTTTAGGAAGAAAGACTCCAGAATCTACGGCAAAGGCTTGAAGTCCCCTTTGATGGTTCTCGTGTTGAGCATCAAGTAGGCTTCTTTTTTTGGTTTTGTTTTGCTTCTTTCTATTTGTTTTATTTTATTTTATGTTTTAGTAACATTTGTTACCTGTCCTTGTTTTTTATTTTCTTTGAGATTTTATTGTTGGATGCCTTCAATCAACTTGTAGAATCCAGACTTTATCGTATATTTATTTCTTTAGTATCTATTTTTCATTGATATGTAGTACTTTTGAGTCTGTGTATTATAGTAATCATATAATTATTGTGTCTGGTTCATGTTGCCTTATTATACTTTATTGTAATGACAATTCACTCACTGTTGCATGCAAGACATGGATGCTAAACATTCATCATCTCAAACTATGGGCTGACCAACCTACTTGTCTAGGAAATTATTCCAATAGAAAGTCATTTCAATTTTTTGTGTTCTCTATGATTATGTCTCAACATATAGTTTCATGCTTTTTTTAAAGGGAAGGTAATTTGGATTACCTGGATTTAGAGACATGTCAATTTATTGAAAACAAGTCAAAACATAATTCTCAAGTTTATGTTGTTCAATTAAAAGACATCTATGCACATATCTTAATTGTAATCCAGTACAAATTTGATACTCAAATAGAGATGGGTTTATGAACTGAGAGCCACAAAAGCAGAAGACTTGCTAGAGAAAGAAGGATCTTTTATTTAAAATATAATTTTTTAAAGTAAATATAAACTGAATATTACTTATAAAAAAAAAAGTAAATATAAACTGAATATTTGGGACTTTGGGTTGCAGGATGCACTTAAACAATTATGGAGGTTGGCTTACCCTGAAAGGGAGCTCCCATCTCTTAAATCTGAGCTTTGGAAGGAAATGGGTTGGCAGGGTTCTGACCCTTCAACAGATTTTAGGTAAATAGGAGAACTTATATGAGGACTAATTTTTAGACAATGAAATTTGGTTTTCATTGTGATTTCTCCTTCATAAAAATACTTCAACATGAAGTTTTCAATGCAATTTGCAGGGGTGGGGGATTTATATCATTGGAGAATCTTATCTTTTTTGCTCAGAGATATCCGGTATGTTTACTTCGCTATATTTATATATGTACTACTTGCATAAATCTCAACTGTCATTGTAATCAGCTGTATTGTTGCCTTCAATGTACATTAAATATTTATTTCATTCTTTTGGTTGAGTAAGTTTATACTGCCCCCTTTTTCTTAAGCCTCATTGTTCATTTGTTTGTATGATTTATTTAATTATATCTTGTCTTGGAAATGCATTCTCCATATGTAAGGAAGATGATTTTGATAAAATTCTAGCTTTATGCTTTGAGAATGTGTTTTGTGTTTCCTTCTCCTACCTAAGTGTAATTGCTTCTTGTTCTATTCAATGTCCAACACCAAACAACCATCAAAATTATTCAAGATCCCATGAAGTTACTTAACTTTCTAAACCTTTTTAATGAAGCTTGTTAGGAAAATGGTTCTGGTGGTATGGTTTGGAGAGAGATGCTCTTTAAAGAAGAGTGATAATGACATTAGTGGCTTGGGAAACATAATTCAGACATTTGGAATTTGGTTCCAGGGTGCTTAATGTGGATTGTGTAGTTGGAACGTAATCATCGTTCCTTTGAGGATAATGAGAAGACATTGGATGAGTTAAAGGTTTTCTGCCAACATAGTCTTTTGGAGTGGTCTCATTGTTGGGGTTTTACTGATTGTTTCTCTCTCTCTGAATTTATGCTTTCCCTTAGCTTAGTTTCTTGATTACTCTTTTTGTTGTGTTGTTGTTGTTGTTGTTGTTGTTGTTGTTGTTGTTTTTTTTTTTTTTTTTTTTTTTTTTTTTTTTTTTTTCTGGATTGTTCATCATCATGAACAACTTGTACTTTTCCTTATTTTCTCATTAATAATTACCTATCAAAAAAAGAAAAAGAAAAGAAGAGTGATAGAGGTGAAATATGGTAGTGATTTGTTTTTTTTTTTTTTTTTTGGGGGGGGGTGTGGGGGGTGTACAGTACATATGGTGTTAGTCTATGGAGAACTATTAGACAGGGCTGGCCGTCTTTGTCTTCTTACATTCACTATGAGGTTGGGGATGGAACACTGATCAAATTTTGGCAAGACCAATGGTGTGGCCAGACTTCTCTTTCTGTTTGTTACCCCGAGTTATTTAGACTTAGCAGTAATAAGGATGCCAGTGTGGCAGATTTTATGCATTTCACTAATGTGGTTCTTCACTGGGATCTCCACTTTGTGCGGGCAATACAAGATTGGGAATTACAGTCCTTGATGACTTTCATGGGTGCCATTTATGATTCGGAAATTAGGGGGATTGGAAAGGATAAGATGTACTAGCAACTGAATAATAAAAAGGGCTTTAAGGTAGGTGTTTTTACCTACTTTTGGACTCTAATACTGATGTTGCTACTATTGATCTCTTTTGCCTTGGAAAATCATTTGGAGATTCAAGGTCCCTTTGAGAGTAGCTTTATTTTTATGGACTACAGCTTTGGGTAATATTTTGACTATTGACAATTTAAGGAAGAGAAAGGTAAAGATCATAGATTGGTGTTATATGTGCAAATGTAATGGTGAATTTGCTGACCACCTTTTGCTACATTGCCCCATCATTTCAGATTTGTAGTCCATTATTTTTGATTTGTTTGGGAAGTTTTTTGGGTGATGCCAAAATTTGTAGTTGAGCTTCTAGTTTGCTGGCAAGGTCAATTTGGTTGTCATCGAAATGGTCACATTTGGATGATTATCCCACATTGTTGGATGTGGTGCATTTGGAGGGAAAGGAATAGCAAAAGTTTTGAAGATACTGAGCATTTTATTCCTGATCTCAAGTTTTTCTTTTTCTGAACTTTATTGGACTGGCTGACTGCCTTGAGAAACCTTTCTTTCTTTTCTATTGTTGATTTATTAGACTTATGCAATTTTTGTAATTGATTGTTTCACCCTGGTATCATTCCGGTATACTTGGGTGACTCTTGATATATATATTTTTATTACTTATCAAAAAGAAAAAAGAAAAAAAAAAATCAAACCATATACAAGACTCCCTCAAAATCTTGTCAAGAACCCTCATTAAGTGCTGAATTCCTAAAGAATCTACCTCAAAACAGGAAAATTTGGATCTTCTTCGTTCATATTGTACTTTGTTTTTCCTGATATCAGTAGTATTTATATTTTATTTTGCGTTTCATCACATGACACAGTTCCAGTTACCTTCTCTATTTGGGTGTAGCGTTCTGTTAAGGCAGATCTTGGCATTACTTTGTTTGGAATTAACCTTTAGTTTATACCAAAACTTGTGATTTTGGAAGTATGGTGGTCTATGGTGTATCCGTCATTTTCATATCTTAGCGAACATTTATTGGTATTTTTTTTATTGGTAAGTTGAACATGCACTTAGTAGGTCTTGAACTCTTAACCTCACAGACCTAGCACTTACAAGGGGAGGAGGTGTTAGTTGAGCTAGATCTCATTCACCCGAATGAAATATGCAGTGTATGGCACAAATATGCATTCAAAGTTCTTGTTTATAGGGAATCCTAAAGGAATAAGAGTTTTACTGGACATGGTCTATAGATTGATCCTTCTACTTATTGGTTCTGTGCGTCCCCTGCTTTGAAGTTTGGCATTAAAGGGCATCTTTACTTGTATTTGTCTACTTAATGTTGGTTTTTGTTTTTATCAGACTAGTCTCCCGCACATACTGTAAGATGCTCTATAAATAGTAGGCACACAAACAAGAGAAATCATTTCAAAAGCAAAAAAGGAAAAATTATGCAAAACTTTAGAGAAAAAAGAAAAGGAGAGCTGGCACACTGGGACATGACTACAAATGCTCAATGCTCCCAAAACTAAAGAATCCTGCATCTTGGATTGAAAAGATAGCATAGAAAACTACTCTCTTAGTCATAATTTTTTTGTTGATCTTCCATACACTTGAAGTTGTAGGAGTGTAAAACCCAAACTTCAATTTAGAGAGGTCAAGAGAAGAGAGTTTATTGTGGAATAAATTTTGTGGGTTTAATTTAGTAATTGATCCAGAAAAGAGTAAGAAAGATGAAATGGTTTAGAAGTTGGAATTTCACTGGGGAAAAGTGGGTGCTAACGTGTATGAATTCTAGGAATCTTACTTTGATCCTAGCAGCAAAAGAAGCCTGAGAAGCAGTTAAGAGTTGTAGAAAGAATTGTGCTAATATTAAGGGAGTAAAAGGGTTATCAGTTTTCTATTTTAACATCATATACCACTGTTTCAATATTGCTTTGGGATCTATGTATCAGGCGTATTTTTGGACAATTACGAAGGGCAATGCCTTTCACATAGTTGCTTTGGTGCTTTTAACAATAATAATCACTTTGCTTGCTTATGTGTCTGCATGAGAACTGAGAACATTTCTCTGTGTACATTTATATTTTGGGGAGTAGTGTACTTTCTGTATGAATTCATATGTACATATAGATGGTGATTTTGGTTAATGCAAAAATATATGTAAAGGCTTAACTGAAAACAGAGGGGCTTGTGAAGGCTATTAGAGATGATGTTAGAGCATGTGTTGGAAGTCCTCGGAACATTCCTAATACTATTATATAGAATTTTATGTAGTAGATGGAGAGTTTCTGTGTGTGTTGGAGTTATCTCCTTTGTTTCTGTATTGCGTGTGCAACTCATCAGCTGCTTGCGTCTGGAGGTTGTTTGAACTGATTGTAATCTCTTTTTGTTGGCTATGAAATTATTTCGATCATAAAAAATTAGGCCAAATGGCACAGCTGGTTTCTAAACTTAAGCTTATGAGAAATTGTAGTCCTTGAAGTTTAAAGTGATAATTTTTAGTCCCTAAAAACTTAAAGTGATCGCTATTAATCCGTATGGAGTGATGATCTAAGGGACTAAAAGTGATCGCTTTAAATTTCAGAGACTAAAATTGCTCATGGGTTAAACTTTAGGGACCAACAATGGAATTAAGCTAAAAAATATCACGATATTTCCTTCTACAGGAATCGTTCCAAAGATTGTTACACAAACAAGATGGAACTAGAGCTGAGTGGGAATATCCCTTTGCTGTAGCTGGGATCAATATTTCTTTTATGTTGGCACAAATGTTGGATCTTCAATCAGGTAATATGCATTTCTCAAATGAAGAATATTCACATGTTGTCTAACAGCTGTGCTCCTCTCATGACTGACCAGATGCTGAAAAAATGTTTCAGCTGCAATAGGTTATTTATTACAAAGCCTACCCCAAACACATTTTGTTGTTGAGCATGACACTTATTTTTAGTTGTCTGATGCCAAACAGACTTAACATCTTAGATTAGGAATTCTTCTAAACACTTGATTTGAAAGCTCCATTTATGAAAAATTAACATCTTAGATTAGGAATTCTTCAAAACATTTGATTCTAATGCTCCATTTATGAAGTATTTGGGGTTATGTTTTTTTCTTTTGCAGGAAAGCCAACTTCTCTAGCAGGAATTCGCTTTTTGGAACTGCTTGGGGAAGATGAAATGGCATTTGATAATCTCTATTGTGTAGCCTTTTATATGATGGATGCTCAGTGGCTTGCAAAGCGTGCTTCTTATATGGAATTCAATGTAAATCATTTTAGCAAGTTATATCCTGTCCATTTGATTTGATGTATGAATTGTGTTCTCCCCCTAATCAAATCTACTGTTGGTTGTAAATTTTATTTTGGATTTCCAGGACGTTTTGAAGTCTACAAGAACTCAGTTAGAGCGTGAGCTTGCACTTGAAGATGTCATCAACGTGAGAGATTTACCAGCATACAACCTTTTGAAAAGATAGTGTACTTTAGTTTCATTAGTTCACTGACCCTTCCCATTTTTTTCTATTTTCTGCTTTTTTTTTTAATTATTTTTTTTATACATAAGTTGTTCTATCATATTTCCAAAAACCACACCGAAGATTCTGTTCTTCAAATAGCCATGGCATATAAAAACATTGCCATCTTAATAGTGCAAATGTCAAATGTTAAAAAGAGTACAAGCTTTAAGTGCCTCAGATTCATATGCGGCTGCATTTTGTGTATATTTTTTCCAGCCCTTTCCTTTTGCTTACCTTTTATGTTTTTTGATAGCTCCTTTCCAGTCTGTATTGTATTGTATTGTATTATTTTATTTTTGTGTTGGTTTTTGTTTTTAAAGCAGCAAGAAGTCATATGAATAGGGTTTTGAAGAGCAATTTCTTTAATCACTCTTTGTTACAATTAAGAATGTTATTTTCCAGAGGTTTATGTCAAGGGAAAACACAGGGCAAAAAGATGATTGGTTTGCTAATGCAGTTAAATGTTGTATCAGCTGGCAGGGATGAAAAATCAAGATTTTATCAAATACTTTCAAATGAACTACTTTCAGTGGTTCAATCTCAATCAACCGATTACAATTTAGAGAAATTGAACTGTTCATCCATTTAGTGGTTCTTCAATAGAACTTTCTTCGGTAGGTTTCAAGAACAACTTATTCAAACGTTCTGATGCTTTATTCACCTAGAAGAACACCAAAAAAAAAAAAAAGGGGGTTACGAAATGCATTCGTCATTCTGATGATATTCATTTAAATCAAAATAATTGATGCTGATCATGGCTCCTGCAATATATACATTTGAATTACCTGGTCATTCCAATCAGTGTTAAAGGTTATGTAACCAAGCACGAGTGATTGCATTACCACACCGAGGATCATTCCAATCCATAGGCCCTGCATAATTTATTAAGAACAGATAAGAATATATTCCTCCATCAATTAGCTAAGAATAATTCAAAATGATTATGTAAACTGACATTATTAAAATCCCATATTATAAAACTAAGCTCAATTTTCACGAGGGAAAAGAATCTCATGGGAACTGATGGTTGATGACTCGGAGTTTGAAAACTAGATACAGGTTTCTTACCTCTACTTCTAGTTTGGCCACATATCCAAGAATAGCTCCTACTGGGATCCCAATCAGATAATAGCAACCTATGTTAATATATGCAACCACAGCTTGCCGACCGGCACCCACAGCCACCCCTGCAAAACAGAAGTTATAGATTAAAAAAAAATTGGAGTGGAAGGAGCACCCATGTTTACACTTATAAAGAACTTGCCAGTCTATAAGGTGTATAAACAATAGTTTGACCTTTCACTATCATCATAGTAATAAATTGAAATACATGCCTGAAAGTACTGCCTGGACACAGTTGAGTAAGATTGACAAACTTAGCAGGATATAGAGGCTCGACACATATGCTACAACTTCCTCATCACTTGTGAACAAGTAAGCGAGTTTATGACCAAAAATTAAACATAGAATCCAAAAGAACACTCCAAGAATAACTGAAGTACTGGAGATGATTTTAACGGAGAACTCTGCAGCTTTAGCATCTCCTTTCCCTAGTTCATTTGAAACCCGGACGCTATACAAAGGAAATATATTTATCTATCAGTTAAAGAGAAACTGGATTACAATGTCAGTCATCAAACAAGAAAAAAGGGTAATAAAAGCAAAGCAATACCTTGCAGCAGTTAGGAAGCCAAGGAAAACCATAAATTCCCAAGCAATGATATTGAGGCTGCAACAATGTCGGTTCAATTAAGGACATTTCTAGTATACCAAAATCTAGTAAGAAACTTAAAATGAGAATCAATGTGGCCTTACCAAATGGAAAATGCAGATATTGCAACCGTAGCGTTTTGCACATATCCCGCCAATAAGATTAAAACAGCATTGTACCAAAACTCCAAGCTATTGGAAAGTGAAGAAAAAGAAAAGAAAAGAGAAAGGGGATGATTATAACAGTATGATAAAAGAGTTACAAAGGAAAATGTGAAAGGAATGAGAAAGGAACTAGCATAGAGTGAATATAAAAATGCTCAAGAATGTTAAAATTTTGTTGTGCCATACAAGGAATGATGCAATAAAATGCATTCCTCTTAACATTGTCTGCTCCTCTATTGTTCTAACTATTGAATTTAAAAATTAAAAAAAAAAAGGTGGGCAAAAAAAGAATTGAGATGAAGTAATTTAGTGAAGGACATGGAGTTACCAAAGCATGACACCTGAGGATAGTGAGAGCTTCAATACTGGTAGTAAATCTCGAAAAGCAGCTAGTGAGAAACCTGTCCATGTGTTGGGACACCAACCTCCAAAGACATACACGAATGTTCCAATTAACACTAACCAATAAGATATAATCATCGCACTCATTGCACCAGGAATCCCCCAGTTCAGTTTGCTCACAAAAATCCATGACAAAAGAACATGAAGTACAAATGTAATAGCAGATAGCCATCCGACAATTCTGTTTTTGAGCTGCGTTTGTAAATACTTCTGGACGCTAAAGCCAAAAGCGAAATAGTAGAGAATTGGAATGAACCATAAAGAGATATATCCAGCAACTTCTGATGTTTCATCTTCCTCTCCTAGTAGCTTGAAGATGGAAGCTGAGTAGATAAAGACAGGGAGCAAGATAGTTGCAATAACGATATTGATAAGCCATGACCTTTGCAAGTAGATGCTCATCATGTGGTATTGCCTTGCTCCAAATGCTTGCCCACAAAGAGTCTCAGTTGCACTTGACATGCCCAACTAAAATATGAAAATTAAAATGGAGGCAAAATTGTGTTACAGATTGATAGAATCATTCTTTCATAAATCCATCGGCAAATAATAAAGCCTTAATTCCAAAATTTTAGAGTTGGTTCTAGAAATTCTCAATTGACTATTACAAAGAAATTAAAAAAAAAAAAAAAATTTCAAAAAAGCATATTCCATATTTTAGAAACATGTCTCTATTGGTCTAATTTTATTTGTATGTGAGGCAAGAATGAATATGTCTGGTTACTCTTCTTTCTCCTTTTACTAGTAGTATGCTCGAGTCATGCACGGATTGATTAATTAAAATTTATTTGTATTGAAGAAAATATTTGACTAATAATATCCTGAAATTGAAAATTAAAAAAAAAAAAAAAATCTTAAGTTATATGATGGAAAGATATCGTGTAAGACCAAATTTTTTATTAGAACCACCCTCAACATTTTTTTTTTATTAGAACCAAAAATTATGGTAGATGATTGAATAATTAAAAATAATTCACGAAAATTCCTTTAAATCTTTAGATTTTAGTAATATAATTTAAATTGGAGCAGCATCTTAATTTTTTGAATAATGTTGAGAACAGAATTAAAATTTCACTTATGGTAAACTGTCTCAATATTATGAAAGTATAATATTCATGATGCAACGGTCAAAAAAAGAAGAAGAAAAGAGTACCCGTCACTATGTTATGAAAGTATTGAATAATTAATCTTATAGTATCATTTTAGGAGATATGATTTAAAATTTTGAGAAAAGATTGGTGCCAAAAATATATTAGGGTGATATATATATATATATATTTTGAAAGTTTTTTTTTTTTGACTGAAAAATTAGACTCTAATTTTTTTTTTTTTTGAAAAAATTTCAACTTATGTGTCCACTACTGATGATATATATATATATATTTATATATCATTAGATCAAGACATCAATCGGCTTTTGGCGTAGGCATTGGTGTAGGCGTGGATTGAACTCCAAATCTCTTATTTAACTATCAGAGACTTTACCAGTTGAGTTAATATATAAAAGCTATATAGTTTGAAAATTAGTTAAAAGTATACTGATACCAAAAAAAAAAAAAAAAAAAAAAGTTGGTACAAATATAATCTTTCCAAATATCAAACAAAAGATGAAAAAAAAAAGAAAAAAGAAAAAAAGAAAGTATGATAAAGATACTCACCAGTATCCCATTTACAAATCGTACAGTTAGAATTTGAATGAGTGCATAAGCCGCAAGATCCACTTCACCAAGATGCCCTATAAATGCCTGTGTTACCACAAACATTCCAAATTGAGTAACCCTGGCTAACATAGCAGGAAATGCAACCCTCCATATTTTTTTCGATTCCACCCAAATTCTCCTTGGCAGATTTCTAATATTTTCTGGTTCTGCTCCAAGTAATCTCTCATCCATCCTGTTGTTAATCACCTGTAAGAGGAATATATATTATACATAAATATTTGGTTAGACTATGATTTTCAAGTTGGATTCACCACTTTGCTCATTTATACATATAAATCGATATGGCCAATATCCAAAACAAGTTTGCACCATTTGGACATTATAATTAATGTCCAAATGTTAAATATATGTGGAAACAATATTGTACCAAGTCTAATCTGTCTACGGCTCTACATTCTAAATTTATAATACATCATGAATATGTAATGGGTATATGTTAAAATATTAACCCCCATAAAATCAAGCTAGATATGATAAAATCATTTTAATTATTAATTTTTTTTTCTAGAGCTCCAACCTTGTGGTAAATTTTTGTATTTATATAGTATTTTAGAGCTCCAAACTTGTAGTAAAAATTTTCATTGGAAACATTAGAAAATGCCAATCAATTAAGTTACACAATTCCAA
Organism: Quercus robur; assembly: GCF_932294415.1. Taxonomy (NCBI): domain Eukaryota; kingdom Viridiplantae; phylum Streptophyta; class Magnoliopsida; order Fagales; family Fagaceae; genus Quercus; species Quercus robur. The sequence continues at coordinate 34,002,496 of NC_065540.1, read as the reverse complement.
ACTTACATGTTTCGTTGTAAACAAAACATGGGAATTGATATTCACTTTAACCTTTTACTTTAGTCATTCAAAAGTCTTTTTTATTCTTTATGTAATATGAATAACCAATATGTATAACATTTTTATAATAAATCTTAAATAACAAGTTGTTTGCGGTAAGTAAATAAAAAAAATAGCAACATTGCCCAAATTAATAATTTCTGGTCAAGGCTTTGTTGTGAAACTTTGGTGTATCTATGTTGTATGAGATTCCTATCTTTCCCAACAAACTAGTTTCTGGTCAATGCACAACTTTAATTGTTAAGATCCTGAACTAAATTGACAAAAGCATGCACCTAGACTGACAGTTGAGGGGTTCTCCACATATCCACATGCCAACAAATCCTGGTAAAATGATTGTTTTTTAAAGCATGCACTTGGACTCTATCACATATCCGATTCGATCTCTGAAATATGGAACTGATTTTCCCTAAAAGCAACCTTTTTGTTTCTTTTATATTGCATGGATTCTACTTTTTCGAATATTGTCGTACATCCTCTAAAACTGCTGACCTTAATAATGATTCACCACCATACATTCCTGTCAAGTACAACACTTCGGAGGCTGCAAAGGCTCACCCAAAATAGCATATATTTTATTTTGTTTTGTTTTGTTTTGTTTTTTTTTTTTTTAAATTTTTTATTTTTAAAAGTAAGCTTTCATAATTTTAGCATAATTTTAAGCTTTCATAATTTTAGCATAATTTTGTTATAAAATGACTCATGAGAGGTGAAATTATAGACTTATTTAAGCTCATCATTTATTTTCACTACTTACAAATCACTATATAGGTAAATTGTGGTAAAAATTGTGAAAATTGTTGTGATAGTAGATTGTAATTTTTATTTATTTATTTTAGAGTTGAGAATATTTTTATTTTACTTTCCCAGGAGCTAATGAAATATAAAATAAATTTTATATATATAGAAAGAGAGATGATTATCTTATAATATAATAAAAGTTATGCCTTACCCTTTAAAGTTCATTGAGTAGACGCTCAGAACTTATCAAAAAAAAAAGTAGACGTTCGCAATATGGTTTTTTCCCCTTCTACTAGTAATTTGCTTGCACGTGCAATATGCACAAATCAATTGAATTGAAAACAAATATAATGAAGAATAAGATAGTTAATAAAAAAGGGTTACCTTATAAGTTATATAATGGAAGCATGTTATGGACCAAATCTTTGTGTAAATAGATAGAGAGAAAAAAAAATAAAAAACCCTATCCATGTGGTTTATCGAGAAAAAAAAAAAATGGAGAGGACGATTACTTGACACAATCACATGTAGGATACTACTTTTATTATATATTATATATTTTTGTTTAATATTTTTTTTTCCTTTTTTCATGTGGGACATCAAAACTGCTTAAAATTATTAAGAATAATTTGGTCTAATTATGGTTTCGACAAACACTATTTTTTTTTTTTCCTTGAGAATCGACAAACACAAGATTTACACCATGTGAATTCGTCACATAACTCACAAGTATTTTTTTTTGAAACAAACTCACAAGTATTTTTATTTAAATAGAACTTCATTATAAATATTACAGTACTACAATTAAAATTCAAATACCAAAATTTTTAAAGAAGCTAGAACAAGTTTTATTATTAATTTTAAATATTTTTTAGTTACTTATTATAATGTTTGGTTTCAACAAAACCCCTAATTTTGCACATTTTATTTTCGTAACAGAACTTAAAAGTAATTTTTGTTTCTTTATTTATACTATCTATATGGCACGGTTATGCATTATCTTATCCACTTCTTATCCAAAAAAAAAAAAAAAAAAATTATCTACTTCTTATCTATTCTATTGACTGGTAATTCCAATTTACAAAGAGGAACCACGGTTAGCACCCACCTTGAGTGAGGAGTTCATGATTTGTCCACGTGATGATTCTTTTAACTTTGTGTTTTATCACTATAATTAATCTTTTTACATATTGCAAATGCACATTCTTACATGAGTCAGATCTTTTTATTGTGTGATTGCCTATTTCAAAAGGGTTCACTTTTTAAATTCTAAATATTTTGACAACCATCCGTTACAACTGGTAGTCTATTTATCTTCCTTTCTTAGTTAGACAGGTAGGTGTACGAACCACAATAATTTTTTATGATATCTTCACCATTCATAGAATTCTAGAATAAGAAGAAGAAGAAAAAAAAAAAAAAAAAAAAACTAGTAGGTATCTAGTCTATTTTTCAGCAGTAGACTTTGACCATCATCAAGAGGTTGTGTTTCTAGCTAGCTTAGTATTCGTATTACTTGTATGTGTGTGTTTTTTTATTCAGATGGAAGAAATTGAAAGGAAAAAACAAAGGGTTAGACAATAAGCAAGTCAGTAAAAACTTTATACCAGAGATCAGAAAGCAAAAAAAGAAAAAGAAAAAGAAAAAGAATCAGAATATAAGATAAGACCCTGCAGTATCATGTTCAACTGTATAGTCTCTGTGATGCTATTTGACCTTATTAGAATGGATGTATACGTGGTCTTCCGCGTGCCATTATAGATTTGTAGATTTGTGCGTTCTATTTGCTAATATGACAGCTAGTAGAGTGTTAGATTACAGAGTTACTCCTAGTTCTATCTATCTCTGTGGCTTAAGGATATTATTATTCATATTGTGCAAACACACGGAAGTTTTGTAAACACACATACAGATAACATCAAAGCTAAAACAGGTAACAGTGAGGATAGACTTTACTTACTTGGTCTTACAGTTGCTCTTAGGCTATATGGATCGCCTTGGGGTTACTCTTACTTTGATTATATATGACTCGTCTCTTCTAGCAGCAGACACCAATAATAGGGAGAGAGAGAGAGAGAGAGCGAGAAAAAGGGGAGATTCTATATTGAAGAGAGAGAGAGAGAGAGAGAGAGAGAGAGAGAGAGAAGGCTTTCTCCACTTTGCGTTCCTTTCCATTAGATTTGCCTCCTATAAATACCTCAATATTATAACTACGAGACATTCCGAAAAAGAAAAGAACCTCCCCCCACCCAAATTAACAAATTGAACTACGAGTTTTAATGGAGACAGACGAGGATATACATTATTTTAATTTATAAAGTATATGATTTAAAATGTTGAAGTTAAACTACTTAAGTACTTTTCAAGTGAAAGATTTCAAAAATTAATATGAGGGAAGTCTAAGGGCCCGTTTGGATTAAGGAATGAAGGAGGGAGAGTGCAAGGGAGTAGAATAGAATTGACTGAAAATATACTAGTTTTGGTCCACATCTACTTTACGCTCCCTCATTTCCTCTCAATCTAAATGGACTATAATTATTTTCTGCTAGCAATATGCAAATGAGAGATGTTAGAAATATTAGGCCAATCTAAACCTAAAGAATGCATGCACAATCCAACTCATTGCTAAAGAGTTGCATCTCTTAGTCGAATTAAATTGTTGGATATACTTCAACAATTAATTTATTTTTGTGATTATGTAAACAATAATAACACACAAATCTAATTATAAATAATAAGACTCAATACATAAGAAGAAATTTGTACAATAATTAAATAACTCACAGACCAAAAGCGTGAAGAATGAATGATGCAGAACTGATTAAGTCTTATGTTTAGCATAATCTCCTTAAAACAAATTTCGCCTCTCACACATTCAGTGGTGTTTAGAGATTTGCAGACTTTTGTCTTGTAGGATAAAATGATCAACAACATGAAGAAGAAGTACTGCAAGGTTTGTGCTCAATGAACTAAACTATCTTTCTCTCTCTCTTTGATTCTATGTTTATGCACAAAAACATTTTCTCTTTGAAAGTTTTCTTAGTCAAAAGTTGTTTTTACGATTGAGGGATTATGAATATATACATTAGTAAATAGATACATTGTTTAGGAAAAACTACCATACACAAACTTACTGACTCGAAAAAAAAAAAAAAAAAAATTATTTGGACAAGAGGGCTTAGTCCACACATGCCTAAGCCGAACCCAATGTTTAGCCCATGAGCATATAAACTTATATTATCTCTTTTCTTTCTTTTGTGGACTCAATGAGTTTCACTACTTAAATCTGTGTTCAAGTGGACACATTATGAATCAATTTCTCATTTACTCAACATTTTTCTAATAGCATATATTTTACTTATCTATATAAAGGGAGCAAGTGCTCATTTGTGTAATGATTGAACAAATTTATTAATGTATGATGTAATCACATAAAGAAAAATCACTCTTTTCTCATTAATTTTATTGTAGCATTTAGATAGTGAATATTGTGTATTTTGTTCTTGTAACAAATACCACTGTTTAAGCTTCAATTTGTAAGAGACATTTTTTTTCAACACCTCCTTTGTCTTATGTGGCTTGGATGGTAAAATTGGAGTGCAACTTTTCAAACATGAGTAGTTCTAGGACCACGAACTTTATCACGCAACTTCTTGTTACAACTCTAACGTGGTAGATTGAGAGTAGTTTGCCTATCACTAACATATGGCCCACCAATTTTGCTCTGCCACTCACACTTTGCCACATGACAGTTGTGGCAAGAAGTTATGAAAAAATTTGTGGTTATAGATTTTTTCTTCAAACATTGTGAAATACCTCACCTGGTCTAATTTGTCCAAACTTGGTGTCATTGCTAATATAATTTCACAAGTATTTCAAACCTGATATGTTGAATTTTGAGTCCTAGAAGGCCTCCAAAACATACTTCAAAGTTAGAGATAGTGTTTGTCGATATCGTATTTTGTCCGTTCTCATTTTGCATGTCAAGGTCCCAATTTTTGCACAAAAATTGCAAAATTATCGTTTTGACTCTAGGATTAAAGGAATTCTAAAGATAATTCAATTTATCCAAATTTTGGAAGTGGGAGGTCAAAATGACTAGAATGCCCCTGTTGACCAAATCTTGACCAAGTTGACGTGTAGTCAAACGAAGTAAAAAATTCACCCAAATGATAAATTTCTTACTTTTAAGTCAAAATAAACATTTCCGAAATTTTTTCAAAAGTTTGATTGCAATCAACTCATATAAAACTACAATTTGACCAAAAAATCTAACCATCTGATCTGGATAAATTTTAGCCCCCATGATAATTAAATTCCCTTTAATTTGATAGCTCATGATCCCTGATCGTATTTTAAACAAGCAAGCCATCACAAAATATAAAAAACAAAAAAACAGTGCGTGATGATTAAATTTTCAGACATGTCATTAAAGTTTGATTGTAACTTAATTTTATTGAACTATAATCAAATGATCACATATTGGCCCAAATAAGAATTCGTTGGAAATGTCTTGTGACGAGTTTCAATTTAAAGAGCTTAATTTGCTAAAATTTATTCTAATTAAAATGAAATTATTAAAAAAGAAAGTATTTTTCCAATTAAAGTTTGTTTTTCATCTCATTTTCTAAAGCATCAAGCTTCCTCAATTTGAAAATTGGAGACAAAAAGCAAGGATATTTATAAAGTAAACCCCAAAAACTTTCCGAGGACACCTCGTTTGATCAAAATGGAGGTTGGAAAGTCCAAAAAGATTTAATGGAAAAATATGCCAAAATCATGAAAACCCTTAAAATTCAGTTTTGGCACTCACTTTGCCCATGAGAATTGGACGCAAAACCACGTGGTTTTTTGAACTAGAAGTATTCCTCAACATCTTGGAACAAACGGCTCGACAAAAGGATCTTCAGATTGAGAGAAATCAAATTGGGAAAATTGAAAAAATGGCTCGACAAAAATCTTCAAATTGAGAGAATCAAATCAGGAAAATTGACAAAAACATGACAAATAGTGTGGACTAGCCTACTTTGGAGGCTAATAACTTTCAGCACGGTGCTCCAAATGACGCGAGACCAGATCCAGTGGAAAGTATGCTGCGAGATCTTTCTGTGAACAGAAAGAACAATAAAGCTGGATTCAAGCAAGGCCTCCAAATCAACGTGCAAATTCAGTGCATCAAAATAGGGAAAGCGAGCGAAGGAACAGCCAAAACTGGCCTAGAATAACTAGGCTCAGCTTAAAGCTGCATTTGTTCCTCCAGAAAACATTTTCCTAAAATCATCCTTTGATTTTACGATATCTTACATATTTGTGGTCTAATTTTAGTCCATAAACTATTGATTCCGTGCTCTTAATTTGCTTCAATCAAACAATTGGATTTTTGGTTAAAATTCGGTCAAATTTACTCCACTTTAAGGCTTGGCCATAAATTGATCGAGTTTGTCATTTACAAGTGTTCTTCACAAAAACGGATGTGTTTTGAACTTGGTTTACCTTGGTTGATTGTGAACTTGAATATGGGTTTCATCTATGAATTTATTGAAACAAATTAGTCTTTGGTTAACTCTTGAAATCTGATTGATTTAGAAAAGGCATTTTTAGGCGTCTCAATTTTTACAAAAGAATTCTAAAAAATTCTAGAGGGTCAAAATTGGACGATGATACAAAGTATATAAATAGGTAAACAAGCTTTTTTATTTTATAGTTTTTACTCTAAAATGGAACAATAAATAATAAACAATTTGCATACTCTATCAAATGATACACTAACAAGATTTTTTCAAGAGAGTTGACAAAAATTTAAAAACAAGTATTGGTAGTTATAATTTAGGAATAAATGTTCAAAATGTATCTTACTGTATGTATTCTTAAATAAGCATGTGTCTATGTAGTGGTTACAAACTAATTTGTAATGGCATGTATGTTAATAATATTTTTAAAATCAATTCACCAGATAAGGAGAAGTGGGGTAAATATACAATATTCTCAGAGTATCATAAATGCATACTCCTTCCTTTCACATAATTGTGGATTTCACTAATTAAATTCATGGTGAGATTTACAATTCTTATGAGAGGGGATAATACGCATTTATAATATAGTACTTTCAGAGTATACAATAATTTTATGAAGAAGTAGTATAAGGAAATGCCAGCTAACACTACAAGAAATGTGAAGATGAGGTGACGGCTATAACATTGTAATTGTAGTAATAAAACAGAATAGGAGCATTTATTAATTAAGAAGATTGGTACGGTTGAGAAAGGAGTAGCATGCATGCATGCATGTGGCAACAATAAATCACCGTCGAGGATGTGAGAATTTGATGAAAATTGTATTGCATTAATTGAATGAAAATGTACAATAAGAGGTATATATAAAAGCTCAAGATGTAACTGACTTTCTAACTAACTCCAACTTATACGGATCTATTCCCTCGAAAACAAACAATATGAAATACACCTATCAGTTACTTACACGTGTCCATAAATATCACTACCACTTACTACTAACACTAAACTACTAGTAGCATAAGAAACTAGAGGACTGAACTGCAGGTCGTTTATGTAGAATTAATAATACTCTTGTGTTACTACCGCTGCTCTTTGTGCTTGTTCTGTTCAATTCAATTCTTCAGACAAGGACCTTGATTCATCCTCAAGTTGAAGCTTGTAGCTGACCCTTCTGATAGAGGAGGACTCAAACACACATCAAAGACAGTAGACAAAATCTACTTGTTATTTAACTTGTCAATTCATTTTAGCTCTATATATGCTTTAGGATTCATTATTTTGATTTTATTACTGATTAGTTAGTGGAGTAGTTGATTATCAGTGGCGTCCTTTTTTGTAGCCTAGCTAGCTCCAACTTGTATTGGAGCTAGCCTAGAGAAGCTAATATAGTAGCTCATCAGCTAGCTTTTAAAATATTAATGCTTTACAGTTTTTTTTATTATTTTATTTTAAACTTCGTGTCCTTTATGGTGATTTTCTCGCATGTAATTAGATATGGTGTTAGAGTTGTTATTTATGTTTGAAAAAAAAAATTCATGTAATTTGTGTGGTAGAGAATCAAATGAACGAGAAGAAGAAGAAAATTACATCCCTATTCTCTTTCACTTGTTCAGAAAATACTTGCTGCCCTCTTAGAAAAAATTTCTCTTTGATATCAAATCTTAGAGAAACTTGTAAAAAATCATTGTTCCCTACTATTGCAAAACCAACACTAGCCAGATATGCTCAACATGTTTATGAACTAACAGTGCGGATAAAGGAAGTTCCTTCTTTTGTTCACTTCTATATGCCTAATTTGGCTTATGATATTAAATGAAATTTTGTTCAATAAAAAAAAAAAAAATTTGAGTGTAAGGCATTAATGCAATTAAGTATTTCAATTCATGTTAGTTGTTACTCCTTGATTAATTCACTACTGTTATTAAAAAGTACTTTTCATTAAGGCAAAACGAATAGATATCCTTGTCAAAACAAAATCAAATTACAAGATAAAAAGCCTTTAAAAAGGCCATCGACGCTTTACTCTAATTAGTTTCCTCAGGCGAATCCAAATACCACCGATTCAGACGTTCAGATGCCTTTTTAACCTATTGAAAAGATGGCAAAAATAAATTGTTGATCACATATTATAGCATATATATATATATATATATAATAGACCTTAAATTAACACCAGATATGCATTGAACAGTTACTGTTAGAATTCATACAACAATGATAATTGGAAACTACTGTTGACTTCAAGCTATGAAGCACGGTGCAGATTCGGATTCGGATGTGAGTGTAGGACTTGGCAATTTTCGAAAAAATAGGGTGCGGGTGTGGTGGGATACGTTTTTAATAAATTATTATATATATTTTTATATAGTGAATTTAATATTTTTTATATAAAAAAATTCAAATAAAGGGGTAAGTTTATTATTAAAAAACAATTATTTATGATTTGTTTTTAATAAAGTCAATATTTTTGGTAATTGTAAATAAAAAACCACCTTCCAAGAAGGTTCCTTTGCTCATTTTTCAATTCCCAAGCCCACCCACGTGAAACAATTGACTTTCTCACCTACTTAATTTATATTCTTTTGTTATAAACTTTTATTCTTTTTCCTCACCTCTTCTAAGTTCTAACAATTTCTTTGTGTCTTCTCATCTTCTTCTTCCTTCTCTCTCTCTCTCTCTCTCTCTCTTTTTCACAAGGCCACATGAAGCTGAAGAATGGCAGGCTTGGCAGCCAGCAGCCCATTTTGGCCTGTTTTAGCGGCCGTATTGGTTGGAATCAGGCCGTATCGGTCTGATTTGATGGCTGTTTTGGCCTGAATTGGACCATATCGACTGTTTCAGCTCTCGTTTCTGCTGGAATTGGCCCGAATCGGAGCGAATCGGTCAATTTTGGCCCGAATTGAAAAGAAAAGGCGAATTGGCGCGTCGCACGCCACATCAGGGCGAGTCTGGTACGGGTGCAGCGGCCCTGGAGCCGCACCCGTGCTTTCTAGACTTCAAGTCTTAATTAGTATAACTTTATTTAATACTTTCACAGTTTAACTTACCTCGTTGTCCCAGTTTGTTCTCCATATAATGAAGGAAAGAACAATTGTCTGCATCAGCTCTCCACATAACAACCCAATCCATAGACCCTATAAATTAAACAAAGAAAAGTGAACTTTAAGCATAGGAAATAGAAAGTAGAAAAAACAAATTGTATTTATTATTTTGTTCTCTAATTTCCGAAAAAAAAGAAAAAAGAAAATTTTATCTTAGTTTTAAATCATAGTATTTATTAAATTCTGTTTAAAATGTGACATCATTAGGATTTAGTCGAAAAAACCTTAACCACTTCATTTTAATCTAAACGTTAGGAGGAAAATTTTAATAATTTATAAAAAGTTTATTAAACTAAATTATGATAGGGTAAACTCACAAAAGGGTAAATTGTAATTGAAAGTTTGTTAGCAAAATGTAAAATCTGTCATCTTAGGTGTGTCAAGGGCGGTTTTGTGACAAAGGCCGAAATACAAAAAGGGCCAAATCTACTCTCGAAGTTTTTAAAAATGTGATTATTTTAAGGGTTCAAGTCCAAAATTCCAAATATATAATAAATAAAGGATAAGGGTGCTTCAAAAAGACAAAAATCAAAATGAGAATAACAAAAATGCAGAAATAGTGACTGGAACACTAGGAAGGTAGATTGTAATTTTCTTTAAATCAAATATTGAAATATTTTAGCATATAACTAAAGAGAAATTAAGGGGAAACATTAAACATGTTAATAAAAATGAAATAAATAAATAAATAAATAAATAAATGTAGAGAGATTAATTAAAAGATGATGAGAAACCATTGTCGTTGTTCTTTTCAAATTTCAATCGATCAACAATTAATGGTGTTTCAGTTACTATACATTTTATGTTCTTTTCTCATGGTTTAATAATACAGATAGAATAAGTTTTTATCTCTAAGATTAATTTCCTTTTTTCCATTAAGCAAGCATATACAATTATAATTTACAATATATCTACCATTGACACGATTAATTAATATTTGTAAAAATATATTGTGCTTTTTGATATATGAAAATTACTAAATCAGTTGAGGAAAATTATTTTACGTCATGTGATGATCTAACATTCTCTAGGTGCACTAATCACTTCTTACCTGCACTTCAAGATCGGCCACATAAGCAAGCAGAATTCCAATTGGCACGCCAACCACATAATAGCTGCAAATGTTAGCAATTGCAACAATACCTTGTAAACCAGCACCCACGGCCACACCTGATGACAAGAACCTAAACGTGAGTAAAAGTTGAAAACATGTTTACATATATCAATGTATATATGTATATATGCTTGCTAAAAGTTCAATATGATGAAACAATAGAAAACGCTATTGCTCTCAGCTAATCAGAAGACGAAACACTCACCTGAAAGTACTGGTTGAACACTGTTTAGTAAGACTGAGAAAGCAAGTAGAGTAGAGAGACTTGACACAGCTTCGGCAACCTCTTCATCACTTGTAAACCAGTAAGAAATTTTATTCCCAAAAGCTAAAAACAAGGCCCAAAAAGTCACTCCAATAGTTATTGAAGTACAAAGAATAACTTTAATGGAAAATTTTGCAGCTTTAGCATTTCCTTTGCCAATCTCGTTTGATACGCGCACACTGTACAAGTTACATAACAAGAGGATTGAGTTTGGAGACAAAAAGTGGCAGCTTCACAATTGAGAGAGAGAGAGAGAGAGAGAGAGATGAAATCATGAAAGCCTTACCAAGCAGCACCTAAGAATCCAAGGTACATCATGAATTCCCATGCAACGATATTAACGCTACAAAAAGGAGTTAAAAGTTGAATTCTATTTTTCAAGTAAATTGAATAGAAAAAGAAGATCAATATGGAAAATGAGATAAATCTTACCAGATAGAGAAAGCTGATATGCTTACAGTTGCATTTGTCAGATATCCAGCCAACAAAACCAAGACAGCATTGTACCAAAGCTCTAAGCTGTTGAAGATAAAATAAAAATCATTGAAAGGCATTAGATATTACTGCCTGAACCACACAACTGTGTGTTTGTTTGCACAGCAACCTCATAATCTGTTGGTTCCCAAAAGTCCTCAATAATTGAGGCCCAATACATGAAATTTTCAAATTTTAAATGGGATAGAGTAGAGATGTGGAGGTTTGATCTGAGAATCACCTACTATGATATGATAAACTATATTTATTTTAAAATTTTAAACTATTAAAACAGATGTAATATTTAATCATTAACCATTATTTGAGTATTTTATATACTTGGAAGGCAAGAATTTTAGATTAACTTTTGAGTATGGGACAACATTGTATATGATCCCATTGTTATTGCGTTTCCTGATTGTTATGCCTTGTTTTATTGTTTAAAGATGATTGATGCATTGGATATCGCTTAAGTGAAATGCAAGCCAATTTGATCGCGGATAAGAGTTTCAGTTCTAGATATGATTAGGTCTTGGTCATGACATTAATAATTGTTAAAAAAGTGATGTAAAATCCAGAAAACCCCCCAAATGAAGTGGAGAAAATATACTCATTTTGTATAAGTATGTGTAATAGTACAAGTAATATAGGTAAAAGACGAGTACGTTATAGTGGGCCTAAAACTGAGGCTTATACATCAACAGTCTCTCTCAAACTCAAGGATGATGAGAGAATAGCTTAAATTTGGAAACAATAGATCACGAAAATTTTCTATAAGATGTCACTTAGTAAAGATGTCGACAAGCTGATCTTGAGAGGAAGTAGAGACCATTCAGAGAGAACCTTGAAGGGGTGATGCCAGACAAAATGACAATCAATTTCAATGTGCGTAGTATGTTCGTGAAAGACATCATTATGAGCAATCTAAATGGCATTTCAGTTGTCACAATAGATAGAAGTGGTAAAAGAAGTAGTGACACCTAAATCCTTGAGTAAGCAACATAACCAAAGGAGTTCATATGTGGTATTAGTTAAGGCATGATATTCTTCCTTGATACTGGAATGGGCCACAACATAATGTTCCTTACTTTGCCAATGAGATTAGAGAGGAGCCAAGGAGAAAGTAATAACCAATTATGGACCATCCCTTGTCCAATCAACATTAAAGTTGACTCATAGAGCGAAAGGAGATTGGACAAAGAAGTATAGACCATGGAAAAGAGCGCCTTTGAAATATCAAAGAATGCACAAGACTGCAACATAGTGATTTAATTGTGGAGTAGACAAGAACTAGCTCACTTGGTGTACAACATAGAAGATGCTTGGACGAGTGACTAAGATATAATAGACTACAAACCAATTGCTGATAAAGGGTGAAATTAGGCAGTGGTTCTCCAATGGAAAGTTGCGCATTAAGTTCGAGATCATTATTGTTGAGGTCATCACTGATAATTATCATATCATCAGCATAATGAAGAAATCAAATGGCGCCTTTATCAGTGCAACGAAGGAATATAGCAAAAAGAAAATAGCAAAGTCATAAGAACTAGTAAAATAACTCAAATGAGAAACCATGGAGTTGAACTTAGCAAACCAAGCACGGTGAGCTTACTTAAGACTATAAAGTGCACAAAAGAGTTAACCGTCCTTGTTTGAGGATGAAAGAGACTACATGGAGGTTGCATATAGATTTCTTCATCCAAATCCCCCATTAAGAAAGATATCTTTAACATCATTCTTGAAGAGGAGCCACTGTCGAGCGGCTACAACAACCAATAGTGTGCAAAAGAATAAGGGACAAGCAACCAGAGCAAAGGTTTATTATAGTCAATGCCATACTCTGGTGTGAAACCTTTGGCAACCAGACTGTTAGGAACCTATATTTCCATTGTAGTGTAATTGTACATGTGGACCTTACTGATTGTAACAGGTAGGTAGTTATTAGTTAGTTACTTTGGGGTTAAGGGTTACCACACTAGTTAATAAGGTAAAGAGTGGTTAAGAGGGTGAGTTAGTTAGGATTACACCACGGGTATAAGGGAAGCACTGTGTAACTGAACATATTCATTCTCTCTCTCTCTCTCTCTCTCTCTCTCTCTCTCTCTCTCTCTCTCTCTCTCTCTCTCTCTCTCTCTCTCTCTCTCTCTCTCTCTCTCCATGGAGGTCAGGTTCCCTTGAAGTGACCAATCCATTTCCCATTCTATGCACTAACAGAGCCTTAACATTTGGTATCAAAGCATTTGATCCTTCCATACCACCATGACAGAAACTCGTTCCACTTCCCAAAATTCCAATTCACAAAACTCCGAGAAACAGAATTAAGAGAAAATTGTAGCTTTAGCTAAGGTTTCTGAAAATCATGAACATGCATTACAAGAAATCTAGAAGCAATTACAGACCATTACTGGGTTCATGCAAAAAATTGCTGAAGCAAAGGATAAGCGCCAAATTTCCAATTCAAGTTCTCGAGCTCTTCTCATCAACAGTAATGAAGGAAACCTAGAGTCTTCACCTCTCAATTCCCTTAAGAATCTGAAATTGGACTTTCCAAGGTTTTGTGGAGAGGATCCAACTTGTTGGGTTTATAAAGCTAACCAATTCTTTTCCTATCACAATACCCCTAAACATTAGAAGGTAATGATGGCTTTGTATCATCTTGAGGAAGAAGCTCACTTGGTTCCAAGATGCAGAGCAAGTAGGTGATTTTCCTAGCTGGGAGGTCTTCATCAAAGCATTGCAGACTTGTTTTGGTGTCATGGCTTATGATGATCCTATAGGGTCACTCACCAAACTTAAGCAAACGTCCACTGTGATTGCTTACAAAGGTAACTTTGAAATCTTGTCTAATAGAATTTTTGGGTTATCTAAGTCACACAAATTGAGTTGTTTTCTAAGTGGATTGAATGATGAAATTAGACTACCAGTTAGAATGTTTGTCCCTAAAACTCTTAATGAAGCTTTTGGGTTGGGAAAAATTCAAGAAGAATACCTATCTAATGGTAGGAAGGGGTTTAGGAATTTAATGGATACTGGTAAGGTTTCAGTTTTGGGTACACCTAAGTTGGAGGCTAGAGTGGAGTCTAGGACTAAAGTTCCTTTGTAGTGGTTGACTGGAGCACAAATGGAGGAAAGAAGAAAATTGGGGCTTTGTTACAATTGTGATGAGAAGTGGCAGATGGGGCATAAATGTAAAAGTGCTAAATTGTTTTTGTTGGAAGAAGTAATGGAGGTGGAACCTAAACCTTCTGGGGTACAATTGGTGGAGATTAATAAGGATAAAGTGTTGCTTGATAACCAGGATGTCAGTTTAAGGGGTGGAGTGGACCCTGTTGAGATTACACTATATGCATTAGTAGGGAATCCTACTTCTAATACCATGAGGATAAAAGGTTGGATTCAAAATCATGATGCGGTATCTCTCATTGACTCTGGGAGCACCCATAATTTCTTGGATGTTGCTGTGTTACCAGTTTTACATTTACAGCTGGATACTTCTCAAATATTGGAGGTTAGAGTAGCTGATGGCACAGTTCTTAAGACCTTAGGGAGCTGTCATGGGGTTACTATCACCTTACAAGGGCATAGGTTTGTTGTAGATTTTAATATCTTGCATTTGGGTGGCTGTGAGGTGGTTTTGGGTACACAATAGTTGAGTACTTTGGGGGTAATCAGCTGGGACTTTCACTTGTTGACTATGAGGTTCCTATATAGGGGTAAGAGTGTATTTCTCCAAGGATTACAGCTTGTTGCTTCTTCAACTATTTTTGATGCTAATAAGTTTTTTGGTGGGTCAACTAGAAAGGGCTTGGTGTTGCAAATCACTACTATAGATTCTATTGCTTCTGTCCCAATCATCTCTTCCACCAGAGTTGGCTGCCTTGTTGGGTGAGTTCTCTTAGGTTTTTGCTGTCCTTACTGGCCTGCCTCCCATTAGAGGTCATTAGCACAACATCGATCTCAAGGAAGGCACACAACTTGTGTGTGAGAGACCATACTGGTACCTTTATTTCCAAAAGTCTGAAATTGAAAAGATAGTGAATGAATTGTTGGAAGTAGGGGTAATACAGCCTAGCCAGAGTCCATTTTCTTCACTTGTTTTGCTTGTAAGGAAGGTTGATGGTAGTTGTCGCATGTGTATAGATTATATGGCTCTTAATAAGACCACTATTAAAGATAAATTTCCTATACCTGTTGTGGATGAGTTGTAGGATGAATTGGCAGGTGCTTCAGTGTTTTCTAAGTTGGACCTTAGGTCAAGTTATCATCAAATTAGGATGAGGAGTGAGGATGTTCCTAAAATAGCTTTTAGAACTCATGAAGGGCATTATGAGTTTTTAATCATGCCCTTTGGGTTGACTAATGCACCATCCACTTTTCAGGCTTTAATGAATTCCATCTTTAGACCTTATCTAAGGAAATTTGTCCTGGTGTTCTTTGATGACATTTTGGTTTACAGCCAATCCTTAGATGCTCATTTATCTCATCTTAGGACTGTTTTGGAGGTTTTATTGTCACACCAAATATTTGCTAAGCAGTCTAAGTTTGTGTTTGGGTGTTCTGAGGTGGAGTATTTGGGTCATATCATTTCTGGTGAGGGTGTTAAGGAAGACCCCAAGAAAATATCAACTATGGTGCAATGGCCAATACATGATTTTGTCAAGGCTTTGAGAGGTTTCCTAAACTGGCTATTACAGGAAATTTATAAAGGGTTATGGTTCCATTACACAACCCTTAACTGATCTCCTCAAGAAGGATTCTTTCCTCAAGAAGGATTCTTTCCTTTGGAGTGATAAGGCTTTGGAAGCTTTTACAAGGTTGAAGGAGGCTATGACTCATCCTCCTGTGTTGGCTCTTCTTGATTTTTCAAAGCCATTCATTATTGAGTGTGATGCTTTAGGGAAGGGTTTAGGGGCTGTACTTATGTAGGATTAGAGACCTATTGCTTTCCATAGTCAAGCATTGAAAGCCAAATACCTTCATTTATTCACTTATGAGATTGAATTGATGGCTTTAGCTTCTGCAGTAAAAAATGGAGATCTTATCTATTGGGAAGGCCTTTTGTGGTTAAAATCGACCACTAGAGCCTTAAGTTTCTTCTTGAACAAAGAATTGCTACCCCATCTCAGTAGAAGTGGCTTGCTAAACTCTTGGGATATGCTTTTGTTGTGGAATATAAAAGGGGTTGTGATAATAGGGTAGCTGATGCCTTGTCCAGACAGTTTGGGGTTGATTTTGACTTGCCTGCTTCTAGTTCTGATTCCAGGACAAGTTGCTTGATGCTCTTGACTGTCCCTAACCCAACTTGGTTGGATGAATTGAAAGCTAGCTATTCATTAGATGCTTTTGTCCAACAACTTATTGTTGTTGTCCAAGCTGGTTCTCCTCCTAAAGGCTTCACTTTTCAGAATGGGTTATTGTTTTACAAGGGCAGGTTCTTTGTTGGTCCATCTTGTCCCTTAAGCTTCGATTTTTGCATCATGTTCATAGCAGCCCCTTGGCTGGCCACTCTGGGTTCCTGAAGTCTTACTAGAGGGCTAAGAGTGACTTTTATTGGCATGGAATGAAGTCTGACCTCAAGAGGTTCATTAGGGAGTGTGACATCTGCCAAAGGATCAAGTCTGATACATCTTCCCCTTCTAGCCTACTTCAACCACTGTCTATCCCTATTACTCCTTGGACTGATGTGAGTTTGGACTTTGTAGAGGGTCTTCCTAAATCTATGGGGTATGAGGTTATCTTGGTGGTGGTGGATAGGGTGACCAAGTATGTGCATTTTTTTCCTGTTTCACATCCATATAATGCAGCAAGGATTGCCTCTCTTTACGTGCATCATATCTTTAAATTACATGGCATGCCTTCTTCTACTGTGAGTGATAGGGATGCCACCTTCACTTCATTGTTTTGGTCTGAATTGTTTAGATTGCAAGACACTGTTTTGGCTATGTCCATTTAGATTGCAAGGCACTGTTTTGGCCATGTCCATTGCCTATCACCCTCAGACAGATGGGCAGATTGAAATTGTTAATAGGAGTTTGGAGCAATATCTAAGGGTTTTCACTAGTGATAAACCTCATCAGTGGGCTTCTTGGCTACCATTAGCTGAATTTTGGTTTAATTCCTCATTTTATACTAGTTTGCAGCTAACTCCTTTTGAAGCTTTGTATGGCTTTCCTCCCCTTAAGCTCCAAGGTTATATGCTTGGTACTACTAGGGTGGATGCATTGGATTCATTGTTAAGTCAAAGGCAGGCTGTTTTGGACACCTTAAAGGTTCATTTGGCTGTTGCTCAAGCTAGAATGAAGACCCAAGCTAATAGGCACAAGCAGGAGAGGTCTTTTGCAGTGGGGGATTGGGTTTTTCTGAGATTGCAGCCCTATAGACAGCAGTCTTTGGCTTCCAAGGGCAGATGGAAGTTATCTCCAAGATATTTTGGGCCATTTTAGGTACTGAAGAAGATTGGTAGTGTGTCTTACAAGCTGGATTTGCCATCTAAGTCAAGAATCCACCCTGTTTTTCATGTGTCATGTTTGAAGCTAAAGCTGGGTCAGCATGTCACACCCTTACCTACTCTACCTCTTGTTGATGAATTTGGTCAAGTGTTTACTGAACCAGTGGTTGTTCTGCAGAAAAGGACTAAATCTTTGAGGTCTAGGGTCATCACAGAAGTCTTGGTGCAGTGGTCAGGTGCTTCTCTTGATGATGTAACATGGGAATCCCTTCATCAGCTACAGCTCTCCTTCCCTCACCTTATGGACAAGGTGCTTTGAAAGGGAGGGGTAATGTTAGGAACCTATATTTCCATTGTAGTGTAATTGTACATGTGGACCTTACTGATTGTAATAGGTAGGTAGTTATTAGTTAGTTACTTTGGGGTTAAGGGTTACCACACTAGTTAATAAGGTGAAGAGTGGTTAAGAGGGTGAGTTAGTTGTATTGTGAGGGTGAGTTAGTTGTACTAGAGTTAGTTAGGATTACACCATGGGTATAAGGGAAGCACTGTGTAACAGAATAGATTCATTGTCTTGTGAATAATACATTGTTCATTCTTTCTCTCTCTCTCTCTCTCTCTAATCTTCCATGGAGGTCAGGTCCCCTTGAAGTGACCAATCCATTTCCCTTTCTATGCACTAACAGAGCCTTAACATAGACAAGCATTGTATCTCTCAATAGACCCATTGGATCAAGTATTGATCTTCAAAACCGACTTATAACTAACCATAGACTTGTTAAGAGGTAGATAATATTAATAAGATCTCAAGTATGGTCTTTAGCTAATGCATCAAGTTCCTCTTTCATTATAGTATATCATAGAAGG
This sequence comes from Quercus robur, assembly GCF_932294415.1. NCBI lineage: Eukaryota > Viridiplantae > Streptophyta > Magnoliopsida > Fagales > Fagaceae > Quercus > Quercus robur. The sequence continues at coordinate 33,983,913 of NC_065540.1, read as the reverse complement.
TTAGTGGTTGCCTCAGCTTGTGCAATGTAGCAAGAGTTGTTTAGCAATGGGAATCGGAAAGAAAGGATCATACCCAAGAAGAGCAATGAAGTGTAGTTTTGACATAGGAGGGGACCCAATAGTAGTGTGAGGCAGCTCTCGGAGGGTAGTCTAGGAAAGTGCTCAAATGTTCAAAGAGTGATCAGGTGTAGCACTCGAAGGGTTGAATAAAAACACAGCTAGAGAAATCAGAGGACTCGTATGGAAAAAGGTATAAAAAGAAGAAAGTTAAAAGGAGGGACAAAATTTAAATACCTTAGTAAAAAGTCAATGTTGTTAGAAGACATGTCAACAATGAGTAACTGGATCAGAATAACAATAGACCTTCTAAGTTTCGCCGTTCCTAAGGAAGTAGGAAAGACTAGAGTGAGGTTCAAGTTTGGTATGCCTAAAAGCCTTTAGCCAGTGCTTTTGGTAGCTCATGTTGGATTAATTGGTTTCATTCTCGCAATGTTGAGTTGATTGGCTTGAGATTGTTCCAACAATACGATTGAAGATGTGATTGGATGTTGGAAGATGATGGTTTTGGAATAGACAATGATCTTGGTAGTAGTGAGTAGCTTTTGATAGCAACAGAAGCACTAGAAATGTCTAACAACTATGAAGTGACGTTAAACAGCTTTGATGGTGGCAATGGTGACCAGAGAAGGTAGGGGTGTCAGAGGAATGCCTAGGAAGACAAGACTATTCCTGAAAACCAAAATGTTAAGAGTGATCGCTTTGATACCATGTTAGAATTGTAAATCAATTATATTGTATTCAATGTGTAAAAGTATACAAAGGACTATCTTTATATAGGTAGACATAGTAGTGTAGTGCAAGTATGAAGTATGTGTTCAATACAAATAATATGAGTGTGAGACATGTAAAATATGGTATGCCTAAAACCAGTTGGACTTGTATCCTAGAAGTTACGGTAAATTAATATATTCCTTTAGGAACTGTTTTTTTTTTTTTTTTTTTTTTTTTGGCTAGAGAATGTCATGTACCTTAGCAAGGGAGTAATAAAAAAAGGGCAGATAGTGAAATAAATTTAACTCTATAAGAGCATTAGCATTGATGGAGCTAAAATTTTTAGCTTTTAGCATTTCAAAAATCCATTTGATCTATTTTAATACACCTAACATCAATGATTCTATTTTTTTTACTACTTCGATTAAAATAATATAAAGAACTCATTAAAATTAAAAAAAAAAAATCTACCACAAAAAATTTAGGAACCAGCCACAACAACCTCCACCACCACTTAATCAGCCATAGCCATAGCCATAACCACCATTGTAGCAACCACAACCAACGGTAAAAAAAAAAAAAAAAAAGACAAAAAAAAAACAAAAACACAACCCATCACCAACAACTACTGCCACCACTAGCCACAACCCACCATCTCAACCACAACTCACTGCCACAACCAAATTCACTACCACCACCACCACCACCACCAACTCTGCCACACCGACCCACAATGACCCACACTAATCCACCCAACACTGGCTCACACCAATTCACCCAACACTGATCCACCCACTACCACCACGAACCTAAATGAAGAGGTAGGCAAAAGAAAGGAGAAGACCGGAGAGAGAGAGAAAAAAAGAGAAGGAAAAAAGAGAGAAGGAAAAAAAAAAAAAAAAAATAGAAGACCAGAGAGAGAAAAAAAGAACAAAGAGAGAAATTTTTATTTTTATTTTTTTTATTTTATACCTTTGTTGAATTTTTTAACAATAACACTATTGATGTAGCTTAGTTTTTGTTGTTTGTGGTACTAAAAATAGCAATTTGGCAATATATCTTGATCAATGCTAATGCTCTAATGTGAAAAACAACTTGTAATTACCAAAGCATCACGCCAGAGGAAATTGACAGCTTTACTACAGGCCATAGATCGATGAAGGCAGCAGTAGAGAATCCTTTCCATGTATTTGGACACCAACCTCCGAAAATGTACACAAACTCTCCACCGATTGGTAACCAACAAGCTATGTTGAACGCACCCATGGCACCAGCAACCCCCAAGTCAAGTATGCTCACGAATATCCAAGATAAAAGGATATGAAGTATAAACGAGAAAGAAGATAGCCATCCAATAATCGAGTTTTTAAGTTGTGCTTGTAAGTACATTTGGATGGTACAGGAAAAAACAAAGGAATAGAATATAGGAATGAACCATAAGGAGATTTCTTCAGATGCTACTGCTATTGCTTCATCCTCACCAAGTAGCCTAAATAAGGGAGTTGTGAAGATGAAGAATGGTACCATGATTGTTGCTGTAACAGCATCAACGATCCATGAACGTTGCAAGTAAATACCCATCATATGATACTGTCCTGCCCCAAATGCTTGCCCACATAAAGTCTCAGTCGCACTTGACATGCCCAACTTCAAAAAAGAAAATAAAAAATTATAATAATAGAAAAAAAGAATTTTGTTTTTATTGTATATGACTATACAAATTGATTATATCTACGCTCAATGGTAGCTCTTAAGTAAAGGTAAAACAAAATCAACAGCTAACTAGCTTACCAGTATCCCATTTACAAATCTTAAAAGAATACTCTGCACAAGTGCATATGCAGCAAGGTCCAGTTCAGAAACATGTCCAAGAAACACTTGTGTAACCACTATCATTCCAAATGAAGTCACTCTAGACAATATGGATGGAAATGCTATCCTCCATATGAGCTTTGATTCAACCCAAATCCTTCTTTTAAGATCAGTTGGCACTTCTGATTCTGATCCAAGAAGCCTCTCCTCCACTGCATTATCCATTGTTCTGTATAATAAAATAAAAAATGAAACAGTTTTGAGTACACTTGGGTTTTCAACTTCTTAACAATTGACCCCATTAAAAAAAATAAATAAATGAGAGCATGCCTGATTTTGTGCAGGATAATTGTCAATTGAAAAATGAAAAAAAAAATGCACAAACTAGTATTAATTTTACTATAAAAGACTTACAATGAATGTTGTTAGAATTATGGTTAAATGAATAAATTTACTTTTTTTTTTTTAACAATTTAAACTTTTTGGACAACTAATAATTTATCATAATATTAGAGTAGGTAATCTTAAATTCAAAACTTTATATCAACATAACGAATAAAATAGGGATGTTTATCCCACATTGATTGTGTGTGTCTAGTGTCCGTTGTTTATAAACCCAGTCTACAACTATAAAAGTTAGGCCCTTTTGTAGTTGTACTCTAGTTATATAATGTATTATAAACTCGGTTTAAAATACTAATAAGTAGTATTATTATTTTCATGTATATTCTAATAAGTATTACTATTTACTAAAAAAAAAAAACATAATGAATACTTGAAATACATTTAGTAATTATTGACAAATAAGTTTTTAATATTTTTATAGTAATATGTGTACTATCCCAACATCATTCTTAAACAATTTGTTTATTTTACTAATACGATTCATATAAAAATGTTAAGACAGGAGGCTATCCCCATATCGAAAATCGAAATTTAGTCCTATCATACCAATAATATAATATATAGACAATGAAGAAGAAATATTAGACCTCTCTACCTCTGAAAATATAAAGTTAGCTAAGTTATAACTTATAAGGGCTACTGGGCTAGTATTTCGTTTTCCCTTTTCCAAGCCCGAGGGATTACAGAATTAAAAATGGAGCCCAAGCAAAACGAGTTTTCCAAAATTGTCTCCAGTTATAAAGAATCTCAGTGGATTACAATAAATCATAAAATAAAAAAGAAAAGTGCAAAAACTTGTAATTTAACGGGTTGACATATCCTAATTTTCTTAAGAGATATATTTAAAGTTCAAAATTCCTACCTGTGGGGCCCGAAATCTGAGGTCCCAGCCCACTTTGTATTAAGGGCCCAAAGCCCAGGTCGAGGAGCCCTACTGCCGAGGACGTATGATGAAAGCCCTTTTAAGGCCCAAGGATGTGGCCGAGGACGATCTCACGCTCAACACCTCACAAAACGCCTGAAGAAAAGGACAAACTCAGTACAAGAGCAGTACAAGGGAGAAAGCTGCCAACACCGTAATGTGGAGCCCTGCACCTGACAAGCCCATACTCCAGACCATGCTATTTAACTGTTCCTAACCACCCCCAACCACTCTGACGTATGGATTGATAGGACGAGTCATTACCCCAAAAAGGAAAAACTGACACGTAGATGAGGAACAGGAAGTAAGCACTAGTATAAAAGGAAAAGAGAGCTGAGAGAGAAAGGGGGGGGGGGGGGGACCGAAAGAAACTACAAAAGGAAGAATGGGAAGATTGTGATGCTCCTCGGACTAAGTCCGAGGAGTCAAACCCTTCAGGCAACATCGATGTAAGGCTTAGCTATTTAGGCCAAACCTACCTTTGTATGAGCTCCCATAAAATCAGGACCAGACCGCTGCCCGGCGACTAAGGGCAAGCCTTTCAAGCCCACTCTCTACAAATTATATTGTTCGGGCCTATTACACACGAACCTGATATCATTCTTGGGTCGTTAAAAATCGTGTCCCTACAATTGGCGCCGTCTGTGGGAAGGCTTGCGCGTTGGCACAAGTGGTGGTGGAGTTGAGCCTTTGTCGAGCAAAGGTCTGTGAAGGTTCCTACATTTCCAGTGACGTGCTGTTGTTTCTCCGACATAAATTTCCGCTAGGGGCTACGCCTCGCAATGCCAATGGCACGGGCAATCCTAGGGGCTTCTAACATCAAGCTAACTCCCCTCACCTTGATCAAGGGGCTAACCTTTGGAAAATAAATCAATAAATAAATGAATACAAGTTTTGGACAGAACCAAGGCCTTGTATGGTCCTCGGACTCAAGCCTATGGGGAAACCAACTACTTAGAAGAAAAAATACAAGTTTTGGACAGAACCAAGGCCTTGTATGGTCCTCGGACTCAAGCCTATGGGGAAACCAACTACTTAAAAGAAAAAATGCAAGTTTTGGACAGAACCAAGGCCTTGTATGGTTCTCGGACTCAAGCCTATGGGGAAACCAACTACTTAAAAGAAAAAATGCAAGTTTTGGACAGAACCAAGGTCTTTTATGGTTCTCGGACTCAAGCCTATGGAGAAACCAACTACTTAAAAGAAAAAATGCAAGTTTTGGACAGAACCAAGGCCTTGTATGGTCCTCGGACTCAAGTTTATGGGGAAACCAACTACTTAAAAGAAAAAATGCAAGTTTTGGATAGAACCAAGGCCTTGTATGGTCCTCAGACTCAAGCCTATGGGGAAACCAACTATTTAAAAGAAAAAATGCAAGTTTTGGACAGAACCAAGGCCTTGTATGGTTCTCGGACTCAAGCCTATGGGGAAACCAACTACTTAAAAGAAAAAATGCAAGTTTTGGACAGAACCAAGGCCTTGTATGGTCCTCGGACTCAAGCCTATGGGGAAACCAACTACTTAAAAGAAAAAATGCAAGTTTTGGACAAAACCAAGGTCTTGTATGGTCCTCGGACTCAAGCCTATGGGGAAACCAACTACTTAAAAGAAAAAATGCAAGTTTTGGACAAAACCAAGGCCTTGTATGGTCCTCGGACTCAAGCCTATGGGAAAACCAACTACTTAAAAGAAAAAATACAAGTTTTGGACAGAATCAAGGCCTTGTATGGTCCTCAGACTCAAGCCTATGGGGAAACCAACTACTTAAATAAAAAATAAATGATGCAAGTTTTGGGCACAACCCGGTACAATCAAACCTCGGTCCTCGGAGCAGAGGCCAGGTGTTATCGAAAACACGGCCAAAGTTCCACACTACTCGGCAACCCTCTCGGATGGATTATTTTGGGTTCCTCATTCTCGGGCACCTACCTCACGCGCGTTGCGGTACACTCAACCGTTATCTCGGTTAGTCTCATAAGTTTAATTTGCTATTGATTGGTGTTATTACATTTGATAGTTTCAATAGGTTCGAATTGGTAGTTTTTTGTCACAAGGTTTCCTGTCCTAACTATCATTAAAGGAAAATATACCTGTAGCATACTCATTCACAAAGTAATTGCCGCAGAAAAGAAAAATATTTAGAGGGAAACAAATTCATCTTTTATTAGCACAAAGAAACAGTACAACGTACAATGAAAAAGCTTGAATAAGCTTATACTAAAAGCTAACTACATAAGCGGAAAGAAAAGATACAAGAGAGTGAAGAAAAAGCCGAAGAAGAGGTGCAGAGAAGAGGGATGCTACCGTTCCAAAATGTTGTCTAAGGAGACCATTCCTTAATACTTTTACATACCTATGACTCAGGCAGCAAAAGAACCCAACTTGGGGCTTGCACCGTAGAAGAAAAGGTGCAGAGAGCCCAACTTCGGGCTAGCACCATTGAAGAAAAGGTGCAGGGAACCGGAAGTTGATGAGCCTCCGTATAACCATGCCTGCGATAGAGCAGATGGCGGAAAACCTTACTTCTGACGCACCAAGAATCTGATGCGACCGGTACCTGCTTCGGATTTTGACTAAAAGAGGGAGAAATACCATTTCCCCCTTGTCAAAACGGAGGATTATCTTGAATCTGTGCCTCCCCTGTCTAGACCATATCACCTTGAGTCTCGGAAGGATTCGGTGCCTCTGAAGCGGGTGAAGATCCTTCATCTCCACCCATGCCTCAAACATATTGCTCTGAGGCTGGATGGCACTGGAAATGGAGATTGTGAGTATGGCGGAAGGATTATGATTCTGAAGGGAGCAGAAGGGTTTATATGTAAGGGAGTGACCCCCTATCCTATTTATATAGAGAGCAAACCGGTGGCATTTAATCCATGCAAGTTTCCAATAAGCGCTACAGACAAGACGGTCCTGGCACAATTTCCAACACCATCTGCAACCGCAAGGTTTGAATAACCTCGTGAAGGAAACGTATTAATGGCGCGCCTTGAACACTGAAACGTTGAGGACGCCGCGCGAGAAAACCTAGAGGGATGTCTCACAAATTTGGTGCGCCCCCCATGCAAACGAAAAAACCCCAACATTAAAGAAATGTTGAACTGGGCCAATCATGGTTTGGGCTTAACATTATCAAAACCCTCCTCCCCAACAACAAGGCCGGGCAGTAGGATTTTGAGGGGCTATTGTGGGGCCCGAAATCTGAGGTCCCAGCCCACTTTGTATTAAGGGCCCAAAGCCCAGGCCGAGGAGCCCTACTACCGAGGATGTATGATGAAAGCCCCTTTAAGGCCCAAGGATGTGGTCGAGGACGATCTCACGCTTAACACCTCACAAAATGCCTGAAGAAAAGGACAAACTCAGTACAAGAGCAGTACAAGGGAGAAAGTTGCCAACACTGTAATGTGGAGCCTTGCACCTGACAAGCCCATACTCCAAACCATGCTATTTAACTTTTCCCAACCACCCCCAACCACTCTGACGTATGGATTGATAGGACGAGTCATTACCCCAACAAGGAAAAACTGACACGTAGATGAGGAACGGGAAGTAAGCACTAGTATAAAAGGAAAAGAGAGCTGAGAGAGAAAGGGGGGGGGGGGGACAAAAAGAAACTACAAAAGGAAGAATGGGAAGATTGTGATGCTCCTCGGACTAAGTCCGAGGAGTCAAACCCTTCAGGCAACATCGATGTAAGGCTTAGCTATTCAGGCCAAACCTACCTTTGTATGAGCTCCCATAAAATCAGGATCAGACCGCTGCCCGGCGACTAAGGGCAAGCCTTTCAAGCCCACTCTCTACAAATTATATTGTTCGGGCCTATTACACACGAACCCAATATCATTCTTGGGTCGTTAAAAATCGTGTCCCTACACTACCTTTAAAAAAAAAAAAAAAAAAAAACTTGTTTTAAAAAAACTAATAATGTAAGAAATTGTTCCCCTTACCAATAATGTGGAGCAACCAATGCAGGTCCAATTCATCAGAAAAAAAAAAGGGGAAATGTTACCCATAGGAACATGCAATTTAATGATAAAATAATAAATGTTATTGACAGCTTTTTATATTTCCTATAAAAGTAATATCAAAACTTTCTTATTATATTTTATGAGAAATGCTAACAAGTACCCTTAGGGTACTGGTTAAGAATCCAGTTAAAGAAAGTTTTTATAGGAAAATAAAAAAATTAATTAATATTTTGACAGCTTTTTTCATTTTCCATAAAAGTGATGTCAAAACTTTCTTTAATTGGATACCCATATTTTATTAACAGTTTTTTTATTTATTGATATTTTATTAATAGTTGTCCTAAGAGTATCATGCAAGTTCCTAAATTTAGTAAATGTTCCCTTTAATAATGTGGAGCAACCAACGCAAGTCCCAAAATTTTTTGATGCAAGTCCTTAAATGTGTCCAACTACCTTTCTAAAAAGTGGTAGGATAAAAAATATTTTATTTTCTTTCATTTTTGTTTGGTTTGGAGTGGAAAAGTTGAGGGAAGGAAAAAAAATGAGTTTAAATAAATTTACTCATAAACCCTTGTTAAAGAATGATGTCCAATTAAAACAAAAAAAAATTACAAATAATCACAAAAAAAGAGCAATCACCCAAATTTTATATATATAAAAAAATCATGTCCAAAAAAAAAAATCACGTCTAGTTAAAAAAAAAAAAAAAAACCAACTATCACACCCAAGCCCTAGAAAATCAAAAGAAAAAAGAAAAAGAAAAAAAGAAGAGGCAACGTTACTGCCCAGAAGAAGAAAAAGAAAAAAAAGAAAAAGAAAAAGAAAGAAGAAAGAAGGCACACCCAAGCCTAGAAAATCAAAAGGAAAAAAAAGAATAGAAAAAAAGAAAATGAAAAAAGAAAAGGCAACATTAATGTTGCTGCCCAGAAGAAGAAAAAAAAAAAAAAAACGGAGAAAGAAGGCACGCCCAGGCTTAGAAAATCAAAAGAAAAAAAAAAGAATAGAAAAAAATAAAATAAAAAGAAGAGGCAACGTTGCCTAGAAGAAAAAAAGAAAAGAAAAAGGCAACGTAATTGCCCAGGAGAGAGAGAAAAAAAAATATAGGCAACTTGAAGAAGACCATGTGCACATGGGTATTTTTGTCAATCAAGAAAAAATTCATCTCCACTAAGTTTTCTATCTATTTTGGAGAGAACATTTTGGTGGGCAAGGTGTTTTCTTTCTGGACCCTATTATTTATTTTTATTTTTCTTTACCCAACTAAACACACTCTAAAAAAGTTTTCCTTTCTATTTTTTCTTCAAAGTTTTTCATATACTCTGTTTCACATTCAAACAAACACACCCTTAGTATCACGAATAAATTTACAATTTTTTTTTTCATTTGAATAATAATTCACAAATTGATTATTAGGTTAATAGTTAATACTCTTCCTTCTAAAAAAAGGTGAATACTCTTTATAATAATAATAATAATAATAATAATAATAATAATACAAATAATGCACCTACATTGTATATGAAAATTATTCAATGATTTATATAGGACAAGGAGAAATCTTTCAAATTCCTCTTATATTTTTTTGATTGAATGTGAATTTTGAAATTTTAACTATTAGATTTCATGCTCTTTATTTTTTTAACACGCATGTCAAATTTCATTAAATTGGGTATTATTTACTATTCGATCAATAAACTTGTTTTTTACCACAAAAACTTGAAGTTCAAAGATTTTCCTGAAATTTTGCAAGCATAAAAAAATATCATAAGAACATGCAATTTAATAGTTAAATTTTCAAAATTCACAACCAAGAAAAAGATAGAGTAGGAGTTTGAATGATTTCTCCCTAAATTAGTTTGGAGAGAAACCTTTTTCCATTTATACAACTTTTTAAAATCATTATTGAATTTTTGAAAATTCAATCTAGCTTTAAGGAGTTGATATTTTTATATAGTAATATTGATTCTCTTGTTATATTAAATACTTCAAAGTATTATAATAATTGAAGGGTCGGGTTTAAGTGATAACTCAATACTAATAGCATCATTTATGATGTCTCATATCTATAATTTGAACCCTATCTCCTCCTCTCCCATTAAGTGTGTGTGTGTCAAAGAGTCCTAGGCTATTGTCGTCTAACTCTTTATAAACTCTCACTAATAGACAAAATAATAATAAACTAACAAAACTCTTTATAAACTCCTTTATTGCAATATAGGTTACTATTTTGGCACAAAAATGATAATTTTATAATTTAGAAAAAAAAAATGTAATAAGTCCTTAAGCTACCATAATAGAGTAAAATGGTAAATGCACTATATGGTGTTGGAAAATTTTAGTGCCAAAACATGTCAAAAATGGCTTTTGTAGGTTTCTATTTGTTTAAAGATGAGAAGTTGTTGCCCTTTGGTTAATATTTACTTGACCAACAAATAAATTTATGAGTGATGTTTCTTTAACCCAATTTCAATTTGAAACGAGCGAGGTATAGTCAATTGAAGTTGATATAGCAACGATGTCCCTGAGAGTCCACTCATAACTCCCTTAAGTGAAAACAGTAAAGTTCTAAATTTTTAGTTCTAATACTATTGTTTGTACTAATGTAAAGCACTTTTTGCACAAATTTTAGAGGGGCCAAGTGCAGCCTTACCAAAGCTAAAAACTTTAGATCTTAAAATCTTCTTCCTAAGCCTAAATAAAGAAAAATCAACCTTGTACCAAGAGCAAAAACAAGAAAAACAAAGTGTGTTCTTGATAACGCCATGAGTTCTAAACCTTTCTTTAAACCATAGAGATCTTTTATATTGAATTTGCTGCAACAAATCTTCAAGGAGGTTCCCTGTAGTGCTAGAGATTTTGGTTCATGTGGACGAGAAATTTATAGAAGAAATCACTATACAAGGAGTACAGAAGTTCTAAGACTACTGTGGTAAAAAGACAAACAAATGCGTTTGCAGAGTTTGAACTTACAATAGAGAGTCTAAATGTGCAAAGGTTTTATAAATATTCAATTGTAATTATTCTTTTTTAGTATATTTTTTACAACATTGCGACCCCAGAGTAGTTTTTCTATTGAAGATATTTTTTTTAGTTGGTGTTCTACTTTGTTATGGATAAGAGCTAACTCACAGATTCTTAGAGTTCAGGTTGTTGTGATAGGTGATAACTATAATATGAAATGCTAAGAACCTGGGTTGTTGTAATTTTCTTAAAAATTCTATATGGACTCTGGTTCCTCCACATGTTGCTCGCAATGTTATCAGCTGCAAATGGGTATTCCGGCTAGTGGCCAAGGGCTTTCATTAATTACCTGGAGTTGATTTTGGTAAGACTTTTAGCCCAATTGTTAAACCCACTACGGTACGTATAGTTTTATGTATTGCGGTTTCTAAGGGTTGGGTTATACGACAAATTGATGTTCAAAATGCATTCTTGGACGGTCATCTCTCTAAAGCTGTTTATATGACTCAGCCCCCGAGTTTTACTCATCCCCAATTTTCCAAGCATGTTTGCAAATTGCAGAAGGCCCTATATGGCCTAAAATAGGCTCTCATGCCTGGTTCTCACGACTCTCTGGTCATTTGCTTAATTTTGGTTTCAAAGGCTCAAGATCAGATTCTTCTATGTTCATTTATCATGGTACTGCATTCACCATATTCTTTCTCATTTACGTGGATGATATAATTATTTACCAGCTCCAAACCCTCTGCTATTGATGATCTTCTTTGGAATTTGCATTTGGATTTCGCTATTAATGATTTGGGGAATCTCAATTTCTTATTTGGTTTTGAGGTTGTGCCTATTTTGCTGGCATTTTCTTGTCTCAAAAACACTATATTCTTGCTCTTCTTCAAAAGTCCAAGATTTGGAGGCTACGCCAGTAAGCTCCCTTATGGCACAATCAACTAGTCTCTTTGCCTTTGAGGGTGATCCTCTTGATGATGTCACCATTTATAGAAGCACTGTTGGCACCTTGAAGTACCTCTCCCTTGCTCGCCCCAATATTAATTTCAAAGTTAACAAGCTCTCTCAATACATGCATTGCCCCACATCTATTCACTGGCACTATGTCAAGCGTCTTTTGTGTTATCTTAAACAAACACTACACTTTGGTTTGCAACTCAGATGCTCTATATTCCATTCTTTTCAAGCCTTTTATGATGCAGATTGGGCTAGATGTCGATCAGGATGATCATCGATCTATTGGAGATTTCTACATTTTTCTAGGTGATAATCTCATTTCATGGGGCTGTAAGAACCAAGTCACTGTGGTCGCTCCAGTACAGAAGGTGAGTACAAAACCCTTGCTAATACTGTTGTAGAGGTCAAATGGCTACGAGTTCTTTTATCCAAATTTGGTACTCTTGTGTCACAGTCTCCTATTCTGTGGTGTGGCAGCATTGGAGCTACCTATCTATCTTCAAAACCTATTTTCCATGCTTGCACAAAGCATGTGGAAATTGATTTTCACTTTGTTCATGATATGGTTGCTGATGGCTCTCTGTGGTGGGCCTTTTGTGTTGTTGGGCTTTAACCTTCTTCTGCTATACCACGGCCCTTGATTCTGGGGTAGGAGAGCTAGGGCTAGCCTAAGTGAAACACACCTTAGACCATTTTGCGCACAAGTTGGGCCATCCTAATACAGACACACCTCGGCTTGAGTATTGAGTATGCGGCGTGCCCATGACAGAAACAACTGATACAAATATTACAACAGGAACAATATGGCAAAATAACTATAACATCTGACAAGTAATACTAACGCTTAAATAAAAAGAAAACCTAACGGGGTCCTGGTAGAATAATATAACCGCAGGGAACAATGCTACAGTAAACAATTCAATAATAAGGTAACAAGCTAATCATTCCTTAATCATGAAAGTAAAACTCATTTTCCAGAGGAATGAACCTATTCTTCTCAACAAATGCAAGTCCAAAGAGGGAACCGATCCCCAATGCGAGTAATCTCAAAGAAGGCTTCTGCCATAGAGATTGCACATTTTGGAAAAAGGACCTAGATAGCTTAAATTTTAACTCTTAAGTCCTCAAAGAGAGGGTTTGTCAAGAGGGAAAGAAATGGGTAGCCTATTGATGCATGCCTCTATTCCTATCACTTATGCTTTTTTCTAGTTTGCTTTGTTTTCTTTTCTTTTCTCTCTTCTTTTTCCTTGTTCTACCTCTATTTATTTCCGTGATGATGATACCTCTTTTCTGATGATCCTTTACTGTTCACAGCTACCACCCTTCATATTGTCTGCCATAAAAGGATTTGCCGCTTTTACCCCTCAATTGCTTTTAGCTCCTTGTGGGTGTCCTTCCAAGACTGCCCACTGGCCTGCCGGTTGCCCAACTACTACAATTACACTGAATGTGTTGGTTGCACCATTCCTTATTCCCAAACAAAATGGGTTGTCTTGTTTCTTACCTTCCTCTTTTCTCACTACTCTTACCTGGATCAGGATTAAGCCTCTCCCTCACCTACCTCTATGGCATGCATTAAGTGGTCCCAACTCGTTCTTACTTCTTTTGGGTGAGATGCCATCCTAGTAGGACATTTCTCCCAAAGAAGTTTGAGTGGGAACCTCAAAATAGACCCCTTGTTTCTCCCCACTGCCAAACCACACCCTCTGATACCCTTGACCTGTGGCCCACCTCCCATGTATTGGCTGGGTACAAGTAGGTGGTACTTGGGCCCTTTGTATAGGCTCCACTTCCGTCTGAATCCATCCCTTTTTGGCCTTCACGCCATTTCTGTTGCCTCCGCGTTTGTCTGATTCTATTGTACATTTTGGTGGGTGTTTTTAACTCTTGCGGCATGAAGGACATATGGGCTTTTGGGCTTGTGTTCCCTGCCTTTCACTCCTTCCCTGGACTAGGTATTGCTTGGGTGAAGGCCTTCTCCATCTTGCCTAGCCCATGTTTTTTTCTTTCTTATGTCCCTGGGCTTCTTGGCTAGGGATCCTGCCATGCCACTTCATTGTTCCTGCTATATCATTACCTCTTTTTTATTTCTTGTTACTTGTGGGCTTATGGGTTAATGCTCCTGCCATGCTAGTCCACTTTCCACATCTTTACCTCTTTTGAAATTTATTGGCCAACATTCCTATCGTGCTAACTCATTTCATTCCTCGGGCTTTCTCAGCCCATTTACTTCTTTTTTACCTCTTTTATACCCATAGGCTTTTTGCTAAATCCTTTAGGCTTCCTTGGCCCAATTACCATATCTTTACCTCTTATTACTTTTCGGGCTTATTGGCTTTTAGGCCAACTCAATGAATTTACTAATTCATTTCTTGGGCTTCCCCGACCCATTTACTTTCTCTTTACCTCTTACTGTTCCCATGGGTTTACAACTTCATTCCTTGGGCTTCCTTGGCCCATTTACTTTCTCTTTACCTCTTATTATTCTTGTGGGCCTGCTGCCCATTATTCCTGCCATTTCGGCCTACTGGGCTTGCTTTACTATTTTCTCTTCTCACTTTCTTCATATTGTTGGGCTTTTTTTTGCTATTGGGCTTTTTGTCAAAAGTGGGCATCAATATTTAGCCCCTTGAGCATACGAATTGCTCCTGTAATTCATATGCGAATACTTACGTAATAATTTTTTTCGCAGGTTTTTTAAACAGTGGACCCCGTCTTATTTCCTTTCCTGCCATGAATAGGCTTATCTCTTCGAATTTCTCAGTTTAGCAGTTATTCTGGAATACAGCCTCTGCTTCATTAATACGATGCGTCTTTTGATGATTGACCTGTTGCTTCCTTTCAAGTCACTTTTATTTTCCTTAGTCCTTGCGCTTTTTTCTTTCTCATCATTCTCTCATAACTCTTCTTTTCCTTTCCCTTCACCGTCTCATCTTCCCTAAAACCTCATTACCCATCTTCTCCGTTCAAACAATCCATCATGTCGCCTGCAAAAGGTGATGGTTCTCCCTGCCGTAAGGGGAAAGAGGTTACCACTGATGATTTGCCTACCAAGACCATGGGTGAAGAGGCTCCCTACTTTGAATCGGACCATTTCGAGGAGGAGGAGGGGGGTCGCGATTCAGGTAATGAATGTCCTCCTCTCATTGACCTATGATACGACACTCATATCCATTTCCTCGTAGTACTACTCTTATGCTGTGGCCCTCCTCTGAGACCCCCTTGCATATCGCAAGTGGGTCTTGCGTACCTTCATAATTTGTATACTATCCTACTGTTAGGTGTTCGGACCCTGACACATCGTGGCATACCGCTTAGCTCCAAAGTTGGCGCTTCTTTCCTTTTCTTCTTCTACATCAGTAATTCTCTCAAGTTAGGCTCTAGATCATCCTAAATGTCCTCCCACTTGGGGACAAAAGTGCCTTGTGGTTTGGATATTGAGCTTTCTCCAGAAGGTGCCCATTCGTCGTAGAACATGATTTCTACTAGATGGGCCTCTACTTGCTCGAATGGTGATGGGTTTGTTGTTATCCGCATCATCCTGTCATTCAATCTTCCCTTCATATATTGGTGATAGGTAGATAGAATCAGGTGATGCTTGTGTAACCATGGTCTTTCTAGTAATATATGATAGAAAACTTCTGTCTTTACCACATGAAAATGAGTTGAGAAGGATATTGGACCCACCTTCAGCCATAGCAGTGGCCTACGGTATACTCACCTCTTCCTCCGAACTATTGGGCATCCCTGAATCTTGCTTTCTGGGATTCCTACTGCTTGCAACGTGTTGTGTGGGATGAGATTCACTGAGGCGCTCGTATCAACTAGGGCTCTCTTAATGGGGATTTGGATTATGGAGGCTGCCAAGTAGAGGGGTCTTCTGTGGTTTGAGTACCCCACCTCTATATCTTCGTCATTGAAAGTAATCTTGTTGGTGTCTTGTAGGAAAGCTTTGTTAGCTTTGGTTTTTTCTATAAGACATTCTACTCTGTCTTCTTGTGACTGTATATTATATGATAATTATGACAGAATTTTAAATTTTTTTGCTTCTGTTCTATAATAATAATATTATTTTATTATTAGTTCCAGACACTAACACCCTACAAAATTTTTGCATAATTAAAGGGGCAAAAACTATCATTTTTTTGATAGTTTAATTTGATTAAATTTGTATATACAACCTCATTTCATAATTTTATAAAATAATTTGATAATTACAATGATTATAGGGGAGATTTGAACCCTAATTCTTAATAAATGAGAACAAATTATTTATTGAATCATAAAATCTCAACATTTCATCTTATTAATTGAGTATTAAAATGATTTAAAATACTATAATTTTATCCTTTAAACTATTCATTTAACTTGTCATGTTTGTAATTTTTTTAAGGAATTCTTTTATGGGCATAATAAATTCAAAACTATTACATAACAAGTTGAATTGATGATCTATCATAGGTTAAAATAAAATGATATATATATATATATACACACACATACATATATATACATATACATATTTGGACTTACCATATATAATTCAAAATAAGGGCGTTGTAAAAATGTTATGAGATTTTATTGTGTCCGTAAATTTTTTTCTTTTTTGAATAACTGATGGAAATTACAATGAAATCTGATGGTATCGAAAACAATACCACCAATGAGTCGCACGCTCCTCACTCGATCGCAAATGGCACCTGCACAACGAAAAGGAATAACCTAGCAGAGAGCACCGGTGTGGTACCGGCCAAACACCCTCCGAAGGTCAAGTTAGAACTATTCTCACTGCTCTAGAGTGCTAGAGAGGGTAAAATTACGCGTACCTCGGATCACGAGGGTGTTAAGGTTTTTATAGTAGCAAGGGTCATCCCCTTTTCCCTTGGAGTAGAAGTCTTTTCCTTATAGGAGTCCTTTTGGGCGTATTTTTCGGGATCCTTTCCTTATAGGGGTTTCTTGAATATTCTATAACGTGGAAAACAAGCCAATCCCTTACTCGTAGCGTGGGGAACAAGTCATATTACCTGGTCCGTCAGCATTAATTCATTTCTTTCAGTTTTTAGGGCGTCAACAATTAAGACCGTCACACTTGGAGACCGTCTGCTAGGGCTCCGTTTGCTTATGTATGGAAGGTCGCGCAGAACCGTCAGTCTGAGGCTAGACTCTTTTTATCCTTATCAGTCGCCCCCTACTCTACATGTTCGACGCTTACAACCGTCAGCATGTTGAGTTATTTTTGAAAGAGAAAACGGATTATGAATGCCTCCTCGAGCCGCGAGCTATTTTATGCAAGGTCACGTGGCGAGCGGTCGTTGGCCTCGTTTCTGGGCACGGACGTCTCCTCGCATTCCGTGCGTTTTTTCCCTTATATAAATATCACGCCTTGCTTCATTTTGTCATTTTAACTTCGCAGATCTTTTTGAGAGAGAACCCGTCGCTTTTACTCACGATTCGCTCCGTCAGCTCTTACCAATACCGTCACACTTTGTTTCATTTATTCAAGATCTATTTCACCTATAAGTTCCTTTTCCTTTCTGCTTCCTTTTTATTTTTATTTTTGCCCAAGAATTTTTTTCTTTTATTGAGAACGTCAGTCTAGGAACTTAGGGTGTATCCGTCACTTGTAGGTAGTCAGATGTCAAGTGACGCGTCGAGTGATCAGTCGTCAGTCCGCGATGGAGCGGGCTACGACGAAGTCTTTGGCTCAGGTCAAGAGTCCGACGGCTTTTTGGAGTCGTCAGGAAGAGAAACGTCCGCCCAATCCCTTAGTATTGACGTAGAGGACCGTGTTGAGGGAGTCAGGGAAGAGGTGTTAAGTGAGGTTGAGGTCGAGAGGATCGACAAGGAAGTTGTTGACGACGGGAACTGGGAGGAAGGTGACGTAGAGATCGATAGTGACGAAGATAGGGATGACGGTAGCGAGGTTAGTAGTGACGGTAATGAGGATGAGGATGACGAAGAGTCCAGTGAGGGAACTTCAGGGAGTTCTGGAGGTAACCGTCCCTTCATCCTTCCAGAGGAGTGGGCCGTCAATAAATTTCTCCCAAAGATGAGCAACAGAGTTTTTTCTGAGTTGCGTATTCGTTTCCAGATCCCAGATCACATTCCCCTCCTTCTCCCTAAAAAGAATGAGAAGTGTTATACAGGGAGGACGGCTGATGTGGGGATGTATGACGCCATGTTAGCAGCTGGCCTTAGGCTCCCACTGACGGCTTTACACCGTCAGCTGGCGGATTTCTTAGGATTGTCCGTCAGCCAGATCTCTCCGAATGCCTGGAGGATCTTTATTGGAGCTGAGGTTCTTTGGGGTCGCTTGAGTGGGGGGAACCGTCAACTTTCGCTAGACGAGTTCTTTTACTGCTACAGACCCCAGCATAAAGTATCCGCCAAGGGGACATATCACTTTGCACCTCGTGAAAAGAACTTAAGATTGGTGTTTGATATGCCGGATTCAAATAGGAATTGGAAGAATAGATTTTTCTTTGTTAAAGGGACGGACTGGGTGTGTCGCCCGGATGAATGGGATAAGTTGCCCGGGGGTTATTTTGATAACACTTGGGCTTATATTAGGGAGTCAGGTTGCCCCCGTCTCTTTCTTTTTACCGTCGCTTTTCATTTTCACCGTCTCTTTTTAACACCGTCTGTTTCCTTTTGTTTCAGCCATCACTCGTCCGGAGGTGTCTGACGAACAGAGGGATTTCATCCGTCGGATACTCACCATCTCACTTGAGCAACGTAGGTGTAGGGACTTGATAACCCTAGACACTCTACATTTGTATTGTGGTGGTCCTGAGCCGACGGTCGAAGCACGGAAGTTGGAAGAATTTTCAAGAAAACGTAAGTAAATGCGTTATTTAATCCGTCTGCTACTATTCATCCGTCAGATTACTTATCCGTTAGTTTTCTTTGTGCAGAGATGGAGGCTGCGAAGCAAAGGGTGAGGGCCGCTGCCGCCCGTAAGAAGGAAGAAGATAAAGCTAAGGGGAAGGATGGAGCGTCAACTCCTCATTCCTCCTTGAAGGGCTCAATCAAGAGGAAATCTGACGGAAAGGATGATCCTCCTTCTAAGAAGGTGGCCGTCACTCCTACGGACGTGCCCTCCCAGAAGTCACCCTTCAAGCTTAGTCACGGTGCTGGGAAAGGAGTGATGACTTCCTCTGGTCCCGTCATTGAGGGGCCCCGTTGCTTGCTGACTCACAAGGATTACGCTGTCGAGAGTTTGGAGTCTCTTATCAAACAGACGGATCTGGATCCTTGTGCTCAGCTTGGGACGGATGACCTGGGGGCGTCAGCCTTCTTTGATATTGCACGGGTATGCTTCCTTACTTTGGTTAATCTGATCTTTACCTTGCTCAATAGCTGACGGTTGTATTTCCTTCAGGCCTTGGTTCGTGTTAAAGCACTTCAAGACCGATGCGTGGCCAAAGAAGGCGTCGTCTCTCGGGTGAGGAGGCACAATTCCACCCTGATGGATCAGCAGGCGCAATACAAGGAGGCCGTCCGTCTCTTAAACACAGATCTGAAGGACGTGAAGGAGAAGTTAGGAGAAGCAGAGGGTGAGCAGAAGAAGCTTGAGGAGGAGGTTTCATCTTTACGTGCGCAAGTGGTGACGGCTGGGACTGACGCAGTTGAAAAATTTAAGACAACTCAGTCCTTCATCGACTCCTGTGCTGATTACTATGGCGCAGGTTTCGATGATTGTCTGAAGCAAGTGTCGTTAGCTTATCCAGAGCTGGATCTGTCTGGAATCACCATGGATACTTCCGTTCCGATGACTCCTGCCGCTGATAGAGATGACGAACCCCTCAGCTTGGATTCTTTGCTTAATGATGCTGGGGTTGTTTTGGCCCAGCCTGCTGTCGCTACCCCTGCTGGGCCTTCAGATCAGATTGTGAAGGATAAAGCTGACGGGGTCTCCAAGGACGCTCCTGTCGCTTAATCCTTTATTAATTGTAATTTTTGAACAATGTCTTCAAGTGCCCGTATGTTTGTTGGGCTTTTTGCTTGTAATTCCATCTACCCCCTGTTGTCCGTTACTTTGATCATATACACTGACTTTTATTGTTTGACTAATTTAAATGAGATCGCCTATTATTTTTATATTTAGCCTTTTTTGATTAGCTCGTCATCTTTACAGGCTTTGTTGGTTGGAGAAACTTATTTGTAAGTAGTCTCATTTTTTGGTAAGACCGTTAATAATTTGACTGTCTACCATATAAATTTTTCATCCATTGGACCGTCAGTTTTGAGGGCCCGATCCATATGATAACTCTATTTATTGGACCGTCAGCTTTTAGCTTTAGCCTTTTTGGTCTGTTATTTTGATGGCCATTGGCCTCGATGTCTTTTGACATCTCCGTTGGTCCGTCGGTTTTGAAGGCTCGATCCATATGATAACTCTATCTATTGGACCGTCAACTTTTAGCTTTAGCCTTCTCGGACCATTGTTTTTATGGCCATTAGCCTCGATGTCTTTTGACATCTCCGTTGGTCCGTCGGTTTTGAAGGCTCGATCCATATGATAACTCTATCTATTGGACCGTCAGCTTTTAGCTTTAGCCTTCTCGGACCATTGTTTTTCTTTGGCTTTTTTAGCCTTGATGCCTTGACATCTTTCATTAGTCCGTCACGTTTTTCCTTAGTCCGTGAGTTATGGACTTAGTCGTTTTTTTTTGGGTCATAAACTTAGTGGACCGTCGGAGGAAAAATATACTTCAGCAATTTCTGAATAAAACTCCTCTTATTGCCATGCATTTAAATAAAAGTAATTAAAACCAAATCCTGCCCCTTGGGCTAAAAAAAAGTATTGTTGCGAAAAAACTAAAGTAAACGATAAATCTGAGGAGTTAAACTATAATTTGCTGAAAAATAAAAGAAGTTGGTCTTCATGCTGCTGCTTCTATTGGTAGTACTTCCGTAGGTGCTCGGTGTTCCATGGATGTGGTAGTTTCTGTCCCTCCAATGTTTCAAGGTGGTAAGTACCTTTTCTCTGCCACGACAAGACTCGGTAAGGGCCTTCCCAATCGGGGCCGAGTTTCCCTTGGGTAGGGTCCCTAGCGGCGCCCATGACCTTCCTAAGAACAAGGTCTCCGACTTGGAAGTCTCTGTGTCGGACCCGAGAGTTGTAGTATTTGGCCATGCGATCCTGGTACCTAGCGAGCCTTTGTTCTGCTGCTGCCCTGATCTCATCCACTAGGTCGAGCTGTAGTCGCATAGCTTCATCGTTTTTGTCCTCATCATGGTTGTGTACCCTATAGCTTGCGAGTCCGACTTCTGCCGGGATGACTGCTTCGGCTCCGTACGCCAGGCGGAACGGTGTCTCTCCTGTGGGTGTTCTTGCCGTCGTCCTGTATGCCCATAGTATACTCGGCAATTCTTCAGGCCATATACCCTTCGCCCCCTCGAGCCGAGTCTTGATGATCTTGAGCAAGGATCGGTTTGTGACTTCGACCTGTCCATTAGCTTGAGGGTGGGCGGGGGAGGAGTAGTGGTTCTTTATTCCCAACTGTGAGCAAAAATCCCGGAAATGGTCGTTGTCGAACTGTCTCCCGTTATCCGAGACAAAGACTCTAGGAATGCCAAACCTGCATACGATGCATCTCCAGACGAAGCTCCGAACGTTTTTCTCCGTAATCGTGGCTAAAGCTTCAGCTTCCACCCATTTCGTGAAATAGTCGATGCCTACTACCAAGAATTTCAGCTGCCGCATAGCTGTAGGGAACGGTCCCATAATGTCTAATCCCCATTGTGCGAACGGCCATGGGGCTGTCATTGGGGTCAGCTCTTCGGTTGGTTGTCTAATAATATTGCTGAACCGTTGGCATTTGTCGCAGGCCCTGACATAGGCTTCGGCGTCCTTCTGCATGGTGGGCCAATAATACCCTGCTCGTACAAGCTTGTGTACCAATGATCTGGACCCTGAGTGGTTTCCGCAGATTCCTTCATGTACTTCTCTCATGACGTAGTCTGCCTCTTCCGCACCCAAGCATCTCAGATACGGTCGGGAGAAACCTCTCTTGTATAGGACGTCTTTTATCAGGACGAACCTTGCCGCCTGGACTTTAAGTTTCCTTGCAGCTTCCTTCTCGTCCGGTAAGACCCCGTTTTTTAGGTACGAAACCAACGGCGCTGCCCAGCCGCTGTCGGAGCATATTTCCTGCATATTGTTGAGATCTATTAGCGGGGAAAGCTGTACAAAGGAGAGTACATTACCAGGGACGACCATTCGTTCTGCTGAGGCGGCCTTCGCGAGACGGTCTGCTCGCTCGTTTTCCTCTCTGGGAATCTGGATGATTTTGGCTTCTAGGTCGCCCACTCTTGTGCTTACTTCGTCAAGGTAGTTCTTCATCTTTTCGCTCTTGCATTCGTAGTCTCCATTTATCTGGTTGGTGATGACCTGTGAATCGCAGTAGACGACTACCCTTGCGGCTCCTGCTGCTTTGGCGAGGTCGAGTCCTGCTATCAAAGCCTCATATTCTGATTCATTGTTGGTGGCGGGAAAGTTTAGACGGACCATACATTCAATGGTGTCTCCTTCAGGCGATAGTAACACAATGCCGGCCCCTGCGGCTTGCCTGTTGGATGATCCGTCCGTATGTATGCTCCATTGAGGGGACTCTCCTGCCCCCTGGTCCTCGTCATGGGTGAACTCAGCTATAAAGTCGGCGACAGCCTGTCCCTTGATGGCGGTCCGCGGACGATACTGAATGTCAAATTCGCTCAGCTCGATCGCCCATAATGCCAGTTGGCTCGTGGCCTCGGGGCTGCTCATTGCTCGCCGTAAAGGCCTGTCAGTCAGGACATTTACCGTATGAGCTTGGAAGTACGGTTTGAGCTTTCGGGCTGCCGTAACCAAAGCGAAGGCAAGTTTTTCCATCGGCGGGTATCTTTCCTCGGCACCGCGAAGCGCTCGGCTTGCATAGTATACGGGTTTTTGCACTCTTTCTTCTTCTCTCATCAAGGCTGCGCTAACAGCTGCGGGGGAGACGGCCAGATAGAGAAAAAGCTCTTCTCCCGGCTGCGACGGGCTCAACAACGGTGGAGAGGAGAGGTAAATCTTCAATTCTTCGAACGCTTGCTGGCATTCGTTGGTCCATTCAAAGGATTTTTTCAATGTCCGGAAGAAGGGCAAACACTTGTCCGTTGCTCTCAACACGAACCTGTTAAGTGCCGTTATTTTTCCATTTAGGCTCTGTACCTCCTTTATACTTCTTGGCGGTGTCATTTCCACAATGGCTCGGATCTTATCCGGGTTCGCCTCGATTCCCCTTTGAGACACCATGAATCCCAAGAATTTTCCTGCCGTTACTCCAAAGGCGCACTTCCCTGGGTTGAGCTTCATATTGTAGGAGCGGAGTGTATCAAATGTTTCTTTGAGATCTCCTAGATGATCTTCCTCCTCCGGCTCTTAACTAGCATGTCGTCCACGTAGACCTGGACATTCCTCCCAATCTGTTGTGCGAACATTTTGTTCATGAGCCTTTGGTACGTTGCGCCTGCGTTCTTTAGGCCGAAGGGCATGACCTTGTAACAGAATAGGCCTTGGCTGGTTACGAACGACGTTTTCTCCTGGTCGGCTTCGTGCATTCGGATTTGGTTGTATCCCGAGAAAGCGTCCATGAAGCTCAGCAACTGGTGTCGGGCCGTGGAGTCTACTAGGACATCGACCCTGGGTAGGGGGTAGCTATCCTTGGGGCAAGCTTTGTTAAGGTCGGTGAAGTCCACACACATCCGCCATTTCCCGCTCGCTTTCTTCACCATTACTACATTTGCTAACCAGTCGGGATAGTACACTTCCCTGATGAAGCTTGCTTCCCGTAGCTTTCTGACTTCCTCTGCTATGGCTCGGTCTCGCTCCGGGGCAAACACCCTCTTCTTTTGTCTGACGGGTAAAAAGGCGGGCGACACATTCAGCTTATGCACCATGATTGAAGGATCTATTCCTGGCATATCTTCATGACCCTATGCGAATACGTCTTGATTTTGCCTAAGGAATGTTATGAGCTCTTGACGGGTCGTGGGGTTAGCGAGTGTTCCAATTTTGGTCGTTCGGCCAGGATCAGAACTGTCAAGGGGTATTTCTTCTAGCTTCTCAACCGGCTCCGTTACCGTCCGGTGCTCTTCTATACTTAAAGTCTGAACCTGATCCTCCATTTCCACCATGGCTATGTAACATTCGCGCACGGCCATCTGACTCCCGCGCAACTCCCCTACTCCGTAGTCAGTTGGGAACTTAATCATCAGGTGGTAGGTGGAGGTTACTGCCTTCCATGAGTTGAGCATGGGTCGCCCGAGGATAGCGTTGTAGGCTGATGAGCAATCAACAACCAAGAATGTCACGTCCCTGGCTATTTGTTGGGGGTAATCACCCACAATTACGGATAAGGTGACTGCGCCCAGTGGGAATACTCGGCTCCCGCCGAAGCCGACGAGCGGGGCATTTGTTGGGATCAGTCGCCCCCTGTCGATCCTCATCTGCTGGAACGCGGTGTAGTATAAGATATCTGCTGAACTGCCATTGTCGACGAGCACCCGGTGCATATTGTAATCTCCTACACGCAAGCTGATGACGAGTGCGTCGTCATGTGGATGGTGAAGGCGTCGTGCGTCTTCTTCTGAGAATCCGATTACGGGACCTTCTCTTCTTGTTATCTTCGGCACGGCTCCCGTCAGTTGAACATTCTGTATCATCCGAAGATAGGTCTTACGGGCCTTCTTGGATGACCCGGCGGCGGTCATCCCTTCTACGATCATCCTTATATCCCCAATTGGGGGCCTTGGTCGCTCATTGTCCCGTCGGGGGTGCTGGTCTTGAGCGGGGGGATCCGCTCTCTCCTTGCTAACGAATCTCTGCAGCTTTCCTTGTCTAATAAGGGCTTCAATCTGCTGCTTGAGGTCATAGCAATCAGCTGTGTCGTGGCCGTGGTCGCGGTGGAATCGGCAGTACTTATCTCGGGAACGTTTGTTGGGGTCACTCTTCAGCTTTCCTGGGAACGTCAGTGATTCCTCGTCCTTGATCTGCATAAGGACTTGATCTATCGGGGCTGTTAGCGGAGTGAAGCTCGTGAACCTTCCCCCCAGGGGCTTAGGGCGTCTTTCGTCCCTTCGGTCCGCGGTTCTTGCCTTCTTTCGGCTTTGGTCTTGCCGACTGTCTTCCTGCCGTTCTCTTTTTCTAGGCCTCTCTTCCCGAGCTAAGAGTGCATCTTCAGCGTTCATATATTTTGTGGCACGATAAAGCACTTCTGACATGGTTTTTGGGTCGTTTTTGTATATGGAAAACAAAAACTTGCCCTTCTTCAAACCATTTGTAAATGCCGCGACAAGTATCTTGTCGTCAGCTTCGTCGATCGAGAGCGCCTCTTTATTGAAGCAGGAGATGTAGGCTCTTAGAGTTTCGTCTTCTCGCTGCTTCATACTCATCAAGCAAGCCGTAGACTTCTTGTACCGATGGCCTCCAATAAAGTGTGCGGTAAACTGAGCGCTGAGTTCTTTGAAGGTGCTGATGGAGTTTGGGGCCAGTCGACTGAACCAAATTCTTGCTGCGCCCTTTAGCGTTGTAGGGAAGGCCCTACACATGATGGCGTCCGCTACTCCTTGAAGGTGCATTAGGGTTTTGAAGGTCTCCAGGTGGTCCAGTGGGTCCTTGACCCCGTCATAACTGTCTATCTGCGGCATGCGGAACTTACTTGGCAACGGGTAGGAGTTGACGGTAGTGGTGAACGGTGAGTCCGTTCGGTTGACAAGGTCGTCAAGGTCGCTCGATACTCGTCCCTTGAGAGCATTCATCATAACCTCCATTTGTTCCTTCATGGCTTGCATCTCCGCGAGAACGAGGGGCGGAGTGGTTTCCGCGAGGGAGGGGATGCTCGTGTTCTGTCGTTCAGGTTTGCTCGGGGCGTTGCTGGCCTGGGGTCCTTCTTGGTTTCTCCTGTCAGCGCTGGTTCCTTCTTGCTCTGCTCCTTGGTTGTTGGGAGCTGCATTCTTCTGTCTCAGTTGCTCTTCTAGGTCGTGATTTTGCTTTGTGAGGCGCTCCACGGCGGCGGCGAGCGTCCTCACCTGTCTTTCAAGCGCGGTTGTAGGAGTTTCTTCTTCTTGAATGTCGTTGTTGGTCGCCATTGAGCGAGTGAGTACCATGTAACTCTCTTGTCTTGAAAGCGAGAACGTGCTAAAGCGCTTCCCACAGATGGCGCCAACTGATGGTACCGAAAACAATACCACCAATGAGTCGCACGCTCCTCACTCGATCGCAAATGGCACCTGCACAACGAAAAGGAATAACCTAGCAGAGAGCACCGGTGTGGTACCGGCCAAACACCCTCCGAAGGTCAAGTTAGAACTATTCTCACTGCTCTAGAGTGCTAGAGAGGGTAAAATTACGCGTACCTCGGATCATGAGGGTGTTAAGGTTTTTATAGTAGCAAGGGTCATCCCCTTTTCCCTTGGAGTAGAAGTCTTTTCCTTATAGGAGTCCTTTTGGGCGTATTTTTCGGGATCCTTTCCTTATAGGGGTTTCTTGAATATTCTATAACGTGGAAAACAAGCCAATCCCTTACTCGTAGCGTGGGGAACAAGTCATATTACCTGGTCCGTCAGCATTAATTCATTTCTTTCAGTTTTTAGGGCGTCAACAATTAAGACCGTCACACTTGGAGACCGTCTGCTAGGGCTCCGTCTGCTTATGTATGGAAGGTTGCGCAGAACCGTCAGTCTGAGGCTAGACTCTTTTTATCCTTATCAAAATCTATGTGTTTTAAAATTCTAAGGTGAGATTATAAGTTTAAAATTTTGGAATACAAAAAGGGAATATAAATTATTTATGTGCTTCTTTCAAAAAAAAAAAAAAATATATATATATATATATATACACACACATACATACATATAATGATATACATATAAATACTTGGACTTACCATATATAATTCAAAATAAGGGCGTTGTAAAAATGTTATGAGATTTTGTTGTGTCCATAAATTTTTTTCTTTTTTGAATAATTGATGGATATTACAATGAAATCTATGTGTTTTAAAATTTTTAGGTTGAAATTATAAGTTTAAAATTTTGGAATACAAAAAGGGAATATAAATTATTTATGTGCTTCTTTCAAAAAAAAAAAAAAAATATACATACATACATATACATACTTGAACAGTTGAACTTACTATATATAATTCAAAATAAGGGCGTTGTAAAAATGTTATGAGATTTTGTTGTGTTCATAAATTTTTTTCTTTTTTGAATAATTGATGGAAATTACAATGAAATCTATGTGTTTTAAAATTTTTAGGTTGAAATTATAAGTTTAAAATTTTGGAATACAAAAAGGAAATATAAATTATTTATGCGCTTCTTTCAAAAAAAAAAAATATTATGCGCTTAATTTGGTATTTGTTTATGCATGTTTTAAAATCATATATATATATATATATTTTTTTTTTTTCAAATTCAATTGTACTCTCTTCCTAAAAAAAAATCAATTGTACTTTTTTGACTTTTTACAATTTATTTTCTAAACAAAATAAAATATAAAAATTAAGTTATATCAAACCAAAAGGATGTAATGAAATAAATAAAGTGAAATGAAACGTGGATGTGGTTCATTACCCAAAGGAAAAAGAAATCGAAGTCTAATCAAGTCTCAAGACTCTCAACTACCAGCCCTGGGTCTCTATGATTGGTAGTTACAAATTGAATAAAGAAAAAGAATATATATATTTTTTTGTTGACCTATACTTTCTAGTTTCTACTAGGCCAGAAGCCAGAACATTAAAATCAACCACTGTATTATTCATCCAAAAAAAAAAAAAAAAAAAAAAATCAACCACTGTACGGCTTAGAAAATAAGAGAAAACTGTGTGTGTAGGTGTAGCCACCTTAATAAGCTTTTATTTATTTATTTTTATTTTTATTTTTTATAATATTTTTTTATTAGAATCTTAATAAGCTAAGTACAGCTTTTCCTACCTTATTTGTAAGTAAATGAGGATGGACAATAGGCAAAGGAATAATATTCACTAAATTAAACAACTTAAATGACATAAATATAGTATGATTAAGATGTGGAATTAAAAAGATTCATAAAAAAAAGATGCAGAATTAAAAAGGGGGTCTTGTTCTAAAATCAATCTTAATGTGGTAGCTGCAGTGTTTTTTCAATAATCAATCTTGATTGTTTAGCTACCATATATATAGATACTACTATTATATATTCTTCAACTAAGCAAGGTATTGTGCTCTGATTGAATCCTTACAACTTAGAGCAGTACAGTGAGTTCAAACGTTCACTTGAACTTCAGAGATATAGCAGTGCAACATTGTAACTTGTAAACTAAAAGAAGAGAGACAATAGATAGCATACCTTGGCCTTATATATAGATTGCTGCCTTTAGAGAGAGTGAACCGAAGTTGACTTCAAGTGCCGTGCAAATGTTCCAACCTTAGAGGGAATGAGAGACTACTGTCATGCGAAGAAAGATGTAATCGTTAAGGAAAAGAACTGGGGTTTTTTTTATTTATTATTATCAAGATCTGTCTTACAAATCTTTCGTGAGCAATATCAAAAGAGAGAGAGAGAGAGAGAGAGAGAAGCTTTACTCTGTGTTTTTGAAAGAACAAAGATCCTATCAAACTCTGGCCACAATGTTTCTATGATCGTGAAACTTTATGACCTCTTCCGTTAGCATGCCTAGTGATACTGACAATGTCAAGTATACGGAAAATGTCAAAAATTATGGACACTTGGTACCCGTTAGGTTATACTCATGAAAAGCAGCGACTTGCGTGCGTGTTCTTCTTTCTTTCTTTTTAGTATGCGCGTTTTGTGGCTGTGTATTGTTTTCAGTTAGTACACAGTTTACGCGACTTATTAATTTCTTTTTTCAAAAATTTTTTTATTAAAAATTGATCTACGGTACTATTTATTTATTTAAAAATTATTTTACTACAGTATTTTCAGTTTTCAGTAAAATAAGTAATATCCAAACACACCCTTGGTCTGTTTGGGATTCACTTATTTTGATAAAACTTTTTTTTTTTTTTTTTTTTTTTTTTTTTTTTTTTTTTTTTTTCTGTAAGTACTATAGATAAAGGTAAAAGTTAGTTGAAATATTACTGTGAGACTCATGAATAGTACCAAAAAGTGTAGTGGGGATCATGAATAATAGCAAAAATAAATAAATAGTAAAATAAGTTGGCTTTTTAATTTTTGCCAAATACACATCTTAACATGGCGTTTTGTACATGGTAATATTTTAGGATTTTCAAGAATGTTTAAAAATTCCTATATTTAGTTGCAAATTACGCTAGGAAATCAAATGTTAGGGGAATCTGGATTCCCCTTTAAACCCCTATCAGTAGGAATGTGGATTCCCTTTAAAACAGGTGGGTATCCAGATTCTCAAGTTTAAAGGAAATTGTATTTTTTATAAATTGATAATTTTAACTCTTTTTCCTTATCATTTAAGCAATTAAAATAAAATATAAACAAATTATCAATATCTTTCCTCTTGTCTTATAAACCGAAACGTTGTCAAGTTGTTTTGTTATGGATTAAGCTCTTTTATAAATTATTATTAAGAATAAAAAATTTGAGAATTTAAATAGTTATTTTTGTATTGTACTTGTCATTTTAAAATGTTAGACTACAATTTTAATGAATTTGTCATAATTAATAATTTATATATTTTTTTTCATTATTTATTTAGAGGAATTTTTTTTTTAAAAGACTTGATAGTTCACATTCAAATCTAAGGATAGAATGAGAAAAATAAATAATTCATTTAAGATTTTAGGAATAAACCAAATATTATTATTTCACATTCCTAGGAATCTTAAGAGATTCCTAATGAAACCAAACATAGAAATAGCTATATTCCTAGGCATCTAGATTGTAAGAAATCACATTCCTAGGAATGTGGATTCCTCTGTACCAAACGCCACATAAGTGTTGTTTTTTAGGTTTTTTTCTTAAAATTCTATCATGTGGCTTTTTTCTCATGAGATAGAAGTGTATTTTTTAGTTACTCTCATAAGATAGAAGTGTATTTTTTAGTTAAGTAGTTACATGGCAGAATCTTAAGAGGGTAACCTAAGGAACAGTACCTAAGTACTGTATCTAAGTCTTGCCCTATGGAAAAAATTAATAGATACTCTAATGCATTGGTTTAGAAAGTATTTTTTGAAATTTTTTTAGTGAAACTACATTATTGGTTCCTAAAATTTACCTTGTAAGCATAATCGGTCCCTCAAGTTTTAAGCGAGCGCTATTAATCCCACAAGTTTAAAAAATGAATGGTACTAGTTCTTTGATGTCATTTTTTTAATGACGTGGCATTTTTAATAAAAAAGATTACAAAATTATTTACAACCGGTACATCTTTTACAGTTTACAAGTGCTTTTACAAAATTATGAGTTGCATGTGAGTCATTTTTTTTTAATTATTTTGCTAAAAAAATCTTAAACTCTCCAATATCTTCCTATGACACTTCATCTTCCTCTCCTACCATTCTCCCAACCATTGTGGCTGCAGCTGCTGTCGCTATCATCACCGCTTTTCTTCTACCGTATCGACTCCTCCAAATGGTCTTTGTTGTCACTGCATTAGCCAACACAAGCTCTGCCCTTCGCCAATCTCCATGAATGTCCATCAACTACTAATCTCCTAAAGATCTTTATGTTTCTGAATGTTCAATTAGTGTAAAAACACCCTTGAACGTTTAGACCCTCAAATTACAAATTAACCAATTCAAGCTTTATGTCAAACAACTAGTGTGCGGAAAATGAACAAAAGCTATAAAACAGAATTGGAAAACAATCTAAGCCAATTTAAAATCACAACCTACAGCAGATAATAAAAGGCAAAGATAAAAGGGAAGGAAGATGCACACACAAGGACAACACGCGATGTGTTATCGAAGAGGAAATCGAAGCCCTCGGCGTAAAACCTCTCCGCCGCCCTCCAAGCGGTAAACAATCCACTAGAAAATGTAGTTGGGATACATGGACATCAATAGACCCTCCAAGCCTAATCTACCCAGTGCACCTAAGCCCTCCAAGCTTCTTGCTCCAACGAGGTTGCATCGAACCTATTTCTTTTCTAGCTTCCTGGATTCCGCTACTTGACCATAGCATCAACTAATGTAGATTGGTTCCTTCCTAACTGCTTCCCAGAACACCAAACAGCCCTCTCACAGTAATGGATATGGTGAGAACAGGTTTTGGTAGAATGCCTCTCAAGGGTTTAACAATGGAGAGGAAGAGAGTTGAGGAATTTGAAGAGATTCTTATGTAAAGATTGTAGATGAATCAATCTTGTTTTACTCTAGGGTTTCTCTCTCAAAATTCTTTCTGGAAGCCCTCTTCTTTTGTGGGTATAAGGGGTATTTATACTGGGGTGAGAAAAGAATGTGAAACGTCAGGTTTTTCAAAACAGGGGTGGCTCGTGGCTTGGACTCGCGGCTTGACTGAGTCGTGAGATCTAGCCGCGCAATAACAGAACGGCCAGTTGTCCTATTTTGTCATGTAGTGCTCTGGCTAGCATGACGCTTCAACTTCTGGCATGCTTGGCACGTGTGCTGCTTCTGGTGGCTTGCAGTCGCGAGTCACCCGCGAGATCCAGCCGCGAGACTCTGTTTTCTTGCACATTCTTGAGCATTCAATCACTCTATCTCACTCACTACCCTTACAACAAACCCACCTAAATACAAGGTTACTAATTGCTGAATTACAACCAAATTTGGCACGGAATAAAGCCAACAAGATGGTTGATTAAATTCAACCTTACAATCTCCCCCTTTGGCTATTCCGTGACAAAACCCTAAAACAGACTCTAGACTTAACATGTGAGTTGGGAACAGTTGAGCAAAACTCACTCACACCGAATTCTAGAAATTGTGAGGCACTTGAATCGTATAAGCATGAATCTCCTGAAACACAATAATATACCATGATCATTGTATGCAGAAAACATGAAATGCATATGAAACAGGCATAAGGTGATCAAGCAAGGATGAAGATAAGAAACAAACCATGGCTTGATCAAACAAGTAATCACTACAAGGTAGTGATCACAATGCTCATTCACACTTGGAATGAACACTTGAACATACAAGCAAACAAGAACAATGCAAGTTACTTGTATGCCCAACACTCAACCAATGCATAATACACTAAGTATATGCATCTAGGAACAATCCTACAAGGGCACAAGAGTGACAGTACTTAACCAGAAAATGCATGACATTTGGATAGAAGTACTGATTTAACAAAAACATAGAGGCTGCATGAAGCATGGTACAAACCATAAAGCCTACAAGAAATGCATAAAACATAACCCTAAAAGTTTACAGAAGCAACATGGGTACAAAACACAATATATACTGAATAACATCAACAATATATATATATATATATATATATATAAAGAGTAAACCAAGTTTCAAAACCATCCATGTGTTAAGAGTTAGAAACACAACATACACTGAAACCACAGTGTATCAAACCTATAGCAACAATAAATATCCAAAAATATAAACAAAGATAACAAGATGGACACAGTTTTTGACTGCTCCCCTTCAACATATTACTCCCCCTTAAGAGTTGCTTCTCTGCTTCTCAACAAAAACTTTATATATCAACCTTACAATTTCCCCCTTTTTGACCGGAATGACCAAAGGGTCACTGTCCATGCTGGGTGGTGAAGCTATCAAATTTTGCTGACAAAATATCAATTTGGTCTTGCATGGCTGCTATCCTCTCAGAGTGCTCGGTCTGGACCCCTCTGATTCCATCAAGTCATTCCAGAATGATCTAAAATGCATCTGGAGGTGTATCTGAAGAAGTTGATGCTCTAGTCCTTTTGCCACTCCTCCTGGGTGTTGAGGTTGATGCCTGGCCTGCTGCCTCTGCCTCAGTCTTCGTTGGGACACCCTCTCTTTCATCACCTTCATCTTCTTCACCTGGAAGCCGAACACTTATCCTTTTGAAGGTTAGCTTGTTAATTGCAGAAGGTGTGGACATGGGACTGATGTCTCGAGGGATTGTAACACCCTTCTTTCTAAAGATCCTCATGAGCAGACTAGGGAAGATCAATTTAGGCCTAGAAGTGGTTCTAGTCTCATCCACAATAGTGTCAAATATGTGGGAACTGATGTCAATGAATTTTTTTTCCTTGAGCTCCATCAGAAAAATTGCTCTTACACTGTTAATTGTAGTCAACTTCCTTATGGGATATAGGTTGAACATCATTATAATAGTGAGACACCTCATGTCCATTGGAAAAGTTGTGGTATTTAGGCACTTCCCTTCTCTTTGTCCACCTATCCTCTGTTGTATAGTTTCAATAGAGAGAATCCTATCCTTGTAGTTGACAAACTCTTGATCTTCTAACCCCTCAAGACCTAGCACATCATCAATGTCATGTGCATCTAAAGTGAATTCTTTACCTCTAACCCAGCAGCTTAGTTCATCTTCCCTTATCATAGCATTGGAATAAAACTCCCTAATCAGGGGTTCACACACAACTGGGAGATCACATAGAAGCTTTTCCTATCCTCTCCCTTCAAAACAGCTAGGAATAAAAGTGTCTCTCAAATCCTCCAAATCCACAAACCATTCTTGAATGATTCCTGCCTTTAAGAAGAAATCCTTGTATCTTTCAAAATGGGAAACAGACCTGAACAGGTTAGGGTCCATTTTCATTCTCTTATTTTCTTTCTTTGTAGGAGTTTTCTTCTTTGGGGATGAAGGAGCCATTTGTGAACAATTAGAAAAGGCCACAACAACATAGTACAATACATGTGTAGAACAAATCAATACTTTGTTAGTAACAAAGACAAACATAAAAGGACAAGCCTCATAACTTAAATCAACCACACAGATGAATGAACCTAAAGGTAGATACTCAAGAACAACTAGCATTATGCAGGAGAGTATTAAAGCAGCAGAGATTGAAATCACCCAAAAGACAAATATATGTCAATGAGACATACATTTTGATGAGTATGAAATGACCCAGAGAACATAAGACAAATGCACACACTAGATGAACAGGCACATAGTCAACACAGTAAACCCAACAAACAAAACAAGAACATTTTGAATCAACACATCAAAATAAGATCAGACAGGATGGGTAAACGACAGATAACAAACCCTAGCTAAGCACATGATGAAGACCAAAACCAACAACTTAAACAAGTTCAAAATAAATCAATAGCCTCCACTAGCTAAGCACGGACAAAGAGCAATAGCCGAAACAAAAACCCAACTCAAATCAGACAAAAATGCGAATATTTAAGAGGGAAAAACATAAAATCAAGAAAAACAGAGTTTGAGAAAGAAAACCCATACCTGTTACTTGAAGATTTTGAGTTGAAAAGAAGCAACAATGGAGTTCAAAATGGGTTACACGGAGCATTTGGGAAGGAGACAGTTGAGAGAGAAGATGAACAGTCACAAAAAGTTCGAGGGAAAACTGAAAAAGATTTTAAAAACTGCCCTCACTGTGCAAAATACGCGTTTTTCGCGGCTGAGGTAAGTCGCCAGATAGTCGCTAGATCCACCCACCAAAACACTTCAAGACAAAAGTTTTGAAAAATTTTCTAAGTGTTTTTCGCGACTGGAAGTTTCACTCGCGAGTGAGTCGCGAGCTAAGTCGCGAAAATCTTTGTGTATCCCTCGTGACTGGACCTTCCACTCGTGAACAAGTCGCCAAAATTGACCCGCGAGCTCGTGACTGTGGCATGCAACTTGACTTACGCGCGACTGAGTTGCCAAAATAGGGCAAAAATGTTTTTTGAAAATTTCAGTGTTTTGAAGAACAAAATACTTTCCAAAAACACCTAAAACACTTAAAAATCTTTTTGTGATTGAATCAACAAAGATTGAGCATGTGAAAACACATTTCATCATGTACAATCACAGAAATGAATATGGCATTTATTGAACATAAACTTGTGTGTTGTGTGTGGATATCAACAATGAGATAGTCCTTAGTCTAATGTGAAGCTTCAATGATCAATTCAACCAAGGCATACACAATTAGCACTAGATCATGTGATCCATCTCAATTATAGAAGTATGCATATATGACCTCTCACAAAACTTGATGACATACACTACAACAAAATGTATTTTTAGTGACGAAAATTAGTGAGGAAATATTTTTCGTCGCTAAAAATACAGCTTTAGCGACGAAATATGAATTTCGTCACTAATAATAAAAAAAATTATAACATTTAGTGACGAAAAATAAATTTCGTCACTATTGTGATCTGAAAAATGGGCACTAGTGGAGGGAAATTTTGGCGCGAATTTAATTAATTTATAGTGACGAAATATTTCGTCGCTAAAAGTTGAAATTTTTAGTGACGAAATATTTCGTCACTGTAGGTATTACTATGGATAGTATTAGTGACGAAAGGATTTTCGTCACTATAAGAAAGGATTAGTGGCGAAAAATATTCGTCACTAAAAATAATAATAGTTTTACACTTATATGTTTTTAGTGACGAAATATAAATTTCGTCTCTAAAAATCTTAACAAAGCCCAATCTTTAGTGACGAAACTGGAATTCCTCACTAAAGACATAAAAGCCACATTTCAATACCCACAAACATTTCAAGACCCAAACTCTCAGACAACCAAAGAGCCATTTCAAGAGCCATTTCGGTAAAAAAAAAAAAAAAACAAAGAGCCACTCCAAAAAAACCCAAACCACTGTCGCCGTTGAGCTCAGCCGTCGCCGATGAAGCTCTGTTAAGAGCCAACCGTCGCCGATTAAGCTCAACGGTGACGCTTCATCTTGCCGTTGCAAATAAACACACTAATACCCACTCCAAATTGCACTGGCGACCCTTCGACTTCCCGGCGACCCTTCGACTTCCTTCGAACCGGCGACCCTTCGCATTCCCGGTGACCGTTCGCCTTCCTTCGAATCGGCGACCGTTTGCATTCCCGGCGACCGTTCGCCTTCCTTCGAACCGGCGACCGTTCGCCTTCCTTTGAATCGGCGACCCTTCGCCTTCCTTCGAACCGGCGACCCTTCGCATTCCCGGCGACCATTTGCCTTCCTTCGAACCGGCGACCGTTCGCCTTCCTTCGAATTGATGAGTCCAGCGATTCCAGGTTTCTCAGACTTCGTGCTTACTCGCTCGAGATTTCGCTCTTCGTTCCGAGATTGGTCTGTCACTTTTCCACATTCTTGTCTTGTTTTCTTTGCGATTCAAGGTTTGGTTTTTTTTTTTTTTTGTTTTTGTTTTTGTTTTTTTTTTTTAAATTTTAATTTTAGTTTTAGTTTTGTTTTTCAATAGGGAGTTTGGAAAATCATATTCTTAGTGTTTGATTTTTTTTTTTTTTTTTTTTTAAATATGCTATATGAATTGTGTGTGAGGTTCTCTTTTGTTTATGTATTATTTTTAATTTATGAATGAACTTTGAGCCATGCATGTGTGAGCTATTGAATCAGATGGGGTACTTTTTATGCTGTTTATGCTTTTGTCACTTGGCTTTTCTCATTGGAAAGATTCAATGGTAGTAATTGAGATCCAATTACTTAAGCCTCAGATTCTTCTGGAACGCAGTTTTTTTTTTTGGGACCAAAGTGATGTTGTATGAGATGCAGCCACGCAGTTTTAGTTTTAGTGTAGTTTTATTTTCTTTTTTTGTTATTTTATTAGGCATGGGGAATTATATCTTTTATTGACATTTTGTATCTTTTACTTGCAGGTTGGATTGCTTAGTGCATACATAATAAAGAAGTTGTACTTTGGCAGGTAGCGAAGGGCAAGAATTGTGATTTGCTTATTATTTAATTCAATTGATCTGTTGTATTATTTGATGTATAAAAAAGTTATGCTTTAGTTTGATTGGGTAACTTTAGGTGTAGTTCAGTATTATTATATTGATTGATGTGGTGCACCTTGGATTATAACAGCTATTTGGCAATATTTGGCTATAGAGAACAATTTAGATATGGAATTAGTATTCTAAATATTATTATGATCAATTTGGAACATAAAATCTATAATTTATTTTCTATGAAAAATTGAATAATGTGGGATGAATTAAAATTTTATATGTGTAGCAATTGTCTGGAATGGCCCATGAATTTTAGCATGTGAAGTTTTTAAAACTATTTTTTTTCATTACCAGTGTACTGGATGTGCTGGTATTTCATTGTTGTGATTCTCTTTTGAAAAAAAGGAAGAAAAAAATGAACTTCTTATCTTCTGTTGTGTCAAAAAAAAAAACTGTATACAATATGTTCCTATTCTTTTACTTATTTATTTATTTACTTGAAATTGAAGTCATTAAAATTTTTTGGTAGGCACTCCATTGATCGTGAAGTTGCTCTAATGATGCTAATGGCTTACCTTTCGTATATGATGGCTGAAGTAAGATTTTTAATCTTGAGCTGAAACTTTTGTTTCAGGTCTAGTTATTGGGTTTTATGTCATTGACCTTTGTATTCTAATGATTGTTAATACTTGTATTCCAGCTATTCTATTTAAGTGGCATTCTTACCGTGTTCTTTTGTGGGATTGTCATGTCGCATTACACCTGGCATAATGTGACTGAAAGTTCAAGAATCACAACTAAGTATGTTAACTCTGTAAATAGTTTCTTAAACTTTTGAGACCCACAAACCCCCCCCCCCCCCTCTCTCCTTCATCTCCCGTCATATGATATGTTTTTTCTGAACATCATTAAAACACTTATTTTTCCTTTCCTATTTATGTGTAGGCATTCTTTTGCAACATTGTCATTTGTCTTAGAGGTTTTCATCTTCCTATATGTTGGTATGGATGCCTTGGACATGGAGAAGTGGGAATTTGCTTACAAGAGGTAATATATACAAGTGTTCAAAAGGATAATGCAAGCAAACTTATTCTTCTCTTGTTTAATCTAAATATGTTGTTCCCCTTGTTTTTAGGATCATAAAAATGTTAATTTTTTTTTTTTATATTTATCACAATGCTTTTCAATGTAACTTGTTTTTTTCTTTTTTGTAACTGGATCTTCATTCTAATTTTCATAGTCCTAAGACATCGGTTGGGGTGAGTTCAATATTGCGTTCTGATTGGTGCATTTTTCACCCTACTACACTATATATTCTCATTGGTCCTACTATTTTCAATACATAGAACTAAATTAATGATGCATGGGATGAGATCCCCTCTCATTGAATCCTCCAATTCCTTCCAATTTTTATTTAGATGTAAGATATGTGGCATTTAAAAATCAAATGAATGCCAAGTGTTGCTTATCTGGCTAAAAATGAGAGGAAATTAGAGGGGATCCTTTACCATGATACAAAATGTCATCTTTGTTTATTTGTGGTGGTTTTTACATTTGATGAAGTCTGTATTATGATGTGTGCATTTTGCTAGTTCAGGGCATACTCAATTGCCAGGGAATGCAATCATGATCACCAGCACCATTACGATCGTTCTCTTCACTACTGTGGTAAGAGATCTCATTCCACTGAGGTTAAAAAGTCCTAAACTTTGGACTGCTCTCTAGTACTTGCATAATTTCCAATTTATGTTATTTAAACACGGTGATTTCCACTACTGGGTTAATGTGGTTAACTTTTAATAGACATTAAGTGGCAGTCTCACTCCCAAAGGGATCCCCATAGGGTTGAGTGGTGCTTGGTTTAGGGAATTATTACCACCATGCTCCAAAGGTTTTTTTTTTTTTTTTTTCTTTTGGTGAAAAGGAACTTGTATAAAAGAAAGAGCAGAGGCTGAAGCCAGCAGAGGCCAAAGCCCATCCAGTTTTCCTGTTTAGTTCCCTGGATTGGACTTGCTTCTATTTAGAACATCATAAAGGCTAGTTGCAGCCCTAGCCCATCCAGCAAGTTATTTGTTGTGTGCAATTGTGACCATTGTATTGGCATGTCGTTTGTAGTCTCTGAAAGATGATAGCAATCATAGGATTTTCTTTGTTAGATTTATTTATCATGTTCATTCTCCAAGTTATCATTGATTTGTGGACATTTCAGGTGGGTGGATTATTGACAAAGGCTATTGTAAGGTTCTTGCTACCACAACAGAAACACTCGAGCAGCATAATATCCCCTGATTTGTCATCGTCAAAGTCTTTGAATCTTCCACTTCTTGGCATCAATGGGCAAGAACCAGAAGGTAACTTAAGTACCAACGTTACCCGTCCATCTAGTTTACGAATGCTCTTTTGTCATACATTAGGAATTGGGGTTTTTTGGGTTTCTTTGAAAGTCTAGGTATTTTTTATGAATCGGGGTCATGCCCATGTGGTCTCTAGCTAGTTTGTATGGTTCTAGTGTTCTAATTTTAACTTTTTCAACAAAAATACACACACACTTCAAGTTAAAATACTTTTTGGTTAGTACTTTATTTGCTTTCTACAACTTATACATTAGGAGTTGTAATTTTAATTTATTGGTGTGGTTACTCTTAATGCATTGTTAGAAATATTTCTTATAACATAATTAATGTTTTTACTTTACAATTTTAACGAAGTATTGTTTTTATATTTGTGCAGATTTCTTATTGGTGGCTTTTAGGGGATTTACTTTTGGCATTACTTGAAGACATATGAGAACAACTTTCGTTAGTTCTAAAATAGGGTTTAGGTAGAGTTATTGTATGTATTGCAAACAATTATTGTATAGAAGGAGTTTGAATTGGATACTTGTTTTATTTTTTACTTATGGAATGTATGAATCTTTTTTTATAAATGTGTTGTTGAAATAAATGTGTTATTCAAATGTGAGGTTTTAATAATGTAATGACAGGTTACAGGTTAATATCAAAGCCATGAAAAAAATAAAAACAGAAAATAAGTTTTAGTGACGAATTTTTTCATCACAAATATAGCAACAAAAAATTGTTTTAGTGACGAAAATTTGGTCACTATATATAACAAAATTTTGTAAAAAATGGTTTCAGTGACGAAAATTTTCATCACTATATGTGCTTGGATTTTCTTAAAAATAGTTTTAGTGACAAATTTTTTCGTCACTATATGTATCCAAACATAGTTTTAGTGACGAAATTATTCGTCACTAAATATGATTTAGTAAACTAAAGTGTTTTTAGTGACAAAATATTTTCCTCACTGAATAGTGTTTTTAGTGAGGAAAACATTTAGTGACGAAACATTTTCGTCACTAAAAGTTAAAAAAAAAAAAATCAAATCGGACTTTTAGTGACGAAATTTTTCGTCACCAGGACTTTTAGTGACGGGGCTACAGTGACGAAATGAGTTTCGTCACTAAAAGTCCAATTTCGTCACTAATGGTCCTTAGTGACGAAAAACTGGACTTTTAGTGACGAATTTTTTCGTCACTGAAAATACATTTTGTTGTAGTGATAACTTGGAGCTTTACATTTGACTCCACATTCAATCATAACATTTGATCTTTTTGGCCCTTTTAAGACAATTACCTTTCATTGTAAGAGTGATATTTGATATTTCACCTTGAGGAGATAGCCTTTGGCTTTTTGAATAAACATTCACATAAATTTTTGGTCGCTTTCCCTTTTTCCTAGTCAAATACTAGTATGTGCGACAGGCTTTTGCAGCTCAATATCTCTTTTCATTTGGAGATTTACATTTGGTGAGCTCTTTTTAGCAAAGAAATAAAGAGTGGGAAGATAAATAGGCACAAGTCTATGCAAGTCTCAAGATTAAGATAACCATTCACAAATCATTCATGATAAGTTTGAAGATCTATTTACAACAGTCACATAGATTTCAAGATTTCTTCCACAGTGATAAGAGTGTAAAGAAACAAGCTACGCTCGAAAATGCACAAAGCCATTAGCACAAAGGTACAAGGCAAAACAAGTTTTTGAGACAAAACTCAACAATGTCAATCAAACTTTTTGATTTTCTATTTTTTATGTGATTTTTGGATTTTTGACACATAAAAAGAAAAAGATTGATCAAAAACAAAAATGAACAAAAGTATGCATAAATAGACAAACAAACAACCACCAACATAATCAATAAGCAAACAATCAAACACCGTCACAAAGCATAGGAAGTATTGATGCATGGACATGTCGTAATGCTTATGCATGAGTACCCTTTTTCACCCACACGTCACTTGCGTTTGGGGTGATTTCCTTATAGGATTGGGTATGGGAGTTAGGGCTTTCAAACCTTCGTGTGTTCCAAGCAGTTGGTGAATGCACCAATCATCTTCATCGCGTTCATCATTCCGGGATCACCGTTTTGATCTCTTAATGGTTCACCAGCCCAATTTCTCCTATCATTTCTAGGTCCTCGTGACCTTTGAGGAGTTACACTGTTTATTGTTCTCAGCTTTTGACAATTTGGTCGAGTATGCCTTTAAAGTCCGATGTGATGACACACATAGTTTGATCTAGGACCTCTTTGTGGTCGTGGACGAGACTTGGCTCAGGATTCAGACCTGCCCACGAATTGATTACGTGGTTTCAACAACCGTTCGTTCTCCACGTTCCTCTTCTCCTCTATCATGGGCTTCTTAGCAATAGGGCCAACTTCAACTGGCTCTTTGGCCGGTATAAACTTCACTTCTTTAGTGATATTGCCAGATGAGCTACTTCCTCCGGTATATCCCAATCCGGATTTGTCTAAAAAGCTCTTTTGAGATGAAATAAC
Organism: Quercus robur; assembly: GCF_932294415.1. Lineage (NCBI taxonomy): Eukaryota > Viridiplantae > Streptophyta > Magnoliopsida > Fagales > Fagaceae > Quercus > Quercus robur. Next base: position 33,942,478 of record NC_065540.1, on the reverse strand, counting down.
ATCATCTAGTTTCTTGGTGGTGACCCTCTCTATTTTAGCATTTGCTTGCACAACCTCTTGCTCAAGAAATCTCACTTTTGTGTAAACTTTTGACAGCTCACCGTTCAGTATTTCTATCTCACATTTGGCCTCCCTATATCGAATTAGGAGACTTTTATAGTCCTCCTCTGCCTTCTTCATTTTTCTCACAACTGCCTTGGCCACCCTTGTGTACTCACCCGACTTCTCCAGGAGTGAGTTATAATTCTCTTGAAGATTGGTTGTGCTTTCATCTTCTTCAGCATTTGATTCTTCAACAACTCCCAATGATTCTTCATCACTATGTTCTCCAAGTTCTCGTACAAGCAGATTCAACTCATCTGAAGACTCAACATGGGCAATAGTCATAAAAGCTAAATAATTCCCTTCTCCGTCACAGCTTTCCTCAGAATCTGAGTCGGATGAATCCGAGTCACTCAATGTCGTGGCATACACTTTGCCTTTCGATTTTAAATAATTTGGACATTCTTTCTTAAAGTGTCCATGCCCGTTGCATTCGAAACAAGTGACACCTTGTGTAGATTGAGATTCTTTTCCATCTTTCTTTTTGAATTCCCTTTTCTCCCTTCCTGAACTTTGGAATTTTCCTTTATCACCAAATTTGCCATTATTCTTGAATTTCAAGAATTTTTGAAAATTTTTTACAAGGTATGCGATATCTTTGTCAACAACATCTTCTTCCGATGAGTCATGGACTTCCACCTTCTTATTAATGGTCTTAAGAGCAAGAGATTTGCTCTTTCGTTGATTGGGCAACGACATTTCATAAGTCTGAAGAGAACCAATCAGCTCTTGGACTTTGATGTCATCAAGGTCCTTACTCTCTTCAATCGTTGTCACTTTGGCATAAAAACTTTCCGGCAATGATCGAAGGATCTTCTTTACAATTTTAGAATCCTTCGTTTTCTCTCCCAGATTGAACTTGCTTACAATCACCTCATTCAGCTTGCTATAAAAAGAGTCAAAGGATTCATCCTCACTCATTTTTAGCTCCTTAAACCGAGTGGTTAGCATCTGCAGTTTGGTATCTTTTACTTTCTTCGTGCCTTCGTAAGTGGTCTCCAATATCTCCCACGCTTCTTTGGCAACGGTAATGTGAGAGATCCTGTGAAATTCATCTGAAGACACACCACAGAAAATAGCATTGAGTGCTTTACTGTTAGCATTAGATGCGGCGAGTGCTGCCTTATCCCATGTGGATTTGGCTGCCTCAGGTCTGGTCCAACCTATCTCAACAACATCCCAAACAAATTCATCAATGGAACACAGAAATGCTCTTATGCGAACCTTCCAAAAAGCATAATTACTACCATCAAAATATGGAGGTGCATTTAGGGATTGAGACCGATCCATCTCAAAAGGGAGTCAAGGATCACACTATGGTAATGAAACCACTAGAAGTGTACCCGCTCTGATACGAATTGAAAGTTCAATTAGTGTAAAAACACCCTTGAACGTTTAGACTCCCAAATTACAAATTAACCAATTCAAGCTTTATGTCAAACAACTAGTGTGCGGAAAATGAACAAAAGCTATAAAACAGAATTGGAAAACAATCTAAGCCAATTTAAAATCACAACCCACAGCAGATAATAAAAGGCAAAGATAAAAGGGAAGGAAGATGCACACACAAGGACAACACGCGATGTTTTATCAAAGAGGAAACCGAAACCCTCGGCGTAAAACCTCTTCACCGCCCTTCAAGCGGTAAACAATCCACTAGAAAATGTAGTTGGGATACATGGACAGCAATAGACCCTCCAAGCCTAATCTACCTAGTGCACCTAAGCCCTTCAAGCTTCTTGCTCCAACGAGGTTGCGCTGAACCTATTTCTTTTCTAGCTTCCTGGATTCCGCTACTTGACCATAGCATCAACCAATGTAGATTGGTTCCTTCCTAATTGCTTCCCAGAACACCAAACAGCCCTCTCACAGTAATGGATATGGTGAGAACAGGTTTTGGTAGAATGCCTCTCAAGGGTTTAACAATGGAGATGAAGAGAGTTGAGGAATTTGAAGAGACTTTTATGTAAAGATTATAGATGAATCAATCTTGTTTTACTCTAGGGTTTCTCTCTCAAAATTCTCTCCGGAAGCCCTCTTCTTTTGTGGGTATAAGGGGTATTTATACTGGGGTGAGAAAAGAATGTGAAACGTCAGGTTTTTCAAAACAGGGGTGACTCGTGGCTTGGACTCGCGGCTTGATTGAGTCGCGAGATCCAGCCGTGCGATAACAGAACGACCAGTTGTCCTATTTTGTCCTGTAGTGCTCCAGCTAGCATGACGCTTCAACTTCTGGCATGCTTGGTACGTGTGCTGCTTCTGGCGGCTTGTAGCTGCGAGTCACCCATGAGATCCAGCCGCGAGACTCTGTTTTCTTGCACACTCTTGAGCATTCAATCACTCTATCTCACTCACTACCCTTACAACAAACCCACCTAAATACAGGATTACTAATTGCTGAATTACAAGCAAATTTGGCACGGAATAAAGCCAACAAGATGGTTGATTAAATTCAATCTTACAGTTTCTTTGTTCAGATTTGTTTCCAATGGTTCCATAAATAGCATGAAAAAATGTTTAAATTGGTTTCATTATAAATCTTCAAATATTTGAAGTATTGTATTAAAATTTTTTTTTCCTAAAAAAAAATTGAAAAAAAAATTTGGTCATTTTTCTTTCTCCACCATGAACCAATGGTAGTCACTGTGGGAATCTTTGTTGCCTATCACTTTTGTTGCACTCAAAATATTTGTTGGTTTCTTACTCCTGACATTAGACTACTCCTGACATTAGACTACTCTCGTTAACAAGAGAGGATTTGTACCCAAGCAATTTAGATTAGAGAGAGAGAGAGTTACGTAAAAGACTTTGTATCCTCAAAGGTGGTTCTCTTCAACTCATATCTGGATTTTTGTTAAGAGAGTTTCCAGTAAATTATTGTTGGTTTTGAGGTGGTACGACCACTTGATTAGAAAACTGGAAAATGGGCAAATGCCCTTTTTGGGCAAAATAAGCAGCATTGTGCCCTATTTCTCAAACTAATTAGGGAAATGCCCCTGTTTTGTAACTCGATAATTGTAAAATCGAGTTATCTTCAGCTTTTTGCCACACTGGTTGTCCAGTGTGGCATTTGCTTTCTTTAATCCCTACATAACTCGATTATAAGGAAAACGAGTTATGTAGATCTCGAGTTATGCTCTTGTTAAAGCTGTTTCGCATTGTCTTGGTGTTAGGTGTATGGGTTCAAGTCATTTAATATAACTCGATTAAATGCATGTCGAGTTATAAAGCATACTCGAACTCCGTAAAATCGAGTTATTCTCGTATATTTCTTCTCCTCCCATTCACAGTGTCTTGCTTTCTGTCTGAACTGAGTTCCACTTTGCTCCGCACAGCTGCTTCCGGACTGAACTAAAATTTGTATCACCTCAGGTAAAAAACTCACACCAAAATTTTATGGCAATGGTATTTTCATTTGATATTGTACTGAATTTTTATTTTTTTGGTTGAATGAGTGTGAAGTAAGTACATTGGTGTGATTTTGGTTGTTTGTTGTAGTTACTGATTTTTTTTTTTTTTTTTAGTTAAATGAGTGTGAAGCAAGTACATTGGTGTGATTTTGGTTGTTTGTTGTAGTAAACGTTGGTCACAAGAGAATGAAATCTTTGCTATAGCAACATTTTGTATTGCACATAATCATCATTGGTCATAATCATATAGGCAGTGTACATAATCATCATTGGTTAGACATTAACAACAACATTTTGTATTGCACACAACGTGTAGACATTAACAACAACGTCTAATGTATATGGTCAAATGTTAGTGTTAGTATTTCATTTTTAGCATGTAATAGTACACAAATTTATGACTGTCTTTGTCATGTACCATTTTATGCAACATCACATTATTTACCAACAGTTGACGCACACTGTTATCTTGATCATTTGTTGTTATTGTATTTAGCGTCAATGTCTGGTTCTGGCAACCCACAACTCTATAGGCCTCACGATGTGTTCACTGCTATGGGTCGTTGCTGGGTATTGGAAGATGAGTTTCAGCTATCCAATCAATCCGAATTTGCAAAATAGTGCTTACGTTCACAATACCATGAAATAGGAGTGAGATTGGGTATTTCATGAACAACAAATGTTTTATGATGAGTTGGTTGGTTTTAAGTTGCCAGTGCCTCGACGACTCGCATCGCAAATGCCCAGAGACACGATTGACGAACTTCGTAAAGTATTGAACTGCATAAGAGAAGAAAATAATCGAATGAAGATACGTCTTAATTGATATCGGACCTAAGTCGAGATTCGACAGTCAGTGGAGGGAGGGTGGTACGAGCACGCACAATTCATGCAATTACTTCTTACTGATCCCATTTATCAGTCAGACGTGGAGATGTCAGATGAAGAGTAATCGTGTCGTGGTGTAATTAGACTTTGTTGTTAAAATATTTTGTTTAACTATGTTTTAAATGTATGCGTGTCACTGTTGTTGCATTTGTACTATGTAAACCTTATGAGCATGCATGTTATTCGTAAACTAGTTTATTCCCACATAACGTATAAAAGTTAAATATTCCCACACATGATGTTTTTCAATAAGCACCTACAACATAACACAGAAAACTTAAAATAACTTACACGATGTCACCAATATGCATGCATTGCATATTGAACACTAACGCTACTAACATTATTAACTTAACCCTAGACATAACACACATACCACATAGGCATTTACTCTGATAGGTAGTCCTCGTAGTTGAAGACATTGTTACGTTTTGCTGGAGTGAGTTGCCTATTCGTTGCGGCGGCTAGCTCTTCCGCCAGCTGTAGCATGTGATACTTGGACCTACGGAGTATCATCGGATTGTTCTTTTTTTTTTTTATTGTTGTCACTGCATGCTCATATTGGTGCATGTTTCGCCGCGATAGTGTAAGCGAGACACGATCAACAAGAGGCACTCCGAGTCGCATGAGATCATCGTGCAGAGCGTTGGACTCGTTCACATGAAAATCCCACTCTCGTCGCAGTCCGGCATAGTATTCCCTCTCGTTGGAATCTGTCTCCCTTCTATAGTTATCTGAAAAACAAGGTAGCATCCAATTGCGCATTGACATTGGAAAATGTGACTTTTGATCGGTATGTGTAGATGTTTTGCAAGGGTAGATGTGTAGATGTTTTGCAAGGGTAGATGTAAATGGGACTTTATATAGGAGTTTTGCAAGGGCAAATATTCATGTGGATGTGACTATATGTAAGGGTAAGTATTCACGTGAAAAAAGATGATATGACTCGATAGTGTATTGTTCAGTGAGGTGTTGAGGAGCATATGCAAAACCGCGAACATGACTTGGGTATACAATGGCACCTATTGGTGCATGTGGTTCATTGAGGCAGCTGTTTGATATGGCTATAGCTTGTGCTACAGCAGCGGGTTGGTGATGTCTACTGCAAAGAAGGTTGTGTATTTATTCACGTGAAGACTATTCAGCATTCTTATGCTTTATTTGACATGATTTGACGAGACAGTGCTGAGCTCTGTTAAATGTATCATAAATTTTTCAGGGATTCTTTGCATCCTTGAAAGTGTTGCATTGCAAAATGATGCATACTGTGTATTGACATACGTGTAGGTGATATGATTGGACAGGGTTCAACAGTGCGAAGCTGTTGAGTAGCACATGCAGTACTGCGAACATCAGTGTAGCAATGGTGGACAGCTCACTCCCAAAATTGATGCATAAACTTTCTAGGGATGCTCTGTGTATTCATGTGAGTGTGGATGGGTACTTGTGGTCAGGGTTTAACAGTGCTGAGCTATCCACTGTCACTACAGTCAGAGATAAGTTTGTTACGGAAATATTTTATAGCATGTCTAGAGGAAGAGAGAGCAATCCAGGCAGTCGAAAAGTTCAAGCCTAAAAATCATTCTTTCACGGATATCTCGCGGCCGCATAATGTGGTGAGCCTTTATACATAATGTGAGCATGATGTTCTCTTAAGTATGGCCTTGAAACATATATGCTTTAATGCTTAGTTGTTTCTCTTTCTTGTGCAGTATGTACTTGCTGAATTTTCTACCAAGTATATTATTGGGAAGCAATTTGTCACACTTCAATGTCTTGTGCTATTACCCCTATCAAAACTTATTCAGCAATGAGTTTCGAGAAGGGATGGGTTGCATTTTTGAAAGACAATCATTTAGAAGAAGGAGATGTCGGTGTCTTTGAGGTGATCGAGAGGAAGCCTGTTGTGCTTAGTGTCTCAATATTTCACGTGGTCGACCATCAGAGTTCGTACTAGGATAACCTGTTTAAATTTTAAACTAGTGATGTTTATGCTTATATCTGATGGATGTGGTTTTAAGATTTTTCTCTTATGAGTTTGGTATGTCTTGTTGAAGACTATTCAGCATTCCTGTACTTCATCTGACATGACTTGACGAGATAGTGCCGAGCTGTGTTAAATGTATCATAAAATTTTCAGGGATGCTCTGCATCCTTGAAGACGGTGCATTGCAAAAGAATGCATATATGTGTATTGACATGCGTGTAGGTGATATGACTGGACAGGGTTCAACAGTGTGAAGCTGTTGAGCAACACATGTAACACTGCAAACATCAGTGTAGCAACGGTGGACAGCTCACCCCCAAAATTATAATGAATCAGTTCAGGGATGCTCTGCCTCCTTGAAAATGGTGCATTGCAAAGGATTGCACATCTGTGTATTCACGTGAGCGGGGATGGGTACTTGTGGTCAGGGTTCAACAGTGCCGAGCTATTGAGCATCACGTGTAGAACTACGAACATCAGTGTAGCAATGGTAGATAGCTCACCCCCAAAATTTTGCTTACACTTTTGAGGGATCCTCTACATCATTGAAAATAGTAAATTGCAAAAGGTTGCATATTTGTGTATTCACGTGAGCATCGATGATATGACTGAACAGGCTTCAACAGTGCCGAGCTGTTGAGTAGCACATGCAGAACTGCGAACATGACTTGGCTAAACAGTGCTGAGTTATGTCAGCCTTCTCCAACCTCACTTAACCATTGTATTGTATTACGATCAGCGAGTGTAGCAACACTGGAGAGTTTTATCCCTATATTCCCTTACAAACTTTTCAGCGAGTCTTTGCGGGTATAAGATGTAGTTACATTTTCTCAACATCAATGTAAAATTACACGAGTGCAACTATGCTTCCAAGGTTTACATTAATGGCTTCCGATTATAAAAATTGCAACATTAGGGACCTGTGGAGCAATGCTACAACAAACCAATAAGTTGAATGAAACATTTTAGAGGTTGATTAGGCTTTTAGGCATTTGCCCTATTTTTAGTAAGCCAAATATCGTCATAATGATGACCTTGTGTGAGACATATGGATTTTCAGTGAGTGAGTGGTTAGTCTAGTTTGGATGAGTCTGTATGTAATGTATCTATATAAAGTAGTACACTAGCAGAAGTAAGATACATGGATATGTGTATATGATACAGCGACTCAAACAACTCATATAAATGAATTATTCATATTATTGAATCATATGTGTGGTTGGTCTGTGTGGTTTGGATGAGTTTGTATGTATTTAATCTATTAAATTTTCCTACAAGTAATGTGCAATAAATCCAATTTGGGTGAAAGGAATTTATGTGTGTAACATTTCAAGTTACATAGACAGAATATTGGAACTGGAGGCATTTCACTTCCTAAGATTTTTCCTACATTACAAAGCAGAGGATATTGTCCAACTAAAGCAGAAGAATCATATGTAGCAACAAAGAACAGCAGGGAAAACAAGAGAAATTGATTTCATATAAACTTAGCCAAGACTAATGAACAGTTAATCTATAGAGTTGCAAAAGTTGAATGTACATAATCATCATTTGTCAAATATTAACAACAACATTCTGTATTGCACAGAATGTGTAGACATTAACAACAACGTCTAATGTTCGTAGATAGAAATTTTTGGAAATCATCATTGCTTGAATCTGAGAAGTCTGAAATATCTCTTTCATCATCTAACACAGTAATTTCATTAATAGACTTGATGGCTTGCTCTTGTGCCTTCCTCTTTAGTTGCTTCCTAGCTTTTTGGATTGCATGAAACGGTCTAGTCGCCTTTGCATTTGATTGTTCTTTTGTTCAAGACGAGCAAGAATGTTGGCAGGTTCATCTCTAGGTAACTCGGCTGAGCGTGCCTTAGGAACTCGTAACCCGTGCTATCGACAATACACCTCTAACTCACACCTCTTCTCGTATAGGGTTGACCATGGTGGTTCTGCTACGGTGAACTCTATTGCGGTGGTATCTGTACTTAGTTTTGGAGGTTTGCCGACCATGATGTGCCTGACGCTTCCAAGACTCTCGTACGTGTATATTGACATATTAATGAAATGTCTCTTTTTTCCAACCCATTTCCCTCCATAGTGGTCTGTGTATGTCTGTAGTTGTTGATCTGTTGGAACTTGTGATGATTCATTTGTTGAAGTAGATCCAAACTTGTTTCGTATTGTACGATTTGATGTTGAGGCGTTGCGGTTCATAGCTGAATCAATCTACGAAGTTAGCGGGGTAGACAGAAGATCATTATTGTGGTGCATTTATAACCTAATTTCATGGTCCAAGCATTACAATTTCAGTTATTAAGGCTTGTCAATGAACAACTAGGCTGGAAAAACACTATATCAACAGGATTTTAAATGTTCCCAATGTCACATCAAAGGTGGGCAGTAGTTGCAATATTAAATGTAAATGGGACATTTGTGCATCCAATTTGACAATTGTGTATTCACGTGAGTGTCGGTGTGAAATAGTGCTGAGCCGTTGAGCAGCACGTGTAGAATTACGAACATGACTTCGCTAAACAGCCGCGTCTATTGGCTCATGTGCTGCGATTGAAGGAATTTGAGTTGACTACAGTTGGTGCTACAACAACAGGCTGGTGATGTGCCCTCAAAGTTCGAACTTGGTCATCTTGAAACTTCACTATATTAATTGTGTTTCTTCTGTCATGCTAAAATTACACTATATTAATTTATTAATTGTGTTTGGTATTTCAGAAAATAGATCCTGAAGATCACAGTGTTTATTATTTTTGGTCATTTTCAAGGTGTTTAAACATCACGGTGTGAAACATCACGATGTTTATTATCTTTGGTCATTAAACATTTAGAGGTTAAAAGCATCACTTTGCTCTTAGAACCATCACTCTTACAAATTATGCAACCCTACAGCCTGAAACACTGACATATCTCTTATAATCGTAGCCAATTAATGTGACACTGCAAATTTGGAATTCACATTTACTCGACTGTTCGATCAAAGATCGTGGTCATATACATTCGATTACGGCAGCTAAATCAAAGACTCGCCAGTTTCATGTGCAGCCCAACTGGAACTGACTTTGAAAAGTGTTTTAGCTTTGATGTTGGTGGCTTGAGGTCACTGTTATATCTGTTTAATTGTGCTTGGTCCTTTACAAAACATTAAACTTCACGGTATTTATTATCACGGTGTTTATTATCTTCAGCTCACTGTTATCTATACTATTATGTATACAACCTCCCCTTGTTTGGATTCCTCATATTTTAGTTCAAAAATGCCTTCACAGTCTTATGTTTAAGTAGAGACAAAACTAAGAGACAATCTGGTAACAATGCAACTGTAACTCTCACAAATACATTGCCCAAAATACCCTCATCATACTCACCTACAAGTTTTCAAGTAATGTGGATAAATATGTGAATTAAAATTCCTACACTTTAAGACCCACAAACTCACGTATACTACTAGTTTCTATCTCACTTTCTATCTCTCACTCTTCTTCAGATTGAATACATTTAATTTAGCTCTACATCCTCCTTTATTTTTGTTTAGATTGAAGACATTTATTGTCAAAGGCTTCAACAAGTTTTTAGGTTCTATCTTTTCACGGTGGCCAATTATCATGGTTGACTTCAAGATTTTAAATAGGAGGGTTTGTGCCTGAAATGGCTTCTTGAAAAATAATACTGGTAAAGTAATTTTTGTAGTGTTTTTTAATTTTTTTTGGAATTTACGGTATTTTATTAAGGGAATTAAGCTACTTGGATGAGAATTAAGACTGCTTGGTTTTGCATTTACGTGTGTAGCTCATTGTGCATGATTTGATTCAACAAGACTCTCTCTACTTATGCGTGCAGGTACTTATATATTATTTTTATCTATTTTGGTCCAATAACGTAATATTTAATGTAATTTTAGATTGCTAACACTTTTTCTGGTTTTTGGGTTCTAGATTTGGTGAACAATTTGGGTGTAATTGCGAGGTCTGGGACCAAGTAATTTATCCAGGCATTGTAGGCCGGAGCGAGGAATGCGTGCACGATTGGTCAATTTGGGGTTGGGCTTTAAGGGAATTAAGCTGCTTGAAGTGGTAATTTATGCTACTTTCTTTCTACTGTAATTTACGCTAATTCTTTTTCGAGGGTATTATGTAAACAAGTTTTTCCATGTTATTTATGCTATTTTTGTAAATGTAATTTATGCCACTTTTTTTTATAGGGTATTATTATATATTTGATGTATCGTGTTAATAGTTACCCAATTGAAATGTCACATGAAGTGGTTGTTATCTATCATCCTTGTAAACAAATTTCTATTGTATCATAAATTATAGGGTTTTTATTTTTATTTTTATTTATAATTATTGATTTACATCTCTATAAACGTGGGATAATTTTTGAAATAGTACATGTAGTTTTCATGTGATTCCATTATCTAATATGACTCGAATTGGGGCAATAGTAACGGATTGATGAGGGTACTGTGAGAAAATTTGCGTACATATTCACTTGAAGCAGTTTGATAGAACTAGACTTGGCGCAATAGAGTAGCTGGCGTATCCAGTTACTCTTTTTTTTTTTTTTTTTTTTTTTTTTTTTTTTTTTTTTTTCCTGGGAATGACTTGGCGCCCGTTGTAGTTATTATTGCTATTTTAGTTATTATGACTATTACTGGTCGCTAACTCGTGTGATGCATGGAGCAATTGAACAACACGATGAAGATTAACATTCTATAAGATTAACATTCGTATACTCCATTGCAGTAGCGCGAAATCAATACACTCAATATTTGATTAAAAAAAAAAAACCGTTAGACTTAATATGGGAGTGCATGATGTCGTGCCAAGTGTCACTTTTTTTCTTTTTGGATGAGTTTGCATTGCAAGGTTTCATCAATAAATTTTGTAATGAAAATATGATGCATGAGGTATAGTCTAGACGGGGACCAAATTCATAATAATATAACTGCTGATTTAAAAGCGACAACAATATACAATTAGTGGAAAATACATGATACCATGTTCTTCAAACTGCCACTAAAATAACAAAATATACAACTGGCTGAAAGCCACTTATTAGAACTGTCATACAATTCTCCAAATACGCTACAGAAACTAATACAAATTCGGTACAATGGCCAATGGCAATCATCAAGAGTCAGATGGTGGAGAAGGTGGAACAACACGTCTATAGTCAGCAAAGTCTGCTCGCAGAGCTACAACCTTGGCAAAAAGACCATATAGAAGTTGCCCATGGGCTACTTGAGTCATCATAATGGTCTCTATCATAGCACGAAGAGAGGGAGGAGGAGGGCCTATATGCGCTGCAGCAGCAGTGTCAACATCTACCTCATCATCACCATCCTCGGCGGATGCAACTATGGGATCCCTATCCATGTCCTCATGTGGAACATCTCCAATAGTAGACTGTACTCGTGTTCTCTTGGATGAACCAACACTGGGGTCGACAAATTTCTTTTGGGCACTTCGCTGTTTCAGAAATTTGGCTTCTATGGGGGCTTGGATGTGAACCAATTCTTGGGAAGGAAAGTTCTTTAATCCTAAATATTTGAGGACCCTATGGATGAGAACTGGAAAAAACAAACCATGCCTCTTATAGTTGCTCCTACGCACCTCCACAATAGTTTCAATGAAAAGGGAAGGAAAACAAATGGAACTATTGGTGACAAGGGCGTAAAGAAAGAAACACCTGTCTACAGGGATTGTATGGATATGAGAGATAGGGAAAATGTTGTGACAAGCTATCCTAAAGAAGATATAATTAAGCTCATTCAACTCATCGGTCCTAATACTTCGGTCAGAACCCCGAGTGACAGATCGTCCACAAAGGACATCTATAACATCATCAATACGAGGAGACCTAGAGTATGGATAAGTAGGTGTATGAATTATAGGTACATCAAGAGCTTTAGATACGCACTCCCTAGTTATTGTAAACGGTACACCACGTATGCACGATGCCACTTTGTGACCACCGAGCTCCTCATGCACTGAGAGATTTGAATAGAATTCTCTAATTAAGTCAGTTAGAGGGGATGTAGACTGTAGATTCTCCAATGCCTAGACTGTAGATTCTCATGGACAGAAGGATGTAGTTCATGTAGATTGATTTTCCTTTCTCCCCAAATACGCCTACACTTAATCAAGGTTTCAAAGGTTTACTCATTTTCGGGCGTGAGGAACCTTAATTGATCAAACACCACTTCAGGTTCGGATGTAGCTTTGGATTTTCCCCTCTTAGCCCTCTTCGGAGCCATAACTAATTGATGGTTAGCAGTGGAAACACGATCAGGGATAAAAAGAACAGAACCAAAAACCGCATTACGAAGAGATAAACACAACATTCATACTACCTAACCCATTCATATTTTCATAGCCAAACAGATCATTTCATCATAATCTACATAGACAATGAAGTTTGAAGCAGAGAACAACAATTGGAGAATAACGCACTACCATGTGTAGAAAATCATCCATACAATGTACTGTCTAGAGCAGTTTACAACAATACAATGAAAAAACAATATTCTTATGATCAATCAACAAGTTTAGTTGGTGAAATAATAAAAATGCATTTTGGTCCAAGTCAATAATTTGAAGATAGAGACCTAGAGTATATAAACTTTGGTTGAACTCAAAGAGCCAACATATTTGTTAACATGTTAAATTTTGTGAAAATGATCAATAATGTCACGCATCGATAGCAAGCATTCTAACAGCAATAATATTGTACAGGAAACATCTTTAGCAGTAGGATGTAGGACCTGGCACATTTTCGAAATTCCTAGCTACATGTAGTAAGTTTCACAAACAAATAAAAAACCTTAAATTGCACAATGTACAGTTCAGACATACAAACAGCATAAGGAGTACCACACAGTTACATCATGGAGCCACTGGCAAGTTCACCCCCAAGGAAGGAGACTACTCGAAGACAACCTACAAGATAAGCAAGTAACCTTACTAACAACAAAGCATTTGACTAGCCAAACACCCAATTTCATCACAATCTACATAGACAATGAAGTTTGAAGCATCATCCAAAAATGAATAGAGAATAATGCACCACCAATGTTTAATTTTAAAGACAATAAAGGTTAAAAGAGTCTTACTATGTAAAATCTTCGAAGAATTTGCGCGGGAAATTGTCGATTCTAGCCGGATGCAGCTCAGAGCAATCGAAGATGTAACTTCGGACTGCTGCAAATTCTGCAGAACTGGGGGAGAGTTTATAATGGTGGGTAATCACGTATCTCAATTTCCTAATAATCGAGTTATAAAGATACTCGATAATACGTAAATCGAGTTATGTGTAGCGTGGTCCCAGACCCAGCCCAAATATTTGGACTAATCCAGATGCAGTCCAAGAGGAATCCAAGTGCCCAGAAGGGTCTTCCACATAACTGGATTATTCATAAATCGAGTTATGTGTAGTGTAACACAAACAAGTCCTTTAGGTCATGCTCTTTTTGGTCCATTTCGGTCCACTTCAGTCCCTTAGGTCTACTTTAGTCCATTTGGTCCATTCAATCCACTTTGTTCAATCGCTCTTGCTGGTCCATTTTGGTCCACTTCCGTCCCTTAGGTACACTTTAGTCCATTCGGTCCACTTCGGTCTATTAGGTCCATTTTGTTGAATCCGGTCCAGTTTGGTCCAATTCAAACCATTTGCTAGAGATGTGCAGCGTGGTCCTAAACCTAGCCCAGATATTTGGACTGATCCAGATGCAGTCCAAGAGCAATCCAAGTGCCCAGAAGGGTCTTCCACATAACCCGATTATTCATAAATCGAGTTATGTGCAGTGTAACACAAACAAGTCCACTTTGGTCATTTGCTCTTTTCGGTCCACTTCGGTCCACTTCAGTCCCTTAGGTCTACTTTAGTCCATTTGGTCCATTCAGTCCACTTTGTTGAATCGCTCTTGCTGGTCCATTTTGGTCCACTTCCGTCCCTTAGGTACACTTTAGTCCATTCGGTCCTTTTGGTCCACTTCAGTCTATTAGGTCCATTTTGTTGAATCCGGTCCAGTTCGGTCCAATTCAGACCATTTGCTAGAGAACTCGGTCCTCTTGGTCTAGTTTAGTCCATTTTGTCCACTTCAGTCTATTGTTCCCAAACAGAGACTTAGCTGGTTTAAGCATGCCTAACTTAAGTTGAGTCTAGAACAATTTGATTGAATTAGTAAATGAACTGAATTTTGTGTTATTTCATCCTTATTAATAATAAAAACAAAGGGTGCATAACATATCCAATTTCATTCGTAAATTTTGAAGTAAGGTGCTAGTAAAAGTCATGTTAAAACTATTACTAAAATCTCAAAATTTATGTTAATATAGATCATAACTCAACTAAATTAAAATAAAGGATGTTACATTCTTTATTAATTGTTAAAAATAAGTTTGACACTTCAGATAAAAATTATCTAGAAATAAATAGAAAGTTAGAATGTGTACTGTTTTGAATAAATTTCAAAAAAAATGAAGGATGAGAAGTGGGTGTTGTTTCATCCCTTTTTTTTTTTTTTTTTTTTTTTTTTTTTTTTTTATGAACTAGAAACTTTATTAAAGAAGGGAAAAACAGAGTTACAAGGCCCTCCTGGACTCTTCCAAAATGATGGAAGAGAAACAAGCAGGGCAATTCCCAAAATCAAAAGGACCAAAGAAATTACAAGAAAGAGACCATTTTGCTAAAGTGTGGGCTGCTGCATTACACTGCCTAGGCACCCACTTCACAAAAACCTTATCTGAGACAGACGAAAACAATCTCAATTCAGAGCACAAGGACCAGAACCTCCAAGGGGGGTTATGCTAATTTCATTTCAGTTAGTGATCAATTTGGATTATTATTCTTTGAACCATTCGGACACTCCCAATATTAAGACAAAAGCATCGAATGGCCATGTAAGTATAGCATCTGTAGCAAACAAAAGTTTAAGTAAACCATTTTAATCCCAGCCGGATTGGTTTTGAGAAACTCTTTGCACAGGAATTTGCAATCAAGTTTACATTTCAAAAGAGAAATTAAACTTCACTAATTGCATATTTGCATGTATTAACCAGATTGGTTTTGATTATTTAAAAAATCATAATCTAGAACAACTGAAATCATATGGAAAAATAACAAAGAACCCCGCAACTATAGACTGCCAATGCCTCAGATTATCTGCATTACCTGCAAAAAAAATCTCATAAATTAAGTTAATATAGACCATAACTCATAAATACCAACACAGAAATCACAAATAATGAATAATCATAAATACCAGTAAATACTAACAACTTAACAAATATCAAATCTTCACAAAACTATTGTTTGTTAATCGAATAGAGTAGTTGCAAAATAATAAGCTCCCAGAATAATAGAACATATCCAACATTTGATTTACAATGCAAAGTTAGTAAGCACTTAATCAAGATCAGCCCTGAAAATGTGGACTTTGAACACAACATCGTCCCTCATACTCAGCTCAAATATGCAAACATCTCCTACTTGCAATCCATTTTCCCTCACAAATGCAGACCAACCAGCAGATATGACACATGATGAGTATTTTCCTTCATAAACGTATAACTTGACAGGCCATAATTGGTCCACAACTTGGAGCTTCACAGGTACAATACTTCCTTTGGTGTAGTCCTTGCTAAAGCCTTTACTCGGTAAGTAGTTGATAATGCCATGGGGTAAGCTCTGTACAAAAAATATTAAGACATATTTCAAAAATAGTTGAACCCATTTGAATGAAAAGCAGTTTTGAGGCAATACTATTGTTTGTTATGCTAATGGTTGGATGGCAATTATGTGGATGTCAGTTTGATTTGATCATGATGTTCATAATGACTTTACATTCTTATGTGATTTCCTTCTACCACCTAAGATGATACAATTTGAACTAACAACACAATGAAGCAAATCATTACCAAGTTATGTACAACAACAACTCTCTGCTACATGCTTTCTAATTGATCTATGGAAAATCAAAGTTAATGGGAGTTGCATTTCTAAAACCCAACAATATTACAAAGCTGAAAGCTTACCGTACGATCCTTGCCATTAACGTATGATGGATGAATGATAACCGTGAAAAGGGGATTTTCTGATTTAAAAGCATTGGCTCTCACAAGATTTTCGGCTTCACCACCATCTTTCTTAGGACATTGGTCATTTGAGAAAGACACATCATCGAGTGAGCAATCAAATTCAAGTTTAACTAACGGGCCACTTGTGCATCCTACTCGATTTCCTCCAACCCCATAAGTTGATCCTGAAATGACATGAAAATATGAAGTCATGCACATGAAATTAATAGTAAACAGGCTTACAAAATCAACCTTCAGCAAACAAAAGTGTAAGATTCAAACCTAAACCCTCTCCCCTAGTAAAATATACCCCAAACACCATTTTTGATTTCTTTAACATTGACCCATTAGATTTCGGTCCTTCAGGTTTGAAATGTGTATCCCCTGCTCGCTTTGGATTGGTTTTTGCCCTTTTATGAGGTAGAAGGCTTGGCATAAAGGCATCCATGATTTCAATGGAGTTATCATCACTCTCATTGTCTTCCATCCTATGAACTTGTGGTTGGTCATCTAAAGGATACTCTACTTCTGTTGCAGTGGCATCAAATACGAGTACAGAAAATGCTGAATTTCCTTCATATCTGAAAACTACCAAGTGCCCCATGGTTAGAGCATGACAGCTTGCAAATTCGCACCACTCATTTTCAAACCAAACCTCTCCATCACGTTTTGTCAACTTCACTTTCCATTTTCTACCATTTGGAATCGTAAGAAAGGCCATATCTGACAGATCAACTCCATATTTGCTTATAAACTTCTTTGGAATCCGCTGTAAAGAGACGAACTTCAACATAAATGCAAGCTTTGTAAATAAACACATGCAATCAATCAAGGTCTATTCTCGTGTTATGTCAGTACCATTACAGGAAAAATAAATTTAGTCTTTTTTTTTTATAATAATACTTTCATAATTGTTCAAGGAAGATACTTGTTGGATGAAAAAAACCTAGGCAAACCCCATATAATAGTGGCAGAAAGATGCAATTAAGAAAATAACTTGATACTGATGGGATATGTATACAACATTGCAGTTTATAAGCAAGTTCACAGATTATAACATGGAACCAAGTTCACAGATTTTTTTGAACTTGGTCATCAACAAATGTAAATTTTTTCATCAATCACAAATAAAAAAGAACAGTGGCAGAAAGATGCAATTAAGAAAACCACATACTGATGGGATATGTATACAGCATTGCAGTAACCTACGCATATGACTACATGTAACATGAAACCAAGTTCAAAGATTTTCTTGAACTTGGTCATCAACAACTGTAAATTTTTTCATCAATCACAAATACAAAAAAGAACAGTGGCAGAAAGATGCAATTAAGAAAATAGATACTGATGGGATATGTATACAGCATTGCAGTAACCTATGCATATGACTACATGTAACATGGAACCAAGTTCAAAGATTTTCTTGAACTTGGTCATCAACAACTGTAAATTTTTTCATCAATCACAAATACAAAAAAGAACAATGGCAGAAAGATGCAATTAAGAAAATAGATACTAATGGGATATGTATACAGCATTGCAGTAACTAACGCATATGACTACATGTAACATGGAACCAAGTTCACAGATTTTCTTGAACTTGGTCATCAACAAATGTAAATTTTTTCATCAATCACAAATAAAAAAGATCAAGTGGACGACGTTAATTACCATATGATTTTCAGAGAGAAAAAGATCATGAAATTAAGTATACTTACAAGCTTTCCTTCTTCAAGACTTTCAGGCATAGTAATCTTGAAAAAGTGTGGGACCTCGGCTGGTAAGAAGTCATAGTTCTGGTTCTCCAAACTATTTTTTGCTGAGAATATCGTAACTATTGATGCCACAGGTCTGAGTACTATAAAATAGGAGAATGTCCAGAATGGTGGTTGGCCTTCCACATAACCCGATTATTAATCAATCGAGTTATGTGTAGTGTAACTATAACCAATCCATGTTGTGTGCACTGTAACTAAAAGGAATCCATGATGTGTTGGCCGGCTCATACGTAACTCGATTCTATAAAAAGCGAGTTATTCGTAACATTACTCGATAATACATTAATCGAGTTATGTGAACTGTTCCCACTCAGCCTAGATATTTTGGACTGATCCCGATGTAGTCCAAAAGGAATCCAGGTGTACTTGCACATAACCCGATTACTTGGTAATCGAGTTACGTGCACGTCAATCCATACTAAAGTGGGTTATTTGCAATTTAACTCGATAGTATACATATCGAGTTATGTGCAAAACCCAGCCCATATATTTGGACTGATCCAGATGCAGTCCAAGAGGAATCGAGGTGTCCAGAAGGGTCTTCCACATAACCCGATTACTATTTAATCGAGTTATGTGGGCCTCACTTTAATGACCAAATAACAGAAATTATTTATTTGCAATTTAACTTGATAATATAAATATCGAGTTATGTGCAAAGCCCAACCCATATATTTGGACTGATCCAGATGCAGTCCAAGAGGAATCGAGGTGTCCACAAGGGTCTTGCACATAACCCGATTACTAGTTAATCGAGTTATGTGGGCCTCACTTTAACGACCAAATAACAGAAATTGGTTTATTTGCAATTTAACTCGATAATATACATATCGAGTTATGTGCAAAGCCCAGCCTATACATTTGGACTGATCCAGATGCAGTCCAAGAGGAATCGAGGTGTCTAGAAGGGTCTTCCACATAACCCGATTACTTGTTAATCGAGTTATGTGGACCTCACTTTAACAACCAAATAACAGAAATTGGGTTATTTGCAATTTAACTCGATATTAAACATATCGAGTTATGTGTAAAGCCCAGCCCATATATTTGGACTAATCCAGATGTAGTCCAAAAGGAATTCAACTGTGCAGAAGGGTCTTCCACATAACCCGATAATGAAAATATCGAGTTATGTGCTGTGTAACTAAACCAAATCAAATTTCTGGTAGCACTTATTGCACATAACTCGATAAATGTGAGATCGAGTTATTTGGGAATACACTTCCTACATTGAGTAAGAAGTCATGCAGCACTGTTCACACCCATACGAATTTGCAATGTTTAATCATCATACAACTGGACCTGTTCACAACCACTTCCATCAATAACTTATCCATATAGTGTCCAACTACTTCCATAATCAAATCATCCATACAATTCCTACCACATCCATAACCAAATCACTTCATTAAACAACTACTTCCATAATCAAATCATCCATACAATTCCTACCACATCCATAACCAAATCACTTCATTAAACAACCACGTGAATAAGAAAATCATCCATACAATCTATGCGCTGGGGGGTAAGGAGCCATTATACATTTAAAACCATTGAACCAAGTTGTTCACAATGTAAGTACAACCATTTACATATAAATTTTGATTTCTCATATTTACAAGAAGAGATTTGAGTTCAATTTGCGCCACACCAACTGCCTCTTTGCAACGAATCCCATATCTGCACAAGTACAACGAAAAATACATCAATACTGCATCTTTTACTCATCTTTTAAAACCATGTTTTACTATCATGGTTACAATCTACAAATTAGTACAGGACTTGTAAGAATAACATATGATTAGTAAGAATAATTGACAACACTAAATAAGAATAACTTATGATATATCCCCCCTTGTTACTAGGACGTGTAATTGTTACTTGCTATGTACCACCGTGGCTTGTTGATTCCACATTTTGAGTTGGACATCTATGACGGTTATGACCCTCTTGGCGACACAACCCACACTCTGACTTTGGTCCGTTCTCAATCCACAACTAGGTTGGCAACTCCCTATCCTCGTCATCCATCTCATTGCGGATTCTTGTGGACTTAGGCCGACCTTTCTCACAGATCAACCTTGTGTTTGGCATCACTATTCTCCTTTCTCGCAGCTCCAGCCATTCTAACCTATCTTTCAGTGGTTGGAATATCGGCTCGTAGCTGTGATATCGTTCTTCCACGCGGTAGAAACGATCCATAAACTCCGTGGCATCGTGCTTGTACTTGGCACAAACTGCTATCAAGTGTGAACAAGGGATCTTGTATGCTTCCCATTTCCCACACGTGCATGTCCTGTCCATGAGGGAAACCCTATGGGTGTGAGCTCCCCCGCTAATGTTCAATAGTGAAGACTGTGTCTCCACTGTATATAAGCGCTGTTGTGCGCTCATCCTTCTAACCATATGGAACTTCGCCTTCTCTTGATTTGCCTCAAACTTGTCATAGGCATATTTGCACCACTCTTGCCCCTCTTCCAACTGCTCTAGTGTTTTGTTTCGACGATCGTCAAAGTATGAGTTCACCATGTAACATGTGAACTGAACCATTGCAGTTATGGGCAAGCTACGTGCGCCCTTAAGTACCCCCATTGAAGCACTCTGAAAGGTTGGTTGTCATTGCCCCATATCGGTGCCCATGGTTATGTACAAGTGTCCACTTTTCTTAAGGTACCTCCTTAAGATATTCGTACGCATCCGGGTTGACATTCTTGATGCAATCCATGGTGTTTTCAAACTTCCTAACTTGATTTACAGTTGCTGCCTTCCATACCAAGTTCTTGAATGCCACATTATTGAAGTTAGTGTTAACATTGCTTACTAAATGGAGGAGGCAATACCGGTGATGGACTAAGGGCGGTTGCAAGTAGCCCTAATGTTCAGTGTCATCGAATCATGATTGTATCCCACGATGCCTATCGGATATTATACACAAATTGGTTCGGTCCATAACATAGGTCAGCAGGCATGCCAAGAACCATCCCCAGGACTCCGTGATCTCGCTTTCAACAACGGTAAATGCAAGTGGATAAACCTCGTTGTTACCATTTGTTGCCATTGCTATCAACAACTTTCCTTTGTACTTGCCATAGAGGTGCATTGCATCTATGCTTATCATCGGCTTGCAATGCCTGAACCCTTTAATACACGGACCTAAAGCCCAAAACGCGGAGTTGAATATACAAGTCCCTGGGACACGGGGGTCACACTTTAACGTGGTTACAGTGTCTGGATCTGCATCAGATAATGCCTCTAGAAACCATGGCAATTTCGTGTACGACTCGTCAAAATCCCCGAAAATACATGCAACTGCCTTCTGTTTAGCTTCCCAAACCTTGTACATAGTTACATCATGCCCGTGCTTCGCATGCAGAATACTACGTAAGTCCTTTACAGATCGGGTTAGGTCCTCCCGTACATACTTCTCAAGTGCAATGGAAATGAACTTTGAATCCATCATCCACCCATCGGTCGCTACTTGGAGGGATGTATAGCTGTGGGGACCATTACATTTACTGATCACCCACATCTTGTGCTTCTTGCTGCAAATAGCCCGAATTGACCACGGACATGCCTTATGTATGCACTGCATTACCAACCCATTGGTGTCAGACTTAATGACCTTGTATTGCTTATTATGCTCCACAGAGTAGAGGGTCAACATATAATGAATGGAGGCTTTATTCTGGAATAGCATCCCTTTCGTCGGCTGGTCATCTTTATGCCAACTTGTAAGCTGTCCTGTACCTAATGCAGGTGATGGGTCATTAATATTGTCCCATGTGTTTGATGTGAACCATTCTGGGTTAGAAACTGTAGAAGGGCAATCCTTCTCATTGTTTTCGATTTGTGTTCCATCTAAGACCTCTACTTCGTGGTCCGGTCCATCAGTATCAATGAACTCTTCGTACACATCTCGGCTGGCATCAATATCAATTCCCTTTTCCATATAGGCTTGGACATGTTCATATGCGTGACTAGACCCTCCCACATCAAGTGTCTGGGTGGCGCCCAACACTTCGGTGTTGTCTAAATCATCAACCGCACTGCATGGTTGAGTATTGTAGGGCAAAGGCATGGCATTGGCAAAGGAAGGCTGCACGTCAAGCGGTAATGAGTGTGGCTCTTCCACCCCATTGCCATGTTGCGAACTTGCACCAACATGGAACCCAACAGCCACAACAGGTACATATAAGTCGGACGCTATGAACTGGGAGGTCCGCTTAATCACTGTCCACATCATGTCCACGACAACATCACAACCCAACGGATTTGAGTTGTAGACAACCTAAGTATTCACAAGTAGCTGAGGGGCACGGTACACAATGGATATCTTATGTGACTCGTTATCCAACCCTAGAGCTTGCATTATCTTCCGGTGCATTTTTCTCAAGTGTGTTCCAGATTTCAAGTCAATGAACTTCTGCTTCATTGACTCGCCTTTATAGGACAGCCCATGCAACTCATGGAAATACTGCTCCCCATTATAGTAAATGTAGAAGCAATGACGACCCATGGCAGACTTGGATAAGGACAATTAATTGTGGTTATCATGCAAAAGATAGGGGGTTATGTTAAGCCATGGTGTAATTAATCTTTACCTCACATGAACGTACAATAAAACTTTTATAGACGCACTATAATGATATCCTAAGTATTTTTAACAGATGAACTTGTTCACCTCTCAAGCTTTCATTTTCAGAACCCACACACTGAAGCTTTTTAGATCTAAAAGAGCCAGACAATTTAAACCCATGATTACTTGTATAAATGAATTTGTGTACCTCTATGGATGAATGCATATATCATCATCATAGGAATTCGCATGTATGTTTGTTCATATATATGTTCATACGTATCTATACATACATTACTATATATGTATATAGTGTCACTATCGCACACACACACACACACACACATATATATATATATAGGATTTTGCTAATGTGTGCCCTAAGAGCATACAATAATTAATCATAAATATGTGTGTGTGTGCATCTACATATATGTGTGTGTGTGTGTGTATATATATACATATACAACCACATACTGACATACAAATATTCATTAAAATGCTATCAACATATATATATATATATATATCTACATAATCCAAGTGTGAGAATCATAGCAAGAACTTGCACCATTAATACTAAAGAGCCAATCCAAGTGTAATGGGTGTTGAGATATACCTGTCAGGAGAGATGTGCCACAACGAATAATAAGGGGGCCACAGTTGTATATATGTAGATATGAGGATGCAATCCAAGAGGAAAACGCCAAGAACTTGTTCACTCTCAAGCTTTCTTTTTTAGAACCCGCACAGTGAAGCTGTTTAGAACTGAAAGAGGCAGACACGTGCATGGGCACTGATATGTGGGTAGTCAATAATAACTCGATATACAAGAGATCGAGTTAATTTAAAACTCGATTTCTAAGTGGCCGAGTTATATCTCCAAAAATCTATTGATGTGATGGTGGTTCAGAAACTCGGCAATTTAAGAATCGAGTTACTCAATAACTCGACTTCTCAAAATGAATGGGAATAAATAATTTTGTTCAAAATAAAGGTTCACACATTTCATCTAAAAGTTATCGACTAAAACAAATGAGTTAATACATGAAAGAAACATTTCTATAAAGGAATTTACATGTGTTGGAAAGGCTTGCAAGTGCATGCTTGTAAAGGTTCTCAAATTGCTAGAGGAACATAATAATATTGAATTTTCTTGATAGATTCTCCAAAAAAGAAAGACTCATTTCATATGTCTTAATATTTTCAATCTTTCCATGGTATATTTGAAAGGACAAAGTTTAGCTATAAGGTTATAGCTTAAAACTACAACTAATTTTGTAGTTAAACTTTGTCCTATTTGAAAATAAAAATCCAAATGTGTAAATGTTCCTCCTTTTTTGTTCAGACAACACTTTAATAGTACAAATACACAATATATACAACTTTTAACTACAATACTTGTAAAAACTTAAAGCAGAAACCTAATGCAAAAAATATACAATTTCATAGAGGCAATAACACAAAAATAATACATATAAATTTTCATAAACTTAGAAGAGTAGGTGTTATCCGTCACATAAACACAAGTTGTACATTTCTTGTAAAAACACTCCGTATCATATCTATCATTGTGACAGCCACCCTCAACTATATAGATTTTCGTCCATTTGCATCCATTGTGTCATTGTAGCAGCCATCATTAACAGTTTAACATCTATACATATAAATATATATATATATATATATATATATATAATGAAACTAATAGTAACCAATTAATAAAACAAAAAAAAAAAGCACCTTAAAGATGCTTGAATCCCAAACATACTAACTAAAAACCCAAAATTATTCATAATTTGATTCCTACAATTTCTCAGTAACCAAACAAAAATCATTATTATTATTATCTAATTTTTTTTTTAAAAAAAAAACCAAAGGAATGACACAAAAAGAGAGAGATGGGATGGAATTTAAATTTAAACATCTTGTTTGGGCTACATTTTTTATGTTAATTTAAAATTTCCAAGATTCTTTGAATTTCATATAAAAAGTTGCTAGTCTCACATCAAGGAAATTAGAATTTTGAACATAATGTTGTAACAATGTACAGAAAAGAGAAATGATGAGAATGAAGAAAGCCTTACCCTACATAATTAGCTAACATTACAATAACCCTATTGAGCTTGGCTGGAAAGAAATTGAATTTTCACTAATGAAATCTTGGCAATAGAGTATAAACTATTAAAATAGCAACAACTAAAAGTCCACTGCTTTGAAATTTTGAGTTAGAAGATTGCATAGCAAAGATCACTTGCTAAACATCTGTTTCGAAAACAATTTTGAATGAAAGACGATTTGACTTTCTTGGCTTTGCATACCTTCTAACAAAAAAGTTCTTCACCGTGTTTTCATCACTTTGTGTTATTACTTAAAAGAAAAACTTCTCTTTAATTTCTTGAAAGCAACTTAAGATTGGAAATATTAATGGAACTATACATATAACTTAGGAAAGAAATTTTAATAGACAAAAAAGAATAAAACTTTCAAAAGACAAAATTTTAGATAAAGGTGATGATGGGTCAAGCTTAAGCATCTTAAAAAAAAAAAAAAAAAAAAAAAAAAAAAAAAAAAAAAAAAAAAAAAAAAACACAACCATAATGAATATGTGGAAGGAAAGCATCTAATGTGGTTGTAGTCTTTTCTGTTTAAGGCAGTAATTTACAATGCGGCCGACAGTGGTATTCCACCAAGATATGGCTAAAGTGTTGGCCGTGGCCATGGCTGTGGATTGGGGATTCTCACGGCTGTGGTTGCGGCTGCATGGCTAGGGTATTCTTCTTACTAACATGGAGAAGAGGAGGTAGGTTTTATATAGGGATGAGATCATGAGAGGGGTGTGTAAGGTTGAATTTATTCAACCATCTAATTGGCTTTATTCCGTGCCAAATTTGCTTGTAATTCAGCATTTAGTAACCCTGTATTTAGGTGGGTTTGTTGTAAGGGTAGTGAGTGAGATAGAGTGAAGTTTGCTCAAGAGTGTGCAAGAAAACAGAGTGTCGCGGCTGGGACTCGCGGGTGGACTCGTGGCTGCACGTCGCCAGAAGCTACACACGTGCCAAGCATGCTGGAAGATGAACAGTCATGCTAGCTGGAGCACTACAGGACAAAACAGGACAACTGGCCATACGGTTAACTCGCGACTGGATCTCGGGACTTGGTCAAGCCGCGAGGTCAAGCCGCGAGCCACCCTTGTTTTGGAAAAACCTGACGTTTCACATTCCTCTTCACTCCAGTATAAATACCCTTTTAACCCACGATTGAAAGAGAGCTTCCAGAGAGAATTTTGAGAGAGAAACCCTAAAGAAAAACAAGATTGTTTCACACACAATCCCTACCTTAGAGTCTCATCAAATTCCCTCACTCTCTTCCTCTCCATTGTTAAATCCTTGAGAGGCATTATACCAAACCTGGTTCTCACCATTATCATCTCTGTGAGACAGTCGTTTGGAGTTCTGGGAAGCAGTTAGGAAGGAGCCAATCTTCATTGGTTGATGCTACGGTGTAGTAGCGGAATCCGGAAAGCTAGAAAAGAAAAAGGTTCGGCGCAACCTCGTTGGAGCAAGAAGCTTGGAGGGCTTAGGTGCACTGGGTAGATTAGGCTTGGAGGGTCTATTGCTGTCCTTGTATCCCAACTGTATTTTCTAGTGGATTGATTACCGCTTGGAGGGCGGCGGAGAGGTTTTTCGCCGAGGTCTTCGGTTTCCTCTTCGATAACACATCGGGTGTTATCTTTGTGTTTGCATCTTCCTTCCTCTCTATCTCTGCCTTTACATTATCTGCTGTGGTTTATTTTGTTATGGCTTAGATAGTTGTTTAACCAATTTCATATTATAGCATATGTTAAGTTTCCGCACACTTGTTGTTTGACATATTGCTTGTGTTGGTTAAGTTGGTTTTTGGGGGTCTAAACGTTCAAAAGTGTTTTTGTACACGTTTTTGAACTTTCAGGGTGGATGAGTATTGATGTTTTATACAATTACAATGCAGAGTTCAAGCTCAAATCAACCTCAACGTCAACGTTGAAGATAAAGATAATATTAATTATCTTTTATCAACACAGATATATAAATTAAAGATAAAATCCATTTGATGGATTTTATAACTATTTAATTTCAAATTCTCTGATGTACATGGCTTTATGAAAACGTATTTTAATATGTGAAAGACTATACTAATAAATGAAATCTAACGTATGGAAAATTGTAAAAATAGTATGCTATTCTTTGAATAGTATAGAAAGATATTTTATTGTAAATAGGTAACTATACTATTCTTTGTTTAGTTACCTATTTAATACAAAGAGCTATATATATATATATATATATATATAAAATTTTATTTTTAATAAAATAATAAATGCTAATGTGGAAAATTGTGAGAGTTTCAAAAGCTTCGGTTATATATATATATATATATATATATAGATGACATGGATAAGCAATGGTGCTATCATGCTTTATTTTAATTTAAGTGGACCTTCTTATGCCTTAAACCTCGTAAACCCATTACCATAGCCATTATTGTCGTGAAGTTAATTATATAAAAAACACCACTGTCAAATCCATTCAACTATAAGACATGCATATGGATTGTGACTTTCATGAGCACTATAATTTTACCTTTGAAACCATATATGATAGATGCAACCCTCATGAAAACCTAAAAACATAGGGGATGGGTTCGAAGGCTAAGTCACCTACAGAAGGTGGCATTATTAACACAAACAATAGCATTTATTTGCGTGACTAGGCCAGGTAGAGAAATTGCCACGTTCTCAATCCCTTATATTCTACAAATTTTCAGAATGCAATACACGTCTTATCTATGCTAACCACTTGCATATTGCAACCATGGAAGTTATTTCTCAGAGCAGAAACAATGCACAAAAGACCTTATAAGTCAAAACATACTGACATACTAACTACTTCTTAACCATGAAGCTTATTTCTCAGAGAGCAAAATAAATTTTTCTTTTATTAGGTTTTTAGTTCGTACAAAAAAAAAGTATATGCATATAGCACAAATATTGAAAGGAACTGGAAATAAAAAACAAAAATGAGTGATAGAGTATAGGGCACATTCACCTTATTGTTCTTCTTTGTTCTCCTCCCTTTCTTCTTCCCTTTCTTGTCTCTCTTTTGTTGAAAATATTGTGGTACTGTTCATAGGTACAATATTTTTTTGATAAGTACATTTTTTTTTTAATAAGTACATTACATTATAATTTTTAATAAGTTGTTCAACGGTACTGTTTATACAGCCCCTAAACATATCCATATTGCCTCTTTTGTCTTCTTTCTTACAAACCCCAAATTAAGTCCTTCCTATTACCTATCAAAACCCTAACTTTCTTCTACCAAATAGCCATAAAAAAACTCATGAAACTATCTTTTAATTCCTAATAGAACCCCATAACCTTCTCCTCAACAATGATAAATCAAAACCTATAAATGAATCCTAACCCTTAACCCACGACAAGCACACGTACGCAAATTCCTCAATTTTGTCCTGCATCAAGAAGAAGATAATGAGTATCAGAGTTTGTTTCCACAAGAAATGTGTCAAACATGCTTGCTATCGAGTTCAAAAAAAAAAAAAAAAAAAAAACATAATGCATACTGCGAAGATAATAGTAGGATAATTTCCCATCATTTTGGTCTCTCTAACTTCTACATCTGATATACGAAGTATGGAATCAAAATAAACTGATATTGTACCAATTATAATTGCTCACTCTAATAAATTGTGAAAAAATTGAAAATATTTTTTACTGGTAATACCATTTTTTCCACCATATATGAGTGCTAAAAAAATCACTACTACTTTAAAAGAAAAGTGAAACGGAAATATCCAATCACCTATCATTAGGAAGTATAAGCGCACACAGGCATTTAATGATCTTTTCATTTCTGCCCATATGCCCTCACAGGTCTAATCTTACCTGTTTCATCAGACACAACAGCATAATTAAATTAACATATTCAATCAAATGCACAGTATAAGTAGCTCAAGAAGATGGGAAGTGTAGACGAGGTACATACCATCACCGGTCCTACAATCAGGAGCATGCGTAGGAGGGCGTCGTGATCTCTGCAAACCCACCACCGGCTCAATGTCCTCAGTCGGTATCTGCTCAATCTGTACAGCCTCTTCGTGGGGGGTTGGAGATGAAGTTGACATGGTGGGCTTCACAAGCACTAGAGGTGGGGTGGGCATGCTTGGTGTGGAGACAAATATGCATCCACCATCATGCGTAGATCCACTGAAAACTGGGGGTGACATACGGGGAGGGTCCTCATAGTCCATGCTAGCACCACGGGCCGTAGTCTGGGCTGGAATAGTGTCCTCATAACCGACGGTGTGGGATGGCTCAGCACCAGCATCAAACGTGCATCGCGGTGTCCTGCCATCATCGTTAGACAGTACCCAATCAGTGCCAAGCCATGACTCTTCTACACTCGAGTCATCCCCTTCCTCATAGATGGGATTCGGCTCGGTTGTACGGCCGTGACCAGCTCGACCACCTCCACGACGTCCACCCCCTCGAGACCCACCACTTCGCCCGCCGTGACTTGGGGCCTGTGGACCAATGTCGGCTGCTTCTGCGAGCACATTCGCCAATTTAAGTTGGCCCAGCTCCTTAACATATTCTAGTGTTAGCTTAAGGTCACTGTGAATGTTAGAACCTTCGTTGTAGCTCTATAGAGACCTAAGCATCGTCTGAACCTGCAAAACAAGGGTGTCATAAATGATAATTTTCGAGACTATGTCTTTAATTTAAGGCATGAGTCAATGCTGCAGATGAAGAGTACCCTATGAAGAAACTTACACATATGGCAATTGATTAAAAAAATTGGGCCATGCTTGGCAAGTCAGGGAGAAATATATAAGGTAATAGTGCACTAGAGTGGTCATTCAACCAGCTTTCTTTGATGTTTTCCAAAGCATTTGCACAAATTATCAAGTCTTAAAAAAAAATATTTTTCAGTTACTCCTTTTGCAATTAACAAGTTCATGGAAAATATACTATTGCAGTAGGTTTAATCCAAGGTAGACTAAAAACAATTAAACTATTGTACTAGGTCCAAGGACCAGGTATATCAACATATAGAACAACCTACCTATCCACCTAAGGTAACGCTTTGTAAACCATATTAACAAAAGCATATGGTCTTAAAAGTAAAGGTGAGGGAAAAATAAGATTTTTCATTATTTTACAAATAAAAGAGTATAGATGACAACTTTCACTCAAATGTGCATAATAAAACAATTAGGCCTAGTAGTGAAAAGTTTGTTATGCTTTTTTACCAAAACAACATCAAAAAGAACATTGAAAACTATATTTATTTCTGACAAATTCTACAGCACCAGAAAATTATGAAAATACCAAAACAAAAACCTCCAAGTTCACTGGGACTTTACAGTGTTTCTTGAGAAATTTTAGTCCTTAAATTGAGAACAACCATAATACAATAATGCACTATGCAGGTAATATCTATCATAAAATATGTAATTAGCTTTCAGTCCTGGAGGTAAGGCTATCTAGTGTGACTGTAAACTATCATGAAATGTCTAATTATCACTACTAAAAAGAGTTGCACCATCCATTTGAAATTACAAGCCAACCAAAAAAAAAAAAAAAAAAAAACAAAAAATACAAATAAAAGAAGAAAACCCAACCCACCCTTTTTAAAATTTTAATGTAATTATATGGACAAAGGTGTGGTCTTTCTTGTCATTGCCAATTAACCATTCCGCACGCAAACAAATTTGATAAAGACAAATTTGTAAGGTTGAATTTATTCAACCATCTAATTGGCTTTATTCCGTGCCAAATTTGCTTGTAATTCAGCATTTAGTAACCCTGTATTTAGGTGAGATTGTTGTAAGGGTAGTGAGTGAGATAGAGTGAAGATTGCTCAAGAGTGTGCAAGAAAACAGAGTGTCGCGGCTGGGACTCGCGGGTGGACTCGCGGCTGCAAGTCGCCAGAAGCTGCACACGTGCCAAGCATGCTGGAAGATGAACAGTCATGCTAGCTGGAGCACTACAGGACAAAATAGGACAACTGGCCATACGGTTAACTCGCGACTGGAACTCGCGACTTAGTCAAGCCGCGAGGTCAAGCCGCGAGCCACCCCTGTTTTGGAAAAACCTGACGTTTCGCATTCCTCTTCACTCCAGTATAAATACCCTTTTAACCCACGATTGAAAGAGAGCTTTCAGAGAGAATTTTGAGAGAGAAACCCTAAAGAAAAACCAGATTGTTTCACCCACAATCTCTACCTTAGAGTCTCATCAAATTCCCTCACTCTCTTCCTCTCCATTGCCAAATCCTTGAGAGGCATTATACCAAACCTGGTTCTCACCATTATCATCTCTGTGAGACAGACGTTTGGAGTTCTGGGAAGCAGTTAGGAAGGAGCCAATCTTCATTGGTTGATGCTACGGTGTAGTAGCGGAATCCTGAAAGCTAGAAAAGAAAAAGGTTCGGCGCAACCTCGTTGGAGCAAGAAGCTTGGAGGGCTTAGGTGCATTGGGTAGATTAGGCTTGGAGGGTCTATTGCTGTCCTTGTATCCCAACTGTATTTTCTAGTGGATTGATTACCGCTTGGAGGGCGGCGGAGAGGTTTTTCGCTGAGGTCTTCGGTTTCCTCTTCGATAACACATCTGGTGTTATCTCTGTATTTGCATCTTCCTTCCTCTCTATCTCTGCCTTTACATTATCTGCTGTGGTTTATTTTGTTATGGCTTAGATAGTTGTTTAACCAATTTCTTATTATAGCATATGTTAAGTTTCCGCACACTAGTTGTTTGACATATTGCTTGTGTTGGTTAAGTTGGTTTTTGGGGGTCTAAACGTTCAAAAGTGTTTTTGTACACGTTTTGAACTTTCAAAATTCACTTATTTATGAAGAACTTAAATCACAATATGTTTTGACTTTAAAATATAATGAAAGATAAACTCACCATGAGATGTAACGACTTCAAGAATTGTGGAGTTTTGCATTTTGATAAACATGCAGAAGATATTTTATCGAACAATGATTTCAACAAAGGGGAAGGAATTTTTGCCTCACCATGAGTTTCCAGTACGCAGACTCTGGTGTTATGTACCGCCTTGTGCTACGATCATACCACATCATGTATTGAATGAGGTACGTATCATCACCGTCCAGGAGAGGGGCATCACAAACTTCATGCCCTCGGTTGGCCCATTGCTAAATATGGACATGATGTTCTACCTCCCAGTCCTTCTCCCATTTACCTTGGAGGGATATTCTGTGAAGGTTAGTCGACGTATCCACGACAAGTGGAATTGGTTGCTTCATCCCAAATTGACGGAAGACCCGATCGAGATGATGCCCCTCCACTATCCAAAAGTAGATCAATGGCACCTTGGCCCTCCAAATATGCTGCCCGGCGGTGCAATACGCAGGAAGGGAGCCCAACGTATGCGTGTACAGCTCCCATACAATCTGCATAAGTGGATTATGTTTGTGATAGTGAGACATCATACTAATTTAAGATTATGATTGTGATATGTAATATGGAAAGCATGTAATTGCTTGCTTCTATTCGTACACAAAATCTTCAAGGATTATTGGGTAGAAAGTAAAATAACAGCAACATTGTGTTCAAAATATTAACAAAATTAAGTCAACAAGCAATTGAAACAATGACTAGGATTCAGCCCTATGTGCATCGCGGTGTTGGTCATGTTAATGCCACTGTACAAGAAACAATGTACAGTTCAGGCATTTAAATTGCACAATGTACAGTAAAAGATCTAGGTTGACCGAGATCCACATTCCAATTTCAGCCCCATGTTCATATGTATAACATTCAAAGCTAAGCGACACCATCAGAGACTAGGGTTTTCAGGATTTTTTTTGGTTGGTTATGTTATGGTTTTATGGTGGGGGAGAGTTTTGTTGTAATTGGATTAAGTTAGCATTGAACTTTGAATGAGTTGAAACATGATGCGAGAATGAGCTTTCGTATGAAATTTGTTGTGACAACATCTCTTATACTGAATCTAACCATGTAATTATGCATTTTACTGAATATTTTGTAAAAAAATATATTATTTTTGGTTAGGAATGCTTAGGGGTTTCAACTTAGAGTGAGTTCAAGGATGTGCAAACGCAGGAGGCAATATGGGAAAGACAACATGAACATATGCTAGGTACATGAAACTTTTCCTTCTAATTTCAAAATTGCTTTTGTTTTTGTTTTTTTTCCTTTTTTTGTGCTCCCTACTTTATTTTTTTTAAACTTATTTATTTATTTTTTTTGATAACTAACATAAGATCTTCATTAACACTCCACCCAGTACATAGGGAATATACAAAAAAGGAAAAAACATCAAGAAACCAAAGTACAATGATCAATTAACATAGGTAGATTTAGAAAATGTCTTCCAGGATTCAATTTCCTAAAATTAGTAGTAAGTTATTTTACTAGAGTTCAAATTACCACTAATAGGTCTAATTGTTTTTAAAATACTTGTAGGCTTTTAATTCTGACCTTCACAGTGTGTTCCCCTCATAATTTTCATGTTCTAAATTGCAAAGAATGATGAGCTAGTGCAGCATTATGGCTGCATCAATCAAGTGTTGCTATTGTAGTTAGTGTTGAAATACTCATTGTCATACTGTAATAATTAATTAGTAGTTGGTAGCATCCTATGAATGCCCATTGTATTGTACTAGGGACTACGTTTGTAAAGTCTTAGGTTTTCTTAGATGATTCACAAGTCACATTCTGTCCTAAATGCCTTACCAGCTTCTACCATGGTTAATTAGGTGTTTGTTTGGTCTTTCTTTTTTGCTGAATGGATGTTTGGTCAATGAATTATATTTCTTTCTCATGTATCATATAGTTTGTGGTACATGTTATGGATAAAGTTAGAGAGATATATAAGAAATACAACAATGTAACTGTTAGAGCTTAGAAATACACATTAACAGTAACAAAGGAGCCCCAACAGAGGAAACAAAACACATTTAATCCTACGCAGCACAAAACTAAATGAAATTTTATTCAGTTCAAGCCTGAGACAGAGTTGGCAGTGTATGAAAATTGGGGAAGAAAAAGAGAAGATTGTGTGCATGATTAGAATAATCTTCTAAGTCATATTTAGTGTGTGTTTGGGAAGCGCGTTTTGTGCTTCCCACGTCCACGTATTGCGTTTTTCTTTTCCTTTTTTTTTTTTTTTTTTTTTTCAACCCGTGATTGTTGACTTTTCTCTCGTGAACAGTGCACGCACTGTTAACGGGACCCACAAACTTTACTGTTCAGTAACTTTTTCATAAAAAAATTGGTCCCACGATACTATTTACACATTGTAAAAAATATTTGCTACAGTGTTTTCAGTTTTCAACTGTATCCAAAAGGACCCTTAATAGCTTTCCCGTACATGGCACGGGTGTCAGGGGCGAAAAAGTTTCTTTACCGACAAATAAGATTTAAGTTGGGTCAGAGGGTCTAAACCGAAACTCGACAATGGGCTTGATGCACAGCCCAAAGGCTATCGGTGAAAATTCATGAGGTCCACTATATTTTATGCCTTGGGCTTAGATTGGAACTGTCAAGAGTGGTCCATGAACAATCCCTACAGGGAACACGTCAGCATGGTTGAAAAACATACTGTAAGAAATAACCCAGCAGTAAAATATTTCTGCAGGAAATAGCCTAACGGTAAAAATATTTCTGTAGAAAAGGGCCCAACTGTTAAGGTACTCCTGCAGAAAATAGCCCAGCAGTAAAGTAAAACAAAATTAGTTACTTTACAGACTAAAGGAAACATCTATGTTTTCAAACTCATCATCCATTAACTCTGGAGAGGAATCTTCTAATACAACAATATGAGGGAAAAACTTTATAGTAACATTCACATCATAACCATTGATAGTAAATGAGTAGATAAATATCATCGGTTCCATAATAACAAATAATGGAGAAGACTTAGTGTGAGATGAAGGGAGAGAGAGAGATCCCAACTAGCGCAGCAAGATCATTATGGTGCCATGGCATGCTCATGAATATAATATATGTAGTGAGTAGAGAGAATCATTTGTGAGTAGTATGAGTAATGAGTGAGAGTGTACAGCAGTACTGCTGGAATGTTCTGCTGGGGCAAGTAAGTATTTAAGAGTAGAGCTATGAGAAAGTATTTTTGAGTTAGGAGCTGGGAGACTTAGTTTTTATGCTTGAAACTAAGAACTCAGAGGCTTTTTCAGAGCTTAGAGAAAGCTTAAATAGAGAGGTTAAGGCAGAAACTTTTCTGGTGTAAGTCTTAGTGCCTTGTTGGTTGTTGAAGCATTAATGGAGAGCTCCATTTATATTAAGGTTTTCAGGAGGTGATTAGCAAATAATCTTTGCTGAATCTTCCTCAATCTCCAGAAAATCCTTAGAAAATCGTTCTTCAGATTTTTAGCTAAGAGTAGTAAGCTTCACTTTAGGACGTTCTTGCTGTTTTGGGTAACAATCAGCTGGGTTTCTGGCTTTAGCATTAAATGCTGATTAGCCTTGGCTGATGGATTAGAGCATGTTTTTGGCTAATGATCTTGGATATGCTACAACTAGAATTAGAGTTCCCTAGGGCAGATTGGACCACCCCAAGCCAGGTGTCAACCTTGGAGCACTTGCTGAGAACTCTGCTGGGATCCACTTTGATGCCCTCCAAACCACATTTCCCTAAGTTTTCCCATTTGGGGTTCATGTGCTTGGTTCATGAACCAGAGAATACATATTTTTAGTATGAAAATGAGCTGATTTTGTGTCCTTTCAGGAGCTTCATTGGTCTGGTCATGGCAGTTTTGGTTTCTTGACTGAATGAGCTGAAGGAGAAAGAAGTAACAGCTGGCTGAAGCTTTCCCAGCTTTTTTGTCACATCACCTTCAGCTTTATGTCACTTGAGAGATGATGGGATTTCAGCTTGTGGAGAAAGGATTCATGCCCTGGTGGACACGTGTCTGTTTTCTGATCTGATTAGACATGTTGGGACCTGATGGGAAGGGGCTCCAGCTATTTAATCATTGCTGAAATTTGGCTGACCAATTCACGTGTTCTTCAATTGTTGAGATTTGTGTGTGGGCTGGCCTGACCCAGCTGGGCTTTGTTGATAAGTTTGCTTGGGCTTTGTTAACCCTACAAAATGAGTAGTTTTGCCATTGGTGATATTCATGGGCTTTATAGTTTGATCATGGAAATAACAGACATAGTTCCCATAAAATTTTGTGAAAAATATATTCTTTTAAGAAATGAGTAATTTGTATTTCCCATGAGTTGGGGATTTAACAAATAATATTTGAATTTACTAAATATGTGCCAAAATAGCATTTGGGCTTCATGAAATAGTTGCCAAAAGATTATTTGGGCTTTGCAAAAATAAGTGCCAAATTAACATTTGGGCTTTGAGTATAAAGTAATTGTTTTTGCCAAAATGTCATTTTGGGCTTTGTAAGATAATTGCTAGAATGGTTTTAGGCTTTGTAAAATGGATGTCAAATTAGCATTTGGGCTTTTATAAAAATAGTGTAAAGATAATTGCCAAATTAGTATTTGGGCTTTATGAAAGAATTGCCAAAATAATATTTGGGCTTTATAAAGTAGTGCCAAATTAGTATTTGGGTTTTGTAAAATAGTGCCAAATATGAATTTGGGCTTTGTAAAAATGATTTTGAGATTTTGTAAAGTATTGCTGTGTAGCAACGGGCTTTAAGGTGCCGTGTAGCAACGGACTTTGTAAATAGTGTCGCATCATAGCGGTTTTTGTAAATAGTGCTGCGTTGTAGCGGGCTTTGTAAATAGTGCCGCATCGTAGCGGGCTTTGAATTTGCCACATCGTAGTGGGACTTTTGGAATTAAGCTGTGTTTGGTTCCCGTAAAATATTTTCCGGAAAATAAATATTTTCCGGAAATGCTATTTTCGGGAAAGGAAAATATTTTCAAGTGTTTGGTTGCATTATGAAAATTGTTTTAGAAAATATTTTCTGGTGTTTGGTTGTATTCTTGAAAATAATAGAGAAAACACATTTTCTACTTGATGCTCACATTTTCTTAGCTTCCAAACAAAACCCAACGAAAAAAATTCATCAATGGCGCGATTTGAGTGAAAGAAAACCCATTCATCGGAGTGGTGGGTTTGACGAATGGGTTTGTCGGAGTGGTGGGTTCATCGGCGCGATGTGATCTGGTGCAATCAGCACGGTGCGAGTGGGTTCGTCGGCGATCTAGTGTGAGTGGGTTTGAGAACGATGGCGAGACGATCTTGCCTGTGTTGCGACGATCTCTCTACTCTCTCTTCTTTCTCTCTCTGTCTCTCTCTTTGCGCGTGGTCCGGAAATGGCGAGACGATCTCGATGATCGGTGACTGGGTTTGACGAGGGTGGGTTTGAACGATCGGAGTGGTGCGATCGTCTTGCTCCAATGCGATCTAGTTGTATTCTTGCTCCGACAAGGCGATCTTCTTGCTCTTTCTCTCTCTTTCTCTCTTCTATTTTCCAAGGCCGGAAATCATTTGAAGTGAAAATGAAAACGGAAATCATTTTCCATCGTTTTGGCTATATTTTACTGTCAACCCGAAAATGCTTTTCAGTTTGACCAACTTTGAAGTAACAACCAAACACCCACTTTTCCAAAAAATCATTTTCGGACTCATTTTGAAGCCAAAACAAACGGAGCCTTAGTCACATCGTAGTGGGACTTTGGAATTAACCACATCGTAGTGGGACTTTTGGAATTAGCCACATCGTAGTGAGACTTTTGAAATTTGGGCTTTCTTTGAGTTTTGCCCACAAGCCAAATGATGTTGGGTTTTGTGTGGGGATAGTGTAATTTTGCGGCTCAATTTTGGTAGTGATATGATGAGCATATTTTGTGGAGAATTTAAGTTGGATAATATGTGGGATATAATAGGTAATATTTGTGAGAGGGCCCATGGCAATTTATTGGCTTGTGTACGGTGTATTTGTGAAGGCCCAATAACATGGAGAATATTTGGGTAATATATATATGGGATATTTATGTGGGTTTAGAATAATGTGTGGGCTCATGTGGGTATTTTGTGAGTGGGCTAATAAAATCAAGGCCTGAAAATTTGTACCTCAACAACGGGTTAGCGACTAGTTAATAATAATCTTAACTATTAAGCTTCTTAACATAGCACTACAACAGTATTCTTCATCAATACAACTCCTTAATCGGGGATAAGAGCCTTGAATCACCATAGTCAATTCCTTACCTCTGTTTTGTTTTTTGTTTTTTTGTTTTTTTTTTTTTTTTTTTTTTGTCTATTGTTAATAGGTAATCTAGGGTGTAGGAGTAGAATTTAAAGGCAGCATTCACCAATACAAAACTTGATGACAATCAACACCATGATTCAAAATAATCTAACAAAGCATCAATACCAAGCATAGATCCTAAATAAACCAGAAGGCTTCAATAAAAGCGTAACCAACCAAGAAAAGAACCAATATTCTTAAATCAACTCATTCCTACAACAATCCAAGATTTCAAACAAAAATTAAAAAACGTGGTCATGCAATTGAGGGAAATGAAAATGAAAAACTCAAAATTGAGGACGTCAATTAACCGAATACCTGCTCCGCTCGTAATGTAGCTAGCGACGTCCGGTACGCAGCAAGGATGTGTGTGGCATGCTCTGTGGTGATCTTTGGCCTGCTCCACCTAGCAAACATGGGGTTTCGACAAATGCTTATTACTGAACTTTACATTTAACAAACTTTGCTTTATATTTCACATCCATATACTAAGCATTGATAAGTTTCTTTTGTTTGTTAGTTTGACATATTTTTAATTATAACAAAGAGACAAATAAAATCTAATATACTATTACACATAAATAATTATTCCTAAGAGACACTTAGCTTGAATAACTGGAACTCAATGAACGTACCTAATGGCAAGGGGCCCTGAGTGCATTGGCAGTAGAGGCGGCCTCGTAATAGGGCATATTCGTGGGAACCTTGAATAGGCCCATAGCTGCACCAACAAGAGTGCTCCTCTAATCTGTATCGCATCCTTCTTCGATGCACTACAAAGTTGCCTGTAGAGCTAGGCCAATGCTGCATTACCCCAACTGTACCGTCTCGCATTGTTGATTGGGTTTAACAATGGTAGAGTAAACAGTGAGACCTAGTCCGCCGACTTGTTCATGAACAACAGGGCCCCCATCCATACAAGTAAGTGGTAGCGGGCATGTTGCTGCACAACTTTGTCACCGGCGTTCGCGGCTGGGGGAGCAACAAACTGTTCATCAAGCCACTTGTATTTTATCCTCGCCCTAACAAGGGTAGACTTGTTTGAGTTCGGTATCATGGGCGGAGGATCATGGCCCAACAAGTCTTGGCACACCACGCTCCATTTCAGGTCTGTCCTCCCAGTGATAGGCAACCCATCCACCGAAATCCCCAGCATCACCTCTAAATCTTGCAAGGTGATACCCATTTCTCCATGGGGTAAGTGGAACGTGTGCATCTCCAGACGCCACCGCTCGACCAAGGCCGTGATCAAAGCATGGCCGACCTCCATATCAGGAACCTTGAATAACCCGGTCAAACCGGCTGCATCTATGTATTGCATGATACGTGGGTTTAGCTGACCTTGCGGTAATACACATGTATGACGTCGAACGTTTATGATGCCAGGCACCTCCTAAACACGGACAAGCATTGTGTTAGGTAGTGCACATAAGGTAATTATAAAACGGACAGGTATTAATAATACAACTACATACCTTGTCAGCGGCACGCCTCCAAAGCGGAGTTGACCGATGATTCAGCTGCCGGGTCAACTGGGTCTGATTGTTGGGTCCAGGCAGCACTCTATCTAGTGCCTGCATATCTGACATGGCAGCAAATAGATTGTTAGCAATTATCTGACAAGTAAACCACAATTAATATAAAATAAAAGCATGGACACAGTAAGACATATTATGATCCCAACAAAATTGTCAACATCACTTCTTGCCCTCACTTAACATGCAACCCAAAAGCAATCAAATTAAAGCTTAAATAAATAAAATAAGAACTTGCCATAATTTTACATAAAAACACTTTTTCTTTTTCTATTATCTGTAATTGAAGTAAAAATACAAACAAATGACTAATTAATGTGCTAGAAACTTGATTGACACCTAGATGTTCAACATCTAAGCAATATTTAAATGTGATAGTTCTTTTTGGTTTATGATGTCTTTGAGAGAGATTTTAACAGGGAAAATATCAATTACAATTATTAGAAGCTACATATTGGGTTTCCAATTAAATTTAACCATGCAACACACAATATGTGATCTTCCTCGAAAAACATTTAAATTCAACTCTATGGCTTATGACCAATGCAGTGACATAGTAAATATAAATTGCAACAACTCAATGTTTAGGTTTTCTGTTCTCAGAACTGTTCAATCAACCTTGGTCTTTTCAACAAAGTAACACTCTCTACAAGGTCATCCTTGACAGCTCCCCACTTTATGTCCTATGTAATTGCCCATTTACAATGGACCACTAAGATCCCTACAGCTACAGGTCATTTGGTGTCAAGTTCTCAACTTAATATCTAGAAACCTATACTAATTATTCTACATTTCTACTCACTAGATATGTAAGCATACCATGACTCAGTCAGCCCACTTCCCTGCTTGTTAGGTCTATTTTCAACATTTTAGGAGTTAATTCTACTCAATTTCCTGCTTGGTGAGTCGTTTTCAACTTTTAGGAGTTAGTTCTAGATCCATTTATATGAGTATGACTCTATCAGACTCAAAACTATACCCAGGTCTAGTATTAGCTATAAGCAATAGTCAGGATTCTACATTAGACCATAAGGCTTAAATTTCATCAAATAAAAACTAGGTACAACAAAATCCAATGAAGCATACAGGATGTATACCCTAAGTTTCTAGTACAAACTACAAATTACAAATACTATGAGAACAGAAAGCTTTGGAGGTCTAGGCGCATTCAATAACATCCAATAATACAAAAACCCTATTAATTGAAATTTTAGACTCTATATGGACAACTCTATTCAAAATATCCTTCTATTCCTCTCTCTCTCTCTCTCTCTCTCTCTCTCTCTCTCTCTCTCTCTCTCTCTCTCTCCATAAAAGGAACATAAAACAAGATAGTACAGAATTCCAAAACACTAACGAAAGCGTGAAAATTGTTTGGTTTTGGCAATAAAGAAAGCATACTTGAAAGATTAATCTTAATTTGTGGGACAACACACTGATGAATTCATACAAAAGCAATTCAATTAACATTAACAGAAACTAACAAAAAGGTACCAAAGTGTCTTACTATTTTAAAAGAGATTTTCTCATTTGGTTCAAGATTCAAATGA
The DNA here is from genome assembly GCF_932294415.1 of Quercus robur. Classification (NCBI taxonomy): domain Eukaryota; kingdom Viridiplantae; phylum Streptophyta; class Magnoliopsida; order Fagales; family Fagaceae; genus Quercus; species Quercus robur. The sequence goes on along the minus strand of NC_065540.1, from coordinate 33,901,267 downwards.
ATGATGGAAGATTTGAGAACTAGCATTTAACAAAAAGATATAAAAGTATATGATTCACAGTCAACATGAAACAAAAAACAAAGATAGATTGAAGTAACAGTCAACATATTATAACTCACACATTAAAGAGAATGAAAGACAAAGATAGATTAATCCCCCTCTGATAATCATAAAACAAATGAAAAACATTGAAGATTAATATAAACAATTGAAGATTAATAATCATAAAACAAAAGTTACAAACTTTGATGTGCATTTAGTCTCTATTTTCAATGTCAGTGCATAGATTAATATAAGAAACTTCACAAAATGGAAATCATGAAATTCATGTCATGGCTTGAACTCTAATGACAGCAGCAATATATTCTCTATTTTCAATGTCAGTGCATACACTCATACTATTTGCAGCAAATACAAATTCCACAATAAATGATGAAAGGAAATGATATCAACATGAAGTTCAATGTCCACACCTATTGCAGAAATGGAAAATATTTATATAAACTATACTTTCGTATATTAATAAATAAATTTTATTAATAGAACAGATTACTTCATGTTCATTTTTCTTATGATAAATAATGATAATTTATTAATAGAACAGGTTACTTCATGTTCATGATGATAAGCACACCATAACCTAAAAGAATTATGTACAAAGCTAAGTGATTATGTGAAATCAAGAAAGGGGTTGCTATTTGTAAGCACCCCAGGCACGAGACCAATCAACCAAAGTTCTAATCAACAATGATTCCAACCGAGTGTTTAATCAATTTGTATCTTAAAAAAAACAGCTACTTTGCTCCTTCCACAGTAGCCATTTGTTTTGGCAAAATGAAACAGAACTTTTTCAACAACCCATTTTCAAATAGTAAAAAATTTAACTAGCACTTATTATCATCTTTTCTTCCCTATGCAAAATTTGAACCAGCGTCTTACCCATAAAACAAATGAAAAAAATTGAAGATTTTGGTAATGTGAGATCCCCCTCTGATAAACATCCATTTCCCACAAAACAAATGTAGCACAAAACAGTAAAATGGCAGAGCAACGCACTTGTAATCAACGGCGGCGGGTACGGTGAGGGTTCGAAAAGGGTACCGGTAGAGCACTAGGGTACCGGCAATGGTGACTGAACGAAAAGGGTGAGGGAGACTGATGGAGGGTGGGGAAGACTGAGGAAGCATGATCATAGAGAGCGGGGGAGAGTGTAGCAGGAGAGTGATGGTAGAGAGCGAGGAAGAGTGAACAGGGAAAGAGTGAATAGGCGTTGTGAGACGTTGGTTTTGAAAAATGTAAAGGAAACTCGATTTTCTAATTATCGAGTTATGCGTTTATAAGCAACCATTTTTTTATTGGAAAAGGCCACGTATGCTTTGACAGCGTGGCACAAGGCTGAAGCTAACTCGACTATAACATAATCGAGTTCTTCAATAAATCTCGACTTCCGTACTATCGAGTTACAAAAGAGGGGCATCTTCCTAATTAGTTTAGGAAATAGGGTAGAATGTTGCTTTTTTTGCCCAAAAAGGGCATTTGCCAATTTTTTTTTCTGGAAAATGGTGAAGCAAAGAAAAGGAAAATAGGGAAGGAGAGAGTGAGAGGCTGAAGCCAATCCTATCCTTTTTTTTTGGCACAAGAATAAATAAAATCCAGATTAAAGATTACTTGGCAATTTTATAATTAAATAGCTGATATGGCATAGCACACTTAAGTTGCCACATTAGTTTGTAAGTGCTTGCAGTAAAATTACAAATGCCATATCACTTTTCTGCTAGCCTCATAAGCAATAATTTTAACAGAAGTTAGCTGAAGGACTAGTATCGCTCATTTTTTAAATTTTAGGGACCAATTGTGCTCATAGGTAAAATTCAGGAACCAATAGTGTAGTTTCGCCAAATTTTTTATATGGGAAAAAAAGTAATTGACTTTTTAAACAATTTTTTATCTTTCACATGAAAACGGTATCAAAACTTTCTTATAATATTCCATTAACAAATGTCTTAATGGCACCCGCTAATAGGACGCTATGTGTATATATCTATATATACGCACACCTTTCACACACATAATATAGGTCCCCAACACACACACACACACACACGTGAAAGGTCAAACCATGTAAATATAAATTAAATGTCCAAAATCCTTTACGATCATATTTAATTTTGTAACTTTTTGTTCTAGACCAAGCAGAGATAGTTTGTCACTTGACATTTATAGACACTTCATTTCGTTTCGGACTATATATCCAAAATTTTCAATCCCAATTATAAGAAATTAGAATCGCTACCAAAATAATCAGTATCGTGTATGAGACCTAATGACCCAAAAGCAAAAACCTTGGCCCAAAATTCCCATTTTAAACTCATTTTTCAAAATGATTACTAAAGTGGCATAAGCTAGATTTTAGTTGCATATGCACCCATTTTGTGGCACACGACACTCTAGCATAAAACTCTAAAATTACTTTATTTTCATTCTGGTGAGATCTCTGGCCAATTAGCCCGATCAATTAGTTGGTCAAAACGTCCCACATCTACAACCATTTTAAGAATTCGAAAGTTCACATATCAAACTTCTGTTAAAATATTGTTAGAAGCCTTTTCTTCTGAGTCTAATTTGAGAGGTCATATTTTGTGAGAGATTGATTGAGTTTCTTGGTATTCCATTACTAGGAAACTAATCTGCCACTCACATTTCAATCAGACCACCCACCCATCTTAACAGATTTTTTAGGGTACCACACCAAAATATCCAGTTCAAAAATTTATTTCAAGTTGTTGATCCAAACACACACACATTGCTATGTGTTGAAGCCCATTTTTGAAAAAAGGTCCAACATCAGAAGAAGCCCAACAATATAGAGAAGGTGAGAAGGGGAAAATGGTAAAGGAATGAGAAAACAAGGCTAGTAGGCTGAAATGGCAAGATTAATGGCTAGTAAGCCCATAAGAATAAAAAAAAGTTAAAGAAGAAGTAAATGGGCCGAGGAAGCCTAAAGAATAAAGTAGTAAGCCTATGAGAATAAAAAGAGGTAAAGAAGAAGTAAATGGGTTGTGGAAGCTTGGGAAATGAATTAGTAAACTCAATGGGTCAGCTTAAAGGCCAATAAGCCTGAAAAGTAATAAGAGGTAAAGATGTGGTAATTGGGCTGAGGAAGCCCAAAAGATCTAGTAAAAAGCCCGTGGGAGTAAAAGAGGTAAAGAGGAAGTAAATGGGCCGAGAAAACTCGAGGAATGAAGTAATGAAATAGGCTGGCACAGTAGGAATGTTGGCCAACAAAGCCCAAAAGAGGTAAAGATGTGAAAAGTGGGCCTAGAAAGCCCTAAGCAAAAGATTGATAAAGAAATGGGTTGGCATGGCAGGAACATTAGCCCGCAAGTCCACGTGTAACAAGAAATAAAAGGAGAGGTAAAGCGATAGCAGACATGATGAAGTGATATGGCAAGATCAATAGCCAAAAGTCTCACGGACACAGAAAAGGAAAACATGGGCTCAGCAAGAAGATGAGAGCTTTTACCAAGCAACGCCCAGTTCAAAAAGGGGTAAAAGGCAGAGAATATGAGCCCAAAAGTTCACACATCCTTCATGCCACAAAAGATAAACACCAACCAACACGTACAGTAGAATCAAACAAACACGGAGGCAGCAGAAATTGTGTGAAGGCTAGAAAGAAACAAAATTCAGATGGAGTGGAGCATGCACAAAGGGCTTGGGCACCACCTACTTGTACCTAGTCAATACATGGGAGGTGGGCTATGGGTTAAGGCTTTTAGAGGGTTTGGTTTGGTGGTGGGTCTATTTTGTGATTCCCGCTCAAGTTTCTTTAGGGAGAGATGTCCTGCTGGAATGATATTTCACCCAAAAGAGGTAAGTATGGGCTAGAACCACTTGATGCATGCTATAGAGGTAGGTGATAAGAGAGAGCTAGATCCGAAGGAGTGAAATGAAAGCGAAGAGAGGTAAAAACAAGACAATCAATTTTGTCTAGGAATAGAGAGTGGTGTAACCAACACACTCTAAGCAGAGGTAGTGGTTGGGAAGCCAGCAAGCCAGTGGGCAGTCCTGGAAGGACACCTATAATGAGCCAAAAGCAATTAAAGGGTAAAAATGGCAAATCCCACCATGGTAGAAGGTATAAAAAGGGGTAGCTATGAACAAAGAGAAGAGGGGGGACAGAAGGGAAGTGAGGTAGAAAGAAAAGAAAAGAAAAACAAAGAAAGAGAAAGAATACATAGAAAAACCAGAGAGATAAGTGGTAGGAATAGATACATGTATCAATGGACCACATTTTTCTCTCCCTCTTGACAGACACACTCTCTAAAGAATTGAAATTTGAAGCTTAAACCATTTAAGCATTTTTTCGAAAGTGTGTAACTTCTATTGCAGAAGCCTTCCTTGAGGTTACCTATGTTGGAGATTGGCTCCCTTCTTGGGTCCATTTCTGTTGAAAGGCTAAGCCTACTTTTATGGCATACAAGCTTTCCTTTTACTGTTCATGCTTATTGGGTGATTAGTTTACCATTCAGTTATTAAACTGTTTGCTGTAGCATTATTTCCATTTTTGGTATTATTCTGCCATAACCTTAGTAGCTACCTTTCTTCTCGGTGTTAGTCTCATTTATTTCATTTAGTATTATAGTTATTCTACCATACTGTATTCCTGCTATAACATTTGTAACAGTTGTTCTTGTTGTTAGTCTCATTTATTTCATTTAGTATTATAGTTATTCTACCATATTGTATTCCTGCTATAACATTTGTAACAGTTGTTCTTGTTGTGGTTGCATCATACACTTAGCCTGAGATGCCTCTGCTAGAACGCATATATATTGGGATGGCTCGACTTGTGCACAAGCTGGCTTAAAGTGTAGCCCCATTTAGGCTAGTCCCAACTCTCTTACCTTAGACCCACGGGCTGCAGTATAGTAGGAGGGATCGAAGCCCAACAACACAAAAAGGTCCACCACACTATGGTAGTTGGTTTAAACCAAGGGACTAGTCATCTACTTAACTGTAAAGTGCCAAATAGGTGAGGTATGATTCTTTTCTGTGATCTATATATTTTCCCTTAATATTTAATAGTTTTTATGTTGTTTTTTCATTCTTTCATATTTTGTTCTTAACATGAGGCATGATGCATGATGCTATTGATTTGCGTGACATGATATCAATACAAAAAATTGGGCCTATAGTGGCGTTTGTAAAACGCCACTATAGGTACTAAAAATGCCACTATAGACCCATTTGGGCTATAGTGGCGTTTGCTAGAGTGGCGTTTGTAAAGGCCACTATTGTACCGCCACTATAGGTCTATCCTATAGTGGCGTTTGCAAACGCCACTATAGACCAATATTTTTTATTTTTAAAAATGCTATAGCAGCGTTTTAGAACGCCACTATAGGTCTATCAACAAACGCCACTATAGCATTTTTTTAAATTTAAAAAAATTGGTCTATAGTGACGGTACAATAGCGGCATTCTACAAACGCCACTATAGCCCAAAACCACCTAAAAAAAAATTGATTACCAAAAATTAATTTTTGGTAATCAAATGTTTTTTTTAATTGAATTAAAATTGTAATTAAATTAAAAGATACAAAACAAAACAAAGAACATAAATAAAACAAAATACGTTTAGCAAAATACAAATCCAAAAAACTAAAAATTCAAAAAAATACAAAATACAAACACTATAGCCCAGCAAATTCAAAATGAAACACAAACCCACCAAAAAAAAAAAAAATTCAAAATCAAACACAATATGCTCACGTTCAAAAAAAAAAAAAAAAATAGCAACTCCACCCCAACACATTCAGCCGCCATAGACCAACCTGCAATAAGAAATCATCAAATAGATTTTGAATTTTTCACTACTATTTTGGTTCTATTAACAAAGATATTATCACACTTGAGATCTCTATACCTATCAATAATAAAAAGCCAAAGAATTCACAAAAATTAATCCAGGAAAAGACCAAAACAATCATTAAAATTTTTTTAAAAAAATTACTTACTTGCAACTATACAACCAATGGCATCAAACACAATAGCACTCTTTCTTCAATCACAAATCCCATAATAGTAGCACCATTTACAAATTTAAACAAAATTAACAAGTTGCAACACCATCTTCAAATCCAAAACCCACTAACATTAACACCACGACAAATAAAATAGGGGAAATAAAATCAAAATGGAGAGGAAGACAAAAGAATAAATCCAGGAGTGTAGTGAAAGAAGGAAAAAAAAAAGAAACAAAAAAGAAGAGAAAGAAAGAAAGAACTCTAAAGAAGTGGAGATAAGGGAGAAAAAGAAAGAAAAAAAAAAAGAAGAGAAAGAAGAACTCTGAAGAAGTGGGTTAAGGGAGAAAAAGAAAGAAAAAAAAGAAAAAGAAAAAAAGAAAGAAGAAGTCTGAAGAAAGTGGAGACAAGGCATTGATAAGGTGAGTGGGGGTAGGTTGGGTTAGGTGGGTTTTGAATTTTGAATTTTGAATTTTTTTTTTTGTTTAGTTTTGAATTATGAAAATAATATATTCACAACATTTTCACAATAGTTTTACAACAAATCTTAAGTGGTAGGTTGTTATTAGTTGTTATTGTTGAGGCAAAAAAGTAATCTTAGTGTTAAGTTCAAATTTGAACCAATAACAACTAGCCATTTATGATTTATTGTGAAAATGTTGTTAAAATGTTGTGGACGTAGCATCTTTCACCACTTATGATTTGTTATGAAAATATTGTAAAAATGTTGTAAACATAACACCTCTCATACATATATTTATTTATTTAAATAGAGAAATGATATGTTCACAACATTTTAATAACAAATCTTAAGTGGTAGGTTGTCACTGTCTGGGTAAAAAAATAATCTTAGTGTCAAGTTTAAATTTAAACCAATAACAACTAATCACTTATGATTTTTTTGTGAAAATATTGTAAAAATGTTGTGAACGTAACATCATTCATTTAAACATAAACATATAAAATATATACATTTTAGTTTTGTTATGCTGAAACCCATTAAGTTTCTTTCTTCTTCTTCTTTTTTATTTATTTTTTATTTTTTATTTTTTAAGGAATATTGTAAAATATATTCGTAGAATTTGTTTAAGCCTACTGAACCAATTTGGTTTTTTTTTTTTTTTTTTTTTTTTTTTTTGAATATGCACTTTCGCACCTGTTAAACGCCACTACAGACCCTTTTAAAATGCCACTATAGGTCTTTTTCCTCTAACTCTATTAAAGAACCCCTACTGAAATTTAAAAAAAAAAAGTAAAATAAAAATTTCCTATAGTGGCGTTTTTTACAAACGCCACTGTAGGACCAGTTTTTTGTAGTGTATTTGATTACACTTTACTACAATTTTCTGGAAATCAGATGAATCTAAAAATATGCCTAGAAATGCGTATGCCTAAAATAATAAATGAACGCACCTTCTTGAATGGCATACACCATTCTAGGCCAACAATGATCTTCGTGTGCTCTTCTTTTAGTCAATAACTAGTTGTTGAACTGCTTCGCATGAATTATTCTATCTTATTTTTATAATTTATAAATTAATTGCTAACTCATATAATGGGTGTGCATGTATCTTATTTTTTTGAGAAACTACTTGTATCTTATTTGAGTAGTGTTAATTTTGCTTCTTCTTCTTCTTTCTTTCTATTTTTTTTTTTTTTTCATTTTTTGAGATTGGATGAACTTGCGTGAGAATTTTCTTTTCAATATATTTGTTTCTTTTACTCTCAACTTTTTTTTTTTTCAAAGTTCTGTATATATAAGTAATATCTTTTGAAATAGACAATGAAAAAGTTATGTATTTGAAAGGTCATTCAATCAGCACTCTCTCTTCTTCTTCTCTTCTTTTTTTTTTTTTTTTTTTTTTTTTTTTTTTTTTTTTTTTTTTTTAAATTATGTTCACTACAACAAAAGTGGGCTATAGTGATGAAACTTTTTGTCAAAATATGTGCTTATTTATTACAAAGTCATTATTTTTATAATGATTTATATGTAATTAATTAAGTGAGAAAAAATATATATGTTTAAATATTTTAACACTATAAAGTTTATTACATTGTTTTGTACAAGTGTATTTCACAATTTTGTTTTTTGGGTGGTTTTATGACCAGTGATAGTATAACAATATTTCTATTATGACCAATTATGTATAAGACTCAACCATTTCTTATATATCTAATCTAATATCTAACATAAGTCAAGCAAAAGGCTCTTCTAAAACTCTACTATTTTTGTTCATGGATCACCCACTACTACTGCATCATATGGCAAACAATTATTGGGGCATGTTTATATATTTTCCATGTCTCAATAATTTATTCAAAGTAGCCAAAAAATTGTAATTGAGTTGACTTGGAAATTCTAATCATGTAAGATAATTACAGGAACAAATTTTTACATTAATTCAATGCTTCATCTAAAGTACATTTGATGTATCATTAAGTTATCATTTTTCTAAAGGGATGAAATAGGGTCTTTAAATTGCAGTATATTTTGATAGCTACAACATAGGAGAGGGATAAAAAAAAAATCACCATAATTAAATCTTGTTTCTTCCTTCAAGTTATACTATGTTTGGAGTAACCCAAAGCAATCCCAATTACCAATATATATATATATATATATATATTTGTAGAAAATCCCAAAATAGAGATTTAAAATTAAAATTTTGTACTATATATATTTGGAGAGAATACACCATTCACCAAGTTCTTCTACATCTCACTATATATTATGGCTGCTCACTTTCTTGAGCATTTCACAAATGGGTTGAATCAATTTCTAACCATAAGTGCCCTTTGTAATGTTCATGGATTATGGTTCATGTAACATTTTAAATCCATAGATAAAAGAAATAAGTTTATATAGCACGTCAAGTTAAATGTTGAATTACCATGGGCCTTGTAGCTAAGTAGGAATCTTTGTGCATGGGGCTATAGGGGTCTAGGGAAGAAAGGGTTTGAGTTGTGATATATATTTCTACCTTTCACTAAATGGAACCACTATAAAACAAAAACAAAAACAAAAACAAAAACAAAAACAAAAACAAAAAAAAAAAAAAAACAAAAAAAAAAAAAAAAAAACAAAATACAGCAAACAAATGATTTACATTTGTCATACCATAGGGCTTGAGCAACTTCCCCAATAAAGTCAATGGTGAAAAATGGCTATCTACCTATTATGATACAGCTCCTACTCACCTAATTGAACACTGCATCCATTCTCTCATATCTGCCAAGAGCTTATGGATGTCCCAAGAGCTTGCTCGATGTAGCCATAGACTTCATTTCCAAGCTCCATCTACCATGACTTTTTATGGTGGTGTTGATGAACGAAGTTTTGGATATATGCTAGAATGGAAATTAGATATTTATACTGTTTTTAGTTATCTTAGTGATATGGGAAGAGGAGAAGGCGTGCAGATTTTAGGAGTTGAAAGAAATGTAACGGCTAATAAATCATATGAGTGCAATAAATATGTAGATTGAATAATAAAAAAATGAAGACGTATAAGGGAGAAAAAACAAATCAAAATTTTTTTTTTTTCAAGAAAACAAATCAAAGTTGGGTTAATAGATTCCATTTAAGTTGCATTTAAGTTGTATTTATTGCATTTTCTCCCCCACTTGAATTGTATAATGGCCATACCCATACTCATAGATACGGACAACTAATTTTTATTGCAGTCAATTTTCGGAGTTGAAGGGAATGTAACGGCTAAGGGTTGTGCAAACTCAAAATACCAGTCCCAAATCCAATCCGGTGGAGGGTAAGGGTAATGTTACAGAAAATCCGGTGTTGGTTGACGTACTGAAGACGGCGGCTATGATGGAGGAAAGTCCAGAAAATTCTAAGGCGGTGGATGAAGGTGAGGTCGTGAATCCAGGGGAGATAATTTCGCATATGGAAGCTTACGTGGAGGGAAAGGACTCTACTGAGGTCACGAAAATCATGATAACAGATAAGGAAGATAATTATTTGCCCAAGAATCTCGGTGATGCCATATTTTCAGCGGATGAGGGAAGTAAAAATCGCATGACAGATGCAGCTCACAATCACGTGCTACTTAATGATCTCAATACTCCTACGATCTTGGAGGTTCCTGGGCCATCATTTGTTAAGCCCAAGAGCACGTGGGCTAGGATAAATAGAATGGACTTTGGGCTTGGTGGTCTAGCTAGGGCCATTGCAATTTCTGGATTGGGTAAACGTGACTTGAGTGATGGGGACTTTGAGCAGTATGAAGAACAGAGGAATAAAAGAAGTAAACAAGATGAGGTGGAAGGAACTTCAAGGAAGTTTTGTTGATACATTGGCGGGGGTGGACAGCCACCCCTGCCAGGAGCAATGAGGCTGATTAGTTGGAACTGTCAAGGGCTTGGGATCCCTTGGACAGGTCGAAGCCTTCGCAAGCTTGTGAGGGAAAAGGATCCCACAGTTTGTTTCCTTATGGAGACTAGACTAGACAATGATGGTTTTGAAAATTTAAACAGCAATCTACATTTTCAGAATAAGGTTATTGTTAAACATCCTAATGTAGGTGGTGGGTTAGCCTTTTTGTGGAAGAACACTATTAAACTGGAGATCATCAATTATACTGTAAATCATGTATTGGCTCTTGTAACGGAGGATGGATGGATTTAAATGGTATCTGACTGGGTTTTATGGGTGGCCGGAGACACAACAGAAGGAAAAATCATGGCAATTGCTACAATATTTGAAGACATTTGTAGAGGGTTCGTGGATGGTCATTGGAGATTTTAATGCATTCTTACATGCATTGGAGAAGCAAAGCACAAGACCACCTCAATATGCGCAGGTTGAAGCTTTTAGGGAGGCATTGGATTCTTGTCAACTTTAGGATCTAGGTTACATGGGATATCCATTTACTTGGAGCAATAAAAGGCCGGGTGATGCAAATACAAAAATTGGACTGGATAAAGGAGTTACAAATGAAGAGTGGAGAGTGAAATTTCAAATGAGCACAATTACTCATTTATCAACACATGCTTCAGATCACCTACCAATTATGTTGCAAGTCCAATCTTTTCAGCAGCAAAGATAGCAACGTGGAAGGTCTTTTAAATTCGAGGAAGCTTGGTTACTCTCTAATGAGTATGAAGAAGTTGTTCAAGAGGCGTGGGGAAGGTCTGTGGATGAATCACATGGGCTGCTATCTATTAAAAATAAAATTCAGGCATGTGGGCTAGAATTGTCAAGTTAGGGTTCGGCTAGACTTGAAGAGGCAACCATTAAGGAGCTCCAAAAATGGCTGGATAGGTTGAATGAAGTCGAAAATACTGAAGAAAATAAAGCTGAATTCCTTGATGTGAGCAAACATATGGATGATCTGTTATAAAAACAAGAAATTTACTGGGCACAAAGGTCTAGAATTTCATGGATGAAGCATGGGGATAGGAATATGAAGTTTTTTCACTCTAAAGCAACACAAAGGAGGAAGAAAAATCACATTAGTGGTGTATGATTTTAGACACCTTAAAAACACAATTGGATTAACCTAGTTAACTGGCCAAGTTATTACTTAATCCAAATCCCAGATCTAGGTTATCACAATCAAACAATCATATCATGCAAAGCAGCGGAAAGATAAATAACATAATGATATGATGACCTAGGAAACCAAATCGGTAAAAACCTGGGGAAGATTTAACCTAGCTATCCTCAAGGTAAACCTGAATCCACTATGAAAGAATCGAAGTTTTAAAATAGGACTTAGACCACTAACATCCTATTACTACCCACCAGTAGAAACTTACTGACACGACCACGTGCAAGCTCCGAGACCATGAACTCCTTCTTTCTTAGATTCTCTAACAAGTACAAGCACACCCACTTGTGTTTCTTTAAGCTTCCATGGCAGCAATTGAATGATCATCAAGTTCTTGAACAAATCTCCTTCTTGATAATCCTAAGCTTGTGTAAAAGAAAGCTCCTCACAGATCTCACAAGAGATTTACACAAACAGCAATATGAGCAACATCTAAAACGTGGCTAAGGTTTTTCTTATATACCTAGGGTAAAAACATAAAACCCTAAAAGTTTTAATGAACTAGGGTTGAGTTGGAATTCTGCAGAAAAACGCATTCTGCCCGATTTTCGATTGATCGAGCCTAAGTTTCGATCGATCGAACCAGGCCGAAATGCACTATTAATTTTACATCAGCTTGAATCCAACTTTACATAAAAGACATAACTTTGAGTAAGTCTAAACAAGACTAAACAACTTGTTTTGATCATGATTTGTCAACAATACACATTAGAGTTCTAATACATTAGTTCCTAAGTACTTAGAACCTACAAACTCCCCCTTTGGCAGTCCGTGACCAAAAACAACTAAAAGCTTAAGTTTACAAAGAAAAGCCCTTTACAAAAAAAAATGCTCATTGTAACAAATCCAATCCTAACTATTATCCATCAGTTGCAAGTGTAGACAACAGCTCAATTGAATCAACTTGTATATTTCTTGAAACACTAAACAAAATGCATAACCGCATGTGTGGAAAATACAAGTAAACAAAATAAATTCTTGATTTCACTCAACACAAAATAAAGACATATATCAATGAATAACTCATAAATATAAATCAATAAGCAGTGAAACAAGAAACATATAAAACAAAAAAAAGTATCTCCCCCTAGCATGAATAATCTAACAAAAATATAACAAGAGCTAAAAAGGTAAATACAAAGTGAAGCACCTAGATACAATCTAATCTCCACAAGCTCCAACAAACAAAAACTCTCCCCCTGAAAACAAAAACCTTTACAAGTGTCTCAAAACCCTAAAAGTACTCCCCCTTTTTGTGACGGAATGCCAAAGGGCAATCAAAATCCATCATCAAAAGGAGGTGGCGGTGAGGATCATCAAAACTGTGCCAACTCGGCTCGCAAGGCACGGATCTCATCGAGCACGTCCACCAAAATCTGTCCATGAGCCACCTGAACGGTTAAGACATGATCCAACATACGTCGAATGTCTAAATCATCCGAAGTAGTTGGCGGAGGAACATCAGCATTAGCAGCAGCAACACCAAATGCCTCAGCCGTATCAGCACCTGTAGAAGAGGGAGGAGGGGGTACAGCACCAGAAGACTCACCTTTAGGACGTGTAGAGACAACTCTCAAGTGAGCAACCCTCTGCCTAAGGAAGGTGGCACCTATGGGAGCTATAACATGAACGGGCTCACCAGCAGGAAAATCAACAAAACTGAGAAACAACAAAATCTTTTGAATGAAAATAGGATGGATAAGAGCATGAGCTACAGCAGAACTCCTATGAACTTCGTTCAAAGAACGAAAAAACAGATGAGGAAAACTAATAGACGCACTAGATATAAAGGCGTACAAAAACACACATCGCTCAAGAGGGATGGTGTAGAGATGAGAAATAGGCCACAAAGAATGACACGCTATCCTAAAGAAAAGATAAGTGGTCTCAGTAAGCTTAGCAGACGTGATCCGAGGATTAGAACCCCATTGGATAGAAGACCTAGTGATGTATGACATAACGTCATCAAAAGGCGGAGACTCCTTATAAGGATAGACAGGCTCCCTAACGACCGGAACCCCAAGAGTTTTAGCCATTACCCTAGGGGTAATGGTGAACTCAACACCTCGTATCCAACTTCTAACAAGGGTGTTGGAATTATAGACGTGGCAAGAGAGATTCAAGAAGAACTCTCTAATCAGGGCGGTCGGAGGTGGATGATCTACCTCCAACAAAGACAACCAGCCTCTACTCTCAAAGTTTGCCCTAATGGCAGGATCAACCTCATCTAACACAACAGAACGCTCAGCCCAAATCTTTCTCTTACAGTTCAGTTTCTCATAAACCTCTCTGCTTTTGTCATTCCTAAACAACTCACTCCTACAGGGAGACTTAGAGGAAGTGGAAGATGTCCTATGGGCTCTAGTCTTCCTAGGCATGGTGCTAGGATAAGGACAAAGACACAAAGCAGAATGAAAGAAAAAAAAAAAAAAAAAACCAAGGGCAGGCTGCAAGTTAGCACAAAACAAATATAGAACAAAAAAAAATCTATATGATGCATGAACAGTTAAATGTCATGATGCATGCTCTAATGTAGTGAAATTAAGTTCAAATTCATAAAAGTGGCTTGAGAATAGAGTTTCTAACAAAAACCCCAAAAATTATAGAGAACCACTTGTTCAATTTGAAAAAATTGATCAATTGATCATCACACAGGATAGAATACAATTTATAATGATCAAATATATCAATCCAACAAGCCAATTTTATCAATTTGGACCTAATTGAACAAAATCCCCAATTCAGATAAATACAAGCCCTAGAATTTTCAATTTCTCACAAAACACCAAATTGATCAAATTAAACATCATAGATCATGTTTATAACATTATAGGAACAAAACCCAATGATCAATTTCAGAAAAAGTGGCTTGAATCATCAAAAACCCCAATTCGAATAGTTTCGAAAATCCCAATGAAATGCATGAAAACATGAAATAAAATGCAAAAGGAAGGGTATAATGGACTTACCGGCTTAGAGAGAGGAAAACCTTGCAAAAAGAATGGACGAAAACAACAAAAAATTGAGATTGAGCCTTGACTAAGTCGTATGGAGAGAGAAAAGTTAAAAAAGTTTTTGAAAAAGTGTTTGACTGAACTGAAAATTAGTTTTTAAAAACTTCTCATACGATTTTTGATTGATCGAAATCTTAGATTCGATCGATCGAAACAAATAGAGGCTCACCTAAAATTTTGAACCAATTTTGATTGATCGAAAAACAAACTCGATCAATCGAAACAGACATAAACTCACAAAATTTAAACACAGTTTTTTTTTTTTTTTTTTTTTTAAAGAACAAAACAAAACACATTTTAGGAACACCTCAAATCATTGAAATTGATGAACAAAATGCATGAGTATGTGATAAAATGTTTTTCAAAAACAAAAGTTTTAAACCCAGTTTTCCCAAAATTAAGATTTTCAAACATTCTTCATAAGTTCTCAAGCATCAAACCTGTTTTGCATAAAAACTCAAAGTATTTGCAAACTCGGTTAGTCAGACCAAAGACACACACAATAACATGTACAATGTTTAACAAAGAGTAACCTGTGTAGTGTGTGCAACTAGTAAAAGCTTGAGATACATGTGAAGTTATATGTGAATAGCAATTAAACACAAAGTCTACAAAATTCATCACATAGAATTTGAAAGAGACTATCCCCTAAAGAGTTACATCATATAACTCCCACATCTCCTAGATCATAAGCTTGCAATCATGTAAGTTTCTTGATTTTGCCTCATATTGTATACACAAATTTTAATTGTTTAGAAACTTATTAAAATAGCTGGGATAATGTACACACCAATTTTAACATTTATTTGATTTAGCTTTAAGTCCAATAATGTACACACCAATTTTAGCATTTAAACCGAGGCTACACCTTATGATCTTTTTGTGCATGTGTTACACTTTCTCGAGTACAAAATCTTACGATATGCACTAAGGTGTTCATGATTGGCTAGTGAACAGTGGTGAGATGATTATTTATGCCTTTCTCAAAAGGTTCAAGTCCGACAGTCAAAGACATGTGATTTCAAGATCAAGACAAAGTGACCAAAACCATAAACATCTTTTTCACACAACATGCACTACAAAACTTCAACTAGTAAAGTGCAATAAGTAAGCTCATGAATGCTAAACAAAGTACAAAAGACATGTTATGTGAAAATAAATTGACCAACCTTGTTTTCAAAACCAAGAAAATAGTGCAAAAACACAATTTGCTTCCTTTTTTTTTTTTTTTTTTATTTTTAATTTGGAAAAAAATAAACAAAAACAACCTAGAATGAAATGTATGAATGTTTATGCAATGCAAATCCTAGAAACAAAGAAAACAAAAAACCAAAGAACAATAGTCATAAAGAATAGCAATGAAGCACAAGAACCATGACAGAAGGACTCAATTAGATTGAGCCTTTTGCATCCAAAACTTTTTAGATGCACCACGAGCATTGGAGTTCTTATTCTCATGAGAATGATTTCCAACTCTAGGATTGGAATAAAGGTTTAGAGCCTTTACCAATTCACCAATGAGTACCATAGGATCTTGTGCTTGAGACACAGTTACTTTTGGTTTGTTTGCTCTCTTAGCAGTTTGCAGCTTGTAACAGTTTGGATGAATGTGTCCAGACTTTCCACAAAAATGACAAACCCATGCAGGCTTATCATGTGACTTGTTCTTAGAAAGGGTAGACTTCTTAGGTTTAGACTCTTTCAGTTCAACCCTAATCTTCCTAGAAGGTGTAACTTCTAAGGGTTTAACAACCTCACTCACAAGGGGGTTCAGATGAAGATGAAGGAACAAAGATAGTGGAATTGGGTGTAGACACATTGATGCTTTCTATAAAACGTAATCCAGTTTTGTCAGAAGGAGACTTTTGAACACTAAGCATATGATTAAGTTTGGAACTAGCAGATCTATTAGTTTGTTCTCTAGCAGCAGAAAGCTCATGTTCCAAATTCTTAACTTTATCAAGCAGGGCATTCAGATTTCATGTGACCATACCCTTGACATCCAAAACACTGAGGACCCATAGAATTATTAGAAGATTAACCTACTTTTTCTCTAGGTTTATCAGTGTTGTTAACCTTAGTGGGATCATTCTTCCTAAAGTTTCTAGGTTTAGTAGCGTTCTTATCTCTTGCCCTTTTGTTGTTGTTTCTAAGGAAATTCCTAAAGTTTTTGGTAAGGTAAGCAATCTTTGTAGCAGAGAGCTCATCATCAAATCCACCAACATCAACATCATCAACTGACTTAAGAGCTATTGATTTGGATTTGCTAGTCTTAGGTAGGTCCAACTCATAGGATTGAAGAGATCCTACAAGTTCATCAACAGTAATAGAGTCCATATCCTTGCTCTCAGTGATGACAATCACTTTTGGTCTAAAATCTTCAGTCAAAGATCTAAGGATCTTCCTAACAATTTTAGATTGATCATAGATTTCACCCAAGTTATATGCAGAATTAACAATATCATTAAGTTTAGCATAGAATTCATCAAAAGATTCATCATTAGACATCCTAATGCTTTCAAATTTAGAAGTTAATTGCTGCAATTTATTGATTTTAACTGCCTTTGTGCCTTCATGCACAATCTGGAGGATATTCCAAGCAGTATGAGCAACATCAACATTAGAGATTCTCTTAAATTCTTCCATAGAAACAGCATTAAGGATAGCATTCATAGCTTCGCTATTGAGCGCAGCTGCTTCTTTTTGAGAAGTTTGCCACTCACTAGCAGGAGTAGTGGGCTTCTCCTATCCGTATTCAATGGAGTTCCAGACTCTCTCATCAATTGATTTTAGGAATGCTTTCATTCTTACTTTCCAATAAGCATAATTATTCCCATCAAAGTAAGGAGGAATAACAAGAGAATGTCTGTGTTCCATGATAACAGGGGTCAAGGATCAGCTCAGTGATCAAAAGATAAATAACAAGAGAGCTACCTGCTTTGATACCACTTGTATGTTTTTAGACCCCTTAAAAATACAATTGGATTAACCTAGTTAACTAGCCAAGTTATTACTTAGTCCAAATCCTAGATCTAGGTTATCATAATCAAATAATCATATCATGCAAAGCAGCGGAAAGATAAATAATATAATGATATGATGAACTAGGAAACCAAACCGGTAAAAACCTGGGGAGGATTTAACCTAGCTATCCTCAAGGTAAACCTGAATCCACTATGAAAGAATCAAAGTTTTACAATAGGACTTAGACCACTAATATCTTATTGCTACCCACCAGTAAAAAATTACTGACACGACCACGTGCAAACTCCGAGACCACGAACTCCTTCTTTCTTGGATTCTTCAGCAAGTACAAGCATACCCGCTTGTGTTTCTTTAAGCTTCTATGGCAGCAACTGAACGATCATCAAGTTCTTGAACGAATCTCCTTCTTGATAATCTTAAGTTTGTGTAAAGGAAAGCTCCTCACAGATCTCACAAGAGATTTACACAAACAGCAATATGAGCAACATCTAAAATGTGGCTAGAGTTTTTCTTATATACCTAGGGCAAAAACATAAAACCCTAAACGTTTTAATGAACTAAGGCTGAGTTGGAATTCTGTAGAAAATTGCATTATGCCCGATTTTTGATTGATCGAGCCTAAGCTTTGATCGATCGAACCAGGCCGAAATGCACTATTAATTCTGCATCAGCTTGAATCCAACTTTACATAAAAGACACAACTTTGAGTAAGTCTAAATAAGACTAAACAACCTGTTTTGATCATGGTTTGCCAACAATATACATTAAAGTTCTAATACATTATTTCCTAAGTACTTAGAACCTAACAAGTGGTATACAAAATTCACAAGGGCAGTGGGTGGAGGAGTTAGAGGAGGTTGTTGAAGTAGCTTCAGATTATTTTGACAATCTTTTTAGTGCAGGTGTAGCTGATCAAATGGAGGAATGTCTGAATGCATTTTCAAATAAAGTGACTGATAACATGTAGGAGGTCTTGTTGGGTGAGTTTACTACTGAGGAGGTTAAGGTGGCTCTATTCCAGGTGGGGCCTACAAAGGCTCCAAGATCTGATGGTATGAATGCTCTATTCTATCAGAAATTTTGGCACATAGTGGGTGATGATGTAGTTTCTACTGTTTTGGATTTTTTAAAGAATGGAAATATGCTACTTGAGATAAATCACACAAACATTGTACTTATTCCTAAAGTGAAATCCACAAAAAATGTCTGAGTTTAGACCTATCAGTCTATGTAATGTGATTTATAAAATTATTTCCAAAGTGCTAGCAAATAGATTGAAACAAGGACTTCCAAATATTATCTCCCCTACCCAGAGTGCTTTTGTTCCGGGCAGATTGATTACAGATAACGTGTTGGTGGCTTATGAGACTATACATACCATGCATGTGAGGAAGAAGGGCAAGAAAGGGACTATGGCATTGAAGCTAGACATTAGCAAGGCGTATGACCAAGTTGAATGGCCATTCTTGCAAAAAATTATGGAGAAGTTGGGTTTCCCAACAAGGTGGATAGAAAGAGTGATGAGCTGCGTTACTACTCCATCTTCTTCTATTTTGGTGAACGGAAGACCTCATGGCATGATACATCCATTTAGAGGAATACGTCAAGGAGATCCATTGTCACCATACTTGTTTCTCTTATGTGTAGAAGGCTTCACTGCTCTGCTGGCTAAAGCTGAACTAGCAGGGAGGATTACAAGTGTGTCAATCTGTAGAGGAGCTCTTAGAGTTTCTAATTTATTATTTGCAGATGACTCTTTGCTGTTTTGTCAAGCAACACCAAAGGAAGGGGAAGTGGTAGCAGAAATTCTTCAAACTTATGAACGAGCTTCAGGTCAAAGTATTAATCTGTAGAAGTCTTTAGCTTTCTTCAGTAACAATATGACAGATACTCAGAAACAACAGATGTTGCAGATTTTATGGGTCAAGGAGGTGGTGAAGTTTGAATCCTATCTAGGGTTGCCAACTTTGATTGGAAGGGATAAATATCACACTTTTGCTTATTTGAAGGATAGAGTATGGAAAAAACTGCAAGGATATAAAGGTATGCTTTTATCTAGAGCTGGCAAAGAAATTCTTATAAAGGCTGTAGCTTAATCTATACCCACATATACGATGAGTGTATTTCTACTCCCTTTGAAACTGTGTGATGAATTGAATAATTTGTGTGCTAAGTTTTGGTGGGGACAAGTGGGCAATGAAAGAAAAATTCATTGGAAGAGTTGGGATAAATTATCAACTTCTAAAATGGAGGGTGGTATGGGATTTTGGGATCTAAGGCCGTTTAATTTAGCTATGTTGGCTAAACAAGGGTAGAGGATGATTCAAGGTAATGATTCCTTACTACATATGTGTTTCAAAGCGCGGTATTTTCCCCGATCCTCTTTCCTTGATGCTAAGGAATCACCGAGTTGCTCTCATGTTTGGAGGAGTTTGGTGGTTGCCTTGCCTATTCTAAAGGCTGGTTATTGTTGGAGGGTCGGCAATGGGAGCTCAACTAGAGTGCTTGGAGATAGGTGGCTCCCAAATCATCCTACAAATAAGGAATTACATCCTAACCATGATTTATTGGGCGAGATGGCTATCTCGGATTAAATTAACTCGGAGATACATGTGTGGAGGAGTGAATTGATTCATTCAATTTTCCATCGGGATGATGCTGAAGCAATATGTAGAATTTAGCTTAGCAGAAGACACGTGGCTAATTCTATCATCTGGAGCTATAATAAAAATGGGAATTTTTCTATTAAGTCAGCTTACAAGGTTGCAAGGAGGATACAAGGGGAGGATAGGGCCGAATCATTGGCTAGTAGTGCAGTGTGGAGAAGAGTATTAACTGATGATAAATGTCCAATCTGCCTAAGGGAGCCCGAGAATACAATCCATGCAATCTGGGAATGTGTTGTGGTGCAAGATATTTGGGCTGGAAGTTGTCGAAAATTGCAGAAAAAGATGTTCAGGTATAACTGACTTGATGAAGCTCATGGAGTATCTCAGTGACAGGTTGACGAGAGAGGAGTTGGAGCTGTTTTAGGTTCAGGCTTGGCTTACATGGAACCAGCGGAATCAAGTGGTGTTTGGTGGTAATCTAATGGACCTGAGGAACCTGAATAACAGAGCAGAGGAGTGTTTGATAGATTACAGAATAGCCCATGTGTAGCTGACTATGACACGAATGGAGCAACAGTGTAATGAAACTTGGAAGCCTCCACCATCATCAATTTATAAATTAAACTTTGATGCAGCTATTTTTGCAGACATGGATAGAACTGGAGTGGGTGCAATTATTCGGAATGAGCATGGTCAGGTTATGGCAGCAATGACAACAACTGGTCTGAAGGTGAGTTCTAGTGAGGAAGCAGAGCTGTTGGCACGTAGAAGATCAATGGAATTTGCTGTGGATGCTGGATTCACCAAGCTGATAATAGAGGGAGATAATGTAAATGTTATGCAAGCCATTTCATCGTCACAGATTAATTGCTCTCTACTAGGCTATGTAGTGGATGACATTCGTCACTTGGTTCATTGTTTAGAGTGGGCTAGAATTAGCATTACTAGAAGGGGTGGGAATAAGGTTGCACATGCTTTTGCTCAACATGCTAGGAATTCTTTAGATAATGATGTGTATTGGATGGAGGATTCTCCTCCCCTGGCTGTGGAGGCCTTGATTCAGGATGTTTTGTTATTATGATTATATGAATGAATGATTCGTTTTCAAAAAAAAAAAAAAAAAAAAAAATCATATGAGTGCAATAACGAAATATGTAGAATGAAAAAAAGAAATGTAAATGAAAAAAAAAAGGTGAGAAAAAGAAATCAGAGGTGGGTAACGAGGGTTAATAGCATCTAATTAAGTTGTATTTATTGCATTTTTTCCCCCACTTGAATTGTATAATCTCCATACTCATGGACAACTAATTATTTTATTTTTTATTTTTTATTTTTATTTTTTTTCCAACATTGTAATTGCAGTGTCCCCTCAATTGATGAACGTTGTTCAAGGCATGCACTATAGAATGTTAATTTTATTCTCCTCTCAACCGTTCTAACTTGTAACATACTAACACTCACTTAAATATTTTCAATTTTCCCTTACATATTGAAGTGAGGACATGTAGATTTTAATTAAATGGTGGGCTGTTATCAAATTGATAGTTTTAATTAGATTGGCCTTTGGGTTTATTTTATTCACATTGATCTTCTTGCATTGTTCAATACGTTTTTTTTTTTGAATCATTGTTGCTCAATGTGTGAACATAAAAACATGATTTTGAAACCCGGACCGGATTGTACGGTCCAACCGGTTAACCGTGAATGCCTCATTTTTGCAGTTCTTTTAACCTTAAGAACCTCTTTATGCCAAAAAAGTATGGACCCGTATGAACTGCGGTTCAATCGCACAGTTCTTAGAGACGTGAACGGTTCTTGTGGTTCTCATGGTTCCTTTTTGTTTCGGCCCATGCCGGCCCAAATTAAAGATTTGGCCAACATGCACTTTAGATTTTTTATTTTTTATTTTTTATTTTTTATTTTCCAGATCTTGAACAAAAGAATTTGTAAGAAAAAAAAATAGAGAAGATGAAGACAACAAAGCAGGTTGCCAACATAGTTGCTGGTCATGCCTTTGTCTTCCTCTTTTTCTCCTTCTCTTTCTTTTGTTCTTTTCCATCACTCTGTAATTTACTCTCTTTTTAGCTGAATACTACTGTGTTTCTACTTTCTCTTTCTTTCTTTTCTTTTGTATTCTTTTTGAATTCTTTTTTTTTTTTTTTTTTTTTTTTTTTTTTTGGGTTAAAAGGACATAGATAAAACAAACTAGGAAGCCAAAATGGCTAGGTTCATGGCAGACAACCTACAAAAATTAACCCCATTAACATCAGAGCATAACAACTCCTTAACAAAGTTTGGGGCTGAATCAAAAATACAAAATTCTTCCTCCATTGTGCTACCATTGCTTGCAAGCACATCAGCACTGCGATTTGAATTCCTAAGCCTCTCTTGTGACTTACATTGGAAATGATAAATGCTTCTAATTTTTGAATAAAAGCAAAAAATTTCAGCAGTTAGATTTAGCTTTTTTTCAACTTAGCCCAATATGATGTGAAGTGCATTGATAGATGGAATTTTTAGCTTAGCCCAATATGATGTGACGTGTGCAATAAATATTTTAAGTATTTTTAAGAGTAACGTTGGTACTATAATATTTATACAATTTATGTCATAACTTGCTACATAATCAAACTTCTTAATTGTATAAGTTTTAGGTATTGGTATAGGTGTTTACATTGCAAACACACTCCAACGGCAAACCTAGCTTAGTACAAAAACTCAAAGCACACAAGGTTGCATCAACTTCTCCAAGTATGCATGTATTCTCCTTATAATGACGATTCTAAAAATACTCCAAACCACTATGTGCATATTATAATTTCCAAAATTGTCTTCTTCTTTTTTTTTTTTTTTTTTTTTTTTTAAATTTTAAAAGACGAAATCAAAATTACTCTAAACTAACGCTCTGTTTGTTTCGCTGGAAAACATTCTATAAAGATAGTTTTCCACATTTTCCAGTGTTTGGTAGCACAAAAAAAACTGGTCAACGGAAAACTATCTTTAGTCAATGGAAAGTCTTAATAAAAATAAGGCTTATTTTCTATAGGTTATTTTCCAAATTTTTTTTTTTGGAAAACAATCTCTCTCTCACGGTACGCTCTCTCACTCTTTCTCTCTTCCATTTTCTTTTTCTTTCCTCACACCCTCATTGTCACTAACTCTGGTCTCCCCTCTTCCTTAGATCTCTCTCTCTCTCTCTCTCTCCATGTTTCTCTTCCCCTTTATAACACAGTTCTCTAATTAGATTTTTTTCCCCCTCATTGCTCAATAATTATTTCATTCCTCTTTACCAACTTGCAAAGGAGAACATATTTGCATTGGTAATTACTTCATTCCTTTCTACCAAAATCCCAATTCTTTACTTTGAATTTCAAACTTGATTTTATTTTTTCCTCTAAGAAATTTTTGGTTTGATGGATTCCAGGTAGTTCTTTTTTGCACATAAAAGTGCTAAAAAAATATTAAAAATAAAAAAGAAGAAGAAAGAATGAATGAAGTAAAAGACGCAAATTTTAAACATAGTCCCTATACGGCTCTAAATTGCTTTTACATGAGATAATCTTTACGGTAAATTAATAATATTGTTATATAATGAATGATAATTGTTTAGGAGAATTGTATTTGTTGGTGGATACATTATGCAGATACTACGCAGTGATAATATATTATGTAGATACATTATATAAATACATAATTTTTGAGTAATATTAAAGACTTGTGATTGACCATAGTAGGCAATTAGTGTACTAGCAAAAAGATTAGACAATTAAAAGTTATTGTTATTTGTACTTATTAAAGATGTATTCCCATATCAATTTTATGTATATAGACAAATGGTTGATATATATATATATATATATATATGTATGTATGTATGTATGTATGGACATTACTGTCCATATATATGAGTAAGATGAGTGGTAGAGATCATGAAAATTTGAAAACTAATTTTGATTGTATCTATTGTCAAAATTTTAGTATGAAAACCAAATTCATTCTTGGTTTTTTATTTTATTTTATTTATATTAATTACATTAGTTAGTTTACATAATACACATGTTTTAAATTACACAAGAAATATAAAAAATAAAAATAAAAATTTGTGTACCAAACTCCAGAAAACATTCTCAAACTCATTTTCAAGGTCGTTACCAAACACTGGAAAATGATATAGGTTTCTAGAAAATGCTCTTTGGAAAATGAACAATTTTCCAAAAAAACGTTTATGCTAAAACAGACAGAGCGTAAAGTGCAAGTTATAATTTCCAAGATTTTTTTTTTAATAGAAATAAACACACACAAGATAGATGAAAGATATTCTAATACAAAGGCATACTATAACTCTACTTAAAAGTCACAGTAACTTTACAAGCAAATTACATAATTCATAATTTAATCAATTATAATTAATAACAATTTACCGTATATAATTGAAAATGTTACGAGGCTTCTCTTTCATTTATTATTAAAAAAAGAAAGAAAGAAAGCATTGGCAACGGGTCATCATCAGCGACGCCAAGCTACCGCCATGAAGTGGCGGAGATTGAGAAGGAGAGAATTAGAGGAACACGAGAGAAGAGAAGAAAGAAAGAGGAAAAAGATAAAAACAAAAGAAAAAGAAAAAGAAAAAGAAAAAGAAAAGAGTGGATGTTTTCAGCTGGCGGGGCGGGCTGGGGAATGGAAATCCCCGCAGAAAAAACCCCGCGCTCTTTCTATCAATTTAAACATACTCAGCCACTCAGCTGCCCTTCAATATTCACAACCTTCTCCAGCTCTCTCAGGTCTGCGTTTCTTCTCCTAAACCCACTTTTGAAGTACATTTATCTAAGAATGAATTAGCAGCCAAGGATTACCGTCCAAAGTCTATTTTTCTTTGCACCACCTTCGGTTGTTTTTCTTATTGTGTGATTTTTTTTCATGTGGGTTTGTTTGTATATGTGTTTATCTGCATCTAAAACTTTGTTTGTTTGTTTGTTTTTTTGAGGTTGGGTTTTACAGAATCATAGCATTTGGGATTGTGTGTTTTGTTTTGTTTTACTTATATTTCTATTTTTGATAAAGAATGTAGGAGAATGTCTAATTATTGATTGATATTGCTATTGGGTCCCTCTCTTTTACTCCTTTTCCTTTCCTCTGTTTTTGTTCCTTATCATTTGGATTTCTCAGATTCATGGTTTTGGCAAGAGTATCAATTTCATAATTTTAGTATTTATTCTTTATTTCATAAATATTTTATTGATACTGATTGGTCACCATATATGGTATCTGTTGTGTCCTTCTTTGGTTTCAAATCAGTTTACCTAATTAGTGAATGTACGCTATGGTTTTGTTTGAACCTTTTAAGTCCTTAGCAAGGAGCTAGCCCATCTATACACCAAGGTAGTTTCAAATATTTTCTTTGGGTCTAGCATAAAATGAGCAATGTCTATTTCACACTTGAATTTACGCACGTAGTACACTCACTCACCACTTTACACACAAATTGTGACTTCAAGTCACAATTTTAGTTCAAAAAATTGAGAGTGTGTATTGTGTGGGTAAGTGAGTGTGTGCAATAAACATTTTCTGTGTAAAAAATGTTTTAAGAAGAAATTCCAACAACAAAGTTAAGGATAAAAATGAGATAATAGGATTGAAGTTGGAACAATTCAATATTGATTTCTAAGCTCAGAGAACTTAAGAAATATTCAAATTTGAAATTTCATAAATAGATATGAAAATGTTTATATTGCCTACAATGACTTGAAGGACACTGTTTATATTGCTTAGTAACCCTAAAATTCTACCCCTTTATCTTACTACTAGGACAAGGAAGACTCTTTCTTGTCTTAGTAGTATTAGAACTCCAAGTTTGAGTGAACTAAAAACCTAATAAAAGACTAACTTGGACCTAAAGAAAATAGAACCTCAGATACTTAGATTTCCTAGAAATTTCTAGACTCAACTAGAGTACTAAAATAAACCTTATTTGCATGAATTGTAGAGATTGCAGATTTTTCCCTTTTTGACACTAAAAGACTCATGCCTAGGCCTTTAAAACCTCACTACTTTTACTTCAAATGGAATCTCATTGACCACTATTGGGTTATTTAAGTCAACATGTGTATGCAAACCTTCCATGTCAAAAAGAACACTCTTATGGCTTGCATTGAATACTGTTTGTGCATTCTCTCTTGAATAGTTTCTTTAATATGTACCGAAGTACTTACCTATAAATCACCATCATTAATAGACATCATAGATCGGATAAAAATCCCAGCCTACAACACAATCTCTTTCAAAATTTTAATCTTTAAATTCAACCGCACACATCCTTTAATCCGTCTCATGTTGCAACTTCTACGGATCTGGCATCCAGAAGAATTAAAGGGGTTTTCTTCTTTTATATTATCATTCTTGTTCTCAAGACCTACTTTAGCTATTTTCCAGCATTTGTGGTCACCTTTTGGAATCTCCATTCAGGCTCGAGCTAGTTCCTGTTGTTGCTTGTTCAGTCCACAAAAGATCTTCAATTATACACCTCATCTTAGCCATGGTTGTCTGTTAGCTTGATTTCCTTTGCCCCACACTCTCTACCATGACCAATCATTGACTAGTCATAGCTTAATGTTGCAATCTTTGACTCAAATCTGAGTTTTGTGGCTCAGATTTATGATCTTTTGCTTTGAATCACTTAATATGGTGAGGAGAACATAGTTCTAGATTAAGAAAAAATTCTAACAGAAAATTATATTACAGCAAAGATTAAGATAATAGGATTGGATTTGAAACAATCACATCAATTTCTAGGTTCAAAGAGTTCAAGAAACATTCAAATATGAGAGTTCATATTTTTTTTTTTTGGGTGAAATTTCATATAATAGATAAGAAAAAGCTGCCTATGACTCAAAAGAGACTGTTTATAACAGCCTAGTAACCCTAGAATCCTAGTTGCTTATCTTACATAAAACAATTAGTTTCTGTTCATCCAACTTCATTAAAAGTCTTGACCTTTGAAAATATAAAGACATAACACTAAATTAAACATAACATAGAGAAATAAAAGACAAATGATTAATGGTTCCCCTGGGGCTTATATTCTCCTACATCACATTATCTATGTGCTTGTGTAGTTGGCTCCCACCCCAATAAGTCTTTTCAGTCTATTCTGCCTACAAGTCTTGTTAATGCTTAGTTTATAATTTCATCCACTCATTTGTTATTTTTTAGGTAATGAAAATGCTCAATTTATTTATTTATTTTTTTCTTTTTAATTTTTTCATATGGAAGTATTCACTTACTGAATAATTGTTGCTCCATTGAAGAAATTTATTTATTTTTATTTTCTATTATATGGTTCTTGGTCTTATTTACTACATGATCAATTTTGTTATTTTGCTTATTTAAACTTGTTTGGTTACTAAGAGATTGTAGGAAAATACAAGAAATGAATAGCTTTCTGAGTTAAATTTGAAATGGAAGTTGGATGGTTTGATTTTTTTATTTTATTTTTATATATTTTTTTAAGGTAGTTTTCCGTTTTGGCATGATTTTTCTTAGTGAACAAACAAGGCATTAGGGTCTGAATATGAGAGGTTTTGAGCTGAGATTCTTGTCTATACAGATACGATTTTGTATGATTTGTTATTAATAGTTAAATTTGAAATGGAAATTAGATGGTTTGATTTTAAAATGGGTAAAATACAAAAACCACGCGTAAGGTTTCCACTAGTGCTAAGCACTATCCAGACTTTTCAAAAATATCCAATTTTCACTCTACGCACAAACCGCACTTAACACTTTTTGTACTTATTTTCCCAAAAATTTAGTTTAATTGCCACAATGCAGTCCCATATAGTAACTGTATTGTGACTTATATGCAAAATGGAGTGTTTGTGTAGTAAATAGTAGATGGATAATAGCCAGAGATGGAGAAAGAAACAGAAAAAAGGCTTGGAGGAGCAGCGAAACTTTCAAATGGTGTTTGTGTTCAGGGATAAAATTAGATATTTTTGAACAATTTAAATAGTACCAGGCATTAGCCCAAATCCCAGGGGTAATTTTGTAATTTACCCTTTTAAAATTTTTGTGACCATATAGAGTTCAAAATTTTGTAGTATCCAGTATTCATTCAATTTTCTTATAAAGGACAAGGAATTTGTCTAAGCCTCATTTGTTGCAACAGAGATCATTTCCTGGCTGAAAAATACAATACTAAGGTTTATCTTGCAACATAACATATGAATGGTTCAAAAGAAAAAAAATTTCCATAGCCTTTCCTAGGACCCCAAAGTTTACGCATGGTTTTCTTAAAAATTAATAGTCATATGATTTTGAAGCTTGTTTGTAATTAGTTCTCTTATCATTCTAGCTGTTGCACGCACGGATATTAATCCCACATGGATCAAAGTGAAGAGATGAGAGATGACGAGTGCTTGTTTGGCTCAGCCTTGCCATTGTTTTCTCCCAGCGAAGGGTAAGTGTCTAGATGAGTATTTCTTTTTAAATTAAATTGCTTGAATTGTGATGTTTAGATAATTTTTTGGCAAAAATTGGTTGCCAAAACTAGTGAAGAGAAATTGTTATGTTGACTTGTGATTATTGATTTGAGTTTATTTAATAGTAAAAAGTAATTTCTGAAGATCTAAAGTCTTTTAAGAATTCTATTTTTGTCATTGCCAATAGAATGAATCTATTCTATTTTTTTGGTTTTTATTATTATTATTAGTAATTCATATATTTATTTGATAACTTTTGTGATGATGTTAGAAATGATAGCTCTAAACATTTGCTACCAATTTGGAGTAGTCCATCTCTGGAGTTGGTAGATGATTTGTCATCTACCCAGGATGTTGATTCAACACCTTGTTCTAGTCCAACTGAAATTCCGTCAGATGGTAGTAAAGGAAAGAGAATATCGGTTGTATGGAATCATTGTAAGAAACGAAAAGTTGAAGAGAAGGACTTGGTTGGTGAGTCTAAACAACAAGTGAGCATACACTATTATCATTTTGATCCAAACTTAGTGAGGAGGAAGCTTGCGAACATGGTCATCTTCCATGAGTACCCTCTAAACATAGTTGAACACATTGGTTTTAGGAAAATTATTAGGTACTTTCGGAATACCATAAATGTGTACTCCTTCCTCCCACATGAATGGTGGGTTCCATTATGAATTTAATTAGTAAGACCTATCATTCATTTGAGAGGAGGGAGTACGCATTTATGGTATTCTGGAAGTACACTATAATTTCTCTTGGTTTTAGAGAATTTTCACATTCTCTTCAACCATTATTTAAGATGGTTTGTAGAAACACATTTAAGAGAGACCTATCATTCATGTGAGAGGAGGGAGTAGACGTGGCAAAACGGGCGGGTCGGGTCGGGTTCGGGTCGGGTCAAACGGGTCACGGGTCAGAACGGGTCATTTTTAAAACGGGTCAATCGGGTTGCGGGTCAAACGGGTCGCGGGTTGAGTCGGGTCGTGAGTCGGGTCGAGTTGACCCGTATTTTTCAAACAATTTTTTTTTTTTTTTTGGAAATAGATGCAATCTGTCAATTGTTTATGAGTTCCTTAATTGTGATTAGATTCTCACTAGTGATATTGTTACCAATTACCACTAAACACTTAAATTGATACCCAAATTTGGTGCAACTCCTGTTCCAGCTTTCTAGAAACTAATCTTGGTATAATCTTCAATCTATTTAAAGTAGGAAGAGAAAATAAAGGTGGCAAGTAAAAAATAACAAACTATAATGGAGTACATAACATATTAAGTAAAAAAAAATAAGTAAATATTTTATAAAAATTACACCTCAATCTAAATCTACTCAACATTGGTAAACGTGGCAAAATGTGCGGGTCGGGTTCGGGTTCGGGTCGGGTCAATCGGGTCGCGGGTCAAAACGGGTCACGGGTCAAAACGGGTCATTTTTAAACGGGTCAATCGGGTTACGGGTCAAACGGGTTGCAGGTCAAACGGGTCGGGTCAAAACGGGTCTGACCCGTTTTGCCATGTCTAGGAGGGAGTACGCATTTATGGTACTCCGGGAGTACACTATAATTTCCCTTGATTTTAGAGAATTTTCACATTCTCTTCAACCATTATTTAAGATGGTTTGTAGAAACACATTAAAGAGAGACATTTTGAAAATTTATGATTATGAAAGGGGGAAGACTTTTATGGAGTTGGAGAAGATTCCAAGTAGAATTGCAATCTCAACTTCTATATGGACTTCAAGCAACAAAAGGAGACAGTTTATGCTTGTCAAAGCACATTATATTGATGACTCTTGGACTTTGGAAAGCCGGGTTATGATGTACTTATTTGTTTTATGTGCATTTTTATTTATTAAGCTATTCTATTATATTTATTCCACCATTGGTTATTATATTAATCAAGTTATATAGTAATTATTTGATTTGTTTGTATTAGGTTTATCTATGTACCTTCTCCACACACAAACGAAGTTCTTTCTAATGCCCTTCTAGATTGCTTATTAGAATGGAATGTTAATAGGAAGTTATCTACTATGGTTGTGGATGATTATGGTACAACTAATGCAATTATAAAAATTCTCTTGGACTTTCAAATTAGTTCACTTATATTGCATGGATCATTGTTGCATGTGCGTTGTGCTGCGCTCAAGATGGTTTGACTGTTATTGGTGAAAGTATTGACAAGATTCATGAAAGTGTACTCTTTTGGACAACATCAAAAAAGAGAAATAAAAAATTTGAAGCAATAAGACAATTACATATTTCAAGCATTAAAGAGTTGATTCTTGATTCAAAGACTTGTTGGAACTCTACATAGTTGATGCTTTCTACTGCTTTAGTTTATAAAGAAGTCTTTCTTCACTTGAGACAATGTGATTCATCTTATAATTGCATACCAAGTGAGATTGATTGGAAGGTAGTAAAAGATATTTGTGGTACATTGGAATTATTTTACGGCGTGACGAAGTTTGTTTCTGGTACTACCTACCCTAAAGCTAGCACGTATTTTCAATATATGTGCCAAGTGAAAATGGAGTTATCTGAATGTATCATACCTTCAAATGAGGTGATTAGGAAGATGGCATCAAACATGTTGGAAAAATTTGATAGTTATTGGAATGTGGTTGACCGTATCATGGGTGTCGCCGCTATC
This sequence comes from Quercus robur, assembly GCF_932294415.1. Taxonomy (NCBI): domain Eukaryota; kingdom Viridiplantae; phylum Streptophyta; class Magnoliopsida; order Fagales; family Fagaceae; genus Quercus; species Quercus robur. The sequence continues at coordinate 33,869,934 of NC_065540.1, read as the reverse complement.
TTAGATCCAAGATTTAAGATGAAGTTGTTAGAATGGTGTTTCCCTACAATTTCTAGCGACACAGCTTATGAAGAAATTGAGAAGATTAGGAGAATTTTCTATGACTTGCCTGAGCAGTACCATTCTAAGGAAATGGATAAAGACAACAGTTTTGCTAATTCTTCATTCTGTATGACAAAGGGTTCTCAATCTAAGTCACTTTATGAGTTTGATTTGTTTGTTAGTAGTGAAATAAAATGTAGAATGTGAAATTAGAGTTTGATCATTACATTGAGGATGGAGTGTTGCCAAGAACCCCAAATTTTGATATTTTGTCATGGTGGAAGGGTACTGGTGTGAAGTATCCTACTTTGCAACGCATTGCTAGGGATATTCTAGTTGTTCCGGTGTCAACAGTTGCTTTAAAATCCCCTTTTAGTACTAATGAGCGATTGTTGGGTCCACACCGTAATAGACTTCATCCAAAGACATTGGAGGCATTGATGTGTGCCCAAAATTGGTTGCAAAATGAAATTAAAAGTAACTAAACTAATAGTTCAATTAGTGATCAAATTAAATTTGTATTATATATTTTTCGTTTTAATGATTTGATGAGGTTTATTTTGTTTTGTATGTTTCTTTTCGTATGTAGGGTCTTCATCTAAGCTAGAAGGTGGCACAATCCAAACAATTCTTGATGATTATGATGATCATGGCGAGGAAAGTGATGACACCGAGCCTTTGGAATGGAATAGCTTTAGTTGTTTATGAGTTTGGCTCCTTATTTGGTGTTGTTCACAGTGAGGCAATTCGGGAAAGTTTTATAACATGTTTATAGTGTGAGATGTTTGGTGGTTTGTAGTCTTTCTGATAATTCCTTGGATATCAGTAGGTTAACGAGACTCGAACGATGATCTTTGGGCTATATCCTGTAATACAAAGAACACTGAATCAGAGCGGACCAGTGGGGACCGGCCAAAAGTCCTCCTCCGATGAAGTTAGTTACTTTTAAACTCTCTGTAAAGAAGGAGTATTTTCTCAAAATAAAATTGTCTGAATCTCTTACCTTTCATCAAAGAATCCTTATATAGTACGTGTGGAACGGTTATCTGTTTAGTAACCGTTCCCAATGTCGAGGAGTCTGGAGAATTGGGGGTAACTTCCATAACCGCTTATGGAAGTTACCTAGGTTGGACGGGCCGTTCCATGGTGAACTCGTCCATCTTGGACGGCTTGCCCTTGCTTGAATGATGATGAGTAAGATTCCCATGAGGTATCGTCCGTCCATAGATGGACGAGGTTAGCCAGAACGCTTGGAACATTCACTTCGTCTATTTGATTTATCGTAGCTTGTCTTTCGTTGGATGAGACATATGGACGAGTTATGGAGTTGGATGATTTGTGACACCATCAGTTGCCCCCTCGTCCATGTGGGTCGTCCAATGAGTTGGGTGAACTGCCGACACGTCCTTGGACGTATATATAATTGGTTAATAAATCAATGCACCACGTGTCATTTTTTTATTGGCGACTGATTCCGTCGATTTAGTTTTCTGAGGTAGATGCCACGTGTCGTTTTCGTATTGGTAGAATCGTTTCAAATGCCCAGGTCAGGATCCTATAAATAGTGGAATGCCTCCCTTAACCCTTCTCATTTCAGAGATTTTCTTCCTTGACATCCATCGTCTACAGCCTCGTCTAGGAGTTCCTCTGCGTCTAGAGTCTTCTTCCGTCTAGAGCCAGATATTCTTCTTCTCTCCGTCTTTAGGTTCTAAGTTTCTTGTCAAAGATGTATGTTGCTTCCTCGTCCACTGATAGCCTTAATAAGGCTATAGACGAGTATTATGAGGACAGTAGTGATAGGTCTAGTTCTAGCAGTGCTAGTGATGATAGTGGAGGAAGCACGGATGAGAATTACTCTTCTGGGGCCCCTGGGTTCCCTATTGAGGTCGTCCAAGAACAACTTAGGAGAGCTTTTGGCTCTCAAGCTAGCTCTCCGTCCAATCCTACGGACGAGGTAGAGACCGTCTTTAGTTGCGTTGTAGGAGTCCATTCTAAGACGGATGAACAAAGGTTAAATAGTCTTAAATCTTGGTATCAAATCCCGGACGAGTTTAACCCTAGGCTGCCCGTCCGTGGAGAGTGGTGTTGTGACCCACGTTTTGGAATAGGCGTCTATGAATCTTACTTCCTAGGTGGCCTTAGGTTTCCTTTAAATGCCTTCGCTAGAGAGTTATTAGTCAAGTTAGGTTTAGGTGTTTGTCAATTCAATCCTAATGCGTGGAGATTAGTTATCTCCATGCAAATTTTGTGGAGGGAAGTTTTTGGTGGGGACTGTCCTCTTATAGTGGACAAGTTTCTTTATTGTTATAAACCTTCTACAATAAGTCAATCTGAGGGTTTTTATCAGTTTACTGCTAGGGGGAATGATTGTAGGTTAATCAAGTCCCTAGCTTCGTCTGATAGGAAATGGAAGACGGAATTCATCTTTGTTTCAGGCTTCTGGGCAGGGAACCCTGTGGACATTGGCAAGGATCCCTTTCCTCCTTACACTGGGGACCTAGGGAACTTTAGTCCAGAAGGTACGTCCCTTCCCCTTGTTTATTTTTATTCTTTCTTCTATTTGGTATATTTACAATTTCTAACCTTTGTTTGTTCATTGTGTTGTAGCTGCCAAACGTCCGTCTTTGAGCAAATTTCACTGTGACCGCGTCCACAGGGCTCGTCTTCATACAGATAGGAGCTTTCGTTCTCTTGTTACTCTTAGACGTCTAGCCAAGTGGGGTTTAGGTCCTGAGCCTTCAGACGAAGCTATTGCCCACGAGGTTACTGTGCGCAAAAGTAAGTTTTTAGCTAAGCCTTTTTTTTTTTTTTTTTAATTTTTATGTATACATTCCTGATCTGTTTATCTCGTTTTAGGAATGTCAACAATGAAAGAGAACAAAGGGAAAGAAGTTGTAGGTGAGGGGAAACGTCCTGAGGCTCAGACCCAGGATCGTCCTGAGGTTCAGGTACGTCCAACGGCTGGGGACAAAAGGAAGTTCTTGCCAAAGAACATTGACTTGGAAGGGCTCCCCAATCGTCGAGACAAAAGAGTGAAGCAGGGCTCGTCCAAGGTGGTTAAGTCCAAACCTCCACAGTCTCAGCCTTCCATCCAGGTAGTTGATGTGGACTCGTCCACTCCAGTTGAGTCCACTCCGTCCAAGACTACTCCGCCCAGAACTCCTTTGTCCAAGTCAACTGCGCCTGGCTCGTCCCAGCCTTCTACGAACATCATTGAAAATGAAGATCTGGCTTGGGAATGTTTTCAGTTGGCCGTCCAGGACGAGGACATAAACATGTGTTATAACATGGGCAATGAGTTTGAGCATTCAGGCGTCCATCACCTCTTTAAGGTATGTTAATATCTCTCGTCCTTGTTCAGTTAGCAATTTTCCTCATTTAACCATCCTATGTTGTTTTATCTATTCATAGGCCATGTCAAAGTTTATAGCAGCGTCCAGACAGGCAACAGAACTGGACAAGACGAGAGTCTTGTTGGAGACGAGGATTCAACAGGTGAATGTTGACTGTAAAAAATGGGTTGGGGCTGCTGCAAAAGCTAAGGAGGAGATCAATGAGCATAACAAACTGATCGAGGAGCTAAAGACTGATGCATTGGAGAAGGACACTCGCATTGATCATTTGCAAAAGATGAACAACGAGCTGAATGCTCGTCTCTCCAAGGCAAGAGAGGACGTTGTGGCTGAATTCAAGTTGTCCAAAGTGTATACGGACACTCTGGATAGCAATTATGCAGCTGGTTTTGAGGATTTCAGAATGGACGCTATTGAGAACTTCCCTGAAGTTGACTTTAGCTCAATCAAACTTAACCTTGCTGCTGCCACAAGCTATCTTCTTCAGACCAGCTCTGATGACGTCAATGTGGAAGACGACGCTAGCACTCAGCCACCCCAGGACGAGCCCAATGTCAATGCTCCCCCAGCTTAAGGACGAGACCTTTACACTTAGAGCAGTCTTTATTTGTTTTCTTTTTTGTTTGGTTTTGTTTGGTCCTCTGTTTTAGGACCTTCTCTATGTAACAAGAATACATTAGCTTCGTCCATGGTTTTAGGACGGGGCTTATAGATAACCATTTCAGTTTTTTGAACTAATTAAGGGTTTTTGGACGTAGGACGTCCACCCTTTGAATGAATGAAGTTTTACTTTCTTTGCATGGACGAATGCTGTTATGCTGTTTTAATTCAAACCCCAGTTTTAATTCGTCCATGGCGAAAATACATATTCTTCATATTGTTAGTCTAACTCGTCTTTGCAGGTAGTATTTTTATCCAGCTTGATTCGTCTTAAGATTTACAAGCTGATTTTACATACCATCCTACCCTTTTTTTTTTGTCCAACTCTTTTCCTCGTCCAGAGTTTGGATTGTTTTAGTTGGCTTTTGATTCTCGCCCTTAAGTTGGACGAAAATGTTGACTTTTCTTCGTCCATGAGTTGGACGAGTATATTTATGGTCTTTTTCCTTGCTTTATTCAAGAAAATTTAGACGTTACATCTCTGCGTCCAGAGATTTTATTCGTCTTGGATCTTTCAATCCTCTTGAGAATTGGCTTGGACGAAAATATCATGGAGATGTAAAATTCACACAACATTTTGTACATAACATAGATATTGTTTATAGATAAGGCACATGCATGCTGATGCCTTTTTATTTAATAAGTACATACTTCATAACTTCGTCCATAACCATGACACAACCATAATAAGTAACAAGGTAGTAGTTTCAAACTTCAAACACAAATAGCATCAAACATAGCAGTATCAAACACAAATAGCATTAAACATAAGCAGAAAGTAAGTAGACAGACAAGATCCAGGCTCGTCCATAGATTCACTTTTACTGGTAGTACCTCCTCAGGTGCTCCACATTCCAAGGATGTTCCAACTTTCTCCCGTCCAGGGCCTCCAGGTAGTAGGATCCTTGCCTTTTACAGTTGATAACTCCATAGGGTCCTTCCTAGTTTGGGCCCAACTTCCCATGTTCTAGGTTTTTGGTTGACAAAGAGACCTTTCTCAGGACGAGATCTCCTATGGCGAAACGCCTAGGCTTCACCATCGCATCATACTGCCTAGCCATGAGGTTCTTGTACTTCGCTGCCCTGTGTTCTGCATTTGCCCTTACCTCGTCTATTAGATCGAGGTTCAAACGGAGTTGGTCCTCATTATCCTTGTCTTGATACATCATCACCCTGTGATTAGCCATATGTACTTCTGCGGGTATGACTGCATCGCTTCCATAGGCTAGCTTGAAAGGAGTCTCCCCTGTAGGGGTTCTCACTGTGGTTCTATACGCCCATAAAACTCCTGGTAATTCATCTGGCCATACTCCCTTTGCCCCCTCAAGCCGAGTCTTGATGATTTTCAACAAGGATCGGTTTGCAACTTCAGCTTGGTCGTTGGCTTGGGGATGTGCAGGCGAGGAATAATGGTTCTGAATTCCAAAGTGTAAGCAAAAGTCCCTGAAGAGTGCATTGTCAAATTGTCATCCATTGTCAGACACCAATACCTTCGACACTCCAAATCTGTATACAATGTTTTTCCACACGAAATTTTTCACATTCTGTTGTGTGATATTTGCCAACGGTTCAGCTTCCACCCATTTGCTAAAGTAATCGATGCCCACTACTAAAAACTTCATCTGCCTTGTGCCCAGAGGGAAGGGACCCAAAATGTCCAGTCCCCATTGTGCGAAGGGCCACGGTGCCACTATTGGGGTGAGGTATTCCGATGGTTGCCTGGGGATGTTACTAAACCACTGGCACTGGTCGTAGACCTTAACGTATGCTTTAGCATTAGCTTGCATGTTCGGCCAGTAATACCCTACACGGACGACCATGTGGACAAATGATCTGGCTCCTGAGTGATTGCCACATGCCCCTTCATGAACTTCTCTTAGTACGTAGTTTGCTTCATCCGGAGCTAAGCATCTAAGGTAAGGTTGAGAGAAGCCTCTCTTGTATAACACTTCATTCATAAGGACGTATCTAGCTGATCTCACCCTCACCTTCCTGGCCTCGTCCTTCTCTTCTGGTAGTCGTCTGTCTTTCAAGTATGATATAATGGGGGTCATCCAATTTTCTCTGTTATCCACTTGTTGTACTTCCGGGACATCTATACTTGGCATATATTGAACTTCATTTGACTTGTCTATTGATTCATTTGCTGAGGCTTCTTTTGCTATAGTATCAGCTTCAACGTTCTCCTCCCTTGGGATTTGAACGAAGTCAGCTTTTTCAAATATTTTCACAAGGCGCATCACCCTACTAAGGTATTTCTTCATTCGTTCTTTCTTCGCTTCATACATCCCATTTATTTGCCCCATGATCAGTTGAGAATCCTCCATGACACATATGGACTTGGCTTCAACAGACTTAGCCAATTCTAGCCCTTTGAGGAGGGCTTCATATTTGACTTCATTGTTAGTTGCTTGGTACTGTAGACGGACTTTATATTTCAGTTTATCTCCTTCTGGGATTGTAGGACCACACCAATTCCTCCTGCATGCCGTGTAGACGAACCATCCACATGGACGACCTATCTCTTACTGTCTTCTGTCTCATTATGACTTGGGGTAAACTCCGCAATGAAATCTACTAGGGCTTGAGCTTTTATGGCATGCCTTGGTTGATACCTAATATCGAACTCACTGAGTTCTACAGCCTACTGGACTAATCGTCCTGCAGCTTCCAGTCTATTCATTGCCTTCTTGAGCGGATGATCTGTCATGACATTAATGACATGTGCTTGGAAATAATGCCTCAGCTTCCTAGAAGCAGTGATCAGTACGAAGGCTAATTTCTCCATTTGTGGATACCGTCCTTCCGCTCCTTTCAATGCCTTGCTTGTATAGTACACAGGTCTTTGCACTTTATCTTCCTCTCTTATCAATGCTGAGCTCACGGCATGCGGGGTTACTGCTAGTTATAAATATAATTCCTCTCCCTCCACTGATGGACTCAGCAATGGTGCCATGGTAAGGTATGCCTTCAAATCTTCGAAAGTTCTCTGACACTCGTCGGTCCATTCAAATGCTTTTTTGAGAACCTTAAAAAATGGCAAACATTTATCAGTAGCTTTAGAGACAAACCTGTTAAGCGCGACAACTCGTCCAGTGAGGGATTGGATTTCCTTGGTATTTTGCGGTGGCTTCATGTCCAACATTGCTTGAATTTTATCTGGATTTGCTTCAATTCCCCTGTGGGAGACCATAAAGCCAAGGAATTTCCCTGGCAACACTCCAAAAGCACATTTGCTAGGATTCAGCTTCATGTGATACTGTCTCAGTGTGTCAAATGTCTCCTGCAGGTCGTTTAGATGCCTTCCCTCGTCCTGACTTTTCACTAGCATGTCATCTACATAGACTTCCACATTCCGCCTAATCTACGGACGAAACATGTGGTTGACCAACCTTTGATATGTCGCCCCTGCGTTCTTTAAACCAAATGGCATTACCTTATAGCAGAATAAGCCTTGACTGGTGACAAAAGATGTCTTCTCTTGGTCAGCCTCGTCCATCCTTATCTGATTGTATCCCGAAAAGGCATCCATGAAGCTAAGCAATTTGTGGCTTGCAGTTGAGTCTACTAACTGGTCAATGCGTGGCAGCGGATAACTATCCTTGGGGCAAGCCTTGTTCAGATCAGTGAAATCTACGCACATTCTCCACTTGCCATTTGCCTTTTTTACCATTACTACATTGGCCAACCAATCCGGATAGTACACTTCCCGAATGAACTTCGCTATCATCAGCTTTTGGACCTCGTCCTTGATTGCACCATCTCTTTCAGGGGCAAACACCCTCTTCTTTTGCCGCACAGGCTTGGAGGAAGGACATACATTCAAACGGTGGATAATGATACTAGGGTCTATACCCGGCACATCCTTGTGACTCCACGCAAACACATCAATGTTTTTCTTCAAAAACTGGACGAGGTCCTTTTTAATCTTCTCTTCTAAATCTGCTCCAACCCTGGTACACCTCTCAGGGTTATCTTCATCCAAGGAAATGTCTTCCAATGCTTCAGTAGGCTCTGCTACAACCTTCTTTTCTTCAATATTCATGGCTTGAACTTGTTCATCCATGGCCAACATGACTAGGTAACATTCTCTTGCTGCCAGTTGGTCCCCTTGTACCTGCCCTACCCCGTGTTCTGTTGGAAACTTGACTGATAAGTGGTAAGTAGAAGTAACGGCTTTCCAACTATTCAAAGTTGGTCTCCCAATTATGGCGTTGTAGGAGGATGGACAATCTACCACAAGGAAGTTCACATCCTTGGTGATTTGTCGTGGGTATGCCCCCACTACCACGGATAAGGAAATAGTACCCACTGGTTGCACCTTCATCCCACCAAAGCCTACTAGGGGGGAGTTTACTGGATGGAGCTGGTCTCGTCCTAATCTCATCTACTGAAAGGCTGGATAATACAAAATGTCTGCTGAGCTTTCGTTGTCCACAAGCACTCTTCTAGTTGTGTAGTCTGCAATTAATAAGGAGATGACGAGAGCATCATCATGGGGGTGATGAATTCTGTCAGCGTCTTCGTCCGTGAAAGTGATTGCCTGCTCGTCTGTGGACCTTGCTCTCGGTGATCGTCCAGAAAATTGGACGCTCTGTACTACCTTCAAGTATGCTTTCTTGGACTTGGACGACTGGCCAGTTGAACTTCCCCCAATAATGACTCTTATTTCTCCGAGTGATGGTCGTGATGATTCTTCCATCTTCCCTTTCTGTTTCTCATCCCTGTGGTCTCGTCCAAGGAAACTCCTCAACTTCCCTTGCCTTATAAGATTTTCAATTTGTTGCTTTAAATCGAAACACTCGTTTGTGTCATGACCATGATCCCTATGGAAGCGACAATACTTGTTCCTATTGTGCTTGTTGGGATCCCCCTTCATTTTCTCCAGCCATTTCAGGGAAGGATCATCCTTGATTTGCATGAGGACTTGCTCAAGTGGGGCGTTTAAAGGGGTATATTGTTGGTTCCGTACTGAAGGGCTTGGCTTCTTACTTTCTCCGTCTCTCCTTTCCTCCGTCCGTCCCTTCTTTGGACGAGTACCTTGCTCGTGATGACGACTGGAATTTGCATCCATTCTTTCAGACCTCTTCCTCTTCTTAGCAATGATCGCGTCTTCTGCATTCATAAAATTTTGAGCCGAATGGACGAGTTCGGCCATGGACTGGGGTTCTTTTTCAGAGAGTTTATGTATAAACAGATCCGAATTCACCCCATTATGGAAGACCGCCAATAGGAGCTTATTATCTACTTCATCCACACTAAGGGCTTCTCTGTTGAAACGGGTGATGAATGACCGAAGGCTCTCGTTCTCTCCCTGCTCTATTGTCAACAGACTGGACGAGGAACGCTTGTGCCTTTGTCCCCCAATGAAATTGTTAACAAACAACTTACTCAACTCTTCAAAAGAACTCACCGAATTTGGGGGTATTTTGCTGAACCAAACTCGCGCCGGACCCTTAAGGGTGGTAGGGAAGGCTCTACACATTATCTCGTCAGGCATCCCTTGAAGATGCATGGTGGTCTTGAAAGTGGCTATGTGGTCAAATAGGTCACGTGTTCCATCTTATGAATCCAGAGAAGGCAACTTGAACTTTGATGGTAGGGGGTGACCGTTGATGGAAGCCGTAAAGGGGGAATCAGTTCTGTGAACCAAATCTTCTATCGGATTCGCCTTTCTCATATTCTCTTTCATTTCCTCCATAACTCTCTTCATTTGGTACATTTCTTCCTTCAAGTGTGGTACCATTCGTGAAGTGGTGCCTCTAAACTGACTTCCAATTTTGGTATTCTCTCTACCGCCATGACTCTGTGTTTGTCCTCCTTCACGTTCTTCATGTGTCTGCCTCCTCATATTAATCTCCATATTCTTGGGTTTAAAATAGTCCATTTTGATCTTGTTTTCTTTTTCTTTTTCTTGTTTTGGGATGAGAGAGACATAAAATGAGAGTAAAAAGACTTATTTACCTCTTTTTTAAAAAAAAGTTTAACAGAGGTGGGTTAATAGAGACTAAACAAAAGTAACATCAAGTGGGTAAAGTATCAAAAATGAAACCACAGGTGGTAAGTTAAATTCGGGTTAAACCATAGGTGAGTAATCTGTAATTATCCCTGACGTTAAAATACATGTCATAAACTTTCCAATGATATATGGCACACTCGATTCGGAGTCTAGTAAAGCCTCCATCCAATTCATGTATTTACACCACAACCAATCGAAAAATTTTAATATGTGCTTACTTTTGGAAGCCATAACTTTTTGCGCCCACCTCTAATTTGTCCAAACTTGGTGTCATTGGTAATATAATTTCACAAGTATTTCAAACCTGATATGTTGAATTTTGAGTCCTAGAAGGCCTCCAAAACATACTTCAAAGTTAGAGATAGTGTTTGTCGATATCGTATTTTGTCCATTCTCATTTTGCATGTCAAGGTCCCAATTTTTGCACAAAAATTGCAAAATTATCGTTTTGACTCTTGGATTAAAGGAATTCTAAAGATAATTCAATTTATCCAAATTTTGGAAGTGGGAGGTCAAAATGACTAGAATGCCCCTGTTGACCAAATCTTGACCAAGTTGACGTGTAGTCAAACAAAGTAAAAAATTCACCCAAATGATAAATTTCTTACTTTTTAGTCAAAATAAACATTTCCAAATTTTTTTCAAAAGTTTGATTGCAATCAACTCATATAAAACTACAATTTGACCAAAAAATCTAACCATATGATCTGGATAAATTTTAGCCCCCATGATAATTAAATTCCCTTTAATTTGATAGCTCATGATCCCTGATCGTATTTTAAACAAGCAAGCCATCACAAAATATAAAAAACAAAAAAACAGTGCGTGATGATTAAATTTTCCGACATGTCATTAAAGTTTGATTGTAACTTAATTTTATTGAATTATAATCAAATGATCACATATTGGCCCAAATAAGAATTTGTTGGAAATGTCTTGTGACGAGTTTCAATTTAAAGAGCTTAATTTGCTAAAATTTATTCTAATTAAAATGAAATTATTAAAAAAGAAAGTATTTTTCCAATTAAAGTTTGTTTTTCATCCCATTTTCTAAAGCATCAAGCTTCCCCAATTTGAAAATTGGAGACAAAAAACAAGGATATTTATAAAGTAAACCCCAAAAACTTTCCGAGGACACCTCGTTTGATCAAAATGGAGGTGGGAAAGTCCAAAAAGATTTAATGGAAAAATATGCCAAAATCATGAAAACCCTTAAAATTCAGTTTTGGCACTCACTTTGCCCATGAGAATTGGACGCAAAACCACGTGGTTTTTTGAACTAGAAGTATTCCTCAACATCTTGGAACAAACGGCTCGACAAAAGGATCTTCAGATTGAGAGAAATCAAATTGGGAAAATTGAAAAAATGGCTCGACAAAAATCTTCAAATTGAGAGAATCAAATCAGGAAAATTGACAAAAACATGACAAATAGTGTGGACTAGCCTACTTTGGAGGCTAATAACTTTCAGCACGGTGCTCCAAATGACGCGAGACCAGATCCAGTGGAAAGTATGCTGCGAGATCTTTCTGTGAACAGCAAGAACAATAAAGCTGGATTCAAGCAAGGCCTCCAAATCAATGTGCAAATTCAGTGCATCAAAATAGGGAAAGCGAGCGAAGGAACAGCCAAAACTGGCCTAGAATAACTAGGCTCAGCTTAAAGCTGCATTTGTTCCTTCAGAAAACATTTTCCTAAAATCATCCTTTGATTTTACGATATCTTACATATTTGTGGTCTAATTTTAGTCCATAAACTATTGATTCCGTGCTCTTAATTTGCTTCAATCAAACAATTGGATTTTTGGTTAAAATTCGGTCAAATTTACTCCACTTTAAGGCTTGGCCATAAATTCATCGAGTTTGTCATTTACGAGTGTTCTTCACAAAAACGGATGTGTTTTGAACTTGGTTTACCTTGGTTGATTGTGAACTTGAATCTGGGTTTCATCTCTGAATTTATTGAAACAAATTAGTTTTTGGTTAACTTTTGAAATCTGATTGATTTTGAAAAGGCATTTTTAGGCGTCTCAATTTTTACAAAAGAATTCTAAAAAATTCTAGAGGGTCAAAATGGGACGATGATACAAAGTATATAAATAGGTAAACAAGCTTTTTTATTTTATAGTTTTTACTCTAAAATGGAACAATAAATAATAAACAATTTGCATACTCTATCAAATGATACACTAACAAGATTTTTTCAAGAGAGTTGACAAAAATTAAAGAACAAGTATTGGTAGTTATAATTTAGGTATAAATGTTCAAAATGTATCTTACTGTATATATTCTTAAATAAGCATGTGTCTATGTAGTGGTTACAAACTAATTTGTAATGGCATGTATGTTAAAAATATTTTTAAAATAAATTTGCCAGATAAGGAGAAGTGGGGTAATTATTTTACAATATTCTCAGAGTACCATAAATGTATACTCCTCCCTTTCACATAATTGTGGGTCCTACTAATTAAATTCATGATAAGACTTACAATTTATGTGAGAGGGGATAATACACATTTATGGTATTCTTATAGTATACAATAATTTTAAGAAGAAGTGGTGTAAGGAAATGCAAGCTAACACTACAAGAGATGTGGAGATGAGGTGACGGCTATAACATTGTAATTGTAGTAATAAAACAGAATAGGAGCATTAATTAATTAAGAAGATTGGCACGGTTGAGGAAGGAGTAGCATGCATGCATGCATGTGGCAACAATAAATCACCGTCGAGGATGTGAGAATTTGATGAAAACTGTATTGCATTAATTGAATGAAAATGTACAATCAGAGGTATATATACAAGCTCAAGATGTAACTGACTTTCTAACTAACTCCAACTTATACGGATCTATTCCCTCCAAAACAAACAATATGAAATACACCTATCAGTTACTTACACGTGTCCATAAATATCACTACCACTTACTACTAACACTAAACTACTAGTAGCATAAGAAACTAGAGGACTGAACTGCAGGTCGTTTATGCAGAATTAATAATACTCTTGTGCTACTACCGCTGCTCTTTGTGCTTGTTCTGTTCAATTCAATTCTTCAGACAAGGACCTTGATTCATCCTCAAGTTGAAGCTTGTAGCTGACCCTTCTGATAGAGGAGGACTCAAACACACATCAAAGACAGTAGACAAAATCTACTTGTTATTTAACTTGTCAATTCATTTTAGCTCTATATATGCTTTAGGATTCATTATTTTGATTTTATTATTGATTAGTTAGTGGAGTAGTTGATTATCAGTGGCGTCCTTTTTTGTAGCCTAGCTAGCTCCAAGTAGAAGGTGTTAAAACATACATACATACATACTTCATTAACTTACTCAAAAACACTATATATCTATCCTGCTACTACTTCTTCACTCACAAAAAGCACTGCTTACTTAACAGTGGCCAGCCCATGCCAGCACCCACTGTCTTTTCTCCCCTTCCCCTCCCACTCCATATGAACCCTTTTTAGAGAAATAGAACTACAACATGATAAAGAGACCATGGATGAAAAGAGCTCCAACCAAACCAAACTAATAGAATACAAATTAATTGTGTTGTTATTACAATGTGGACAACATATTTTGTATTTGGCCCCTACGATAAATTTTTGACTCTGCCACTGGTTAGGAAAATAATTATGGATGCCAATGCTTTATTAAGAGTGGGGAAATTTCTTGCATAAGGAGAGAAGCTAATATAGTATGTCATCAGCTAGCTTTTAAAATATTAATGCTTTGCAGTTTTTTTTATTGTACTATGGTGATTTTCTTGCATGTAATTAGATATGGTGTTAGAGTTGTTATTTATGTTTGAAAAAAAAAATTCATGCAATTTGTGTGGTAGAGAATCAAATGAACGAGAAGAAGAAGAAAATTACATCCCTATTCTCTTTCACTTGTTCAGAAAATACTTGCTGCCCTCTTAGAAAAAATTTCTCTTTGATATCAAATCTTAGAGAAACTTGTAAAAAATCATTGTTCCCTACTATTGCAAAACCAACACTAGCCAGATCTGTTCAACATGTTTATGAACTAACAGTGTGGATAAAGGAAGTTCCTTCTTTTGTTCACTTCTATATGCCTAATTTGGCTTCTGATATTTAATGAAATTTTGTTCAATAAAAAAAAAAAAAAATTGAGTGTAAGACATTAATGCAATTAAGTAGTTCAATTCATGTTAGTTGTCACTCCTTGATTAATTCACTACTGTTATTAAAAAGTACTTTTCATTAAGGCAAAACGAATAGATATCCTTGTCAAAACAAAATCAAATTACAAGATAAAAAGCCTTTAAAAACGCCATCGACGCTTTACTCTAATTAGTTTCCTCAGGCGAATCCAAATACCACCGATTCAGACGTTCAGATGCCTTTTTAACCTATCGAAAAGAAGGCAAAAATAAATTGTTGATCATATATTATAGCATATATATATAATAGACCTTAAATTAACACCAGATATGCATTGAACAGTCACTGTTAGAATTCATACAACAATGATAATTGGAAACTACTGTTGACTTCAAGCTATGAAGCACGGTGCAGATTCGGATTCAGATGTGAGTGTAGGACTTGGCAATTTTTGAAAAAATAAGGTGCGGGTGTGGCGGGACACGTTTTTAATAAATTATTAAACATATTTTTATATAGTGAATTTCATATTTTTTATATAAAAAAATTCAAATAAAGGGGTAGAGTTTATTATTAAAAAACAATTATTTATGATTTGTTTTTAATAAAGTCAATATTTTTGGTAATTGTAAATAAAAAACCACCTTCCAAGAAGGTTCCTTTGCTCATTTTTCAATTCCCAAGCCCACCCACGTGAAACAATTGACTTTCTCACTTACTTAATTTATATTCTTTTGTTATAAACCTTTATTCTTCCTCACCTCTTCTAAGTTCTAACCATTTCTTTGTGTCTTCTCATCTTCTTCTTCCTTCTCTATCTCTCTTTTTTTTTTTTTTTCTCTCTCACAAGGCCACATGAAGTTGAAGAATGGCAGCCAGCGGCCCATTTTGGCCTGTTTTAGCGGCCGTATCGGTTGGAATCAGGCCGTATCGGTCTGATTCGACGGCCATTTTGGCCTTAATTGGACCATATCGGCTGTTTTAGCTCTCACTTTTGCTGGAATTGGCTCAAATCAGAGCGAATCGATTAGTTTCGGCCTGAATTGAAAAGAAAAGGCGAATTGGTGCGTCGGACGCCACGTCAGGGCGAGTCTGGTATGGGTGCAACGGCCCTAGACCGCACCCGTGCTTTCTAGACTTCAAGTCTTAATTAGTATAACTTTATTTAATACTTTCATAGTTTAACTTACCTCGTTGTCCCAGTTTGTTCTCCATATAATGAAGGAAAGAACAATTGTCTGCATCAGCACTCCACATAACATCCCAATCCATAGACCCTATAAATTAAACAAAGAAAAGTGAACTTTAAGCATAGGAAAACAGAAAGTAGAAAAAACAAAGTGTATTTATTATTTTGTTCTCTAATTTCCGAAAAAAAAAAAGAAAAAAGAAAATTTTATCTTAGTTTTAAATCATAGTATTTTTTAAATTCTGTTTAAAATATGACATCATTGGGATTTAGTCGAAAAAACCTCAACCACTTCATTTTAATCTAAAAGTTAGGAGGAAAATTTTAATAATTTATAAAAAAATTATTAAACTAAATTATGATAGGGTAAACTCACAAAAGGGTAAATTGTAATTGAAAGTTTGTTAGCAAAATGTAAAATCTGTCATCTTAGGTGTGTCAAGGACGGTTTTGTGACAAAGGCCGAAATGCAAAAAGGGCCAAATCTACTCTCGAAGTTTTTAAAAATGTGATTATTTTAAGGGTTCAAGTCCAAAATTCCAAATATATAATAAATAAAGGATAAGGGTGCTTCAAAAAGACAAAAATCAAAATGAGAATAACAAAAATGCAGAAATAGTGACTGGAACACTAGGAAGGTAGATTGTATTTCTTTAAATCAAATATTGAAATATTTTAGCATATAACTAAAGAGAAATTAAGGGGAAACATTAAACATGTTAATAAAAATGAAATAAATAAATAAATGTAGAGAGATTAATTAAAAGATGATGAGAAACCATTGTCGTTGTTCTTTTCAAATTTCAATCGATCAACAATTAATGGTGTTTCAGTTACTATACATTTTATGTTCTTTTCTCATGGTTTAATAATACAGATAGAATAAGTTTTTATCTCTAAGATTAATTTCCTTTTTTCCATTAAGCAAGCATATACAATTATAATTTACAATATATCTACCATTGACACAATTAATTAATATTTGTAAAAATATATTGTGCTTTTTGATATATGAAAATTACTAAATCAGTTGAGGAAAATTATTTTACGTTATGTGATGATCTAACATTCTCTAGGTGCACTAATCACTTCCTACCTGCACTTCAAGATCGGCCACATAAGCAAGCAGAATTCCAATTGGCACGCCAACCACATAATAGCAGCAAATGTTAACAATTGCAACAATACCTTGTAAACCTGCACCCACGGCCACACCTGATGACAAGAACCTAAACGTGAGTAAAAGTTGAAAACATGTTTACATATATCAATGTATATATGTATATATGCTTGCTAAAAGTTCAATATGATGAAAAAATAGAAAACGCTATTGCTCTCAGCTAATCAGAAGACGAAACACTCACCTGTAAGTACTGGTTGAACACTGTTTAGTAAGACTGAGAAAGCAAGTAGAGTAGAGAGACTTGACACAGCTTCGGCAACCTCTTCATCACTTGTAAACCAGTAAGAAATTTTATTCCCAAAAGCTAAAAACAAGGCCCAAAAAATCACTCCAATAGTTACTGAAGTACAAAGAATAACTTTAATGGAAAATTTTGCAGCTTTAGCATTTCCTTTGCCAATCTCGTTTGATACGCGCACACTGTACAAGTTACATAACAAGAGGATTGAGTTTGGAGACAAAAAGTGGCAGCTTCACAATTGAGAGAGAGAGAGAGAGAGATGAAATCATGAAAGCCTTACCAAGCAGCACCTAAGAATCCAAGGGACATCATGAATTCCCATGCAACGATATTAAGGCTACAAAAAGGAGTTAAAAGTTGAATTCTATTTTTCAAGTAAATTGAATAGAAAAAGAAGATCAATATGGAAAATGAGATAAATCTTACCAGATAGAGAAAGCTGATATGCTTACAGTTGCATTTGTCATATATCCAGCCAACAAAACCAAGACAGCATTGTACCAAAGCTCTAAGCTGTTGAAGATAAAATAAAAATCATTGAGAGGCATTAGATATTACTGCCTGAACCACACAACTGTGTGTTTGTTTGCACAGCAACCTCATAATCTGTTGGTTCCCAAAAGCCCTCAATAATTGAGGCCCAATACATGAAATTTTCAAATTTTAAATGGGATAGAGTAGAGATGTGGAGGTTTGATCTGAGAATCACCTACTATGACATGATAAACTATATTTATTTTAAAATTTTAAACTATTAAAACAGATGTAATATTTAATCATTAACCATTATTTGAGTATTTTATATACTTGGAAGGCAAGAATTTTAGATTAACTTTTGAGTATGGGACAACATTGTATATGATCCCATTGTTATTGCGTTTCCTGATTGTTATGCCTTGTTTTATTGTTTAAAGATGATTGATGCATTGGATATCGCTTAAGTGAAATGCAAGCCAATTTGATCGCGGATAAGAGTTTCAGTTCTAGATATGATTAGGTCTTGGTCATGACATTAATAATTGTTAAAAAAGTGATGTAAAATCCAGAAAACCCCCAAATGAAGTGGAGAAAATATACTCATTTTGTATAAGTATGTGTAATAGTACAAGTAATATAAGTAAAAGACAAGTAAGTTATAGTGGGCCTAAAATTGAGGCTTATACATCAACAGTCCCTCTCAAACTCAAGGATGATGAGAGAATAGCTTAAATTTGGAAACAATAGATCACGAAAATTTTCTTTAAGATGTCACTTAGTAAAGATGTTGACAAGCTGATCTTGAGAGGAAGTAGAGACCATTCAGAGAGAACCTTGAAGGGGTGATGCCAGACAAAATGACAATCAATTTCAATGTGCGTAGTATGTTCGTGGAAGACATCATTATGAGCAATCTAAATGGCATTTTAGTTGTCACAATAGATAGAAGTGGTAAAAGAAGTAGCGACACCTAAATCCTTGAGTAAGCAACATAACCAAAGGAGTTCATATGTGGTATTAGTTAAGGCATGATATTCTTCCTTGATACTGGAATGGGCCATAACATAATGTTCCTTACTTTGCCAATGAGATTAGAGAGGAGCCAAGGAGAAAGTAATAACCAATTATGGACCATCCCCTATCCAATCAACACTAAAGTTGACTCATTGAGCGAAAGGAGATTGGACAAAGAAGTATAGACCATGGAAAAGAGTGCCTTTAAAATATCAAAGAATGCACAAGACTGCAACATAGTGATTTAATTGTGGAGTAGACAAGAACTAGCTCACTTGGTGTACAACATAGAAGATGCTTGGACGAGTGACTAAGATATAATAGACTACAAACCAATTGCTGATAAAGGGTGAAATTAGGCAGTGGTTCTCCATTGGAAAGTTGCGCATTAAGTTCGAGATCATTATTGTTGAGGTCATCACTGATAATTATCATATCATCAGCATAATGAAGAAATCAAATGGCGCCTTTATTAGTGCAACGAAGGAATATAGCAAAAAGAAAATAGCAAAGTCATAAGAACTAGTAAAATAACTCAAATGAGAAACCATGGAGTTGAACTAGCAAACCAAGCACGATGAGCTTACTTAAGACTATAAAGTGCACAAAAGAGTTAACCGTCCTTGTCTGAGGATGAAAGAGACTACATGGAGGTTGCATATAGATTTCTTCACTCAAATCCCCCACTAAGAAAGATATCTTTAACATCATTCTTGAAGAGGAGCCACTGTCGAGAGGCTACAACAACCAATAGTGTGCAAAAGAATAAGGGACAAGCAACCAGAGCAAAGGTTTATTATAGTCAATGCCATACTCTGGTGTGAAACCTTTGGCAAGCAGACTGTTAGGAACCTATATTTCCATTGTAGTGTAATTGTACATGTGGACCTTACTGATTGTAACAGGTAGGTAGTTATTAGTTAGTTACTTCGGGGTTAAGGGTTACCACACTAGTTAATAAGGTAAAGAGTGGTTAAGAGGGTGAGTTAGTTGTACTTGAGTTAGTTAGGATTACACCACGGGTATAAGGGAAGCACTGTGTAACAGAATAGATTCATTGTCTTGTGAATAATACATTGCTCATTCTCTCTCTCTCTCTCTCTCTCTCTCTCTCTCTTTCTCTCTCTCTCTCTCTCTCTCTCCATAGAGGTCAAACTCGTTCCACTTCCCAAAATTCCAATTCACAAAACTTTGAGAAACAGAATTAAGAGAAAATTGTAGCTTTAGCTAAGGTTTCTGAAAATCACGAACATGCATTACAAGAAATCTAGAAGCAATTGCAGACCATTACTAGGTTCATGCAAAAAATTGCTGAAGCAAAGGATAAGAGCCAAATTTCCAATTCAAGTTCTCGAGCTCTTCTCATCAACAGTAATGGAGGAAACCTAGAGTCTTCACCTCTCAATTCCCTCAAGAATCTGAAATTGGACTTTCCAAGGTTTTGTGGAGAGGACCCAACTTGTTGGGTTTATAAAGCTAACCAATTCTTTTCCTATCACAATACCCCTAAACATTAGAAGGTAATGATGGCTTTGTATCATCTTGAGGAAGAAGCTCTCACTTGGTTCCAAGATGCAGAGCAAGTAGGTGGTTTTCCTAGCTGGGAGGTCTTCATCAAAGCATTGCAGACTTGTTTTGGTGTCATGGCTTATGATGATCCTATAGGGTCACTCACCAAACTTAAGCAAACATCCACTGTGATTGCTTACAAAGGTAACTTTGAAATCTTGTCTAATAGAATTTTTGGATTATCTAAGTCACACAAATTGAGTTGTTTTCTAAGTGGATTGAATGATGAAATTAGACTACCAGTTAGAATGTTTGTCCCTAAAACTCTTAATGAAGCTTTTGGGTTGGGAAAAATTCAAGAAGAATACCTATCTAATGGTAGGAAGGGGTTTAGGAATTTAATGGATACTGGTAAGGTTTCAGTTTTGGGTACACCTAAGTTGGAGGCTAGAGTGGAGTCTAGGACTAAAGTTCCTTTGTAGTGGTTGACTGGAGCACAAATGGAGGAAAGAAGAAAATTGGGGCTTTGTTATAATTGTGATGAGAAGTGGCAGATGGGGCATAAATGTAAAAGTGCTAAATTGTTTTTGTTGGAAGAAGTAATGGAGGTGGAACCTAAACCTTCTAGGGTACAATTGGTGGAGATTAATAAGGATAAAGTGTTGCTTGATAATCAGGATGTCAGTTTAAGGAGTGGAGTGGACCCTGTTGAGATTACACTATATGCATTAGTAGGGAATCCTACTTCTAATACCATGAGGATAAAAGGTTGGATTCAAAATCATGATGTGGTATCTCTCATTGACTCTGGGAGCACCCATAATTTCTTGGATGTTGCTGTGTTACCAGTTTTACATTTACAGCTGGATACTTCTCAAATATTGGAGGTTAGAGTAGCTGATGGCACAATTCTTAAGACCTTAGGGAGCTGTCATGTGGTTACTATCACCTTACAAGGGCCTAGGTTTGTTGTAGATTTTAATATCTTGCATTTGGGTGGCTGTGAGGTGGTTTTGGGTACACAATAGTTGAGTACTTTAGGGGTAATCAGCTGGGACTTTCACTTGTTGACTATGAGGTTCCTATATAGGGGTAAGAGTGTATTTCTCCAAGGATTGCAGCTTGTTGCTTCTTTAACTATTTCTGATGCTAATAAGTTTTTTGGTGGGTCAACTAGAAAGGGCTTGGTGTTGCAAATCACTACTACAGATTCTGTTGCTTCTGTCCCAATCACCTCTTCCACCAGAGTTGGCTGCCTTGTTGGGTGAGTTCTCCTAGGTTTTTGCTATCCTTACTGGCCTGCCTCCCATTAGAGGTCATGAGCACAGCATTAATCTCAAGGAAGGCACACAACTTGTGTGTGAGAGACCATACAGTTACCCTCATTTCCAAAAGTCTGAAATTGAAAAGATAGTGAATGAATTGTTGGAAGTAGGGTCAATACAGTCTAGCCAGAGTCCATTTTCTTCACCTGTTTTGCTTGTAAGGAAGGCTGATGGTAGTTGTCGCATGTGTATAGATTATAGGGCTCTTAATAAGACCACTATTAAAGATAAATTTCCTATAGCTGTTGTGGATGAGTTGTAGGATGAATTGGCAGGTGCTTCAGTGTTTTCTAAGTTGGACCTTAGGTCAAGTTATCATCAAATTAGGATGAGGAGTGAGGATGTTCCTAAAATAGCTTTTAGAACTCATGAAGGGCATTATGAGTTTTTAGTCATGCCCTTTGGGTTGACTAATGCACCATCCACTTTTCAGGCTTTAATGAATTCCATCTTTAGACCTTATCTAAGGAAATTTGTCCTGGTGTTCTTTGATGACATTTTGGTTTACAGCCAATCCTTAGATGCTCATTTATCTCATCTTAGGACTGTTTTGGAGGTTTTATTGTCACACCAAATATTTGCTAAGCAGTCTAAGTTTGTGCTTGGGTCATATCATTTCTGGTGAGGGTGTTAAGGTAGACCTCAAGAAAATATCAGCTATGGTGCAATGGCCAATACCTGATTCTGTCAAGGCTTTGAGAGGTTTCCTAGGGCTAACTGGCTATTACAGGAAATTTATAAAGGGTTATGGTTCCATTACACAACCCTTAACTGATCTCCTCAAGAAGGATTCTTTCCTTTGGAGTGATAAGGCTTTGGAAGCTTTTACAAGGTTGAAGGAGGTTGTGACTCATCCTCCTGTGTTGGCTTTTCTTGATTTTTCAAAGCCATTCATTATTGAGTGTGATCCTTTAGGGAGGGGTTTAGGGGCTGTACTTATGTAGGATTAGAGACCTATTGCTTTCCATAGTCAAGCATTGAAAGCCAAATACCTTCATTTATTCACTTATGAGATTGAATTGATGGCTTTAGCTTCTGCAGCAAAAAATGGAGATCTTATCTATTGGGAAGGCCTTTTGTGGTTAAAACCGACCACTAGAGCCTTAAGTTTCTTCTTGAACAAAGAATTGCTACCCCATCTCAGCAGAAGTGGCTTGCTAAACTCTTAGGATATGCTTTTGTTGTGGAATATAAAAGGGGTTGTGATAATAGGGTAGCTGATGCCTTGTCCAGACAGTTTGGGTTGATTTTGACTTGCCTGCTTCTAGTTCTGATTCCAGGACAAGTTGCTTGATGCTCTTGACTGTCGCTAACCCTACTTGGTTGGATGAATTGAAAGCTAGTTATTCATTAGATGCTTTTGTCCAACAACTTATTGTTGTTGTCTAAGCTGGTTCTCCTCCTAAAGGCTTCACTTTTCAGAATGTGTTATTGTTTTACAAGGGCAGGTTCTTTGTTGGTCCATCTTGTCCCTTAAGCTTCGATTTTTGCATCATGTTCATAGCAGCCTCTTGGCTGGCCACTCTGGGTTCCTGAAGTCTTACTAGAGAGCTAAGAGTGACTTTTATTGGCATGGAATGAAGTCTGACCTCAAGAGGTTCATTAGGGAGTGTGACATCTGCCAAAGGATCAAGTCTGATACATCTTCCCCTTCTAGCCTACTTCAACCACTGTCTATCCCTATTACTCCTTGGACTGATGTGAGTTTGGACTTTGTAGAGGGTCTTCCTAAATCTATGGGGTATGAGGTTATCTTGGTGGTGGTGGATAGGGTGACCAAGTATGTGCATTTTGTTCCTGTTTCACATCCATATAATGCAGCCAAGATTGCCTCTCTTTACGTGCATCATATCTTTAAATTACATGGCATGCCTTCTTCTACTGTGAGTGATAGGGATGCCACCTTCACTTCATTGTTTTGGTCTGAATTGTTTAGATTGCAAGGCATTGTTTTGGCTATGTCCATTTAGATTGCAAGGCACTGTTTTGGCCATGCCCATTGCCTATCACCCTCAGACAGATGGGCAGATTGAAATTGTTAATAGGAGTTTGGAGCAATATCTAAGGGTTTTCACTAGTGATAGACCTTATCAGTGGGCTTCTTGGCTACCATTAGCTGAATTTTGGTTTAATTCCTCATTTCATACTAGTTTGCAGCTAACTCCTTTTGAAGCTTTGTATGGCTTTCCTCCCCTTAAGCTCCAAGGTTATGTGCCTGGTACTACTAGGGTGGATGCTTTGGATTCATTGTTAAGTCAAAGGCAGGCTGTTTTGGACACCTTAAAGGTTCATTTGGCTGTTGCTCAAGCTAGAATGAAGACCCAAGCTGATAGCCACAAGCAGGAGAGGTCTTTTGCAGAGGGGGATTGGGTTTTTCTGAGATTGCAGCCCTATAGACAGCAGTCATTGGCTTCCAAGGGCAGATGGAAGTTATCTCCAAGATATTTTGGGCCATTTTAGGTACTGAAGAAGATTGGTAGTGTGTCTTACAAGCTGGATTTGCCATCTGAGTCAAGAATCCACCCTATTTTTCATGTGTCATGTTTGAAGCTAAAGCTGGGTCAGCATGTCACACCCTTACCTACTCTACCTCCTGTTGATGAATCTAGTCAAGTGTTTACTGAACCAGTGGTTGTTTTGCAGAAAAGGACTAAATCTTTGAGGTCTAGGGTCATCACAGAAGTCTTGGTGCAGTGGTCAAGTGCTTCTCTTGATGATGCAACATGGGAATCCCTTCATCAGCTACAGCTCTCCTTCCCTCACCTTGTGGACAAGGTGCTTTGAAAGGGAGGGGTAATGTTAGGAACCTATATTTCCATTGTAGTGTAATTGTACATGTGGACCTTATTGATTGTAATAGGTAGGTAGTTATTAGTTAGTTACTTTGGGGTTAAGGGTTACCACACTAGTTAATAAGGTGAAGAGTGGTTAAGAGGGTGAGTTAGTTGTATTGTGAGGGTGAGTTAGTTGTACTGGAGTTAGTTAGGATTACACCATGGGTATAAAGGAAGCACTGTGTAACAGAATAGATTCATTGTCTTGTGAATAATACATTGCTCATTCTTTCTCTCTCTCTCTCTCTCTCTCTCTCTAATCTTCCATGGAGGTCAGGTCCCCTTGAAGTGACCAATCCATTTCCCTTTCTATGCACTAACAGAGCCTTAACATAGACAAGCATTGTATCTCTCAATAGACCCATTGGCTCAAGTATTGATCTTCAAAACCGACTTATAACTAACCATAGAGTTGTTAAGAGGTAGATAATATTAATAAGATCTCAAGTATGGTCTTTAGCTAATGTATCAAGTTCCTCATTCATTATAGTATATCATAGAAGGTTAGTGGTCGCCTCAGCTTGTGCAATGTAGCAAGAGTTGTTTAGCAATGGGAATGGCAAAGAAAGGATCATACCCAAGAAGAGCAATGAAGTGTAGGGTTTGACATAGGAGGGGACCCAATAGTAGTGTGAGGTAGCTCTCGGAGGGTAGTCTAGGAAAGTGCTCAAATGTTCAAAGAGTGATCAGGTGTAGCACTCGAAGGGTTGAATAAAAACACAGCTAGAGAAATCAGAGGACTCGTATGGAAAAAGGTATAAAAAGAAGAAAGTTAAAAGGAGGGACAAAATTTAAATACCTTAGTAAAAAGTCAATGTTGTTAGAAGACATGTCAACAATGAGTAACTGGATCATAATAACAATAGACCTTCTAAGTTTCGCCGTTCCTAAGGAAGTAGGAAAGACTAGAGTGAGGCTCAAGTTTGGTATGCCTATAAGCCTTTAGCCAGTGCTTTTGGTAGCTCATGTTGGATCAATTGGTTTCATTCTCGCAATGTTGAGTTGATTGGCTTGAGATTGTTCCAACAATACGATTGAAGATGTGATTGGATGTTGGAAGATGATGGTTTTGGAATAGACAATGATCTTGGTAGTAGTGAGCAGCTTTTGATAGAAACAGAAGCACTAGAAATGTCTAACAAAATGTCTAACAACTACAAAGTGACGTTGAACAGCTTTGATGGTGGCAATGGTGACCAGAGAAGGCAGGGGTGTCAGAGGAATGCCTAGGAAGACAAGACTATTCCTGAAAACCAAAATGTTAGAGTGATCGCTTTGATACCATGCTAGAATTGTAAATCAATTATATTGTATTCAATGTGTAAAAGTATACAAAGGACTGTCTTTATATAGGTAGACATAGTAGTGTAGTGCAAGTATGAAGTATGTGTTCAATACAAATAATATGAGTGTGAGACATGTAAAATATGGTATGCCTAAAACCAGTTGGACTTGTATCCTAGAAGTTACGGTAAATTAATGTATTCCTTTAGGAACTGGTTTTTTTTTTTTTTTTTTGCTAGAGAATGTCATGTACCTTAGCAAGGGAGTAATAAAAAAAGGGCAGATAGTGAAATAAATTTAACTCTATAAGAGCATTAGCATTGATGGAGCTAAAATTTTTAGCTTTTAACATCTCAAAAACCCATTTTATCTATTTTAATACACCTAACATCAATGATTCTATTTTTTTTACTACTTCGATTAAAATAATATAAAGAACTCATTAAAATTAAAAAAAAAAAAAAAATCTACCACAAAAAATTTAGGAACCAGCCACAACAACCTCCACCACCACTCAATCAGCCATAGCCATCCATAACCACCACTGTGGCAACCACAACCAACGGTAGGAAAAAAAAAAAAAAAAAAAAACACAACCCATCACCAACAACTGCTGCCACCACTAGCCACAACCCACCATCTCAACCACAACCCACTGCCACAACCAAATTCACTACCACCACCACCACCACCAACTCTGCCACACCGACCCACAATGACCCACACTAATCCACCCAACACTGGCTCACACCGATTCACCCAACACTGATCCACCCACTACCACCACGAACCTAAATGAAGAGGTAGGCAAAAGAAAGGAGAAGACCGGAGAGAGAGAGAAAAAAAGAGAGAAGGAAAAAAAAAAAAAAAATAGAAGACCAGAGAGAGAAAAAAAGAACAAAGAGAGAAATTTTTTTTTTTATTTTTTTTTATTTTATACCTTTGTTGAATTTTTTAACAATAACACTATTGATGTAGCTTAGTTTTTGTTGTTTGTGGTACTAAAAATAGCAATTTGGCAATATATCTTGATCAATGATAATGCTCTAATGTGAAAAACAACTTGTAATTACCAAAGCATCACGCCAGAGGAAATTGACAGCTTTACTACAGGCCATAGATCGATGAAGGCAGCAGTAGAGAATCCTTTCCATGTATTTGGACACCAACCTCCGAAAATGTACACAAACTCTCCACCGATTGGTAACCAACAAGCTATGTTGAACGCACCCATGGCACCAGCAACCCCCAAGTCAAGTATGCTCACGAATATCCAAGATAAAAGGATATGAAGTATAAACGAGAAAGAAGATAGCCATCCAATAATCGAGTTTTTAAGTTGTGCTTGTAAGTACATTTGGATGGTAAAGGAAAAAACAAAGGAATAGAATATAGGAATGAACCATAAGGAGATTTCTTCAGATGCTACTGCTATTGCTTCATCCTCACCAAGTAGCCTAAATAAGGGAGTTGTGAAGATGAAGATTGGTACCATGATTGTTGCTGTAACAGCATCAACGATCCATGAACGTTGCAAGTAAATACCCATCATATGATACTGTCCTGCCCCAAATGCTTGCCCACATAAAGTCTCAGTCGCACTTGACATGCCCAACTTCAAAAAAGAAAATAAAAAATTATAATAATAGAAAAAAAGAATTTTGTTTTTATTGTATATGACTATACAAATTGATTATATCTACGCTCAATGGTAGCTCTTAAGTAAAGGTAAAACAAAATCAACAGCTAACTAGCTTACCAGTATCCCATTTACAAATCGTAAAAGAACACTCTGCACAAGTGCATATGCAGCAAGGTCCAGTTCAGAAACATGTCCAAGAAACACTTGTGTAACCACTATCATTCCAAATGAAGTCACTCTAGACAATATGGATGGAAATGCTATCCTCCATATGAGCTTTGATTCAACCCAAATCCTTCTTTTAAGATCAGTTGGCACTTCTGATTCTGATCCAAGAAGCCTCTCCTCCACTGTATTATCCATTGTTCTGTATAATAAAATAAAAAATGAAACGGTTTTGAGTACACTTGGGTTTTCAACTTCTTAACAATTGACCCCATTAAAAAAAATAACTAAATGAGAGCATGCCTGATTTTGTGCAGGATAATTGTCAATTGAAAAATGAAAAAAAATGCACAAACTAGTACTAATTTTACTATAAAAGACTTACAATGAATGTTGTTAGAATTATGGTTAAATGAATAAATTTACTTTTTTTTTTAACAATTTAAACTTTTTGGACAACTAATAATTTATCATAATATTAGAGTAGATAATCTTAAATTCAAAACTTTATATCAACATAATGAATAAAATAGGGATGTTTATCCCACATTGATTGTGTGTGTCTAGTGTCCGCTGTTTATAAACCCAGTCTACAACTATAAAAGTTAGGCCCTTTTGTAGTTGTACTCTAGTTATGTAATGTATTATAAACTCGGTTTAAAATACTAATAAGTAGTATTATTATTTTCATGTATATTCTAATAAGTATTACTATTTACTAAAAAAAATAATAATATAATGAATACTTGAAATACATTTAGTAATTAATGACAAATAAGTTTTTAATATTTTTATAGTAATATGTGTACTATCCCAACATCATTCTTAAACAATTTGTTTATTTTACTAATACGATTCATATAAAAATGTTAAGACAGGAGGCTATCCCCATATCGAAAAACCAAATTTAGTCCTATCATACCAATAATATAATATATAGACAATGAAGAAGAAATATTAGACCTCTCTACCTCTGAAAATATAAAGTTAGCTAAGTTATAACTTATAAGGGCTACTGGGCTAGTATTTCGTTTTCCCTTTTCCAAGCCCGAGGGATTACAGAATTAAAAATGGAGCCCAAGCAAAACGAGTTTTCCAAAATTGTCTCCAGTTATAAAGAATCTCAGTGGATTACAATAAATCATAAAATAAAAAAGAAAAGTGCAAAAACTTGTAATTTAAAGGGTTGACATATCCTAATTTTCTTAAGAGATATATTTAAAGTTCAAAATTCCTACCTTTAAAAAAAAAAAAAAAAAAAAAAAAAAACTTGTTTTAAAAAAACTAATAATGTAAGAAATTGTTCCCCTTATCAATAATGTGGAGCAACCAATGCAGGTCCCAAAAAGTTTTGACGCAAGTCCCTAAATTTAATAAATGTTCCCTTTACCAATAATGTGGAACAACCAATGCAGGTCCAATTCATCATAAAAAAAAAAAAAAAGGGAAATGTTACCCATTGGAACATGCAATTTAATGGTAAAATAATAAATGTTATTAACAGCTTTTTATATTTTCTATAAAAATAGTATCAAAATTTTTTTATTATATTTAATGGGAAATGCTAACAAGTGTTCTTAGGGTACTGGTTAAGAATCCAGTTAAAGAAAGTTTTTATAGGAAAAAAAATCAATTAATGTTTTGACAGCTTTTTTCATTTCCCATAAAAGAGATGTCAAAACTTTTTTTAATTGGATTTTTAACCAATGCCCTAAGGGCACTCGTTAACATGACCCATATTTTATTAACTGTTTTTTTATTTATTGATATTTTATTAATAGTTGTCCTAAGAGTATCATGCAAGTTCCTAAATTTAGTAAATGTTCCCTTTAATAATGTGGAGCAACCAACGCAAGTCCCAAAATTTTTTGATGCAAGTCCTTAAACGTGTCCAACTACCTTTCTAAAAAGTGGTAGGATAAAAAATATTTTATTTTCTTTCATTTTTGTTTGGTTTGGAGTGGAAAAGTTGAGGGAAGGAAAAAAAATGAGTTTAAATAAATTTACTCATAAACCCTTGTTAAAGAATGATGTCCAATTAAAACAAAAAAAAAGTTACAAATAATCACAAAAAAAGAGCAATCACCCAAATTTATTTTAAAAAAAAAAAAAGCATGTCCAAAAAAAAAAATCACGTCTAGTTAAAAAAAAAAAAAAACCAACTATCACACCCAAGCCCTAGAAAATCAAAAGAAAAAAGAAAAAGAAAAAAAGAAGAGGCAACGTTACTGCCCAGAAGAAGAAAAAGAAAAAAAAATAAAAATAAAAAAAAGAAAGAAGAAAGAAGGCACACCCAAGCCTAGAAAATCAAAAGGAAAAAAAAGAATAGAAAAAAAGAAAATGAAAAAAGAAAAGGCAACATTAATGTTACTGCCCAGAAGAAGAAAAAAAAAAACAGAGAAAGAAGGCACGCCCAGGCTTAGAAAATCAAAAGAAAAAAACAAAAGAATAGAAAAAAATAAAATAAAATAAAAAGAAGAGGCGACGTTGCCTAGAAGAAAAAAAGAAAAGAAAAAGAGAGAGAGAAAAAAAAAAAAAAAAAAAAAAAAAAAAAAAAAAAAAAAAAAAAGGCAACTTGAAGAAGACCATGTGCACATAGGTATTTTTGTCAATCAAGAAAAAATTCATCTCTACTAAATTTTCTATTTATTTTGGAGAGAAAACATTTTGGTGGGCTAGGTGTTTTCTCTCTGGACCCTATCATTTATTTTCCTTTTTCTTTACCCAACTAAACACACTCTAAAAAAGTTTTCCTTTCTATTTTTTCTTCAAAGTTTTCCATCTACTCTGTTTCACATTCAAACAAACACACCCTTAGTATCACAAATAAATTTACAATTTTTTTTTTCATTTGAATAATAATTCACAAATTGATTATTAGGTTAATAGTTAATACTCTTCCTTCTAAAAAAAGGTGAATACTCTTAATAATAATAATAATAATAATAATAATACAAATAATGCACCTACATTGTATATGAAAATTATTCAATGATTTATATAGGACAAGGAGAAATCTTTCAAATTCCTCTTATATTTTTTTGATTGAATGTGAATTTTGAAATTTTAACTATTAGATTTCATGCTCTTTATTTTCTTAACACGCATGTCAAATTTCATTTAAATTGGGTATTATTTACTATTCGATTAATAAACTTATTTTTTACCACAAAAACTTGAAGTTCAAAGATTTTCCTGAAATTTTGCAAGTATAAAAAATATCATAAGAACATGCAATTTAATGGTTAAATTTTCAAAATTCACAACCAAGAAAAAGATAGAGTAGGAGTTTGAATGATTTCTCCCTAAATTAGTTTGGAGAGAAATCTTTTTCCATTTATACAACTTTTTAAAATCATTATTGAATTTTTGAAAATTCAATCTAGCTTTAAGGAGTTGATATTTTTATATAGTAATATTGATTTTCTTGTTATATTAAATACTTCAAAGTATTATAATAATTGAAGGGTCGGGTTTAAGTGATAACTCAATACTAATAGCATCATTTATGATGTCTCATATCTATAATTTGAACCCTATCTCCTCCTCTCCCATTAAGTGTGTGTGTGTCAAAGAGTCCTAGGCTATTGTCGTCTAACTCTTTATAAACTCTCACTAATAGACAAAATAATAATAAACTAACAAAACTCTTTATCAACTCCTTTATTGCAATATAGATTACTATTTTGGCACAAAATGATAATTTTATAATTTAGAAAAAAAAAATGTAATAAGTCCTTAAGCTACCATAATAGAGTAAAATGGTAAATGCACTATATGGTGTTGGAAAATTTTAGTGCCAAAACATGTCAAAAATGGCTTTTGTAGGTTTCTATTTGTTGAAAGATGAGAAGTTGTTGCCCCTTGGTTAATATTTACTAGGCCAACAAATAAATTTATGAGCGATGTTTCTTTAACCCAATTTCAATTTGAAACGAGCGAGGTATAGTCAATTGAAGTTGATATAGCAACGATGTCCCTGAGAGTCCACTCATAACTCCCTTAAGTGAAAACGGTAAAGTTCTAAATTTTTAGTTCTAATACTATTGTTTGCACTAATGTAAAGCACTTTTTGCACAAATTTTAGAGGGGCCAAGTGCAGCCTTACCAAAGCTAAAAACTTTAGATCTTAAAATCTTCTTCCTAAGCCTAAATAAAGAAAAATCAACCTTGTACCAAGAGCAAAAACAAGAAAAACAAAGTGTGTTCTTGATAACGCCATGAGTTCTAAACCTTTCTTTAAACCATAGAGATCTTTTATATTGAATTTGCTGCAACAAATCTTCAAGGAGGTTCCCTGTAGTGCTAGAGATTTTGGTTCATGTGGACGAGAAATTTATAGAAGAAATCACTATACAAGGAGTACAGAAGTTCTAAGACTACTGTGGTAAAAAGACAAACAAATGCGTTTGCAGAGTTTGAACTTACAATAGAGAGTCTAAATGTGCAAAGGTTTTATAAATATTCAATTGTAATTATTCTTTTTTAGTATATTTTTTACAACATTGCGACCCGAGAGTAGTTTTTCTATTGAGTTGGTGTTCTACTTTGTTATGGATAAGAGCTAACTCACAGATTCTTAGAGTTCAGGTTGTTGTGATAGGTGATAACTATAATATGAAATGCTAAGAACCTGGGTTGTTGTAATCTTCTTAAAAATTCCATATGGACTCTGGTTCCTCCACATGTTGCTCGCAATGTTATCAGCTGCAAATGGGTATTCCGGCTAGTGGCCAAGGGCTTTCATTAATTACCTGGAGTTGATTTTGGTAAGACTTTTAGCCCAATTGTTAAACCCACTACGGTACGTATAGTTTTTTATGTATTGCGGTTTCTAAGGGTTGGGTTATACGACAAATTGATGTTCAAAATGCATTCTTGGACGGTCATCTCTCTAAAGCTGTTTATATGACTCAGCCCCCGAGTTTTACTCATCCCCAATTTTCCAAGCATGTTTGCAAATTGCAGAAGGCCCTATATGGCCTAAAATAGGCTCCTCATGCCTGGTTCTCACAACTCTCTGGTCATTTGCTTAATTTTGGTTTCAAAGGCTCAAGATCAGATTCTTCTATGTTCATTTATCATGGTACTGCATTCACCATATTCTTTCCCATTTATGTGGATGATATAATTATTTACCAGCTCCAAACCCTCTGCTATTGATGATCTTCTTTGGAATTTGCATTTGGATTTCGCTATTAATGATTTGGGGAATCTCAATTTCTTATTTGGTTTTGAGGTTGTGCCTATTTTGCTGGCATTTTCTTGTCTCAAAAACACTATATTCTTGCTCTTCTTCAAAAGTCCAAGATTTTGGAGGCTACGCCAGTAAGCTCCCTTATGGCACAATCAACTAGTCTCTTTGCCTTTGAGGGTGATCCTCTTGATGATGTCACCATTTATAGAAGCACTGTTGGCACCTTGAAGTACCTCTCCCTTGCTCGCCCCAATATTAATTTCAAAGTTAACAAGCTCTCTCAATACATGCATTGCCCCACATCTATTCACTGGCACTATGTCAAGCGTCTTTTGTGTTATCTTAAACAAACACTACACTTTGGTTTGCAACTCAGATACTCTATATTCCATTCTTTTCAAGCCTTTTATGATGCAGATTGGGCTAGATGTCGATCGGGATGATCATCGATCTATTGGAGATTTCTACATTTTTCTAGGTGATAATCTCATTTCATGGGGCTGTAAGAACCAAGTCACTGTGGTCGCTCCAGTACAGAAGGTGAGTACAAAACCCTTGCTAATACTGTTGTAGAGGTCAAATGGCTATGAGTTCTTTTATCCAAATTTGGTACTCTTGTGTCACAGTCTCCTATTCTGTGGTGTGGCAGCATTGGAGCTACCTATCTATCTTCAAAACCTATTTTCCATGCTTGCACAAAGCATGTGGAAATTGATTTTCACTTTGTTCATGATATGGTTGCTGATGGCTCTCTGTGGTGGGCCTTTTGTATTGTTGGGCTTTAACCTTCTTCCGCTATACCACAGCCCGTGATTCTGGGGTAGGAGAGCTAGGGCTAGCCTAAGTGAAACACACCTTAGACCAGTTTGCGCACAAGTTGGACTATCCTAATACAGACACACCTCGGCTTGAGTATTGAGTATGCAGTGTGCCCATGACAGAAACAATTGATACAAATATTACAACAGGAACAATATGGCAAAATAACTATAACATCTGACAAGTAATACTAACGCTTAAATAAAAAGAAAACCTAACGGGGTCCTGGTAGAATAATATAACCGCAGGGAACAATGCTACAGTAAACAATTCAATAATAAGGTAACAAGCTAATCATTCCTTAATCATAAAAGTAAAACTCATTTTCTAGAGGAATGAACCTATTCTTCTCAACAAATGCAAGTCCAAAGAGGGAACCGATCCCCAATGCGAGTAATCTCAAAGAAGGCTTCTGCCATAGAGATTGCATATTTTGGAAAAAGGACCTAGATGGCTTAAATTTTAACTCTTAAGTCCTCAAAGAGAGGGTTTGTCAAGAGGGAAAGAAATGGGTAGCCTATTGATGCATGCCTCTATTCCTATCACTCATGCTTTTTTCTAGTTTGCTTTGTTTTCTTTTCTTTTCTCTCTTCTTTTTCCTTGTTCGACCTCTATTTATTTCCGTGATGATGATACCTCTTTTCCGATGATCCTTTACTGTTCATAGCTACCACCCTTCATATTGTCTGCCATAAAGGGATTTGCCGCTTTTACCCCTCAATTGTTTTTAGCTCCTTGTGGGTGTCCTTCCAAGACTGTCCACTAGTCTGCCGGTTCCCCAACCACTACCATTACACTAAATGTGTTGGTTGCACCATTCCTTATTCCCAAACAAAATGGCTTGTCTTGTTTCTTACCTTCCTCTGTTCTCACTACTCTTACCTGGATCAGGATTAAGCCTCTCCCTCACCTACCTCTATGGCATGCATCAAGTGGTCCCAGCTCGTTCTTTCTTCTTTTGGGTGAGATGATATCCTAGCAGGACATTTCTCCCAAAGAAGTTTGAGTGGGAACCTCAAAATAGACCCCTTCTTTCTCCCCACTGCCAAACCACACCCTCTGATACCCTTGACCCGTGGCCCACCTCCCATGTATTGGCTGGGTACAAGTAGGTGGTACTTGGGCCCTTTGTATAGGCTCCACTTCCGTCTGAATCCATCCCTTTCTGGCCTTCACGCCATTTCTGTTGCCTCCGCGTTTGTCTGATTCTATTGTACATTCTGGTGGGTGTTTTTAACTCTTTCAGCATGAAGGACATATGGGCTTTTGGGCTTGTGTTCCCTGCCTTTCAGTCCTTCCCTGGACTAGGTATTGCTTAGGTGAAGGCCTTCTCCATCTTGCCTAGCCCATGTTTTTTTCTTTCTTATGTCCCTGGGCTTCTTGGCTAGGGATCCTGCCATGCCACTTCATTGTTCCTGCTATATCATTACCTCTTTTTTATTTCTTGTTACTCGTGGGCTTATGGGTTAATGCTCCTGCCATGCTAGTCCACTTTCCACATCTTTACCTCTTTTGAAATTTATTGGCCAACATTCCTACCATGCCAACCCATTTCATTCCTCGGGCTTCCTCAGCCTATTTACTTCTTTTTTACCTCTTTTATACCCATAGGCTTTTTGCTAAATCCTTTGGGCTTCCTCGGCCCAATTACCACATCTTTACCTCTTATTACTTTTCGGGTTTATTGGCTTTTAGGCCAACTCAATGAATTTACTAGTTCATTTCTTGGGCTTCCCTGGCCCATTTACTTTCTCTTTACCTCTTACTGTTCCCATGGGTTTACAACTTCATTCCTTGGGCTTCCTTGGCCCATTTACTTCCTCTTTACCTCTTATTATTCTTGTGAGCCTGCTGCCCATTATTCCTGCCATTCTGGCCTACTGGGCTTGCTTTACTATTTTCTCTTCTCACTTTCTTCATATTGTTGGGTTTTTTTTGCTATTGGGCTTTTTGTCAAAAGTGGACATCAATATTTAGCCCCTTGAGCATATGAATTGCTCTTGTAATTCATATGCGAATACTTACGTAATAATTTTTTTCGCAGGTTTTTTAAATAATGGACCTCATCTTATTTCCTTTCCTGCCATGAACAGGCTTATCTCTTCGAATTTCTCAGTTTAGCAGTTATTTTGGAATACAGCCTCTACTTCATTAATACGATGCGTCTTTTGACGGTTGACCCGTTGCTTCCTTTCAAGTCACTTTTATTTTCCTTAGTCCTTGCGCTTTTTTCTTACTCATCATTCTCTCATAACTCTTCTTTTCGTTTCCCTTCACCGTCTCATCTTCCCTAAAACCTCATTACCCATCTTCTCCGTTCAAACAATCCATCATGTCGCCTGCAAAAGGTGATGGTTCTTCCTGCCGTAAGGGGAAAGAGGTTACCACTGATGATTTGCCTACCAAGACCATGGGTGAAGAGGCTCCCTACTTTGAATCGGACTGTTTCGAGGAGGTGGAGGGGGGTTGTGATTCAGGTAATGAATGTCCTCCTCTCATTGACCTATGATATGACACTCATATCCATTTCCTCGTAGTACTACTCTTATGTTGTGGCCCTCCTCCGAGACCCCCTTGCATATCGCAAGTGGCTCTTACGTACCTTCATAATTTGTATACTGTCCTACTGTTAGGTGTTCAGACCCTGACACATCGTGGTATACCGCTTAGCTCCAAAGTTGGCGCTTCTTTCCTTTTCTTCTTCTACATCAGTAATTCTCTCAAGTTAGGCTCTAGATCATCCTAAATGTCCTCCCACTTGGGGACAAAAGTGCCTTGTGGTTTGGATATTGAGCTTTCTCCAGAAGGTGCCCATTCATTGTAGAACATGATTTCTACTAGATGGGCTTCTACTTGCTCGAATGGTGATGGGTTTGTTGTTATCCGCATCATCCTGTCATTCAATCTTTCCTTCATATACTTGTGATAGGTAGACAGAATCAGGTGATGCTTGTGTAACCATGGTCTTTCTAGTAATATATGATAGGAAACTTCTGTCTTTACCACATGAAAATGAGTCGAGAAGGCTATTGGACCCACCTTCAACCATAGCAATATGTGGCCTGCGGTATACTCATCTCTTCCTCCGAACCATTGGGCATCCCTAAATCTTGCTTTCTGGGATTCCTACTGCTTGCAGCGTGTTGTGTGGGATGAGATTCACTGAGGCGCTTGTATCAACCAGGGCTCTCTTAATGGGGATTTGGATTATGGAGGCTGCCAAGTAGAGGGGTCTTCTGTGGTTTAAGTACCCCACCTCTATATCTTCATCATTGAAAGTAATCTCGTTGGTGTCTTGCAGGAAAGCTTTGTTAGCTCTGGTTTTTTCTATAAGACATTCTACTTTCGCTCTTGAGGCAATGCTTACCAAAGCCTTCGTGGAAATCCTTCTTTCGTTGGCCGTGAGCTTCAGTTGGTCAAACAAGTTCTTGAACCGAGAACTCCTCTACAATGTAGTAATGGTTGCGGCAGGTAGAGCCGGCCTTTCTTCTTCGTCCTCTCCTAAATCTGCACAAATGATCTGTTACTACCCCTTTTCCCTTATGAATCGAGAGTGGGTTTCTCTACACTTCTGGTTAGGACAACTTAAGAATTCCCTCTTTGATTCTGCGGTGCACTAGTCTACAGAATGCCCTGCATTCTGCAGTGGCATGCTACACATAATTATACAGATGGTAGAAATGTGGGTCCTTTTGTTCTTCCTCAGTGGGCTTTTTGGAAACTTGATTGGGTTTTAAAACCCCATCTGCAATCCGTTTGTCCAGGAGCACATCCAGCTTCTTTGGTGTACATGGTATTGGCGGAGGGTTCTCGTACTCCCTTGCATTTGACTTCCTCTCCTTCTCACCGATGGAGACTGTCATGGCCTGCAGCGTGGATCTCCACTTCTTGGGCTTGTCAGAGCTAGGCCTAATTGATTGAGCGGTCTTTTTGGCCTTTTGTAATAGCTGTGCAAACTGCGAGATTTCCAAATTTTCTAGGACAATTCTATATTCCATGATCATATTGCCCATGCACATTTCCACCAATGTCTTCTCTTCACAGTGGTTATAGCAATTGAGGGCTATGTTCTTGAACCTTTTTATGTATTCCATCAAGTCTTCACCATTTTTCTACTTAGTTCCTTGCAAAGTTGCAAGCGTTACTATCTCTTCTCCGTGGAAATACTTGGTGCAGAACACGTTTACCATGTCATCCCATGTCGGGATTGATCTTGGCTTCAAACTAGTGTACCGGTTGTATGCCCAGTCATATAGGGACTTTGAGAACTCTCGGAGACACAGGTCCTCATTTGCTGCGTAAGGACCAAGGGTGTTAATAAACTTACTTACGTGCTTGACAGTGCTTCCCCTTCTGCCATCATACTGCACGAAGGTTTGCAGTTCATATCTCTTGGGATATGGTTTGCTGAGTATCCTTAGCGGATAGAGGGGGGTCTTCGTGCATAAAGCCTTTCTTTGGGTGCCTTAGCCCTTTCTTGCTCTAACAGTGCTGTGATGATGAAACACTACTTTGTATTCTGCGGGCCACCACCCACAAGAGTTTCTTCTTTGTCTGCCACATGTTTGGGGTCATGTTGGCTTCCTTTTTCCTTAGTCTTATCCGCCTTTAGCTAGTAAATTTCCTTCATTAGTTGCTGCTGGGAATGTTGTACGAACTGCAACACTTCAATACAGAAGTTAGTATTGTTAGCGAGGATCCTTTGTTGCTGCTGTGGCCCAGCCTTCACTCCATTAACACCTTCTGCTTGGTTGGGCTGATGTGGCGTGGCTGGCCTTGATTTTGCATACGATGGCACGGTACTCATATTTCGCATCGTTTTTGATCTTGGAGGCATAACTTGCCAGGGATCTATTTGCTTTGCCTATCTTTTTCCCAACTTCCTAGTGAAGTCGCCAATTTAAATGTGGTGGACCTTTTGTGTTGTTGGACTTTGACCTTCTTTTGCTGTACCATGACCTGTGATTCTGGGGTAGAAGAGCTGGGGCTAGCCTAAGTGAAACACACCTTAGACAAATTTGTGCAGAAGTTGGGCCGTCCCAATACAGACGCGCCTCGGCTAGAGTATTAAGTATGTAGCATGCCCACAGTAGGAACAACTG
This sequence comes from Quercus robur, assembly GCF_932294415.1. Taxonomy (NCBI): domain Eukaryota; kingdom Viridiplantae; phylum Streptophyta; class Magnoliopsida; order Fagales; family Fagaceae; genus Quercus; species Quercus robur. Next base: position 33,831,748 of record NC_065540.1, on the reverse strand, counting down.
TTATAGATATTACAACAGGAAATACAATATGACAGAATAACTATAACATCTGACAAGTAATACTAATGCTTAAATGAAAAGGAAACCTAACTGGGTCTCGGCAGAATAGCACAGCCATGGGGAACAATGCTGTAGTAAATAGTTTAATAATAAGGTAACAAGCTAATCATTCATTAATCACAAAAATAAAACTTGTCTGCCAGAGGAATGAGCCTATTCTTCTCAACAAATGCAAGTACAAAGAAGGAATTGATCCCCAATGTGAGTAATCTCAAAGAAGGCTTCTGCCATAGAGATTATGCACTTTGAAAACTAGACCTAGATGGCTTAAATTTTAACTCTTAATTCCTCAAAGAGTGGGTCTATCAAGAGGGAGAGAAATGGGTAGCCTATTGTTGCATGCCTCTATTCCTATCACTCATGCTTTTTTCTAGTTTGTTGTGTTTTCTTTTCTTTTCTCTCTTCTTTTTCCTTGTTCTGTGATGATGATACCTCTGTTTCTGATGATCCTTTACTGTTTATAGCTACCACCCTTTATACTATCTGTCGTGAAAGGATTTGCCCCTTTTACCCCTAAACTGCTTTTGGCTCCTTCTAGGTGTCCTTCCAAGACTGCCCACTGACCTGCCGGTTACCTAGCCACTCCCATTGCATTGAATGTGTTGGTTGCACCACTCCTCATTCATAGACAAAATGGCTTGTCTTGTTTCTTACCATCCTCTGTTTTCACTACTTTCACTTGGATCAGGATTAAGCCTTTCCCTCACCTACCTCTATGGCATGCATCAAGTGGTCCCGGCTCATTCTTACTTCTTTTGGGTGAGATGTCATCCTAGCAGGATATTTCTCCCAAAGAAGTTTTAGCAGGAACCCTAAAATAGACCCCATTTTTCTCCCCACCGCTAGACCACATCCTCTGATACCCTTGACCTGTGGCCCACCTCCCATCTATTGGCCGAGTACAAGTAGGTGGTGTCTGGGCCCTTTGTATAGGCTTCACTTCTGTCTGAATCCGTTCCTTTCTGGCCTTCACGCCATTTCTGTTGCCTCTGCGTTTGTCTAATTCTGTTGTATGTTCTAGTCGGTGTTTTTAACTCTTGCGGCGTGAAGGTCATATGGGCTTTTGGGCTTGTGTTCCCTGCTTTTCACTCCTTCCCTGGACTGAGTATTACTTAGGGGAAGGCCCTCTCCTTCTTGCCTAACCTATGTTCTTTTCTTTCTTGTGTTCGTGGGCTTCTTGGCTAGGGATCTTGTCATGCCACTTCATTGTTCCTACTATATCATTACATATTTTTTATTTCTTGTTACCCACGGGCTTACGGGCTGATGCTCCTGCCATGTCAGTTCACTTTCTACATTTTTACCTCTTTTGGGCTTTATTGGCCAACATTCCTACCGTGCCAGCCCATTTCATTCCTCGGGTTTCCTCGGCTTATTTACTTCTTTTTTACCTCTTTTATTCCCATGGGTTTTTTGCTAAATCCTTTGGGATTTCTCGACCCAATTACCACATCTTTACCTCTTATTACTTTTTGGGCTTATTGGCCTTTAGGTTAACCTAATGAATTTACAAATTCATTTCCTGGGCTTTCCCGACCCATTTACTTCCTCTTTATCTCTTATTGTTCCAATGAGTATACTTCATTCCTTGGGTTTCCTCGACCCATTTACTTCCGCTACCTCTTATTATTCTTGTGGGCATGTTACCTATTATTCCTGCCATTCCAGCCTGCCGGGCTTGCTTTACTATTTTCTTTTCTCACTTTCTTCATATTGTTGGGCTTCTTCTGCTATTAGGTCCTTTGTCAAAAGTGGGCATCAACACTCTCTTATTATCCGTTTTCTATCTAGTCAAGATCAACTAGTTAATATCTTTACAAAGCCGTCATCTTCTTCCAAATGTGCTCTTCTTTGGACCAACCTCAATGTTGTTCCCATACAGTTGAGCTTGTGGTGGCATGTTAAGGATAAGAGCTAGCTTACAGATTCCAAGAGTTCAAGTAGTTGTGATAAGTGATAACTATAATACAAAATACAAACTCAAACAAATTTGTTGATTGTGATAAGATAAGATAGAGTTATTTGTATTTCAAACTCATTGTATCTGTACATTATAATATAAAATGCAGAGCCTTCACCGTATTTTGGTAAGGTTGTGTAGAGTCTATATTTTTAGGTTGGCAAACCATGATCCAATGTAATCCATTTATACTATTTTTAGTAAGTCTTGAGTGTGTTAAATGTGTACTTCATGTGTAAGACAAAGACCCAAGTTCAGATCAAGAAATAATCAAGTTTAGAGCAAGAAAACAAAGTTTCTTCTAGTTCAATTGTTGGCACGACATTTGGCTCGTTTGATCAATAATTTTGATTGTAGCTCAATGCCTAGTTTGATTGATAGATATTGCGATATCAGCAAAAATTTGAAATGCGAAAAAGCCCATAACTTGCATGTTTCAAGCCTGATTCGTGATCTTTTTTTGGGTGATATTTGAAGGACTTCATAAGCTATCCCTAGAGAAGTTTTTTAGAGAGAGAAATCATTGTTTTAAGGGCTTGAGTTTGTATTACCAAATTTCTATCAGTCTCACTATATTGGAGACTTTCAAAGCAGATTTGAGCCTCCATTTATGAGAGTTCAAAAGCACATAAAGAAGAATCAACATGGTGTTGCTACTGCCATAGTGTAGATCTTGTATGAAGCCATAGAGAAATCCAGTTTATAGCAGTTGCTAGTCAAAGCCTTTAAGTGGATTTCTTGGAGTCACAAACAAGAAAGTTTGAGTGCAACAGTTTCACTATAGAAGAGTCTATGGATTTGGAGTTATGTGTGGTCACGCCAATAACTACTATATGAGGTAGCAATAAATTTAGAGTTAAGTCTATTGTACAAACTTCGATTCTATTAGTAAAATTTTGTCTTGAGGATTGTTTAAATTAAATCGTCTTTAGGTTTTTTACTTTGAAACCATAGTTTCAAAAGTTTTCCTAGATCATCATTCTTGGTGTTCATATGATCTATGCTTATTTGATTCAGATCTAATGCATAATTAATTTAATTAATTATTTGGCTAAGATTTTATAGAATTTGAGACAACTGGGATCTAAAATCCTAACAGACTAAAAACTCAAATCAATTCTCTACTATATCTTTACATACTTCATTACCAAATTTGTGTATGCTTTTACTGCTTTCATTTTTGTTATTTGTCTTAGATATGGTATTTTATTTATGTATGTGGTTAATACATGTGTTTGAGTGTTACTGAATTTCATAACAAACTTGTTGAATTATTTTCCTGAAATTGTTTCTGATCAAAATAAGAATTTTCAATTGGTATTAGATTATTTAGAACACATATGAATCTAAAACATATTTTACAAAGGGTCTTTTTAAAAAAGATAAAATTTAGTTACAAAATTGATTGTACCCTAAATCTACAACCTTACTCAATATCTTTTTATTGGAGGTGAATTTTGACAAATCCACCATTGGATTACATATTCTTCTTATATCCTCCATGCTTGCAAAATTTCTAGAATATTAAAGATTAATAGTTATGCCATCAATAAATTGTTTAAATTGTAAGTTTTTGTAGTTTAAAATTATGTATTAAATATAAGGTATAAGGTTATAAATCATATAGTAAATAATATCCAATTGACACAAAATTTAACATGTGTATTAAAAACATAAAGACCATATAATTCAACGGTTATATTTTCAAAATATGTAGTAATGTTGTTGCCTTATGCTACAACTAATTATGCAGTTTAACTTTGTCATTTTAAAAATAACATCTAAAACTAAATATATATATTATTTCGGGTTTAAAATAAAAAGCATAGCATCGTTGTTGGACTTGGACAATAAGGCCGGTTTAGTAATATTGTTCTAATAATTTTGTTTAAATATTGTAAAAATAATTGTGAGTAAAAATGTATGGTAAAAATACGTTTTTAATGGTTGAAACCACCAAAACTGTTGTTGAAACCTAACCTAATTTTTTTTAGTACGAATGCTGTAATAAATTTTCGTAATAAAGAGCTTTGAATTTTTTGGAACGAACGCCGCGGACTGGAGAGTGTCGGGGGCAGTTGGCACTTGTGAATAAGCAAGCGCCACGACGTAGAATATAGAGACAACAGAACTATAGAAGTTTTCTGCAGGTGGTCCCTTCCACAAATTGTTGGTTCTAACTTCTAAAAGTATCTAAAGTGGTCCCTTCCACAAATTGTTGGTTCTAATTTCTAACTTCTAAAAGTATCTAAAGTGGTCCCTTCCACAAATTGTTGGTTCTAACTTCTAAAAGTATCTAAACAATCAGTCAAAATCGAAAATCCCATGACCAACCAGCTCGATATATATATTCAAAATAATTAAATTTGCTGCTTTCAAAAAAAAAAAAAAAATTGCTAGTATAATATAATATTACTCGAGAATGAGCATCGATGAGTTCTATAATACTACAATATATACTATAATTCGATTTTCTAAGCAACTAATAAGTCTAAAACTAATTGTATTAGTATTTTATAACATAACATGACCCAAATCAAAGGCCTCCGCAGTCTGGAATCTCGTGATATCCAAGCTTAACAAACAGTCAAAATCGAAAATCCCATGACCAACCAGCTCGATATATATATATATATATATTCAAAATAATTAAATTTGCTAGTATAATATAATATTACTCGAGAATGAGCATCGATGAGTTCTATAATACTATAATATATACTATAATTCGATTTTCTAAGCAACTAATAAGTCTAAAACTCTTTCTCAAAAAAAAAAAAAAAAAAGTCTAAAACTAATTAATTACATTAGTATTTTATAACATAACATGACCCAAATCAAAGGCCTCCACAGTCGGGAATCTCGTGATATGATATCCACGCTTAGCATGGTTCGAGGCTTCCAAGCACTACGTTGTCTCATGATCTTGACTCTACTCTGTCTTCTTGTGACTGTATATTATATGATAATTATGACAGAATTTTAAATTTTTTTGCTTCTGTTCTATAATAATATTATTATTTTATTATTAGTTCCAGACACTAACACCCTACAAATTTTGTGCATAATTAAAGGGGCAAAAACCCTAAAGAAATTCATTTTTTTGATAGTTTAATTTGATTAAATTTGTATATGCAACCTCATTTCATAATTTTATAAAATAATTTGATAATTACAATGATTATAAGGGAGATTTGAACCCTAATTCTTAATAAATGAGAACAAATTATTTATTGAATCATAAAATCTCAACATTTCATCTTATTAATTGAGTATTAAAATGATTTAAAATACTATAATTTTATCCTTTCAACTATTCATTTAACTTGTAATGTTTGTAATTTTTTTAAGGAATTCTTTTATGGGCATAATAAATTCAAAACTATTACATAACAAGTTGAATTGATGATCTATCATAGGTTAAAATAAAATGATATATATATACACACACACATACATACATATACATATACATATTTGGACTTACCATATATAATTCAAAATAAGGGCGTTGTAAAAATGTTATGAGATTTTATTGTGTCCGTAAGTTTTTTTCTTTTTTGAATAATTGATGGAAATTACAATGAAATCTATGTGTTTTAAAATTTTAAGGTGAAATTATAAGTTTAAAATTTTGGAATACAAAAAGGGAATATAAATTATTTATGTGCTTCTTTCAAAAAAAAAAAAAAATATATATATATATATATATATACACACATACATACATATAATGATATACATATACATACTTGGACTTACCATATATAATTCAAAATAAGGGCGTTGTAAAAATGTTATGAGATTTTGTTGTGTCTATAAATTTTTTTCTTTTTTGAATAATTGATGGATATTACAATGAAATCTATGTGTTTTAAAATTTTTAGGTTGAAATTATAAGTTTAAAATTTTGGAATACAAAAAGGGAATATAAATTATTTATGTGCTTCTTTCAAAAAAAAAAAATACATACATACATGCATACATATACATACTTGAACTTACTATATATAATTCAAAATAAGGGCGTTGTAAAAATGTTATGAGATTTTGTTGTGTTCATAAATTTTTTTCTTTTTGAATAATTGATAGAAATTACAATGAAATCTATGTGTTTTAAAATTTTTAGGTTGAAATTATATGTTTAAAATTTTGGAATACAAAAAGAAAATATAAATTATTTATGCACTTCTTTCAAAAAAGAAAATATTATGCGCTTAATTTGGTATTTGTTTATGCATGTTTTAAAATCATATATATATATATATATATATATTTCAAATTCAATTGTACTCTCTTCCTAAAAAAAAAATCAATTGTACTTTTTTGACTTTTTACAATTTATTTTCTAAACAAAATAAAATATAAAAATTAAGTTATATCAAACCAAAAGGATGTAATGAAATAAATAAAGTGAAATGAAACGTGGATGTGGATCATTACCCAAAGGAAAAAGAAATAGAAGTCTAATCAAGTCTCAACTACCAGCCCAGGGTCCCTATGACTGGTAGTTACAAATTGAATAAAGAAAAAGAATATATATATATTTTTTTGTTGACCTATACTTTCTAGTTTCTACTCGGCCAGAAGCCAGAACATTAAAATCAACCACTGTATTATTCATCCAAAAAAAAAAAAAATCAACCACTGTACGGCTTAGAAAATAAGAGAAAACTGTGTGTAGGTGTAGCCACCTTAATAAGCTTTTATTTATTTATTTTTATTTTTTATAATATTTTTTTATTAGAATCTTAATAAGCTAAGTACAGCTTTTCCTACCTTATTTGTAAGTAAATGAGGATGGACAATAGGCAAAGGAATAATATTCACTAAATTAAACAACTTAAATGACATAAATATAGTATGATTAAGATGTGGAATTAAAAAGATTCATAAAAAAAAGATGCAGAATTAAAAAGGGGGTCTTGTTCTAAAATCAATCTTAATGTGGTAGCTGCAGTGTTTTTTCAATAATCAATCTTGATTGTTTAGCTACCATATATATAGATACTACTATTATATATTCTTCAACTAAGCAAGGTATTGTGCTCTGATTGAATCCTTACAACTTAGAGCAGTACAGTGAGTTCAAACGTTCACTTGAACTTCAGAGATATAGCAGTGCAACATTGTAACTTGTAAACTAAAAGAAGAGAGACAATAGATAGCATACCTTGGCCTTATATATAGATTGCTGCCTTTAGAGAGAGTGAACCGAAGTTGACTTCAAGTGTCGTGCTAATGTTCCAAACTTAGAGGGAATGAGAGACTACTGTCATGCGAAGAAAGATGTAATCGTTAAGGAGAAGAACTGGGGTTATTTTTTTTTTTATTATTATCAAGATCTGTCTTACAAATCTTTCATGAGCAATATCAAGAGAGAGAGAGAGAGAGAGAGAGAGAGAAGCTTTACTCTGTGTTTTTGAAAGAACAAAGATCCTATCAAACTCTGGCCACAATGTTTCTATGATCGTGAAACTTTATGACCTCTTCCGTTAGCATGCCTAGTGATACTGACAATGTCAAGTATACGGAAAATGTCAAAAATTATGGACACTTGGTACCCGTTAGGTTATACTCATGAAAAGCAGCGACTTGCGTGCGTGTTCTTCTTTCCTTTTTTTTTAGTATGCGCGTTTTGTGGCTGTGTATTGTTTTCAGTGGGTCTAGTACACAGTTACGAGACTTATTAATTTCTTTTTTTTAAATTTTGTTTATTAAAAATAGTTCTTACGATATTATTTATTTATTTAAAATTATTTTACTATAGTATTTTTAGTTTTAAGAAAATATGTGGTATCCAAACATACCCTTGGTCTATTTGAGATTCACTTATTTTGATAAAATTGAATTTTTTTTTTCTGTAAATACTATAGATAAAGGTAAAAGTTAGTTGAAATATTACTGTGAGACTCATGAATAGTACCCAAAAGTGTAGTGGGGATCATGAATAATAGCAAAAATAAATGAATAGTAAAATAAGTTGGCTTTTTAATTTTTGCCAAATACACATCTTAACGTGGCGTTTTGTACATGGTAATATTTTAGGATTTTCAAGAATGTTTAAAAATTCCTATATTTAGTTGCATATTACGCTAGGAAATCAAATGTTAGGGGAATCTGGATTCCCCTTTAAACCCCTATCAGTAGGAATGTGGATTCCCTTTAAAATAGGTGGGTATCCAGATTCTCAAGTTTAAAGGAAATTGTATTTTTAGGAAGTTACTAGGAACCGATATTACTACTTTAGCCACTACTTGCTCCTTGTTAGCGTTGGTCAGCCTACAGACTCGTTGGCAAACCATAGTTTCGCGTTGGTCAGCCCCTTTGTTGTAGCCGACGGACAGGCGTTGTTTGGGTGGTCCCGCAATGGTGTTTTCCCGAGGAGGTGGTCCCGATGGCAAGGATACCAGTGGTTAGTAATAGTTCCGCCAGTAATTATTAATTGTTTAGAGATAAAATGAATATATTTAGTCACTCATCATCTGTTGCTAAGACACATTTAGGTCAGGCACACACTAATCTGAACATGGAAAGTGATAAGATAGTTAATTCTGAAGAATTTAGTATGAGAGATATAGACAGAAATTTATTAGAATGGAATAAATGGAATATACCAACTGAAAGAACTGATAAAATCTACAGACAGACTACTTTTTCTAAATTATCTTTCTTGACAGATTATACCATAAAAACTGTTGAAAGAACTTACTCTTTATTTAATGAATATGAAACAATTCAGTTATTCTCAATAGATTCAATTGACAGACATAGACAGAAATATGCATTTTTACATGTTGGTTTAGTCCAAGTAGCTGTTAAACCATTAACAAGAGAAGCTTTAAATGCAAGTGTTTTACTTTGCTTAAGAGATGACAGACATTTAAGATTTGATGACTCACTTCTTGGGATGATGGAAACAAGTTTACATAAAGGACCAGTATATTTTAATTGTTATCCTAACTTTGCTTTAAGCCTTTCTGACAGAAATATTATGGATGCTTTAACTTTAAATGTAAAAACAAATGGTTATTACATGAAAGAAGGCTCAGAACCTTTAGCTATTATTTATAGGATTTATTATAAACAAATGAAAACCACTTTAGACCCTGACTCCATAGTTGACCCTTCCCCTAAAGGACAGACTCTCCTTTTGCAAGCCTCAACCCGGAATACTAGATTGCGGGTACCTCAACAAATACAGTGGAAAGATATAACCCTTCCTGAAAGATGGCAACTTGAAACTATTGCCCCCACACCAAAAATAGAAAACACTGAACCAGACTTTATAGCCCAAAATACAGATGGTACAGTTATTATTTCTTTCAATAATAATGACAGACATACTGATAGTCTCATAAGAACTAGTAGCTCTACAGGCAGAAAGACCCCAATGATGTTTACCCCTAGAAGCTCCTTTTCCTCTAGGACACCTTTCTCTGATTCCAGGCCTTTACCTCCTCAGATTCTTCCTCCAGTAATACACCTTCCCCCTATAAATACTAAGAAAACCCCTATTCAGACAGAGCCAGCTTATTATCCGACAGATACCACACAACCCACCCTTAATGTTCACCAACCTCTTTATCAGCCCCAACCTCAACCTGATTCTCCTACCCACACAGATATATTAGGATTTGCAGATGATAGACAAATTAATGTGTTATCTAAAGAATTTGTTTTAGATAAAGAACTACTAAAATATGATTATTTAAAACCTGAAAATAATGACAGAAAGAACCAATTTTTTGAAGAATATAATGAATATGAAAGAACCAATTTAAGAACTAAGTATTTTGAAATGATGACAGACTTACAGACACACTTTAGTTTCTTTGACTTTTTGGACTATCATAACAAAAAGATAAGTGTAATAGAGAAAATATTATCATGGACAAAGACAGAAAATCATGAGAAAGTGTATCAGACTTATCCACCATTTGAATCAATTATATTGAGTCAAAATAGTGGAATCCAAGTTTTGGCTACACCTATTAAAAGACCCAGTCTAAGTGATGATAATAAGAATCTAGACAGTATAATTCAACAGAACAATTACACCAAAACTTATCTAAAAACTATTGGCCAAAAGCTACAAGATATAGAAGACAGACTAATACCCCCTTCTACTTCCATAAAAAAAGAAAACACGTCCAATACCCCTTTATTTATCCCTCATGAGATACCTCCTCACCTTAGAGCACCTTTAAAGAAACCCATGGCAGAAAAAACTGATAATTTACTTAATGAGATAAATAAAAAATTAGACTTAATGAAATTAGAATCATCAAAGGATATGGAGCCATTAAAAAATAAGAATATTATAACATTAAAAAGAAGAACTGACTCTTCAGAGGATGAAGAATCAGAAGACAATCAATTGACAGATTTGACAGATACAAATAATTTGAATTTGACAGATATAAATAATTTGGAATCACAATTTACAGATAAATTACGAATTAATAAATTAACTTTAGCATCTTCATCACAAGATCGTAAAAAAGGAAAGATTGACGATCTATACCCCAGAAAGAATTGGTATCCTAAACCTACTCCCCCTGATTTACAATTTGAAGAAAGACATACTTATGTTAATTCATCTTATTCGCCGGACTTAATTTATGAATGGAATATTGATGGAATGTCAGAATATGAAATAATAAACCTTTTACATGAAATGACTTTGCTCACTAATGTTTATAAAAATCATGGAAAACAGGATCATCAGATAGCTCATTTAATTGTCACTGGTTTTACTGGCCAGTTGAAAGGCTGGTGGGATCATTATTTAAATAATGATGACAGAAATGGAATATTGACAGCCGTTAAAAGAGAAACAGATGGAAGTGTTATAATGACAGATAGACAGCCTTCACAAGATGCAGTTAATACTTTAATTTTTACTATAACCAAACATTTTGTTGGTGATCCCAATCAATATAAAGAAAGAGCTTCAGATGTTTTAATTAATTTAAGATGTCCACAACTTTCAGATTTTAGATGGTATAAAGATGTTTTTATTTCAAAAGTTTTAAGTAGGAATGATTGTCAACAGTCCTATTGGAAAGAAAAATTTATTGCTGGTTTACCCTATTTCTTTGCTCAGAAAGTTAGACTTGATATAGTTAATAATGACGGAACTATAGACTATCCTAGCCTAACATATGGAGACATAATATCTTCAATTAATAAAACAGGTTTATGGCTATGTAATGATTTAAGACTAAAAAACCAGATAGAAAAAGAAAAAAGATTTGCTAAAAAAGAGTTAGGAACTTTTTGTGAGCAATATGGCTTTGATCCATTAATTGCTCCCTCTAGGAAACAAAGAAAAGATAAGAAAGATGACAGAAGTGATAGATATAAGAAAGATGACAGAAGTGATAGATATAAGAACAATAATAGAAGATATTATAAAAGTAAGCCTAAAGACAAGAAAGAAGAATCCAAAAGAAAGAATTATGATAGACGTAGGGAAAGTGACATTACTTGCTTCAAATGTGGAAAAAAAGGCCACACTAGCAGATACTGTAACTTTCAAAGACAGATAAATAAACTTGATATATCAGGAAAATTAAAGGATAAATTAATAAGTATAATGGAACTGACAGATAGTGATGAAACAGATAATGAAATTCACCAGATAGATAATATTAACAGTACTTCTTCCTCCTCTACAGATGTTTCTTCACATGATAGAAATGTTCAATTATGTAACTGTAACAATCCTGATAATTGTTATTGTAAAAGAAAATTAAAAATATGTGTCTTAACAAACCAAGAAGACATAATAATGGATTTGATAGATAAACTTCCAGACCTACAATCTAAAAAAGATTATTTATCTAAATTAAAAGAATCTTTAACTGAAATTGATAGATTTGAAATAGATCTAAAAGATTATAAGTCAACTTATAATTTTACTGAAATTACTGAAAGATTTAAACCCAATAAACCCATAACTGTGGCAGACCTGCAAACAGACATTAATAACCTAAAAAATGAACTGAGAAAATTAAAATCAGAAAATTTCATATTAAAAGGCATGGTTGAACAGATAACTGCACAGGTAATTAGCATAAAAGATAGAATTAAATATTGTAATGAACCTCTAACAGACTCCTCTCTTCTTGACAGACATAATTACATTGGTGAAAGTTCTCATAAAAAAGATGATAGAGATGAATTTTTAAATATAATTGACAGAATGATATTTCAAAAGTGGTACACAGAGATAACTTTGGTAATTCATAAAGAATTTTCATTAACTGTTATTGCCCTTGTTGATTCAGGTGCTGATATGAATTGCTTACAAGAAGGATTAATACCCTCTAAGTATTATGAATCAACGACAGACAGATTGACTCAGGCTAATGGTGATAGACTTAAAATAAGTAATAAGCTAACTAAGGCATACATATATAATAATGGAATTAAGTTCAGAACACCTTTTTTCTTGACAGATAAGTTGTCCTCTAAAGTTATATTAGGAAATCCTTTTTTGGCTTTAATCTACCCTTTTTTCACGACAGATAATGGAATATGTACTAATATTTTAAAGACAGAAGTTTTCTTTAAGTTCCTCCTACCCCCATTCCCCAAAGATATACACTTATTGAGAGAAATTTCCATCTCAAAAGATAAGAGTGATGATGAGATTCCTACGATGGCAGACTTAGTGATAGATGATGATGAGATTCCTACAATGGTAGATAATACTATTCTACCCAGTAGCAGTAGTACTTAAGTATATATATACTTAAGCATGTATATATATGTGTGTATATATATATATATATAAAAAAAAAAAAAAAAAAAAAAAAATCCCTACTTTTATTAACTATTCTAAGTCCTTCTTTTGTTCCTACGTATCTCCTATCTCTTTGCTAGGATTTTGTCTTGTACTATAGGTTCATGACTTTTAGTTTATTCTTGTCCTTTCTCATCATATATTCTACCATTCCATAATAACCTTCAAATAGTTAATTTTAAAATTAACGGTCAATTGCCTAGCAAGCAAGATAGCCATTCTAAGGCTAAAATCTCAGACCAAATCCTGCCAAAATAGAAATCTTTATTACAGATTTCAATTAAAGCATGAAGGCGTCTCAATAGAGATAATATCCCTTCAGAATACAGGGTCAGAAATGACAGTGTATTCAAATGGTTAGACAGAATAACAGACAAGGTAAACACTGCGCCAGGTCCCTATCTCCTTGCGCTAGATTAGTTTCCGACAGATACAGACAGATGAAATCCTCCATCCTCCTTTATCCTCTCCAAACTACAGGACTCATGTGACAGAAGGAGACAAAAAGAAGACAAGAGACAGAAAAGACAAAAGAAGACAGAAGACAGATTGCCAAAAGATAAGATGTCAGAATACAGAAGACAGACCCGTGACAGAAAAGACAAAAGAAGACAAGAGACAGACACGTGACAGAAAAGACAAAAGAAGACAGAAGACAGACACGTGACAGAAAAGACTTTTACTATTCAAGATTCTACCGACAGATTAACTTGAGTTCACTTTACTCAACTCAGGTTACTTTTGAAGACTTACCATGGTTCACTTTATCTATAAATAAGACAGACTCCGAAGACAGAAGACAGGTTCAAATTTTCAAGTTCAAATTTTAAAGGTCCATTCCAAGGTCCAATCCTCAGAAAGACTTTTAGCTTTCCTTTTCCCTTTCCCCGAAAGACTTTGTACTCCCCTTTTGTACTTTACTTTCTTTTGTAATCTTATAGCTTTACCTTCAGACAGCTTGTAACCTTACCTTTCCAGACAGATAATCTTGTAACCCTTTACAGCCTTTACTTTGTAATCTTGTAACTCTTCAGACAGCTCTTATTTTCAAAGCTTGTAAGAAAGACAGTTTGTTTTCAAGTTTAATCAAAGACAGAAGTATTTTCAAGTAAGATTTTATTTGTTTCAGTTTTATGTTCCATACCCTGTTTTAATCTATTTTGACTATATCTATTTTGCTATTCTCTTCCTTATCAACTATTTTATCATTGTTTATGCTTCTATATTACTGCTGTGCTACCCAGGAGTGAGCACAGCAGTAATATAGAAGCATAAACAATGATAAAATAGTTGATAAGGAAGAGAATAGCAAAATAGATATAGTCAAAATAGATTAAAACAGGGTATGGAATATAAAACTGAAACAAATAAAATCTTACTTGAAAATACTTCTGTCTTTGATTATACTTGAAAACAAACTGTCTTTCTTACAAGCTTTGAAAATAAGAGCTGTCTGAAGAGTTACAAGATTACAAAGTAAAATCTGTAAGGGTTACAAGATTGTCTGTCTGGAAAGGTAAGGCTACAAGCTTATCTGTCTGAAGGTAAAGCTATAAGATTACAAAAGAAAGTAAAGTACAAAAGGGGAGTACAAAGTCTTTCGGGGAAAGGGAAAAGGAAAGCTAAAAGTCTTTCTGAGGATTGGACCTTGGAATGGACCTTTAAAATTTGAACTTGAAAATTTGAACCTGTCTTCTGTCTTCGGAGTCTGTCTATTTATAGATAAAGTGAACCATGGTAAGTCTTCAAAAGTAACCTGAGTTGAGTAAGGTGAACTCAAGTTAATCTGTCGGTAGAATCTTGAATAGTAAAAGTCTATCTGTCACGGGTCTGTCTTCTGTCTTCTTTTGTCTTTTTCTGTCACGGGTCTGTCTTCTGTCTTCTTTTGTCTTTTTCTGTCACGGGTCTGTCTTCTGTCTTCTTTTGTCTTTTTCTGTCACATGTCATAGGGGTCTTGGGAATCCTGGAATGCTTCCGGATGAGTTCTATAGTTTGGAGAAGAGGATTCCATTACTGTGTCATCTTCATCATCTGATATTTGGGATGCAGCTTCAAGCAGTTGCTTTTTAAGCTGTCTTCTGTCTGAAACAGAGGCAAGCTGGCACTGAACCTGACTCTTTTCCAAAAAGAAATTAGAAGTTTCTGTCTGGGAGGAAGGGGTCTTTTTCTGTAATTCTTGGCAAATATGATCAAAATTAAACTTATTCCACCATTTTAATTTAAACTTTCTGGTGAGCATGGGAAAAGGATACTGAGGATGCTTTTCTATCTTGTATTCCCATCTAATGATCCATGGGAGATCTGGAAACCTGTAAAAGAACTGTAAAAGATGTGGGAAATCCCTAAGATGCATTATGTTAGGTTCTTTCTTGAAAGTTTCATAAGCCTTTAAAAGATCAGGGGGAAGAATCCTAGCTTCAGGGCCATAGGAATTCCACCAGTCAATGAACCATCTTGGAATCATCATGTCTTTCTTTCTGTACATATCAAACCGGAAAAACCAAGTATGCCTGTTAATATTGTTTTGAAATAAAAGGAATCTATCCCAAGCTTCCATATAGTCATAATAATTATAAAACTGGGGCTCAAAAAGTACAGAAAAGTTCTTGGTGATCCAGGGTTGTGCTTTCCACTGAGAAGGGGTGAGAATCTGTTTTATAACAACTTTAGAATAACCAATTCTGTTTGGTTCCTGGGAACAAGGCATATGTGTAACTATAATTGAGTCTGTATCCACTAAAATATGCTCATAAAATGTTTGGGTCTTAAAAGTTTCTGTCTTAGGATGTTCCCATCCTGGGGGTATGAGCTGTCTGACTAGGGAGAGGGTGTCTTTCATGTGCTGGTATTCTGGTTCAATCCACAAAATAAAATTCCAAGAGTCTTTTGGGATTTCAACACTGTGATCTTCTTTTGGGATTTGGGTTTGGGTTTCTGGAGAGGTAGAGGATCTATATTTTGGTTGGTTGGAAGGAGAGGTCAGAGGAGGAAAAGAAGATGCAACTACATTAAATGGTTTCTTTAAAGGAGGGGTTGAGGAGGTTGAGGGTATGGCATAAGACTGTTTGGATGTTGGATTGGGGCTAGGGGAGAGTGGTTGGAAAGGGTTTGGGCTACAGATTAATGGGGATCTGTCTAGAGATTTATTTGAAGAGAAAGTGGGTGAGGTGAAAGAGGGGCAAGGGAGGAATCTGCTAGGGGGAGGAGGAATTGGGGGAGCAGCATAAGACTGTCTGGTTCTGGGTTTTGGGGATTTGCTCTTATCTGCAGGGGAACTCATCTTCCCTGTAGAAATTCACGGGTCAAAAAATCAGGAATTGAATTAGTTTCTCCTTTAATATATTCAATGTCAAAGTCAAAAACACTTAAAATAGCCTGCCATCGAGCAAAACTCTGTTTGGAAACAAGATTTTGAACATCTTTCTGTAAAACTTCTTTAGCACTTTTACAATCAACTCTAATTAAAAACTTTTGATTAAAAAGATCATTTTGGAATTTTGAAATACATAGTATGATAGATAAAATCTCTTTCTTAATAGTGCTGTAATTCTGCTGAGTAGCTGACCAAGAGCCAGAATGGAATCTAACAATTTGTTCTTTAACAATTTGTTTTTTAGCATCAATTTTTGCTTCCTGTTTTAGGATTCCACCATATCCTATGTCAGAAGCATCTGTCTCAACAATTTTAAAAGTATTAGGAGAGGGAATAACAATACAAGGAAGTTGCTTAACATATTTTTTAATCTGTCTGACTATCATAGTATGTCTGTCTGTCCAAGGTGGAGGATTCTTTTCTAATCTTTTATACAAGGGTCTGCATATTTTTCTTAATCCTTGAAAATAATCTGAAACATAATTTAAACTGCCGAGAAATCTCTGTAATTGATTTTTATCTTTTATCTCATCTGGGAATTTATCTGCAAATTGAATAGCTCTGTCAATAGGGCTTAAAGTTCCCTTATAAATATTATGGCCTAAAAATCGAATTTTATCTTGAAAAAGACTTATTTTAGAGGCTGAAACAACTAAACCATTTTGTTTGATTACTCTAACAAATATATCTAAATGTTTCCAATGGTCATCTATTGTTTTAGAAAAGATTAAAACATCATCTATATAAACAATGGAAAATTCTGTGAAAGGTGTAAATATGTCATTCATTATATTTTGAAATTCACTGGGTGCATTTTTCAAACCAAAAGGCATAACATTCCATTCATAATGACCAAAAGGAACTGTAAAAGCAGTTTTGTATCTATCTGTCTCATTTATCTGTATCTGCCAAAATCCACTTTTCATGTCAAATTTAGAAAATATAGTTGCTTCATGAAGTCTGTCAAGAAGATCTTTCTTATTGGGAATAGGATATCTTATCCACTGTAATGCTTTATTTAAAGGTTTATAATTTATAACTAATCTTGGAACTCCTCGCTCCAATTCTGCCTGTTTATTAACATAAAAAGCAGCACAACTCCAAGGAGACTTGCTTTTTCTGATTAATCCTTTAGTTAAAAGGTCTTCAATTTCTTTCTTACAATGTTCCAATAATTCATTATTCATTTGTATTGGCCTAGCTTTAGTGGGTATCTGTCTTTCATTAAAATCTTTCTCATAAGGTAACTGTACTATATGTCGATGCCTGTGCCAAAAGGCAGTAGGTAGACTAGAACAAATATCTGTCTCAATCTGTCGTCTAAATGAATTTATTTTAATATTTAATATGGGGTCAGTTAATTGATCAGTTATCCTTTTATATTTTATTTCTGTCTTTAAAGATTCCAAATGTCTATTCTTTCTGTCAATTCTTTTTTTTATCAATTTCTTTTACTATGGTATTAAGTGAATAAATATCTTTTGGAATTGGTGGTAAAATAAATTTAAAAAGGATATCTTTTCCTAACACATTGGTTTTGATACCTTCTTCTGTCGTTAAAAAGGGGTAAAGTAAAGTCATAAAGGGGTTTCCTAGAATGATTTTAGAAGAAAGGTCTTTAATTAAAACAAAAACTGTTTCAAAGCAAACTCCATCATTACATATGTGAGCACTAGGTATTTTATAATTAATTATTAATTTTTCTCCATTAGCTTGAGCTAGTCTTTCAGATGATTTTTCATAATACTTTAAAGGTATTAATCCTTCTTGTATACAGTTCATGTCAGCACCTGAATCTATTAAAGCAATTTCTGTCAAAGAAAACTCTTTATTAATTACCAAAGTAATTTCTGTATGCCATTTTTGGAAAATCATTCTGTCAATTAAACTTAAGAAATTCTGTCTATTGTTATTATTATCAAATTTTCTGCCTGTGGGATTAGAGAATCCTTTTAAGTTTATTAATTCTGCAATATTTTGCTCATTTATGTCTGTGGATTTTTCTTTCTTAATTTCTTTAATTTCCTCTTTTACTATTTTCGCTTCTGTCATTAAGTCTTGTAAATTTATTTCTTTCATTTTCATTTTTATCTTTTCTTTCTTGTCTTTTTTTTCTTTCTATAATCCGTAACATGGTGTCCATATTTTTTACATTTATGACAAATAGTATTGCTAACATGTCTGTCAGTTTTCTCATTATCTGATAACTCAGTAATATTTAAAACTGTTATATCTTTATTTCTGTCTGTCTGTAAGGGTGTATTTAAAATTTTCATTTTTTTAGTTAATTCTGTCAAACTATCATTTTGGGTTTTTATTATAGATCTTTTAATTAATTTTAGTCTTTCATCTACCATTTCTTTTACACTATTACATTTTTTGTTTTTTACTTCCACTTTTACTATACTATCATTATTTTCTTTTAGATTACCATTATCATTTTTCCTATCTTTGTAGACTTTGACTTTTTCTCTTTTATGTCTCATCTTTTCTATTTCTATCTTCCTACGTAGGGATTCTTTGCTACTATTTGTTTTTGGTTTTTGCATGTCCTTTACTTTCCCTACACCTTTACTATTTTGTCTTTCATGTAAGTCTTTCAAACTATCATCATAATTTTTTGAGCTATCATCTTTCTTTAGATTGTCTATATCTAATCCTTTATGTATAGTTCCATTTTTTAATTCACTATTCTGTCTTTCAAACATTTCTTTCGTTCTGTCTTGTACTATAGTATTAGTCTTTTCATCTTTTAACTTCTGACTTAGAGATTCTTTAAGGGAGTTATTTTCTTTACTGTTTTGTCTTTCTATGTTTTCTATCATTTCTTTTACTATGCCTTTCCTTATCTTACTTCTTTCTTTATCTTCATTTATTATATCTCTGACACTTTCTATAGTATCTTTTATACGTGTTGCTTTTTCCTTAATAGGGCTAATTTCTGTATCAGCTCCTCTGTCAATTGTTTTTAACATCTGTAAATTCTTAGTACTATTTATATACCAATTATCTGTCATAGTTTCTGTAAAAGATGATCTATGATGGGGTTCAAATTCTATATCTTTTTCAAAATGTGAATTTAAAGCTTTCGTTCTTTCATAGAGGTCCAAAAAGCTATCATTTTTCTTTTCAACTTTAGTATATATAGTAGATCTGTCAATATTTTCCAAGGACTCCATCTTTCTATTAATTCTGTCTAAAAAACTATTATTGTGGTTATTAGTCTGTCGGTTGATTTTATCATTTGTGAAATTATACCAATTATTTGTGTTACCATTATAATTATAATTATCCATTTCACTGTCAGAATCAGAATCTGTCTCATATTCCATATCACTATTTGACCAATTATCATCTATATCTTTCATGCTATAACCTTCATCATAATCTATATCATCATAGTCCATGTTTCAATTAGTGTGTGCCTAGCCTAAGTGTGAACAAGCAAACAGATGATGAGCTGATAAATGTATTTATTCTCTTTCTAAACAATTAATAATTACTGGCGGAACTATTACTAACCACTGGTATCCTTGTCATCGGGACCACCTCCTCGGGAAAACACCATTGCGGGACCACCCAAACAACGCCTGTCCGTCGGCTACAACAAAGGGGCTGACCAACGCGAAACTATGGTTTGCCAACGAGTCTGTAGGCTGACCAACGCTAACAAGGAGCAAGTAGTGGCTAAAGTAGTAATATCGGTTCCTAGTAACTTCTTAATTGCAAAGAAATAAAACTCATACATACTATTACTGCTGTGCTCACTCCTGGGTAGTCAATGGTATCAGAGCCATGGATGGTAGGTGTATGAGTTTTATTTCTTTGCAATTAAGAAGTTACTAGGAACCGATATTACTACTTCAGCCACTACTTGCTCCTTGTTAGCGTTGGTCAGCCTACAGACTCGTTGGCAAACCATAGTTTCGCGTTGGTCAGCCCCTTTGTTGTAGCCGACGGACAGGCGTTGTTTGGGTGGTCCCGCAATGGTGTTTTCCCGAGGAGGTGGTCCCGATGACAAGGATACCAGTGGTTAGTAATAGTTCCGCCAGTAATTATTAATTGTTTAGAAAGAGAATAAATACATTTATCAGCTCATCATCTGTTTGCTTGTTCACACTTAGGCTAGGCACACACTAATTGAAACATGGACTATGATGATATAGATTATGATGAAGGCTATAGCATGACAGATATAGATGATAATTGGTCTAATAGTGATATGGATTATGAAAGTGATTCTGATTCTGACAGTGAAATGGATAATTATAACTATAATGGTAAAACAAATAATTGGTATAATTTCACAAATGATAAAATCAACCGACAGACTAATAACCACAATAATAGTTTTTTAGACAGAATTAATAGAAAGATGAAGTCCTTGGAAAATATTGACAGATCTACTATATATACTAGAGTTGAAAAGAAAAATGATAGCTTTTTGGACCTCTATGAAAGAACGAAAGCTTTAAATTCACATTTTGAAAAAGATATAGAATTTGAACCCCATCTAAGATCATCTTTTACAGAAACTATGACAGATAATTGGTTTATAAATAGTAATTCAAAAGAAATTGAAGATAAGAATTTACAAGCAACTGACAGATTAGTTGATAGAGATATTGGCCCTATTAACGAAAGAGTAACACGTAGAAGTACAATAGAAAATGGCAGACTAAAAGAAATTTCTAGTTCAGTACTAGACACAGATAGACAAAAGAACCTAATAGAGACAGAAAAGAAAGAATCTCTGCATAAGAAATTGATAGATAATGGAAAAGAAAAAATAAAAAAAGGAATAGTAAAAGAGATAAAGGAAATATATGAAAGACAGAATAATGAACAAACTAATTTAAAAGACTTAGATATAGGAAAAGACATAGTAAAACAAAGACACATGATAAAGAAAGAGAAGAAAAATGATAGTTTAATAATTCATGATGATAGCTTGAAAGAATTGCATGAAAGACAAAAAACTAAAAATGTAGAGAAAGACATGCCTAAAGATAATAGTAGTAAGGAATCACTACGTAAGAAGATAGAAATAGAAGAAAAGATAAAACATGAAAGAGATGAAGTCAACAATGGTAGGGAAAATAATAATGGAAATTTAAAAGAAAAACCAAATAGTGAAAGTGTAGTAAAAGCAAAAATGGAAGTAAAAGACAGAAAGAATAATAGTTTTAAAGAAGAAATTGATGAGAGACTTAAAACAATTGACAGAACTGAAAACCACAGTTTAATAGAATTGGCTAAAAAGATAGAAGTTTTAAGTTTACCAATAGAAACAGACAGATTAAGAGACTTAACAGTTTTAAATACTACAGAATTATCAGATAATGAGAAAACTGATAGACATGTTAATAATATTATTTGTCATAAATGCAAAAGATATGGACATACTAAAAAACAATGTGACAGACATAATATAATTACTAAACAAATTAGTAAATTAGAATTTAAGAAAGATATTATAAATGAATTAATGGAAATATTTAATGTTAGTCAAAAAGAGATAGATCAAGCTAAGAAAGAGTTAAAATCAACCAACCCACTTAAAATTAATAAGAGAAAAAGAAAACAAAAAGACATAATGATAAAACTGATAAAAAATCTACCAAATCACTATAAAAACAAGAAAGAATATTTATTAAAATTGAAAGACACTATAGAAATACCTATTGCTTGCATTAGGTGCAGGAAAGATGGTCACCATGTCACGGATTGTAGAAAGGAAGAAAAAGCCAAGAAAGAAAAAGCCAAGAAAGAAAAGGTAAAAATAAAATTAAAACAACATGGTGTAAAGATAAAACCAATAGCTCTACTGACAGAAGAAGAAATGGTAAAAAAGGAAATTAAACAAATTAAAGAAGAAAATCTGACAGACAGAAATGAATATAATATTATAAAAGAATTTTCTAATCCCATAATAGACCCCCTTGTTCCTCCTACAGATAAAGAAGTTATAGATATTAATATTTCAAACAATAGTAATAAATTTGATAGACAGAATTTCTTAAGTATAACTGACAGAGTAATTCTCAAAAAATGGCATACAGAAATTACTTTACAGTTTTCCCTGACAGAAATTGCTTTGACAGATTCAGGTGCTGATATGAATTATATACAAGAAAGATTAATACCCTTAAAGTATTATGAAAAATCATCTGAAAGATTAATTCAGTCCAGTGGAGAAAGACTAATAATTAATGTTCATATATGCCATGATAGAATATATTTTGAGACAGCCTTTGTTTTAATTAAAGACTTTCTTTTTAAAATTATTTTAAGAACTCCTTTTATGGCTTTAATTTATCCTTTTTTAATGACAGATAAAGGAATTAAAACTAATGTGTTAGAAAAAGATATATTATTTAAATTGATTCTACCACTTGTCCTGACAGAAATACACCCTTCCAAAAAGATTACTATTTTAATAGATATCAACGATAGAGGAATCTACAGAACTGAAAGAAGTTTGTCATCTTTAAAGACAGAAACACTATTTATCAATCAATTAACAGAAAATGACAAGAAAGAATTTAAACAAGACAGAATGACAGAGATATGTTTTTATTCTCCTTGTTTTTGTTCTCCTTTCTTACATAAAGTCCAATCTACAGAAGAATCCATGAAAGACGGAAATATGATTACATGGACTAATAATAGTATATGTACTGACAGATGGCAATTTGAGACTATTGCCCCCACACAAAATATAGATAGTAAAATTATTATTTCTTTTAATGACAGACATACTAATAGACTGATAAAAGCACTAAATGACAGATACACACCCTTTATAGCATATTTAAATATTCATATAACAGATATTTTAATAAAAGAAGCTTTGACAGACTTTCTTTTATTAATCATTAAAGAAAAAATTAATTATGGTAACTTCTTGAATAATGACAGATTTAAATTCCCAACAAGTAGAATTAATTATAATCCCTTGACAGATTCTCCTATTAATGAAAGACTTTATGAAGATAGAATCATACTAGATTTAAATATTCTGAATCTCACTTACCTTGACAGATTCCAACATGACTTTTCTAATATTGTTGCTACTCAGCGAGAGCACAAAAGTGTACAAAGAAAAGTTTGTTTTATAAATTCTGTTTGTTTTATAAATGTTTTTATTATTTTAAAATATTTCAAAATAATTTCACAAAAAGACATTGACAGAAGAATTCCAAAAGAAGTTTTTATTTGTCCCAAATATAATCCTTTTCCAAAAACCCAATTGCAGACTACCATGAGTAAAAGATTCTCTCAGACAGACAAGGGCAAGGCACCAGCGGTGCAACCCAGAGGTTTCCGAAAGCCCTCAGTCAAAATTTCGGATATGCATGAAGGCGTCTCGATAGAGACAATATCCCTTCAGGATACGCTGCTAGCAGAGGCAATGTATTCATGTGGTGATAAAAGTGTGATTCTGCAAAAAGTACCCGACAGAGATCTTATGTTTCAAGACGGAGAATTTACAGACCTTCCCCTTCATATTAAACTACTTCTTGATAATTTACAGGCAGCATTTACCCTCAGACAGAAACCCTTATTCCAAATGACCCTTCAGGCTTTGGAATTACATCTTGTTAGCACCGGGGCATTTATTGAAGCACTCGGTTGTCAACTCCCTAGCAAGGAGGATGGAGATTCAAGCTCCACAAAGACAGAACTACAGTCTCTAAAAAGCTATCTTATGGGAACAAGCTTTTCAAAGCTCCACCCTAAGATTCAGCAAAAAACGAGACTTGCTATTAGAACCTTACCCCCTGAAATCCAACAGAATATATTAACTCATAAAGCTATAACAGGTTCTTATGACAGATGGATGTATCTTTTTAAATTATTAGTCTCTACAGCATTTATCAGAACAGAAGACATGACAGATGATATATGGCTATCTCATAAGGCTAAATGGTATGAAAGTTTTGGAAATTCAGACAGAGTGTATGAAAGAACAGGAGACAGATTTGATCCCTACCCGGGATTACTCATCAACACAGAGACAGAAGATCCAGTAATCTGTGATCCCTTATGGTTATCTGAAATGCTAGAAGCAGGGTTTATCAGAAAATTAATCATTACTTCTGCAAATCAGATTAGTCTATTTCCCAGAGTCATCCAAGAAGCAGCAGCGCAGATTGGAGGACTTAATTATATGAAGATAGAAATCTGGAGTACTCTTCCAGTTTGGGACACTAGCTATTATATGGAAGCTCAACCAGCACACATTTTAGTCCTTATTCATGATTGGTGTGGTATCCTTGAATATAACTGGTATACAGGTGATACTTACTTACCACTTGATGATCCAGGTGCTCTGGCTCAAGAATGGTCCAATTTCATGAGTAATGAGATTTATGAAGAACAGAAAGAATTAGACAGAGGTTTTCATTTATATGGCTACACCGACAGGATAGCTGTGTATGGCCCAAAACCTTCAGCAGGAAGGCTCATTGGGAAGAGAAGGATTGTTAAAGATCCCAGATTGATGACAGCCAAAGATCATGTTCCTGTTTTCATTCCTATTTCATATTGTGCCCTATGTAATGATTATGGAGTGCTTCACGAGCATGAGCAGTATGAGGATAACACTGATCCGCTAGATTATGATAACTACGCGGATACAGATTGATAGACAGATAGACAGATTGAAAGACAGATAGACAGACGGCACAGACAGATAGAATACTCTTCCGACAGACAGCGGCGACAGATCACTATTCACCAGCGACAGATCACTATTCACTAGAGACAGATCACTATTCACCGACATGCATGGATAGCTTCCAGACGACAGACCCGTGACAGAAAAGACAAAAAAAGACAGAAGACAGATTGCCTTTTACTGTTCAAGATTCTACCGACAGAATAACTTGAGTTCACTTTACCTAACTCAGGTTACTTTTGAAGACTTACCATGGTTCACTTTATCTATAAATAGATAGACTCCGAAGACAGAAGACAGGTTCAAAAGTTTTAGGTCCAGAATTAAGGTTCAAATTTTAGTTTCCATTCCAAGGTCCAATCCTCAGAAAGACTTTTAGCTTTCCTTTTCCCTTCCCCGAAAGACTTTTGTACTCTCCCTTTTGTACTTTACTTTCTTTTGTAATCTTATAGCCAGACAGCTTGTAACCTTACCTTCCCAGACAGATAATCTTGTAACCCTTTACAGCCTTTACTTTGTAATCTTGTAACTCTTCAGACAGTTCTTATTTTCAAAGCTTGTAAGAAAGACAGTTTGTTTTCAAGTTTAATCAAAGACAGAAGTATTTTCAAGTAAGATTTTATTTGTTTCAGTTTTATATTCCATACTCTGTTTTAATCTATTTTGACTATATCTATTTTGCTATTATCTTCCTTATCAACTATTTTATCATTGTTTATGCTTCTATATTACTGCTGTGCTCACTCCGAAGTTGACTTCAAGTGCCGTGCTAATGTTCCAAACTTAGAGGGAATGAGAGACTACTGTCATGCGAAGAAAGATGTAATCGTTAAGGAAAAGAACTGGGGTTATTTTTTTTTTTATTATTATCAAGATCTGTCTTACAAATCTTTCATGAGCAATATCAAGAGAGAGAGAGAGAGAGAGAGAGAGAGAGAAGCTTTACTCTGTGTTTTTGAAAGAACAAAGATCCTATCAAACTCTGGCCACAATGTTTCTATGATCGTGAAACTTTATGACCTCTTCCGTTAGCATGCCTAGTGATACTGACAATGTCAAGTATACGGAAAATGTCAAAAATTATGGACACTTGGTACCCGTTAGGTTATACTCATGAAAAGCAGCGACTTGCGTGCGTGTTCTTCTTTCCTTTTTTTTTAGTATGCGCGTTTTGTGGCTGTGTATTATTTTCAGTGGGTCTAGTACACAGTTACGAGACTTATTAATTTCTTTTTTTTAAATTTTGTTTATTAAAAATAGTTCTTACGATATTATTTATTTATTTAAAATTATTTTACTATAGTATTTTTAGTTTTAAGAAAATATGTGGTATCCAAACATACCCTTGGTCTATTTGAGATTCACTTATTTTAATAAAATTGAATTTTTTTTTTCTGTAAATACTATAGATAAAGGTAAAAGTTAGTTGAAATATTACTGTGAGACTCATGAATAGTACCCAAAAGTGTAGTGGGGATCATGAATAATAGCAAAAATAAATGAATAGTAAAATAAGTTGGCTTTTTAATTTTTGCCAAATACACATCTTAACGTGGCGTTTTGTACATGGTAATATTTTAGGATTTTCAAGAATGTTTAAAAATTCCTATATTTAGTTGCATATTACGCTAGGAAATCAAATGTTAGGGGAATCTGGATTCCCCTTTAAACCCCTATCAGTAGGAATGTGGATTCCCTTTAAAACAGGTGGGTATCCAGATTCTCAAGTTTAAAGGAAATTGTATTTTTTATAAATTGATAATTTTAACCCTTTTTCCTTATCATTTAAGCAATTAAAATAAAATATAAACAAATTATCAATATCTTTTCTCTTGTCTTATAAACCGAAACGTTGTCAAGTTGTTTTTGTTATGGATTAAGCTCTTTTATAAATTATTATTAAGAATAAAAAATTTGAGAATTTAAATAGTTGTTTTTGTATTGTACTTGTCATTTTAAAATGTTAGACTACAATTTTAATGAATTTGTCATAATTAATAATTTATATTTTGTTTTTCATAATTTATTTAGAGGAATTTTTTTTTTTAAAGACTTGATAGTTCACATTCAAATCTAAGGATAGAATGAGAAAAATAAATAATTTATTTAAGATTTTAGGAATAAACCAAATATTATCATTTCACATTCCTAGGAATCTTAAGAGATTCCTAATGAAACCAAACATAGAAATAGCTATATTCCTAAGCATCCAGATTGTAAGAAATCACATTCCTAGGAATGTGGATTCCTCTGTACCAAACGCCACATAAGTGTTGTTTTTTAGGTTTTTTTCTTAAAATTCTATCATGTGGCTTTTTTCTCATGAGATAGAAGTGTATTTTTTAGTTACTCTCATGAGATAGAAGTGTATTTTTTAGTTAAGTAGCTACATGGCATTTAGTTAAGTAGCTACATGGCAGAATCTTAAGAGGATAACCTAAGGAACAGTACCTAAGTACTGTACCTAAGTCTTGCCCTATGGAAAAAATTAATAGATACTCTAATGCATTGGTTTAAAAAGTATTTTTTGAAATTTTTTTAGTGAAACTACATTATTGGTTCCTAAAATTTATCTTGTAAGCATAATCGGTCCCTCAAGTTTTAAGCGAGCGCTATTAATCCCACAAGTTTAAAAAATGAATGGTACTAGTTCTTTGGTGTCATTTTTTTTAATGATGTGGCATTTTTAATAAAAAAGATTACAAAATTATTTACAACCGGTACATCTTTTACAGTTTACAAGTGCTTTTACAAAATTATGAGTTGCATGTGAGTCGTTATTTTTTATTATTTTGCTAAAAAAATCTTAGACTCTCCAATATCTTCCTATGACACTTCATCTTCCTCTCCTACCATTCTCCCAACCGTTGTGGCTGCAGCTGCCTTCGCTATCATCACCGCTCTTCTTCTACCGTATCGACTCCTCCAAATGGTCTTTGTTGTCACTGCATTAGCCAACACAAGCTTTGTCCTTCACCAATCTCCATGAATGTCCATCAACTGCTAATCTCCTAAAGAACTTTATGTTTCTTTGTTCAGATTTGTTTCCAATGGTTCCATAAATAGCATGAAAAAATGTTTAAATTTGTTTCATTATAAATCTTCAAATATTTGAAGTATTGTATTAAACATTTTTTTCCTAAAAAAAAATTAAAAAAAAAAAAATTGGTCATTTTTCTTTCTCTGCCATGAACCAATGGTAGTCACTGTGGGAATCTTTGTTGCCTATCACTTTTGTTGCACTCAAAATATTTGTTGGTTTCTTGCTCCTGAGATTAGACTACTCTCGTTAACAAGAGAGGATTTGTACCCAATCAATTTAGATTAGAGAGAGAAAGAGTTACGTAAAAGACTTTGTATCCTCAAATGTGGTTCTCTTCAACTCATATCTGGATTTTTGTAAAGAGAGTTTCCAGTAAATTATTGTTGGTTTTGAGGTGGTACGACCACTTGATTAGAAAACTGGAAAATGGGCAAATGCCCTTTTTGGGCAAAATAAGCAGCGTTGTGCCCTCTTTCTCAAACTAATTAGGAAAATGTCCCTGTTTTGTAACTCGATAATTGTAAAATCGAGTTATGTGAAGAACTCGATCACACTATAATCGAGTTATCTTCAGCTTTTTGCCACACTGGTTGTCCAGTGTGGCATTTGCTTTCTTTAATCCCTACATAACTTGATTATAAAGAAAACGAGTTATATAACCGACTATGTAGATCTCGAGTTATGCTCTTGTTAAAGCTGTTTCGCGTTGTCTTGGTGTCAGGCGTACGAGTTCAAGTCATTTAATATAACTCGATTAAATGCATGTCGAGTTATAAAGCATACTCGAACTCCGTAAAATCGAGTTATTCTCGTATATTTCTTCTCCTCCCATTCACAGTGTCTTGCTTTCTATCTGAACTGAGTTCCAATCTGCTTCGCACAGCTGCTTCCGGACTGAACTAAAATTTGTATCACCTCAGGTAAAAAACTCACACCAAAATTTTATGGCAATGGGATTTTCATTTGATATTGTACTGAATTTTTATTTTTTTTGGTTGAATGAGTGTGAAGTAAGTACATTGGTGTGATTTTGGTTGTTTGTTGTAGTTACTAATTTTTTTTTTTTTTTTTTGGTTGAATGAGTGTGAAGCAAGTACATTGGTGTGATTTTAGTTGTTTGTTGTAGTAAACGTTGGTCACAAGAGAATGAAATCTTTACTATAGCAACATTTTGTATCGCACATAATCATCATTGGTCATAATCATATAGGCAGTGTACATAATCATCATTGGTTAGACATTAACAACAACATTTTGTATTGCACACAACGTGTAGACATTAACAACAACGTTTAATGTATATGGTCAAATCTTAGTATTAGTATTTCATTTTTAGCATGTAATAGTACACAAATTTATGACTGTCTTTGTCATGTACCATTTTATGCAGCATCACATTATTTACCAACAGTTGATGCACACTGTTATCTTGATCATTTGCTGTTATTGTATTCAGCGTCAATGTTTGGTTCTGGCAACACACAACTCTATAGGCCTCACGATGTGTTCACTGTTATGGGTCGTTGCTGGGTATTGGAAGATGAGTTCAGCTATTCAATCAATCCGAATCTGCGAAATAGTGCTTACGTTCACAATACCATGAGATAGGAGTGAGATTGGTTATTTCATGAACAACAAATGTTTTATGATGAGTTGGTTGATTTTAAGTTGCTAGTGCCTCGACAACTCGCATCGCAGATGCCCAAAGACACGATCGACGAACTTCGTAAAGCATTGAACCGCATAAGAGAAGAAAATAATCGAATGAAGATACGTTTTAATCGATATCGGACCTAAGTCGAGATTCGACAGTCAGTGGAGGGAGGGTGTACGAGCATGCACAATTCATGCAATCACTTCTTGCTGATCCCATTTATCAGTTAGACGTGGAGATGTCAGATGAAAAGTAATCGTGTCGTGGTGTAATTAGACTTTGTTGTTGAACTATTTTGTTTAACTATGTTTTAAATGTATGTGTGTCACTGTTGTTGCATTTGTATTATGTAAACATTATGAGCATGCACATTATTCGTAAACTAGTTTATTCCCACATAACGCATAAAAGTTAAATATTCCCACACATGATGTTTTTCAATAACCACCTACAACATAACACAGAAAACTTAAAATAACTTACACGATGTCACCAATATGCATGCATTGCATATTGAACACTAATGCTACTAACATTATTAACTTAACCCTATACATAACACACATACCACATAGGCATTCACTCTGACAGGTAGTCCTCGTAGTTGAGGACATTGTTACGTTCTGTTGGAGTGAGTTGCCTATTCGTTACGGCGGCTAGCTCTTCCGCCAGTTGTAGCATGTGATACCTGGACCTACGGAGTATCATCAAATTGTTCTCTTTTTTTATTGTTGTCACTGCATGCTCATATTGGTGCATGTTTCGCCGCAATAGTGTAAGCGAGACACGATCAACAAGAGGCACTCCTAGTCGCATGAGATCATCGTGCAGAGCGTTGGACTCGTTCACACGAAAATCTCACTCTCGTCGCAGTCCAGCATAGTATTCCCTCTTGTCAGAATCTCTCTCCCTTCTATAGTTATCTGAAAAACGAGATAGCATCCAATTGCGCATTGACATTGGAAAATGTGACTTCTAATCGATATGTGTAGATGTTTTGCAAGGGTAGATGTGTAGATGTTTTGTAAGGGTAGATGTAAATGAGACTTTATATAGGAGTTTTGTAAGGGCAAATATTCACGTGGATGTGACTATATGTAAGGGTAAGTATTCACGTGAATAAAGATGATATGACTCGACAGTGTATTGTTCAGTGAGGTGTTGAGGAGCATATGCAAAGCCACAAACATGACTTGGGTATACAATGGCACCTATTGGTGCATGTGGTTCGTTGAGGCAGCTGTTTGATATGGCTATAGCTTGTGCTACAGCAGCGGGTTGGTGATGTGTACTGCAAAGAAGGTTGTGTATTTATTCACGTGAAGACTATTCAGCATTCTTATGCTTCATTTGACATGATTTGACGAGACAGTGCTGAGCTCCGTTAAATGTATCATTAACTTTTCAGGGATTCTCTGCATCCTTGAAAGTGGTGCATTGCAAAATGCTGCATACTGTGTATTGACATGCGTGTAGGTGATATGACTAGACATGGTTCAACAGTGTAAAGCTGTTGAATAGCACATGCAGCACTGCGAACATCAGTGTAGCAATGGTGGGCAGCTCACTCCCAAAATTGATGCATAAACTTTCTAGGGATGCTCTGTGTATTCACATGAGTGTGGATGGGTACTTGTGGTCAGGGTTCAACAGTGCTAAGCTATCCATTGTCACTACAGTCATTGCTCCCTGTGGTGGTATTTGGCAAGTGGGATTGAAGAAAGCTGATAAGAACATTGTAAACTAGAAACTTGGTTGGGAGGATTTCGTTGAATACCATTCTATCTGTTATGGTTAATTTTTAGTCTTCAAATATGAAGGAAATTCAAGCTTCGATGTTCTTATATTTGATAAGACTGCCACTAGGATTCAATATCCACCCAGCAAGAACTGTAAATTGGAGGATCATCAGGTAGAAATAATAGACTAGATGAAGATGATACAAACATATCTCCCTCAGATGATTTGCCCACAAAACATGAAGTCAGAGAAAAGTTTGTTACAGAAATATTTTCTAGCATGTCTAGAGGAAGAGAGAGCAATCCAAGCAGTCGAAAAGTTCAAGCCTAAAAATCCTTCTTTCATGGATATCTCGCGGCCGCATAATATGGTGAGCTTTTATACATAATGTGATCATGATGTTCTCTTAAATATGGCCTTGAAACATATATGCTTTAATGCTTAGTTGTTTCTCCTTCTTGTGCAATATGTACTTGCTAAATTTTCTACCAAGTATATTATTAGGAAGCAATTTGTCACACTTCAATGTCTTGTGCTATTACCCCCATCAAAACTTATTCAGCAATGAGTTTCGAGAAGGGATGGGTTGCATTTTTTGAAAGACAATCATTTAGAAGAAGGAGATGTCGGTGTCTTTGAGGTGATCGAGAGGAAGCCTGTTGTGCTTAATGTCTCAATATTTCACGTGGTTGACCATCAGAGTTCATACTAGGATAACTTGTTTAAATTTTAAACTAGTGATGTTTATGCTTATATTTGATGGATGTGGTTTTAATACTTTTCTCTTATGAGTTTGGTATGTCTTGTTGAAGACTATTCAGCATTCCTGTGCTTCATCTGACATGACTTGACGAGATAGTGCTAAGCTGTGTTAAATGTATCATAAAATTTTCAGGGATGCTCTGCATCCTTGAAAACGGTGCATTGCAAAAGGATGCATATCTGTGTATTGACGTGCGTGTAGGTGATATGACTGGATAGGGTTCAACAGTGTGAAGCTATTGAGCAGCATATGTAGCACTGCGAACATCAGTGTAGCAACGGTGGATAGCTCACCCCCAAAATTATAATGAATGAATTCGAGGATGCTCTGCCTCCTTGAAAACGGTGCATTACAAAGGGTTGCACATCTGTGTATTCACGTGAGTGGGGATGGGTACTTGTGGTCAGGGTTCAACAGTGCCGAGCTATTGAGCATCACGTGTAGAACTACGAACATCAGTGTAGCAATGGTGGATAGCTCACCCCCAAAATTTTGCTTACACTTTTGAGGGATCCTTTACATCATTGAAAATAGTGCATTGCAAAAGGTTGCATATCTGTGTATTCACGTGAGCATCGATGATATGACTGAACAGGGTTCAACAGTGCCGAGCTGTTGAGTAGCACATGCAGAACTGCGAACATGACTTGGCTGAACAGCGCCGAGTTGTGTCAGCCTTCTCCAACCTCACTTGACCATTGTATTGTATTATGATTAGCGAGTGTAGCAACACTGGAGAGTTTTATCCCCATATTCCTTTACAAACTTTTCAGCAAGTCTTCACGGGTATAAGATGTAGTTACATTTTCTCAACATCAATGTAAAATTACACGAGTGCAACTATGCTTCCAAGGTTTACATCAATGACTTCCGATCATAACAATTGCAACATTAGGGACCTGTGGAACAATGCTACAACAAACCAATGTTTCATTAGGGACCTGAGGACCTGTATGTAATGTATCTATATAAAGTAGTACACTAGCAGAAGTAAGATACACGGATATGTGTATATGATATAGCGACTCAAACAGCTCATATAAATGAATTATTCGTATTATTGAATCATATGTGTGGTTGGTCTGTGTGGTTTGGATGAGTCTGTATGTATTGAATCTATTAAATTTTCCTACAAGTAATGTGCAATAAATCTAATTTGGGTGAAAGGAATTTATGTGTGTAACATTTCAAGTTACATAGACAGAATATTGGAAACATCAACATATCTAACTGGAGGCATTTCACTTCCTAAGGTTTTTCCTACATTACAAAGCAGAGGACATTGTCCAACTAAAGCAGAAGAATCATATGTAGCAACAAAGAACAGTAGGGAAAACAAGAGAAACTGATTTCATATAAACTTAGCCAAAACTAATAAACAGTTAATCTATAGAGTTGCAAAAGTTGAATGTACATAATCATCATTTGTCAAACATTAACAACAACATTCTGTATTGCACAGAATGTGTAGACATTAATAACAACGTTTAATGTTCGTAGGTAGAAATTTTTGGAAATTATCATTGCTTGAATCTGAGAAGTTTGAAATATCTCTTTCATCATCTAACACAGTAATTTCATTAATAGACTTGATGGCTCGCTTTTGTGCCTTCCCCTTTAGTTGCTTCCTAGCTTTTTGGATTGCGTGAAAACGGTCTAGTCGTCTTTGCATTTGATTGTTCTCTTGTTCAAGACGAGCAAGTACGTTGGCAGGTTCATCTCTAAGTAACTCGGCTGAGCGTGCCTTAGGAACTCGTAACCCGTGCCATCGACGATACACCTCTAACTCACACCTCTTCTCGTATAGGGTTGACCATGGTGGTTCTGCTATGGTGAACTCTATTGCGGTGGTATTTGTACTTAGTTTTGGAGGTTTGCTGACCATGATGTGCTCGACACTTCCAAGACTCTCGTACATGTATATTGACATATTAATCAAATCTCTCTTCTTTCCAACCCATTTCCCTCCATAGTGGTCTGTGTATGTCTGTAGTTGTTGATCTGTTGGAACTTGTGATAATTCATTTGTTGAAGTAGATTCAAACTTGTTTTGCATTGTACGATTTGATGTTGAGGCGTTGCGACTCATAGCTGAATCAATCTACCAAGTTAGTGGGGTAGATAGAAGATCATTATTGTGGTGCATTTATAACCTAATTTCAAGGTCCAAGCATTACAATTTCAGTTATTAAGGCTTGTCAATGAACAACCAGGCTAGAAAAACACTATATCAACAGGATTTTAAATGTTCCCAATGTCACATCAAAGGTGGGCAGTAGTTGCAACATTAAATGTAAATGGGACATCTGTGCATCCAATTTGACAATTGTGTATTCACGTGAGTGTCGATGTGAAATAGTGCTGAGCTGTTGAGCAGCACGTGTAGAATTGCGAACATGACTTCGCTAAACAGCCGCGTCTATTGGCTCATGTGCTGTGATTGAAGGAATTTGAGTTGACTACAGTTGGTGCTACAGCAACAGGCTAGTGACGTGCCCTCAAAGTTCGAACTTGGTCATCTTGAAACTTCGCTATATTAATTCTGTTTTGTCTGTCACGCTAAAATTACACTATATTAATTTATTAATTGTGTTTGGTATTTCAGAAAATAGATCCTGAAGATCACAGTGTTTATTATTTTTGGTCATTTTCAAGGTGTTTAAACATCACGGTGTGTAAACATCACAGTGTTTATTATCTTTGGTCATTAAACATTTAGAGGTTAAAAGCATCACTTTGCTCTTAGAACCATCACTCTTACAAATTACGCAACCCTACAGCCTGAAACACTGAAATATCTCTTGTAATCGTAGCTAATTAATGTGACACTGCAAATTTGGAATACACATTTACTCGACTGTTCGATCAAAGCTCGTGGTCATATACATTCGATTACGGCAGTTAAATCAAAGACTCGCTAGTTTCATGTGTAGCCCAACTGGAACTGACTTTGAAAAGTGTTTTAGCTTTGATGTTGGTGGCTTGAGGTCACTGTTATATCTGTTTAATTGTGCTTGGTCCTTCACAAAACATTAAACTTCATGGTATTTATTATCACGGTGTTTATTATCTTCAGCTCACTGTTATCTATACTATTATGCATACAACCTCCCCCTGTTTGGATTCCTCATATTTTAGTTCAAAAATGCCCTCACAGTCTTATGTTTAAGTAGAGAAAAAACTAAGAGACAATCTGGTAACAATGCAACTGTAACTCTCACTAATACATTGCCCAAAATACCCTCATCATACTCACCTACAAGTTTTCAAGTAATGTGGATAAATATGTAAATTAAAATTCCTACACTTTAAGACCCACAAACTCACGTACACTACTAATTTCTATCTCACTTTCTATCTCTCACTCTTCTTCAGATTGAAGACATTTAATTTAGCTCTACATCCTCCTTTATTTTTATTTAGATTGAAGACATTTATTGTCAAAGGCTTCAACAAGTTTTTAGGTTCTATCTTTTCATGGTGGCTTATTATCGTGGTTGACTTCAAGATTTTAAATAGGAGGGTTTGTGCCTGAAATGGCTTCTTGAAAAATAATACTAGTAAAGTAATTTTTGTAGTGTTTTTTAATTTTTTTGGAATTTACGGTATTTTATTAAGGGAATTAAGCTACTTGGATGAGAATTAAGACGGCTTGGTTTTGCATTTACGTGTGTAGCTCATTGTGCATGATTTGATTCAACAAGACTCTCTCTACTTATGCGTGTAGGTACTTATATATTATTTTTATCTATTTTGGTCCAATAATGTAATATTTAATGTAATTTTAGATTGCTAACACTTTTTCTGGTTTTTGGGTTCTAGATTTGGTGAACAATTTGGGTGCAATTGCGAGGTTTGGGACCAAGGAATTTATCCAGGCATTGTAGGCCGGAGCGAGGAATGCGTGCATGATTGGTCAATTTGGGGTTGGGCTTTAAGGGAATTAAGCTGCTTGAAGTGGTAATTTATGCTACTTTCTTTCTACTGTAATTTACGCTAATTCTTTTTTGAGGATATTATATAAACAAGTTTTTCCATGTTATTTATGCTATTTTTGTAAATGTAATTTATGCCACTTTTTTTTACAGGGTATTATTATATATTTGATGTATCATGTTAATAGTTACCTAATTGAAACGTCACATGAAGTGATTGTTATCTATCATCCTTGTAAACAAATTTCTGTTGTATCATAAATTATAGGGTTTTTTTTATTTATTTTTTATTTTTTTTAATTATTGATTTACATCTCTATAAACATGGGATAGTTTTTGAAATAGTACATGTAGTTTTCACGTGATTCCATTATCTAATATGACTCGAATTGGGGCAATAGTAACGGATTGATGAGGGTACTGTGAGAAAGTTTGCGTACATATTCACTTGAATCAGTTTGATAGGACTAGACTTGGCGCAATAGAGTAGCTGGCGTATCCAGTTACTCTATTTTTTTTTTTTTTTTCCTGGGAATGACTTGGTGCCCGTTGTAGTTATTATTGCTATTGTAGTTATTATGACTATTACTAGTCGCTAACCCGTGCGATGCATGGAGCAATTGAACAACACAATGAAGATTAACATTCGTATACTCCATTGTAGTAGTGCGAAATCAATACACTCAATATTTGATTAAAAAAAAAAAAACCGTTAGACCTAATGCGAGAGTGCATGACGTCGTGCCAAGTGTCCCTTTTTTTTTTTTTTTTTTTTTTTACTTTTTGGATGAGTCTGCATTGCAAGGTTTCATCAATAAATTTTGTAATGAAAATATGATGCATGAGGTATAGTCCAAAAGGGGACCAAATTCATAATAATATAACTGCTGATTTAAAAGTGACAACAATATCCAATCAGTGGAAAATACATGATACCATGTTCTTCAAACTGCCACTAAAATAACAAAATATACAACTAGTTGAAAGCCACTTATTAGAACCGTCATACAATTCTCCAAATACGCTACAACAACTAATACAAATTCGTCCCCCCCTTGGGTACAATGGCCAATAGCAATCATCAAGAGTCAGATGGTGGAGAAGGTGGAACAACACGTCTATAGTCAACTAAGTCTACTCGCAGAGCTGCAACCTTGGCAAAAAGACCATATAGAAGCTGCCCATGGGTTGCTTGAGTCATCATAATGGTCTCCATCATAGCACGAAGAGAGGGAGGAGGAGGGCCTATATGCGCTGTAGCAGTAGTGTCAACATCTACCTCATCATCACCATCCTCGGCGGATGCAGCTGTGGGATCCCCATGCATGTCCTCATGTGGAACATCTCCAGTAGTAGACCGTACTCGTGTTCTCTTGGATGAACCAACACTGGGGTCGACAAACTTCTTTTGGACATTTCGTTGTTTCAGAAATTTGGCTCCTATGGGGTCTTGGATGTGAACCAATTCTTGGGAAGGAAAGTTCTTTAATCCTAAATATTTGAGGACCCTATGGATGAGAACTGGAAAAAACAAACCATGCCTCTTATAGTTGCTCCTACGCACCTCTACAATGGTTTCAATGAAAAGGGAAGGAAAACAAATGGAACTATTGGTGACAAGGGCGTAAAGAAAGAAACACCTGTCTACAGTATGGGTATGAGAGATAGGGAAAATGTTGTGACAAGCTATCCTAAAGAAGATATAATTAAGCTCAGTCAACTCACCGGTCCTAATACTTCGGTCAGAACCCCGAGTGACAGATCGTCCACAAAGGACATGCATAACATCATCAATACGAGGAGACCTAGAGTATGGATAAGTAGGTGTACGAATTATAGGTACATCAAGAGCTTTAGATACGCGCTCCCTAGTTATTGTAAACGGTACCCACATATGCATGATGCCACTTTGTGACCACCGAGCTCCTCATGCACTGAGAAATTTGAATAGAATTCTCTAATTAAGTCAGTTAGAGGGGGTTGTATGTTTGCACACAGGGACAGCCAATGCCTAGACTGTAGATTCTCACAGACAGAAGGATGCAGTTCATGTAGATTGATTTTCCTTTCTCCCCAAATACGCCTACACTTAATCAAGGTTTCAAAGGTTTGCTCATTTTCGGGCGTGCGGAACCTTAATTGATCAAACACCACTTCAGGTTTGGATGCAGCTTTGGATTTTCCCCTCTTAGCCCTCTTCGGAGCCATAACTAATTGATGGTCAGTAGTGGAAACACGATCAGGGATAAAAAGAACAGAACCAAAAACCGCATTACAAAGAGATAAACACAACATTCATACTACCTAACCCATTCATATTTTCATAGCCAAACAGATCATTTCATCACAATCTACATAGAAAATGAAGTTTGAAGCAGAGAACAACAATTGGAGAATAACGCACTACCATGTGTAGAAAATCATCCATACAATGTACTATCTAGAGCAGTTTACAACAATACAATGAAAAAACAATATTCTTATGATCAATCAACAAGTTTAGTTGGTGAAATAATAATAATGCATTTTGGTCCGAGTCAATAATTTGAAGATAGAGACCTAGAGTATATAAACTTTGGTTGAACTCAAAGAGCCAACATGCAATTTGTTAACATGTTAAATTTTGTGAAAATGATCAATAATGTCACGCACCGATAACAAGCATTCTAACAGCAATAATATTATACGGGAAACATCTTTAGCACTAGGATGTAGGACTTGACACATTTTCGAAATTCCTAGCTACATGTAGTAAGTTTCACAAACAAATAAAAAACCTTAAATTGCACAATGTACAATTCAGACATACAAACAGCATAAAGAGTACCACACAGTTACATCATGGAGCCACTGGCAAGTTCACCCCCAAGGAAGGAGACTACTCGAAGACAACCTACAAGATAAGCAAGTAACCTTACTAACAACAAAGCATTTGACTAGCCAAACACCCAATTTCATCACAATCTACATAGGCAATGAAGTTTGAAGCATCATCCAAAAATGAATAGAGAATAACGCACCACCAATGTTTAATTTTAAAGACAATAAAGGTTAAAAGAGTCTTACTACGTAAAATCTTCAAAGAATTTGCGTAGGAAATTGTCGATTCTAGCCGGATGCAGCTCAAAGCAATCGAAGATGTAACTTCGGACTGCTGCAAATTATGCAAAACTGGGGGAGAGTTTATAATGGTGGGTAATCACATATCTCAATTTCCTAATAATCGAGTTATAAAGATACTCGATAATACGTAAATCGAGTTATGTGCAGCGTGGTCCCAGACCCAGCCCAGATATTTAGACTGATCCGATGCAGTCCAAGAGCAATCCAAGTGCCTAGAAGGGTCTTCCACATAACCCGATTATTCATAAATCGAGTTATGTGCAGTGTAACACAAACAAGTCCTTTAGGTCATTTGCTCTTTTTGGTCCATTTCGGTCCACTTCAGTCCCTTAGGTCTACTTTAGTCCATTTGGTCCATTCAGTCCACTTTGTTCAATCACTCTTGCTGGTCCATTTTGGTCCACTTCCGTCCCTTAGGTACACTTTAGTCCATTCGGTCCTTTTGGTCCACTTCAGTCTATTAGGTCCATTTTGTTGAATCCAGTCCAGTTCGGTCCAATTCAGACCATTTGCTAGAGATGTGCAGCATGGTCCTAAACCCAGCCTAGATATTTGGACTGATCCAGATGCAGTCCAAGAGCAATCCAAGTGCCCAGAAGGGTCTTCCACATAACCCGATTATTCATAAATCGAGTTATGTGCAGTGTAACACAAACAAGTCCACTTTGGTCATTTGCTCTTTTTGGTCCATTTCGGTCCACTTCAGTCCCTTAGGTCTACTTTAGTCCATTTGGTCCATTCAGTCCACTTTTTTCAATCGCTCTTGCTGGTCCATTTTGGTCCACTTCCGTCCCTTAGCTACACTTTAGTCCATTCGGTCCTTTTGGTCCACTTTGGTCTATTAGGTCCATTTTGTTGAATCCGGTCCAGTTCGGTCCAATTCAGACTATTTGCTAGAGAACTCGGTCCTCTTGGTCTAGTTTAGTCCATTTTGTCCACTTCAGTCTATTGTTCCCAAACAGACACTTAGCTGGTTTAAGCATGCCTAACTTAAGTTGAGTCTAGAACAATTTGATTGAATTAGTAAATGAACTGAATTTTGTGTTATTTCATCCTTATTAATAATAAAAACAAAAGGTGCATAACATATCCAATTTCATTCGTAAATTTTGAAGTAAGGTGCTAGTAAAAGTCATGTTAAAACTATTACTAAAATCTCAAAATTTATGTTAATATAGATCATAACTCAACTAAATTAAAATAAAGGATGTTACATTCTTTATTAATTGTTAAAAATAAGTTTGACACTTCAGATAAAAATTATCTAGAAATAAATAGAAAGTTAGAATGTCTACTGTTTTGAATAAATTTCAAAAAAATGAAGGATGAGAAGTGGGTGTTTTTTTTTTTTTTTTTTTTTTTTTTTTTTTTTTTATATATAACTGAGAAGTGGGTGTTGTTTCATCCCTTTTTTTTTTTTTTTTTTCGATGAACTAGAAACTTTATTAAAGAAGGGAAAAACAGAGCTACAAGGCCCTCCTAGACTCTTCCAAAATGATGGAAGAGAAACAAGTAGGGCAATTCCCAAAATCAAAAGGACCAAAGAAATTACAAGAAAGAGACCATTTTGCTAAAGTGTGGGCTGCTGCATTACACTGCCTAGGCACCCACTTCACAAAAACCTTATCTGAGATAGACAAAAACAATCTCAATTCAGGGCACAAGGACCAGAACCTCCAAGGGGGGTTATGCTAATTTCATTTCAGTTAGTGATCAATTTGGATGATTATTCTTTGAACCATTTGGACACTCCCAATATGAAGACAAAAGCATCGAATGGCCATGTAAGTATAGCATCTGTAGCAAAAAAAAGTGTAAGTAAACCATTTTAATCCTAGCCGGATTGGTTTTGAGAAACTCTTTGCCCAGGAATTTGCAATCAAGTTTACATTTCAAAAGAGAAATTAAACTTCACTAATTGCATATTTGCATGTATTAACCGGATTGGTTTTGATTATTTAAAAAATCATAATCTAGAACAACTGAAATCATATGGAAAAATAACAAAGAACCCCGCAACTATAGACTGCCAATGCCTCAGATTATCTACATTACCAGCTAAAAAATCTCAT
Organism: Quercus robur; assembly: GCF_932294415.1. NCBI lineage: Eukaryota > Viridiplantae > Streptophyta > Magnoliopsida > Fagales > Fagaceae > Quercus > Quercus robur. Next base: position 33,790,529 of record NC_065540.1, on the reverse strand, counting down.
AAATTAAGTTAATATAGACCATAACTCATAAATACCAACACAGAAATCACAAATAATGAATAATCATAAATACCAGTAAATACTAACAACTTAACAAATATCAAATCTTCACAAAACTATTGTTTGTTAATCGAATAGAGTAGTTGCAAAATAATAAGCTCCCAGAATAATAGAACATATCCAACATTTGATTTACAATGCAAAGTTAGTAAGCACTTAATCAAGATCAGCCCTGAAAATGTGGACTTTGAACACAACATCGTCCCTCATACTCAGCTCAAATATGCAAACATCTCCTACTTGCAATCCATTTTCCCTCACAAATGCAGACCAACCAGCAGATACGACACATGATGAGTATTTTCCTTCATAAACGTATAACTTGACAGGCCATAATCGGTCCACAACTTGGAGCTTCACAGGTACAATACTTCCTTTGGTGTAGTCCTTGCTAAAGCCTTCTCTCGGTAAGTAGTTGATAATGCCATGGGGTAAGCTCTGTACAAAAAATATTAAGACATATTTCAAAAATAGTTGAACTCATTTGAATGAAAAGCAATTTTGAGGCAATACTATTGTTTGTTATGTTGATGGTTGGATGGCAGTTATGTGGATGTCAATTTGATTTGATCATGATGTTCATAATGACTTTACATTCTTATGTGATTTCCTTCTACCACCTAAGATGATACTATTTGAACTAACAACACAATGAAGCAAATCATTACCAAGTTATGTACAACAACAACTCTCTGCTACATGCTTTCTAATTGATCTATGAAAAATCAAAGTTAATGGGAGTTGCATTTCTAAAACCCAACAATATTACAAAGCTAAAAGCTTACCGCACGATCCTTGCCATTAACATATGATGGATGAATGATAACTGTGAAGAGAGGATTTTCTGATTTAAAAGCATTGGCTCTCACAAGATTTTCGGCTTCACCACCATCTTTCTTAGGACATTGGTCATCTGAGAAAGACACATCATCGAGTGAGCAATCAAATTCAAGTTTAACTAACGGGCCGCTTGTGCATCCTACTCGATTTGCTCCAACCCTATGAGCTGATCCTGAAATGACATGAAAATATGAAGTCATGCACATGAAATTAATAGTAAACAGGCTTACAAAATCAACCATCAGCAAACAAAAGTGTAAGATTCAAACCTAAACCCTCTCCCCTAGTAAAAGATACCCCAAACACCATTTTTGATTTCTTTAACATTGACCCTTTAGATTTCGATCCTTCAGGTTTAAAATGTGTATCCCCTGCTTGCTTTGGATTGGTTTTTGCCCTTTTATGATGTAGAAGGCTTGGTATAAAGGCATCCATGATTTCAATGGAGTTATCATCACTCTCATTGTCTTCCATCCTATGAACTTATGGTTGGTCATCTAAAGGATACTCTATTTCTGTTCCAGTGGCATCAAATACGAGTATAGAAAATGCTAAATTTCCTTCATATCTGAAAACTACCAAGTGCCCCATGGTTAGAGCATGACAGCTTGCAAATTCGCACCACTCATTTTCAAACCAAACCTCTCCATCACGTTTTGTCAACTTCACTTTCCATTTTCTACCATTTGGAATCGTAAGAAAGGCCATATCTGACAGATCAACTCCATATTTGCTTATAAACTTCTTTGGAATCCGCTGTAAAAAGATGAACTTCAACATAAATGCAAGCTTTGTAAATAAACACATGCAATCAATCAAGCTCTATTCTCGTGTTATGTCAGTACCATTACAGGAAAAATAAATTTAATCTTTCTTTTATAATAATACTTTCATAATTGTTCAAGGAAGATACTTGTTGGATGAAAAAAACCTAGGCAAACCCCATATAACAGTGGCAGAAAGATGCAATTAAGAAAATAACTCGATACTGATGGGATATGTATACAGCATTGCAGTTTATAAGCAAGTTCACAGATTATAACATGGAACCAAGTTCACAAATTTTTTTGAACTTGGTCATCAACAAATGTAAATTTTATCATCAATCACAAATAAAAAAGAACAGTGGCAGAAAGATGCAATTAAGAAAACCACATACTGATGGGATATGTATACAACATTGCAGTAACCTACGCATATGACTACATGTAACATGGAACCAAGTTCAAAGATTTTCTTGAACTTGGTCATCAACAACTGTAAATTTTTTCATCAATCACAAATACAAAAAAGAACAGTGGCAAAAAGATGCAATTAAGAAAATAGATACTGATGGGATATGTATATAGCATTGCAGTAACCTACGCATATGACTACATGTAACATGGAACCAAGTTCAAAGATTTTCTTGAACTTGGTCATCAACAACTGTAAATTTTTTCATCAATCACAAATACAAAAAAGAACAGTGGCAGAAAGATGCAATTAAGAAAATAGACACTAATGGGATATGTATACAGCATTGCAGTAACCTACGCATATGACTACATGTAACATGGAACCAAGTTCACAGATTTTCTTGAACTTGGTCATCAACAAATGTAAATTTTTTCATCAATCACAAATAAAAAAGATCAAGTGGACGACGTTAATTACCATATGATTTTCAGAGAGAAAAAGATCATGAAATTAAGTATACTTACAAGCTTTCCTTCTTCAAGACTTTCAGGCATAGTAATCTTGAAAAAGTGTGGGGCCTGCGCAATACCATCTGCATTGTCTCTCCGCTGGTAAGAAGTCATAGTTCTGGTTCTCTAAACTGTTTTTTGTTGAGAATATCGTAACTATTGATGCCACAGGTCTGAGTACTATAAAATAGGAGAGTGTCCAGAATGGTGGTTGGCCTTCCACATAACCCGATTATTAATCAATCGAGTTATATGTAGTGTAACTGTAACCAATCCATGTTGTGTGCACTGTAACTAAAAGGAATCCATGATGTGTTGGCCGGCTCGTACGTAACTCGATTCTATAAAAAGCGAGTTATTCGTAACATTACTCGATAATACATTAATCGAGTTATGTGAACTATTCCCAGTCAGCCCAGATATTTTGGACTGATCCCGATGCAGTCCAAAAGGAATCCAGGTGTACTTACACATAACCCGATTACTTGGTAATCGAGTTACGTGCACGTCAATCCATACTAAAGTGGGTTATTTGCAATTTAACTCGATAGTATACATATCAAGTTATGTGCAAAACCCAGCCCATATATTTGGACTGATCCAGATGCAGTCCAAGAGGAATCGAGGTGTCCAGAAGGGTCTTCCACATAACCCGATTACTATTTAATCGAGTTATGTGGGCCTCACTTTAATGACCAAATAACAGAAATTACTTATTTGCAATTTAACTGGATAATATAAATATCGAGTTATGTGCAAAGCCCAGCCCATATATTTGGACTGATCCAGATGCAATCCAAGAGGAATCGAGGTGTCCACAAGGGTCTTGCACATAACCCGATTACTAGTTAATCGAGTTATGTGGACCTCACTTTAACGACCAAATAACAGAAATTGGTTTTTTTTGCAATTTAACTCGATAATATACATATTGAGTTATGTGCAAAGACCAGCCCATACATTTGGATTGATCCAGATGCAGTCCAAGAGGAATCAAGGTGTCCAGAAGGGTCTTCCATATAACGCAATTACTTGTTAATCGAGTTATGTAGACCTCACTTTAACAACCAAATAACAGAAATTGGGTTATTTGCAATTTAACTCGATATTAAACATATCGAGTTATGTGTAAAGCCCAGCCCATATATTTGGACTGATCCAGATGTAGTCCAAGAGGAATCCAACTGTGCAGAAGGGTCTTCCACATAACCCAATAATGAAAATATTGAGTTATGTGCTGTGTAACTAAACCAAATCAAATTTCTGGTAGCACTTATTGCACATAACTCGATAAATGTGAGATCGAGTTATTTGGGAATACACTTCCTACATCGAGTAAGAAGTCATGCAACACTGTTCACACCCATACGAATTTGCAATGTTTAATCATCATACAACTGGACCTGTTCACAACCACTTCCATCAATAGCTCATCCATATAGTGTCCAACTACTTCCATAATCAAATCATCCATACAATTCCTACCACATTCATAACCAAATCACTTCATTAAACAACCACGTGAATAAGAAAATCATCCATACAATCTATGGACTGGGGGGTAAGGAGCCATTATACATTTAAAACCATTGAACCAAGTTGTTCACAATGTAAGTACAACCATTTACATATAAATTTTGATTTTTCATATTTACAAGAAGAGATTTGAGTTCAACTTGCGCCACACCAACTGCCTCTTTGCCACGAATCCCATATCTGCACAAGTACAACGAAAAAAATACATCAATACTGCATCTTTTACTCATCTTTTAAAACCATGTTTTACTATAATGGTTACAATCTACAAATTAGTACAGGACTTGTAAGAATAACTTATGATTAGTAAGAATAATTGACAACACTAAATAGGAATAACTTATGATATATCCCCCCTCGTTACTAGGACGTGTAATTGTTACTTGCTATGTACCACTGTGGCTTGTTGATTCCACATTTCGAGTCAGACATCTATGACGATTATGACCCTCTTGGAAACACAACCCACACTTCGACTTTGGTCCATTCTCAATCCACAACGAGGTTGGCAACTCCCTATCCTCGTCATCCATCTCATTGCAGATTCTTGTGGACTTAGGCCGACCTTTCTCACGGATCAACCTTGGGTTTGGCATCACTATTCTCCTTTCTTGCAGCTCCGACCATTCTAACCTATCTTTCAGTGGTTGGAATATCGGCTTGTAGCTGTGATACTGTTCTTCCACGTGGTAGAAACGATCCATAAACTTCGTGGCATCGTACTTGTACTTGGCACAAACTGCTATCAAGTGTGAACAAGGGATCTTGTATGCTTCCCATTTCCCACACGTGCATGTCCTGTCCATGAGGGAAACCCTATGGGTGTGAGCTCCCCAGCCAGTGTTCAACAGTGAAGATTGTGTCTCCACTGTATATAAGCGCTGTTGTGCGCTCATCCTTCTAACCATATGGAACTTCGCCTTCTCTTGATTTGCCTCAAACTTGTCATAGGCATATTTGTAAGGTTGAATTTATTCAACCATCTAATTGGCTTTATTCCGTGCCAAATTTGCTTGTAATTCAGCATTTAGTAACCCTGTATTTAGGTGGGATTGTTGTAAGGGTAGTGAGTGAGATAGTGTGAAGATTGCTCAAGTGTGTGCAAGAAAACAGAGTGTCGCGGCTGGGACTCGCGACTGGACTCGCGGCTTCAACCTGCCAGAAGATGCACACGTGCCAAGCATGCTGGAAGATGAACAGTCATGCTAGCTGGAGCACTACAGGACAAAACAGGACAACTGGCCATACGGTTAACTCGCGACTGGAACTCGCGACTTAGTCAAGCCGCGAGGTCAAGCCGCGAGCCACCCCTGTTTTGGAAAAACCTGACGTTTCGCATTCCACTCCACTTTAGTATAAATACCCTTTTAACCCACGATTGAAAGAGAGCTTCCAGAGAGAATTTTGAGAGAGAAACCCTAAAGAAAAACCAGATTGTTTCACCCACAATCTCTACCTTAGAGTCTCATCAAATTCCCTCACTCTCTTCCTCTCCATTGTCAAATCCTTGAGAGGCCTTTATACCAAACCTGGCTCTCACCTTTATCATCTCTGTGAGACAGACGTTTGGAGTTCTGGGAAGCAGTTAGGAAGGAACCAATATTCATTGGTTGATGCTACGGTGTAGTAGCGGAATCCGGAAAGCTAGAAAAGAAAAAGGTTCGGCGCAACCTCGTTGGAGCAAGAAGCTTGGAGGGCTTAGGTGCATTGGGTAGATTAGGCTTGGAGGGTCTATTGCTGTCCTTGTATCCCAACTGTATTTTCTAGTGGATTGATTACCGCTTGGAGGGTGGCGGAGAGGTTTTTCGCCGAGGTCTTCGGTTTCCTCTTCGATAACATATCTGGTGTTATCGCTGTGTTTGCATCTTCCTTCCTCTCTATCTCTGCATTTACATTAATCTGCTGTGGTTTATTTTGATGTGGCTTAGATAGTTGTTTAATCAATTCCATGTTATAGCATATGTTAAGTTTCCGCACACTAGTTGTTTAACATATTGCATGTGTTGATTAAATTGGTTTTTGGGGGTCTAAACGTTCAAAAGTGTTTTTTGTACACGTTTTTGAACTTTCAATTGGTATCAGAGCGGGTACACTTGTTGTGGTTTAAATACCTAAGTGTGATCCTTGACCCCTTGTGTTTATTTGCCATGGATTGTGCTTTGTATGACTCTTTGCATGATTTGGTTGGTGATGAATGTAACATGCCACGTGTTTGTGAAAATGCCTCTATGAGTATTAATCCTCATAAGTGTGATGACATGTTATTTGAATCTATAGGTGTTGTTGACAAACTCTTCAAGAAAAATGCTAAGAAGTTTCAAAAGAATTTGAGCAAGTTATTTTGTGAAAAGGATGATTTGATTGCTAAGCTCAATGAATCCAACAAATTGGTTGAGAAATATAAAAAACTTGCTGAAATTTCTCTTGAAAAGCTGAAAGAGTTTGAATGTTTGAATATGGACTTGGATGCTAAACTTGTTTTGTCTAACAAACTTGTTGATGATCTTAAATGTGAAAATGAATCTCTTAAGATGCATGCCAAGTGTTTGATTGCTGAACCTATTGTTAAAAAGGATGATAATGTTTGTTGCAATCATGTTGTGGTACCCGATTTTGTGCCTAGTGTGTGTTCTACCTTAAAGGACAAATCGGTGTACATTCCTCCACATAAAAGAAATCAAAAGGTGGAGAGAAAGGCTGTTAAGTCAAAGCCTTCGTTTAGGTCTCAACCTAAGGCTTTGGATGGATCTAAGTTTGTTCCAACTTGCCACCATTGTGGTGTGATTGGTCATATAAGACCTCAATGTCATAAGTTGAAGAGGGAACAAAACCATGTTGCTAGATCCATTCCCAAAAAGCCTAGTGGACCTAAACACATTATTTGTCACCATTGTGGTGCCTTTGGTCATCTAAGACCTCATTGCTCTAAGTTTCAAGCTCTTAAGAGAATCAAAAGAAAAGAGAAACTTGAGCTTTTTGGAAGTTGTGCTAAAAAGAGTAAACTGGATTTGAGTGAAAATAGCATGTTGTTAAAGAAAATGTTTAATGCTCTTAACTCCTTGACTATGTGCATCTCTGGTTCTCATTCTTCCAACCCTCGTCTCGCTTCTCTTGAGACACTCATTCCAAACAATCGTTCCGTTTGGATGAGGAAGGGTTCCTATGGTTGAGCTTTTGCTCTTTTGGTCCTTGATCTAATTCTTTCGATCTTTGTAGGACCCTTCATGCATTAAATGTCATATCTTCATGCATTTTGTGCATCTTGCATTTATTTGTATGCATTGTTTCGTTTTTGATCTTACTTTTATGTTTCTATTTTGTGTGAGTAAAAAATCCAAAACCACATAAAAAGTGAAAAATTCAAAAAGTTTGATCGTATATGTTTGAGCACATATCACATGTGAGTTTGGCCTTGTACCTTTGTACAAATGGCTTTGTGCATTTTCGAGCTTAGCTTGTTATTTTTGCACTTATATCTTTGTGGGAAAAATCTTGACATCTTTGTGTGATTGTTGTAAATCGATCTTCAAGCTTGTCATGAATGATTTGTCAATAGTCATGTTGGTTTTGATACATGCGTAGACTTGTGCTTATATCTCTTCCCACTCTTTTATCTTTATTGCTTAAAGAGCTCAATAAATGTAAATCTCAAAATGAAAAGAGATAATGAGCTGCAAAAGCCGTCGCACATACTAGTATTCGACTAGGAAAAAGGGAAAGCGACTTATATGAAAATGTATGATGCCCAAAAAGCCAAAGGCTTGTTCATCAAATTGAAATATCAAAAATTTCAGGCATCAATCTCAAAAATGAGATGTATTGCTCAAAATGAGTTGTATTGATTCAAAATGATCAAATGATATGAATTGTAAGAAGCCAAATGAAAAGCTTCAATCTTATGTAATCATTTTCTTGTGGGAGGTCATATATGTTCACTTCTATAATTGAGATATACCACTTGACTTAGTACTAGTTGTGTATGACTTGATTGAATTGATCATTGAAGCTTCATTCTAGACTAAGGACTATTCCACATTTGATACACACACACAACACACATGCCTAATGTTCAATGAATGTCTCATTCATTTGTTAGATTGTACTTGTCTAAATGTGATGTGTGTGTGCTCAATCATATATGGTTCAATCCAAAAAGATTTTTGATCATTTTATATGTTTTTGGAAGTGATTTTTATCACTCTTTGAGTTCATGTTTAGTGTTTACTTTGTTTTTCATTGTTTAAACATGTTTTGTTTCGAAAAACAGGTGTCAGAGTTTTTCGCGGCTTAGCTGGCGACTCGCCAGTCGCGAAACCCCAGTCGCGAGCTCATCCAGAAGCTTTTGGCGGCTCACTCGCGGCTTGCTCGCGGCTCACTCGCGACTCGCGAAGATTTTCGCGGCTGAAACTCGCGGCTCGCGGCTTGCTCGCGACTGAACCTCGCCACTCGCCCAGTCGCGAAACGCCCAGAAACAGCTTTTTAAAGGGCTTTTTGTGGGAAACTTGTTTTAAACCTCTCCCATCCTCTCTAAAACCCCTCTTTCAATATTTTTACATCAAAATCCAACCAATTTGAATGGTTTTTCATTCCATTAACATTTCTAAGGTAATTATAAATTCTTTTCATTATTTTTGATCCTTGGATTATGTTTTGGAGAGTTTTGTGCTCTTGGTTGGGATTTTTATCATTGGGGTTGGGAAAACTTAATTTTTGTCAAATTTCTTTATGGGATTGGTTTCTTTTGTTGATATGCATTGGATGTTGGCCCCTTGTGGCAGAAAGAACATGTATTAAGGGTGGATTTCATGATGTTCATGCATTGTTTCACATTATTGTTCATAGTGTGCATGCTAGGTGTTTGATAAAATGTCTCATAGACATTTTCTCGCTTGTTTGGACTCCGATGAGTACCAAACTTTGGGGTTTCTCATGTTTCCTCATTAGGAACATGTTTGGTTCATTAGTTGTGTATTTTGCACACTTTGCCCCACATGTGCATTTTTCATGCATTGGTCATGCATTGCACTTAGCCACCTCTTGCACACACATTTGCTACCCTTGTCATGCATTGGTATAGACCTTGCTTCTTCATCCTAGCATGTCATGTCTGTCTTATGCCTTGTAGCATTTTACTTTGTCATGGGTTTGAGCTTCATTTTCTCATTCATCTTGCACCCCTCATGCATCATTAGCATTGTTCATACCTTCATCTCTTGCTCTCTTTTCTTCTTGACCCTTTGTCTATTCCTGACAAAAAGGGGGAGAGTATACTCTAGAGAGTATTCCGGAGTATTTTGTCATTTCTATATGACTCTTGTTATGACTCTTGTGCACATCCTTAGGGGGAGAAATTCTATTTCTCATGCACATTTGTAGGGGGAGAGATATTCCATAGGGGAGATGCATATACCAAGGGGGAGAAGACATTGTGTTAACTAGAAAACCTTGTTCTGTTTGTTTTCTTGTTGGCTTTATGGTGCTTTGTGTTATGCTTTGGTGTTCTCATTGCATCATGTTTGTGCTTTGGACAAGCATATATCCCTATGTTATTATGCTTCATTGAATGCATGTTCAGATGATCTTTTGCTACTTGTTATACTTGTCATTTATTATTTGCTTTACCTTGAGGGTCTAATGTGTTTGGTGCAAGTGTTTCAGGGTACAAGTATATATATGTTCCAAGTGCATCACAGCTTCTCATCACTTTGAAGGGGAGAAATTTTAAACACTTTTAGTTTATATTGTTTAAGTTTTTATTCAATATAATGTGTTTGTACCCATATGCTTTTGTAAGCTTTGAGGGTTTATGTTTTATGCATAGTTTGTAGGCCTTGTGGTATGTACCATGCTTAAGTGCAGCCTTTATGCTATGTTGAAATCAGTACTTTAATCTAAATGTTCTGCATTGTGATTGTTGTACTGTCACTCTTGTGCCCTTGTAGGATTGTTCCTAGATGCATATGCCTTGTGTGCTATGCATTGGTTGAGTGTTGTACATACAAGTGTCTTGCCTTGTGCTTGTTAACTTGTATGTCCTTGTGTTCATTCCAAGTGTGAATGAACATTGTGATCACTACCTTGTGGTGTTCACTTGGTTGATCAAGCCATGGTTTGTTTATTAACTCCATCTTTGCTTGATCACATATTGCCTGTTTCATATGCATTTATAATTTTCTGCTTACAATGATCATGGTGTATTGTTGTGTTTCAGGAGTTTATGTTCATATGATTCAAGTGCTTCACAGCTTCTAGAATTAGGTGTGAGTGAGTTTTGATCAACTGTTCCCAACTCACATGTTAAGTCTAGAGTCTGTTTTAGGGTTTTGTCACGGAATAGCCAAAGGGGGAGATTGTAAGGTTGAATTTATTCAACCATCTAATTGGCTTTATTCCGTGCCAAATTTGCTTGTAATTCAGCATTTAGTAACCCTGTATTTAGGTGGGATTGTTGTAAGGGTAGTGAGTGAGATAGTGTGAAGATTGCTCAAGTGTGTGCAATAAAACAGAGTGTCGCGGCTGGGACTCGCGACTGGACTCGCGGCTTCAACCTGCCAGAAGATGCACACGTGCCAAGCATGCTGGAAGATGAACAGTCATGCTAGCTGGAGCACTACAGGACAAAACAGGACAACTGGCCATACGGTTAACTCGCGACTGGAACTCGCGACTTAGTCAAGCCGCGAGGTCAAGCCGCGAGCCACCCCTGTTTTGGAAAAACCTGACGTTTCGCATTCCACTCCACTTTAGTATAAATACCCTTTTAACCCACGATTGAAAGAGAGCTTCCAGAGAGAATTTTGAGAGAGAAACCCTAAAGAAAAACCAGATTGTTTCACCCACAATCTCTACCTTAGAGTCTCATCAAATTCCCTCACTCTCTTCCTCTCCATTGTCAAATCCTTGAGAGGCCTTTATACCAAACCTGGCTCTCACCTTTATCATCTCTGTGAGACAGACGTTTGGAGTTCTGGGAAGCAGTTAGGAAGGAACCAATATTCATTGGTTGATGCTACGGTGTAGTAGCGGAATCCGGAAAGCTAGAAAAGAAAAAGGTTCGGCGCAACCTCGTTGGAGCAAGAAGCTTGGAGGGCTTAGGTGCATTGGGTAGATTAGGCTTGGAGGGTCTATTGCTGTCCTTGTATCCCAACTGTATTTTCTAGTGGATTGATTACCGCTTGGAGGGTGGCGGAGAGGTTTTTCGCCGAGGTCTTCGGTTTCCTCTTCGATAACATATCTGGTGTTATCGCTATGTTTGCATCTTCCTTCCTCTCTATCTCTGCCTTTACATTAATCTGCTGTGGTTTATTTTGATGTGGCTTAGATAGTTGTTTAATCAATTCCATGTTATAGCATATGTTAAGTTTCCGCACACTAGTTGTTTAACATATTGCATGTGTTGATTAAATTGGTTTTTGGGGGTCTAAACGTTCAAAAGTGTTTTTTGTACACGTTTTTGAACTTTCAATATTTGCACCACTTTTACCCCTCTTCCAACTGCACTAGTGTTTTATTTCGACGATCGTCAAAGTACGAGTTCACCTTGTAAAATGTGAACTGAACCATTGCAGTTATAGGCAAGCTATGTGCGCCCTTAAGTACCCCCATTGTAGCACTCTGACAGGTTGGTTGTCATTGCCCCAAATCGGTGCCCATGGTCATGTACAAGTGTCCACTTTTCTTAAGGTACCTCCTTAAGATAGTCGTACGCATCCGGGTTGACATTCTTGATGCAATCCATGGTGTTTTCAAACTTCCTAACTTGATTTGCAGTTGCTACCTTCCATACCAAGTTCTTCAATGCCACACTATTGAAGTTAGTGTTAACATTGCTTACTAAATGGCGGAGGCAATACCGATGATGGACTAAGGGCGGTTGCAAGTAGCCCCTATGTTCAGTGTTATCGAATCATGATTGTATCCCACGATGCCTATCGGATATTATACACAAATTGGTCCGGTCCATAACATAGGTCAGCGGGCATGCTAAGAACCATCCCCAGGACTCCGTGCTCTCGCATTCAACAACGGCAAACGCAAGTGGATAAACCTCGTTGTTACCATTGCTATCAACAGCTTTCCTTTGTACTTGCCATAGAGGTGCATTGCATCTATGCTTATCACCGGCCTGCAATGCCTGAACCCTTTAATACACGTACCGAAAGCCCAAGTGGATAAACCTCGTTGTTACCATTGCTATCAACAGCTTTCCTTTGTACTTGCCATAGAGGTGCATTGCATCTATGCTTATCACCGGCCTGCAATGCCTGAACCCTTTAATACACGTACCGAAAGCCCAAAACGCGGAGTTGAATATACAAGTCCTTGGGACACGGGGGTCGCACTTTAACGTGGTTACAGTGTCTTTATCTGCATCGGATAATACCTCTAGAAACCATGGCAATTTTGCGTATGACTCGTCAAAATCCCTGAAAATACGCACAACTACCTTCTGTTTAGCTTCCCAAACCTTGTACATAGTTACATCATGCCCGTGCTTCGCATGCAGAATACTACGCAGGTCCTTTATAGATCGGGATAGGTCCTCTCGTACATACTTCTTAAGTGCAATGGAAATGAACTTTGAATCCATCATTCGCCCATCGGTCGCTACTTGGAGGGATGTACAGCTGTGGGGACCATTACATTTACTAATCACCCACATCCTGTGCTTCTTGTTGCAAATAGCCCGAATTGACCACGGACATGCCTCATGTATGCACCGTACTACTAGCCTATTGGTGTCAAACTTAATGACCTTGTATTGCTTATTATGCTCCACAGAGTAAAGGGTCAACACATAATAAATGGAGGCTTTATTCTGGAATAGCATCCCTTTCGTCAGCTGGTCATCTTTATGCCAACTTGTAAGTTGTCCAGTACCCAATGCAGGTGATGGATCATTAATATTGTCCCATGTGTTTGATGTGAACCATTCTATGATAGAAACTGTAGAAGGGCAATCCTTCTCATTGTTTTTGATTTGTGTTCCATCTAAGACCTCCGCTTCGTGGTCTGGTCCATTAGTATCAATGAACTCTTTATACACATTTCGGCTGGCATCAATATCAATTCCCTTGTCCATATAGGCTTGGACATGTTCATATGTGTGACTAGACCCTCCCACATCAAAGTGTCTGGGTGGCGCCCAACACTTTGATGTTGTCCAAATCATCAACCGCACTGCATGGTTGAGTATTGTAGGGCAAAGGCATGGCATCAGCAAAGGAAGGTTGCACGTCAAGCGGTAATGAGTGTGGCTCTTCCACCCCACTGCCATGCTGCGAACTTGCACCAGCATGGAACCCAACAGCCTCAACAGTTACATATAAGTCGGACGCTATGAATTGGGGGGTCCGCTTAATCACTGTCCACATCATGTCCACGACAACATCACAACCCAACGGATTTGAGTTGTAGACATCACAAGTAGTTGAGGGGCACGGTACACAATGGATATCTTATGTGACTCCTTATCCAACCCTAGAGCTTGCATTATCTTCCGATGCATTTTTCTCAAGTGTGTTCTGGATTTCAAGTCAATGAACTTCTACTTCATTGACTTGCCTCTATAGGACAGCCCATGCAACTCATGGAAATACTGCTCCCCATTGTAGGAAACGTAGAAGCAATGACGACCCATGTCAGACCTGGATAAGGACAATTAATTGTGGTTATCATGCAAAAGATAGGGCGTTATGTTAAGCCATGGTGTAATTAATCTTTACCCCACATGAACGTACAATAAAACTTTTATAGACGCACTATAATGATATCCTAAGTATTTTTAACAGATGAACTTGTTCACCTCTCAAGCTTTCATTTTCAGAACCCACACACTGAAGCTTTTCAGATCTGAAAGAGCCAGACAATTTAAACCCATGATTACTTGTATAAATGAATTTGTGTACCTCTATGGATGAATGCATATATCATCATCATAGGAATTCGCATGTATGTTTGTTTATATATATGTTCATACGTATCTATACATACATTACTATATATGTATATAGTGTCACTATCGCGCGCACACACACACACACACACACACACACACACACATATATATATATATAGGATTTTGCTAATGTGTGCCCTAAGAGCATACAATAATTAATCATATATATATGTGTGTGTGTATCTACATATATGTGTGTGTGTATATATATACATATACAACCACATACTGACATACAAATATTCATTAAAATGTTATCAACATATATATATATATATATATATATATATCTACATAATCCAAGTGTGAGAATCATAGCAAGAACTTGCATCATTAATACTAAAGAGCCAATCCAAGTGTAATGGGTGTTGAGATATACCTGTCAGGAGAGATGTGCCACAACAAATAATAAGGGGGCCATAGTTGTATATATGTAGATATGAGGATGCAATCCAAGAGGAAAATGCCAAGAACTTGTTCACTCTCAAGCTTTCTTTTTCAGAACCCGCATAGTGAAGCTGTTCAGAACTGAAAGAGGCAGACATGTGCATGGGCACTGATATGTAGGTAGTCAATAATAACTCGATATACAAGAGATCGAGTTAATTTAAAACTCGATTTCTAAGTGGCCGAGTTATATCTCCAGAAATCTGTTGATGTGATGGTGGTTCAAAAACTCGGCAATTTAAGAATCGAGTTACTCAATAACTCGACTTCTCAAAATGAATGGAAATAAATAATTTTGTTCAAAATAAAGGTTCACACATTTCATCTAAAAGTTATCAACTAAAACAAATGAGTTAATACATGAAAGACACATTTCTATAAAGGAATTTACATGTGTTGGAAAGGCTTGCAAGTGCATGCTTGTAAAGGTTCTCAAATTGCTAGAGGAACATAATAATATTGAATTTTCTTGATAGATTCTCCAAAAAAGAAAGACTCATTTCATATGTCTTAATATTTTCAATCTTTCCATGATATATTTGAAAGGACAAAGTTTAGCTATAAGGTTATAGCTTAAAACCACAACTAATTTTGTAGTTAAACTTTGTCCTATTTGAAAATAAAAATCCAAATGTGTAAATGTTCCTCCTTTTTTGTTTAGACAACACTTTAATAGTACAAATACACAATATATACAACTTTTAACTACAATACTTGAAAAAACTTAAAGCAGAAACCTAATGCAAAAAATATACAATTTCATAGAGGTAATAACACAAAAATAATACATATAAATTTTCATAAACTTAGAAGAGTAGGTGTTATCCGTCACATAAACACAAGTTGCACATTTCTTGTAAAAACACTCCGTATCATATCTATCATTGTGACAGCCACCCTCAACTATATAGATTTTCGTCCATTTGCATCCATTGTGTCATTGTTTTGTCATTGTAGCAGCCATCATTAACAGTTTAACATCTATACATATAAATATAAAAAAAAAAAAAATATATATATATATATATATATAATATGAAACTAATAGTAACCAATTAATAAAAAAAAAAAAAAAAAAAGGCACCTTAAAGATGCTTGAATCCCAAACATACTAACTAAAAGCCCAAAATTATTCATAATTTGATTCCTACAATTTCTCAGTAACCAAACAAAAATCATTATTATTATTATCTAAAAAATTAAAAAAATAAAATAAAAAAAAAAACCAAAGGAATGACACAAAAAGAGAGAGATGGGATGGAATTTAAATTTAAACATCTTGTTTGGGCTACATTTTTTATGTTAATTTAAAATTTCCAAGATTCTTTGAATTTCATATAAAAAGTTGCTAGTCTCACATCAAGGAAATTAGAATTTTGAACATAATATTGTAACAATGTACAGAAAAGAGAAATGATGGGAATGAAGAAAGCCTTACCCTACATAATTAGCTAACATTACAATTACCCTATTGAGCTTGGCTAGAAAGAAATTGAATTTACACTAATGAAATCCTAGCAACAGAGTATAAACTATTAAAATAGCAACAACTAAAAGTCCACTGCTTTGAAATTTTGAATTAGAAGATTGCATAGCAAAGATCACTTGCTAAACATCTGTTTCGAAAACAATTTTGAATAAAAGACGATTTGACTTTCTTGGCTTTGTATACCTTCTAACAAAAAAGTTCTTCACCGTGTTTTCATCACTTTGTGTGTTATTACTTAAAAGAAAAACTTCTCTTTAATTTCTTGAAAGCAACTTAAGATTGGAAATATTAATGGAACTATACATATAGCTTATGAAAGAAATTTTAATAGACAAAAAAGAACAAAACTTTCGGAAGACAAAATTTTAGAGAAAGGTGATGATGGCTCAAGCTTAAGCATCTTAAAAAAAAAAAAAAAAAAAAAAAAAAAAAACCCATAATGAATATGTGGAAGGAAAGCATCTAATGTGGCTGCAGTCTTTTCTGTTTAAGGCAGTAATTCACAATGCGGCCGGCAGTGGTATTCCACCAAGATATGGCTGAAGTGTTGGCCGTGGCCATGGCTGTGGATTGGGGATTCTCACGGCTGTGGCTGCAGTTGCATGGCTAGGGTATTCTTTTTACTAACATGGAGAAGAGGAGGTAGGTTTTATATAGGGATGAGATCATGAGAGAGGTGTATGAGTATTGATGTTTTATACAATTCCAATGCAGAGTTCAAGCTCAAATCAACCTCAACCTCAACGTTGAAGATAAAGATAATATTAATTATCTTTTATCAACACAGATATATAAATTAAAGATAAAATCCATTTGATGGATTTTATAACTATTTAATTTCAAATTCTCTGATGTACATGGCTTTATGAAAACGTATTTTAATACGTGAAAGACTATACTAATAAATGAAATCTAACGTATGGAAAATTGTAAAAATAGTATGCTATTCTTTGAATAGTATAGAAAGATATTTTATTGTAAATAGGTAACTATACTATTCTTTGTTTAGTTACCTATTTAATACAAAGAGCTCTCTCTCTCTCTCTCTCTCTCTCTCTCTCTCTCTCTCTCTATATATATATATATATATATATATAATTTTATTTTAAATAAAATAATAAATGCTAATGTGGAAAATTGTGAAAGTTTCAAAAGTTTCAGTTTTATATATATATATATATATAGATTACATGGATAAGCAATGGTGCTATCATGCTTTATTTTAATTTAAGTGGACCTTCTTATGCCTTAAACCTCATAAACCCATTACTGTAGCCATTATTGTCATGAAGTTAATTATATAAAAAACACCACTGTCAAATCCATTCAACTATAAGACATGCATATGGATTGTGACTTTCATGAGCACTATAATTTTACCTTTGAAACCATATATGATAGATGCAACCCTCATGAAAACCTAAAAACATAGGGGATGGGTTCGAAGGCTAAGTCACCTACAGAAGGTGGCATTATTAACACAAACAATAGCATTTATTTGCGTGACTAGGCCAGGTAGAGAAATTGCCACGTTCTCAATCCCTTATATTCTACAAATTTTCAGAATGCAATACACGTCTTATCTATGCTAACCACTTGCATATTGCAACCATGGAAGTTATTTCTCAGAGCAGAAGCAATGCACAAAAGACCTTATAAGTCACAACATACTGACATACTAACTACTTCTTAACCATGAAGCTTATTTCTCAGAGCAAAATAAATTTATGTCTTTTATTAGGTTTTTAGTTCGTACAAAAAAAAAGTATATGCATATAGCACAAATATTGAAAGGAACTGGAAATAAAAAAACAAAAATGAGTGATAGAGTATAGGGCACATTCACCTTATTGTTCTTCTTTGTTCTCCTCCCTTTCTTCTTCCCTTTCTTGTCTCTCTTTTGTTGAAAATATTGTGGTACTGTTCATAGGTACAATATTTTTTTTGATAAGTACATTTTTTTTAATAAGTACATTACATTATAATTTTTAATAAGTTGTTCAACGGTACTGTTTATACAGCCCCTAAACATATCCATATTGCCTCTTTTGTCTTCTTTCTTACAAACCCCAAATTAAGTCCTTCCTATTACCTATCAAAACCCTAACTTTCTTCTACCAAATAGCCATCAAAAAACTCATGAAACTATCTTTTAATTCCTAATAGAACCCCACAACCTTCTCCTCAACAATGATAAATCAAAACCTACAAATGAATCCTAACCCTTAACCCACGACAAGCACACGTACGCAAATTCCTCAATTTTGTCTTGCATCAAGAAGAAGATAATGAGTATCAGAGTTTGTTTCCACAAGAAATGTGTCAAACATGCTTGCTATCGAGTTCAAAAAAAAAAAAAAAAAAAAAAAAAAAAAAAAAAAACATAAACATAAACATAATGCATACTGCGAAGATAATAGTAGGATAATTTCCCATCATTTTGGTCTCTCTAACTTCAACATTTGATATACGAAGTATGGAATCAAAATAAACTGATATTGTACCAATTATAATTGCTCACTCTAATAAATTGTGAAAATATTGAAAATATTTTTTACCGGTAATACCATTTTTTCCACCATATATGAGCGCTAAAAAAATCACTACTACTTTAAAAGAAAAGTGAAACGGAAATATCCAATCACCTATCACCAGGAAGTATAAGCGTACATAGGCATTTAATGATCTTTTCATTTCCGCCCATATGCCCTCACAGGTCTAATCTTACCTGTTTCATCAAACACAATAGCATAATTAAATTAACATATTCAATCAAATGCACAGTATAAGTAGCTCAAGAAGATGGGAAGTGTAGACGAGGTACATACCATCACTGGCCCCACAATCGGGAGCATGCGCAGGAGGGTGTCATGATCTCCGCAAACCCACAACCGGCTTAATGTCCTCAGCTAGTATCTGCTCAATCTGTACAGCCTCTTCGTGGGGGGTTGGAGATGAAGTTGACATGGTGGGCTCCACATGCACTAGAGGTGGGGTGGGCATGCTTGGTGTGGAGACAAATATGCATCCACCAAAAAGCTGGGGGCGACATACGAGGAGGGTCCTCATAGTCCGTGCTAGCACCACGGTTCGTACTCTGGGCTGGAATAGTGTCCTCATGACCGGCGGTGTGGGATGGCCCAGCACCAGCATTAGACGTGCATCGCGGTGTCCTACCATCGTCATCAGACAGTACCCAATCAATGCTAAGCCATGACTCTTCTGCACCCGAGTCATCCCCTTCCTCGTAGACGGGATCCGGCTCGGTCGTACGGCCGCGATTAGCTCGAACACCTCCACGATGTCCACCCCCTCGAGACCCATCACTTCGCCTGCCGTGACTTGGGGCCTGTGGACCAATGTCGGTTGCTTCTGCGAGCGCATTCGCCAATTTAAGTTGGCCCAGCTCCTCAGCATATTCTAGCATCAGCTTAAGGTCATTGTGAATGTTAGAACCTTCGTTGCAGCTCTGTAGAGACCTAAGCATCGTCCGAACCTGCAAAACAAGGGCGTCATAAATGATAATTTTAGAGACTATGTCGTTAATTTAAGGCATGAGTCAATGCTGCAGATGAAGAGTACCCTATGAAGAAACTTACACATATGGCGATTGATTAAAAAAATTGGGCCATGCTTGGTAAGTCAGGGAGAAATATATAAGGTAATAGTGCACTAGAGTGGTCATTCAACCAGTTTTCTCTGATGTTTTCCAAAGCATTTGCACAAATTATCAAGTCTTAAAATTTTTTTTTTCAGTTACTCCTTTTGCAATTAATAGGTTCATGGAAATATACTATTGCAGTAGGTTTAATCCAAGGTAGACTAAAAACAATTGAACTATTGTACTAGGTCCAAGGACCAGGTATATCAACATATAGAACAACCTACCTATCCACCTAAGGTAACGCTTTGTAAACCATATTAACAAAAGCATATGATCTTAAAAGTAGAGGTGAGGGAAAAATAAGATTTTTCATTATTTTACAAATAAAAGAGTATAGATGACAACTTTCACTCAAATGTGCATAATAAAACAATTAGGCCTAGTAGTGAAAAGTTTGTTATGCTTTTATACCAAAACAACATCAAAAAGAACATTGAAAACTATATTTATTTCCGACAAATTCTACAGCACCAGAAAATTATGAAAATACCAAAACAAAAGCCTCCAAGTTCACTGGGACTTTATAGTGTTTCTTGAGAAATTTTAGTCCTTAAATTGAGAACAACCATAATACAATAATGCACTATGCAGGTAATATCTATCATAAAATATGTAATTAGCTTTCAGTCTTGGAGGTAAGGCTATCTAGTGTGACTGTAAACTATCATGAAATGTCTAATTATTACTACTAAAAAGAGTTGCACCGTCCATTTGAAATTACAAGCCAACCAAAAACAAAAAATACAAATAAAAGAATAAAACCCAACCCACCCTTTTTAAAATTTTAATGTAATTATATGGACAAAGGTGTGGTCTTTCTTGTCATTGCCAATTAACCATTCCTCACGCAAACAAATTTGATAAAGACAAATTCACTTATTTATGAAGAACTTATATCACAATATGTTTTGACTTTAAAATATAATGAAAGATAAACTCATAGAGATGTAACGACTTCAAGAATTGTGGAGTTTTGCATTTTGATAAACATGCAGAAGATATTTTATCGAACAATGATTTCAACAAAGGGGAAGGAATTTTTGCCTCACCATGAGTTCCCAGTATGCAGACTCTGGTGTTATGTACCGCCTTGTGTTGCGATCATACCACGTCATGTACTGAATGAGGTACGTATCATCACCGTCCAGGAGAGGGGCATCACAAACTTCATGCCCTTGGTTGGCCCATTGCTAAATATGGACATGATGTTCTACCTCCCAGTCCTTCTCCCATTTACCTTGGAGGGATATTCTGTGAAGGTTAGTCGACGTATCCACGACAAGTGGAATTGGTTGCTTCATCCCAAATTGACGGAAGACCTGATCGGGATGATGCCCCTCCACTATCCAAAAGTAGATCAATAGCACCTTGGCCCTCCAAATATGCTGCCCGGCGGTGCAATATGTAGGCAGGGAGCCCAACGTATGCGTGTATGGCTCCCATACAATCTGCATAAGTGGATTATGTTTGTGATAGTGAGATATCATACTAATTTAAGATTATGTTTGTGATATGTAATATGAAAAGCATGTAATTGCTTGCTTCTATTCGTACACAAAATCTTCAAGGATTATTGGGCAGAAAGTAAAATAACAGCAACATTGTGTTCAACATATTAACAAAATTAAGTCAACAAGCAATTGAAACAATGACTAGGATTCATCCCTATGTGCATTGCGGTGTTGGTCATGTTAATGTCACTGTACAAAAAACAATGTACAGTTTAGACATTTAAATTGCACAATGTACAGTAAAAGATCTAGGTTGACCGAGATCCACATTCCAATTTCAGCCCCATGTTCATATGCATAACATTCAAAGCTAAGCGACACCATCAGAGACTAGGGTTTTCAGGATTTTTTTTTGGTTGGTTATGTTATGGTTTTATGGTGGGGGAGAGTTTTGTTGTAATTGGATTAAGTTAGCATTGAACTTTGAATGAGTTGAAACATGATGCGAGAATGAGCTTTTCGTATGAAATTTGCTATGACAACATCTCTTATACTGAATCTAACCATGTAATTATGCATTTTACTGAATATTTTGTAAAAAAATATATTATTTTTGGTTAGGAATGCTTAGGGGTTTCAACTTAGAGTAATTTCAAGGATGTGCAAATGCAGGAGGCAATATGGGAAAGACAACATGAACATATGCTAGGTACATGAAACTTTTCCTTCTAATTTCAAAATTGTTTTTGTTTTTGTTTTTTTCCCTTTTTTTGTGCTCCCTACTTTATTTATTTATTTTTTTTTTATAAACTTATTTGTTTTTTTTTTTTTTTTTGATAAGTAACATAAGATCTTCATTAACACTCCACCCAGTACATAGGGAATGTACAAAAAAGGCAAAAACATCAAGAAACCAAAGTACAATGATCAATTAACACAAGTAGGTTTAGAAAATGTCTTCCAAGATTCAATTTCCTAAAATTAGTAGTAAGTTATTCTACTAGAGTTCAAATTACCACTAATAGGTCTAATTGTTTTTAAAATACTTGTAGGCTTTTAATTCTGACCTTCACAGTGTGTTCCCCTCATAATTTGCATGTTCTAAATTGCAAAGAATGATGAGCTAGTGTAGCATTATGGCTGCATCAATCAAGTGTTGCTACTGTAGTTAGTGTTGAAATACTCATTGACATACTGTAATAATTAATTAGTAGTTGGTAGCATCCTATGAATGCCCATTGTATTGTACTAGGGACTACGTTTGTAAAGTCTTAGGTTTTCTTAGATGATTCACAAGTCACATTCTGTCCTAAATGCCTTACCAGCTTCTGCCATGGTTAATTAGGTGTTTGTTTAGTCTTTCTTTTTTGCTGAATGGATGTTTGGTCAATGAATTATATTTCTTTCTCATGTATCATAAAGTTTGTGGTACATGTTATGGATAAAGTTAGAGAGATATATAAGAAATACAACAATGTAACTGTTAGAGCTTAGAAATACACATTAACAGTAACAAAGGAGCCCCAACATAGGAAACAAAACACATTTAATCCTACACAACACAAAACTAAATGAAATTTTATTCAGTTCAAGCCTGAGACAGAGTTGGCAGTGTATGAAAATTGGGGAAGAAAAAGAGAAGATTGTGTGCATGATTAGAATAATCTTCTAAGTCATATTTAGTGTGCGTTGCACTTCCCACGTCCACATATTGCATTTTTCTTTTCCTTTTTTTTTTTTTTTTTTTTCAACCCGTGATTGTTGACTTTTCTATCGTGAACAGTGCACGCACTGTTAACGGAACCCACAAACTTCACTGTTTAGCAACTTTTTCATAAAATTGGTCCCACGATACTATTTACACATTGTAAAAAAAAATTGTTATAGTGTTTTTAGTTTTCAACTGTATCCAAAAGGACCCTTAATAGCTTTCCCGTACATGGCACGGGTGTCAGGGGCGAAAAAGTTTCTTTACCGACAAATAAGATTTAAGTTGGGTCAGAGGGTCTAAATCGAAACTCAACAATGGGCTTGATGCACGGCCCAAAGGCTATCGGTGAAGATTCAAGAAGTCCACTATATTTTATGCCTTGGGCTTAGATTGGAACTGTCAAGAGTGGTCCATGAACAATCCCTACAGGGAACATTTCAGCATGGTTGAAAAACATACTGTAAGAAATAACCCAGCAGTAAAATATTTCTGCAGGAAACAGCCCAACGGTAAAAATGTTTCTGCAGAAAAGGGCCCAACTGTTAAGGTACTCCTGCAGAAAATAGCCCAGCAGTAAAGTAAAACGAAATTAGTTACTTTACAGACTAAAGGAAACATCTATGTTTTCAAACTCATCATCCGTTAGCTTTGGAGAGGAATCTTCTAACACAACAATATGAGGGAAAAACTTTATAGTAACAGTCACATCATAACCATTGATAGTAAATGAGTAGATAAATATCATCGGTTCCATAATAACAAATAATGGAGAAGACTTAGTGTGAGATGAAGGGAGAGAGAGAGATCCCAGCTAGCGCAGCAAGATCATTATGGTGCCATGGCATGCTTATGAATATAATATATGTAGTGAGTAGAGAGAATCATTTGTGAGTAGTATGAGTAATGAGTGAGAGTGTACAACAGTACTGTTGGAATGTTATGCTGGGGCAAGTAAGTATTTAAGAGTAGAGTTATGAAAAGTATTTTTGAGTTAGGAGCTGGGAGACTTAGTTTTTATGCTTGAAACTAAGAACTCAAAGGCTTTTTCAGAGCTTAGAGAAATCTTAAATAGATAGGTTAAGGTAGAAACTTTTCTGGTGTAAGTCTTAGTGCCTTGTTGGTTATTGAAGCATTAATGGAGAGCTCCATTTATATTAAGATTTTCAGGGGGTGATTAGCAAATAATTTTTGTTGAATCTTCCTCAATCTCCAGAAAATCCTTAGAGAATCATTCTTAAGATTTTTAGCTAAGAATAGTAAGCTTCACTTTAGGAGGTTCTTGCTGTTTTGGGTAACAATCAGCTGGGTTTCTAGCTTTAGCATTAAATGCTGATTAGCCTTGACTGATGGATTAGAGCATGCTTTTGGCTAATGATCTTGGATATTCTGCAACTAGAATTAGAGTTCCCTAGGGCAGATTGGACCACCCCAAACCAGGTGTCAACCTTGGAGCCCTTGCTGAGAACTCTACTGGGATCCCTTTTGATGCCCTCCAAACCACATTTCCCTAAGTTTCCCCATTTGGGGTTCATGTGCTTGATTCATGAACTAGAGAATACATATTTTTAGTATGAAAATGAGCTGATTTTGTGTCGTTTTAGGAGCTTCACTGGTCTGGTCATGGCAGCTTTGGTTTCTTGACTGAATGAGCTGAAGGAGAAAGAAGTAACAGCTGGCTGAAGCTTTCCCAGCTTTTTTGTCACATCACCTTCAGCTTTATGTCACTTGAGAGATGATGGGATTTCAGCTTGTGGAGAAAGAATTCATGCCCTGGTGGACACGTGTCTGTTTTCTAATTTGATTAGACATGTTGGGACCTGATGGGAAGGGACTCCAGCTGTTTAATCATTGCTGAAATTTGGCTAACCAGTTCACATGTTCTTCAATTGCTGAGATTTGTGTGTGGGTTGGCCTGACCCAACTGGGCTTTGTTGATAAGTTTGCTTGGGCTTTGTTAACCCTACAAAATTAGTAGTTTTGCCATTGGTGATATTCATGGGCTTTATAGTTTGATCATGGAAATAATAGACATAGTTCCCATAAAATTTTGTGAAAAATATATTCTTTTAAGAAATGAGTAATTTGTATTTCCCATGAGTTGGGGATTTAAAAAATAATATTTGAATTTACTAAATATGTGCCAAAATAGCATTTGGGCTTCATGAAATAGTTGCCAAAAGATTATTTGGGCTTTGCAAAAATAAGTGCCAAATTAACATTTGGCTTTGAGTATAAAGTAATTGTTTTTGCCAAAATGTCATTTTGGGCTTTGTAAGATAATTGCTTGAATGGTTTTAGGCTTTGTAAAATGGATGTCAAATTAGCATTTGGGCTTTTATAAAAATAGTGTCAAGATAATTGCCAAATTAGTATTTGGGCTTTATGAAAGAATTGCCAAAATAATATTTGGGCTTTATAAAGTAGTGCCAAATTAGTATTTGGGCTTTGTAAAATAGTGCCAAATAAGAATTTGGGTTTTGTAAAAATGATTTTGAGATTTTGTAAAGTATTGTTGTGTAGCAATGGGCTTTAAGGTGCCATGTAGCAACGGACTTTGTAAATAGTGTCGCATCATAGCGGTTTGTGTAGATAGTGCTGTGTCGTAGCGGGCTTTATAAATAGTGCCGCATCGTAGCGGGCTTTGAATTCGCCACATCGTAGTGGGACTTTTGGAATTAGCTGCATCGTAGTGGGACTTTTGGAATTAGGCTGTGTTTGGTTCCCGTAAAATATTTTCCGGAAATGCTATTTTCGGGAAAGGAAAATATTTTCAAGTGTTTGATTGCATTATGAAAATTGTTCTAGAAAATATTTTCTGGTGTTTGGTTGTATTCTTGAAAATAATAGAGAAAACACATTTTCTACTTGATGCTCACATTTTCTCAGCTTCCAAACAAAACCCAACCAAAAAAAATTCATCAATGGCACGATCTGAGTGAAAGAAAACCTATTTGTCGGAGTGGTGGGTTTGACGAATGGGTTCGTCGGAGTAGTGGGTTCGTCGGCGTGGTGCAATCTGGTGCAATCGGCTTGATGCGAGTGGGTTCGTCAGCGATCTGGTGCAAGTGGGTTCGAGAACGATGGCGAGACGATCTTGCTGGTGGTGCAACGATCTCTCTACTCTCTCTTCTTTCTCTCTCTGTCTCTCTCATTGTGCGTGGTCCGGAAATGGCGAGACGATCTCAATGATCGGTGACTGGGTTCGACGAGGGTGGGTTTGAACGATCGGAGCGGTGCGATCGTCTTGCTCCGATGCGATTTGGCTGTATTCTTGCTCCGACAAGGCGATCTTCTTGCTCTTTCTCTCTCTCTCTCTCTTCTATTTTCCAAGGTCAGAAATCATTTGAAGTGAAAATGAAAACGGAAATCATTTTCCACCGTTTTGGCTATATTTTACGGTCAACCTGGAAATGCTTTTCAGTTTGACCAAATTTGAAGTAACAACCAAACACCCACTTTTTGGGAAAATCATTTCCGGAATCAGTTTGAAGCCAAAACAAACGAAGCCTTAGCCACACTGTAGTGGGACTTTGGAATTAACCACATCGTAGTGGGATTTTTGGAATTAGCCACATCGTAGTGAGACTTTTGAAATTTTGGCTTTCTTTGAGTTTTGCCCACAAGCCAAATGATGTTGGGCTTTGTGTGGGGATAGTGTAATTTTGCGGCCCAATTTTGGTAGTGATATGATGAGCATATTTTGTGGAGAATTTAAGTTGGATGATATGTGAGATATAATAGGTAATATTTGTGAGAGGGCCCATGGCAATTTATTGGCTTGTGTACGGTGTATTTGTGAAGGCCCAATAACGTGGAGAATATTTGGGTAATATATATATGGGAATATTTATGTGGGTTTAGAATAATGTGTGGGCTCATGTGGGTATTTTGTGAGTGGGCTAATAAAATCAAGGCCTGAAAATTTGTACCTCAACAACGGGTTGGCAACTAGTTAATAATAATCTTAACTATTAAGCTTCTTAACATAACACTACAGCAGTATTCTTCATCAATAAAACTCCTTAATCGGGGATAAGAGCCTTGAATCACCATAGTCAATTTCTTACCTCTGTTTTGTTTTTTGTTTCTTTTTTTTTTGTCTATTGTTAATAGGTAATTTAGGGTGTAGGAGTAGAATTTAAAGGTAGCATTCACCAATACAAAACTTGATGACAATCAACACCATGATTCAAAATAATCTAATGGAGCATCAATACCGAGCATAGATCCTAAATAAACCAGAAGGCTTCAATAAAAGCGTAACCAACCTAGAAAAGAACCAATATTCTTAAATCAACTCATTCCTACAACAATCCAAGATTTCAAACAAAAAAAAAAAAAAAAAACGTGGTCATGCAATTGAGGGAAACGAAAATGAAAAACTCAAATTGAGGACGTCAATTAACTGAATACCTGCTCCGCTCGTAATGTAGCCAGCGACGTCCGGTACGCAGCAAGGATGTGTGTGGCATGCTCTGTGGTGATCTTTGGCCCGCTCCACCTAGCAAACATGGGGTTTCGACAAATGCTCGTTACTGAACTTTACATTTAACAAACTTTGCTTTATATTTCACATCCATATATTAAGCATTGATAAGTTTCTTTTGTTTGTTAGTTTGACATATTTTTAATTATAACAAAGAGACAAATAAAATCTAATATACTATTACACATAAATAATTATTCCTAAGAGACACTTAGCTTGAATAATTAGAACTCAATGAACGAACCTAATGGCAAGGGGCCCTGAGTGCACTGGTGGTAGAGGCTGCCTCGTAATAGGGCATATTCGTGGGAACCTTGAATAGGCTCATAGCTACACCAACAACAGTGCTCCTCCAATCTGCATCGCATCCTTCTTCGATGCACTACAAAGTTGCCTGTAGAGCCAGGCCAATGCTGCATTACCCCAGTTGTACCGTCTCGCATTGCTGATTGGGTTTAACAATGGCAGAGTAAAGATAAACACCAACCAACACGTACAGTAGAATCAAACAAACATGGAGGCAGCAGAAATTGTGTGAAGGCTAGAAAGAAACAAAATTCAGATGGAGTGGAGCATGCACAAAGGGCCTGGGCACCAGCTACTTGTACCTAGTCAATACATGGGAGGTGGGCTATGGGTCAAGGCTTTTAGAGGGTTTGATTTGGTGGTGGGTCTATTTTGTGATTCCTGCTCAAGTTTCTTTAGGGAGAGATTTCCTGCTGGGATGATATTTCACCCAAAAGAGGTAAGTATGGGCTAGAACCACTTGATGCATGCCGAGAGCTAGATCCGAAGGAGTGAAATGAAAGCGAAGAGAGGTAAAAACAAGACAATCAATTTTGTCTAGGAATAGAGAGTGGTGTAACCAATACACTTTGAGCAAAGGTAGTGGTTGGGAAGCCAGCAAGCTAGTGGGCAGTCCTGGAAGGACACCTATAATGAGCCAAAAGCAATTAAGGGGTAAAAATGGCAAATCCCACCATGGTAGAAGGTATAAAAAGGGGTAGCTATGAACAGTGAGAAGAGGGGGGACAGAAGGGAAGTGAGGTAGAAAGAAAAGAAAAGAAAAACAAAGAAAGAGAAAGAATACATAGAAAAACTAGAGAGATAAGTGGTAGGAATAGATACATGTATCAATGGACCACATTTTTCTCTCCCTCTTGACAGACACATTCTCTAAAGAATTGAAATTTGAAGCTTAAACCATTTAAGCATTTTTTTGAAAGTGTGTAACTTCTATTGCAGAAGCCTTCCTTAAGGTTACCCATGTTGGAGATTGGCTCCCTTCTTGGGTCCGTTTCTATTAAAAGGCTAAGCCTACTTTTATGGCATACAAGCTTTCCTTTTACTGTTCATGCTTATTGGGTGATTAGTTTATCATTCAGTTATTAAATTGTTTGTTGTAGCATTATTTCCATTTTTGGTATTATTCTGCCATAACCTTAGTAGCTACCTTCCTTCTCGGTGTTAGTCTCATTTATTTCATTTAGTATTATAGTTATTCTACCGTACTGTATTCCTGCTATAACATTTGTAACAGTTGTTCTTGTTGTGGCCACATCATACACTCAGCCTACGATGCCTCTGCTAGAACGCATATATATTGGGATGGCTCGACTTGTGCACAAGCTGGCTTAAAGTGTAGCCCCATTTAGGCTAGTCCCAACTCTCTTACCTTAGACCCACGGGCTGCAGTATAGTAGGAGGGATCGAAGGCCAACAACACAAAAAGGTCCACCACACTATGGTAGTTGGTTTAACCAAGGGACTAGTCATCTACTTAACTGTAAAGTGCCAAAGAGGTGAGGTATGATTCTTTTCTGTGATCTATATATTTTCCCTTAATATTTAATAGGTTTTATGTTGTTTTTTCATTCTTTCATATTTTGTTCTTAACATGAGGCATGATGCATGATGCTGTTGATTTGCGTGACATGCTATCACTACAAAAAATTGGGCCTATAGTGGCGTTTGTAAAATGCCACTATAGATACTAAAAACGCCACTATAGACCCATTTGGGCTATAGTGGCGTTTGTAAACACCACTATTGTACCGCCATTATAGACCCATTTGGGCTATAGTGGTGTTTTACAAAAAATGCCACTATAGGTCTATCCAAACGCCACTATAGACCAATATTTTTTATTTTTAAAAATGCTATAGCAACGTTTTAGAACGCCACTATAGGTCTGCCAACAAACGCTACTATAGCATTTTTTAAATTTAAAAAAATTGGTCTATAGTGGCGTTTAGAAACGCCACTATAGGTCTATAGTGACGGTACAATAGCGGCGTTCTACAAACTCCACTATAGCCCAAAACCACCTAAAAAAAATTTGATTACCAAAAATTATTTTTTGGTAATCAAATGTTTTTTTAATTGAATTAAAATTGTAATTAAATTAAAAGATACAAAACAAAACAAAGAACATAAATAAAACAAAATACATTTAGCAAAATACAAATCCAAAAAACTAAAAATTCAAAAAAATACAAAATACAAACACTATAGCCCAGCAAATTCAAAATGAAACACAAACCCACCAAAAAAAATTCAAAATCAAACACAATATGCTCACGTTCAAAAAAGAAAAAAAAAAAATAACAACTCCACCCCAACACATTCAGCCGCCATAGACCAACCTACAATAAGAAATCATCAAATAGATTTTGAATTTTTCACTACTTTTTTGGTTCTATTAACAAAGATATTATAACACTTGAGATCTCTATACCTATCAATAATAAAAAGCCAAAGAATTCACAAAAATTAATCAAGGAAAAGACCAAAACAGTCATTAAATTTTTTTTAAAAAAATTACTTACTTGCAACTATACAACCAATGGCATCAAACACAATAGAACTCTTTCTTCGATCACAAATCCCATAACAGTAGCACCATTTACAAATTTAAACAAAATTAACAAGTGGCAACACCATCTTCAAATCCAAAACCCACTAACATTAACACCACCACAAATAAAATAGGGGAAATAAAATCAAAATGGAGAGGAAGAGAAAAGAATAAATCCTGGAGTGTAGTGAAAGAAGGAAAAAAAAAAAAAAACAAAAAAGAAGAGAAAGAAAGAAAGAACTTTGAAGAAGTGGAGATAAGGGAGAAAAAGAAAGAAAGAAAAAGAAGAGAAAGAAAAAGAAAAAGAAAGAAGAAGTCTGAAGAAAGTAGAGACAAGGCATTGATAAGGTGAGTGGGGGTAGGTGGGGTTAGGTGGGTTTTGAATTTTGAATTTTTTTTTTTTGTTTAGTTTTGAATTATGAAAATAATATATTCACAACATTTTCACAATAGTTTTACAACAAATCTTAAGTGGTAAGTTGTTATTAGTTGTTATTGTTGAGGTAAAAAAGTAATCTTAGTATTAAGTTCAAATTTGAACCAATAACAACTAACCACTTATTATTTATTGTGAAAATATTGTGGACGTAGCATCTTTCACCACTTATGATTTGTTATGAAAATATTGTAAAAATGTTGTGAACATAACACTTCTCATATATATATATATATATATATATTTAAAAGAGAAATGATATGTTCACAACATTTTTATAACAAATCTGAAGTGGTAGGTTGTTACTGTTTGGGTAAAAAAATAATCTTAGTATTAAGTTTAAATTTGAACCAATAACAATTAACCACTTATGATTTTTTATGAAAATATTGTAAAAATGTTATGGACGTAACATCGTTCATTTAAACATAAATATATAAAATATATACATTTTAGTTTTGTTATGCTGAAACCCATTAAGTTTCTTCCTCCTTCTTCTTCTTCTTCTTCTTCTTCTTCTTCTTAAGGAATATTGTAAAATATGCCATAGAATATTCCTAGAATATTCTAGGGCATATTCGTAGAATTTGTTTAAGCCTACTGAACCAATTTGGTTTTTGGGAATATGCACTTTTACACCTATAGTGGCGTTTGGTAAACGCCACTATACGTCCCCTATTTTAATTTTTTTGCTGGATTCTTTTTCCTATAGTTCTTTTGTGTGTGTGTGTGTGTGTGTGTGTGTGTGTGTGCTGGGCTATAGTGGCATTTGTTAAAAGTGTTCCTAATAAAAATAAAATTGTTTTTGAAAAAATAAAAAATGTCATATATGATTGGTCAGATAATCGTGGCTACATGGATGCTCTTTATGTAATATCCTTAACTGATGCTATAAGAGCATTGGCCGAATTAACTCATTCTTTTGATAGACGAATAATTGATGGAATTACAAATGGGGTTGGTATTACAAGTTTTTTTGTAGGAGAGGGTATCAAATATATAGGAGGTGGCCGAATTTCTTCTTATCTTTTATTGTATTTATCTTATATAATAATCTTTTTATTAATTTTAATTTTCTTTTAAAAATTTATAAATTTATAAGTTAGAAAAGTTTAAAGAAATAAATATTTCTAACTTCGAATTTTCTTGATTGCCATCTAGATAAGAAGTTTCATAAATGGGTGTATTTTTATAGCGTGTTTTTTTGCTGGATTCTTTTTCGTATAGTTCTGGTTTTTTTTTTTTTTTTTTTTTTTTTTTTTTTTTTTTTGTGTGTGCTAGGCTATAGTGGCGTTTAACAAATGCTACTATATACCCTTGTAAGACAAACGCCACTATAGGTCTTTTTCCTCTAAATCACTACCGAAATTTTTCTTAAAAAAAAAACTAAAATAAAATTTCCTATAGTGGCGTTTTTTGAAAACGCCAC
The DNA here is from genome assembly GCF_932294415.1 of Quercus robur. NCBI lineage: Eukaryota > Viridiplantae > Streptophyta > Magnoliopsida > Fagales > Fagaceae > Quercus > Quercus robur. The sequence goes on along the minus strand of NC_065540.1, from coordinate 33,758,477 downwards.
TATAGGTCTTGGTCTCAGAAGGACCCATAGTGGCGTTTGACAAACGCTACTATAGATCCTTTTGAAAACGCTACTATAAGACTCCCCGAACATAGCTATATATGCCTATAGCAGCGTTTATAGAAAACGCCACTATAGGACCAGTTTTTTGTAGTGTATTTGATTACACTTTACTACAATTTTCTGGAAATCAGATGAATCTGAAAATATGCCTAGAAATGCGTATGCCTAAAAATAATAAATGAACGCACCTTCTTGAATGACATACACCATTCTAGGCCAACAATGATCTTCGTATGCTCTTCTTTTAGTCAATAACTAGTTGTTGAACCTTGCTTCGCATGAATTATTTCATCTTACTTTTATAATTTATAAATTAATTGCTAACTCATATAATGCGTGTGCATGTATCTTATTTTTTTGAGAAACTGCTTGTATCTTATTTGAGTAGTGTTAATTTTGCTTCTTCTTTATTTATTTATTTATTTTTTTCATTTTTTGAGATTGGATGAACTTGCGTGAGAATTTTCTTTTCAATATATTTGTTTCTTTTACTCTCAACTTTTTTTTTTCAAAGTTCTGTATATATAAGTAATATCTTTTGAAGATAGACATTGAAATAGTTATATATTTGAAAGGTCATTCAATCAGCACTCTTCTTTTTTATTTTTATTTTATTTTTAATTATGTTCACAACAACAAAAGTGGGCTATAGTGATGAAACTTTTCGTCAAAATATGTGCTTATTTATTACAAAGTCATTATTTTTATAATGATTTATATGTAATTAATTAAGTGAGAAAAAGAAATATATTTTTAAATATTTTAATACTATAAAGTTTATTACATTGTTTTGTACAAGTGTATTTCACAATTTTGTTTTTTGGGTGGTTTTATGACCAGTGATAGTATAACAATATTTCTATTATGACCAATTATGTATAAGACTCAACCGTTTCTTATATATCTAATCTAATATCTAACATAAGTCAAGCAAAAGGCACTTCTAAAACTCTACTATTTTTGTTCATGGATCACCCACTACTACTGCATCATATGGCAAACAATTATTGGGGCATGTTTATATATTTGCCATGTCTCAATAATTTATTCAAAGTAGCCAAAAAATTGTAATTGAGTTGACTTGGAAATTCTAATCATGTAAGCTAATTACAGGAACAAATTTTTACCTTAATTCAATGCTTCATCTAAAGTACATTTGATGTATCATTAAAGTTATCATTTTTCTAAAGGGATGAAATAGGGTCTTTAAATTGCAGTATATTTTGATAGCTACAACAAAGGAGAGGGATAAAAAAAAATCACCATAATTAAATCTTGTTTCTTCCTTCAAGTTATACCATGTTTGGAGTAACCCAAAGCAATCCCAATTACAAATATATATATATATATATATATATATATATATGTAGAAAATCCCAAAATAGAGATTTAAAATTAAAATTTTGTAGTATATATATTTGCAAAGAATTCACCATTCACCAAGTTCTTCTACATCTCACTATATATTATGGCTGCTCACTTTCTTGAGCATTTCACAAATGGGTTGAATCAATTTCTAACCATAAGTGCTCTTTGTAATGTTCATGGATTATGGTTCATGTAACATTTTAAATCCATAGATAAAAGGAATAAGTTTATATAGCACGTCAAGCTAAATGTTGAATTACCATGGGCCTTGTAGCTAAGTTGGAATCTTTGTGCATGGGGCTATAGGGGTTTAGTGAAGAAAGGGTTTGAATTGTGATATATATTTCTACCTTTCACTAAAAAAAAAAAAAAAAAAAAAAAAAAAAAAAATACAGCAAACAAATGATTTACATTTGTCATACCACAGGGCTTGAGCAACTTCCCCAATAATGTCAATGGTGAAAAATGGCTATCTACCTATTATGATACAGCTCCTATTCACCTAATTGAACACTGCGTCCATTCTCTCATATCTGCCAAGAGCTTCTGGATGTCCCAAGAGCTTGCTCTATGTAGCCATAGACTTCATTTCCAAGCTCCATCTACCATGACTTTTTATGGTGGTGTTGATGAACGAAGTTTTGGATATATGGTAGAATGGAAATTAGATATTTATACTGTTTTTAGTTATCTTAGGCTTGTTTGGAAGTTTAAAGAGGGGAGGAGAGTAGTGGGGAGGAGAGTAGAGGGGAATGGTTATTCTCTACCTTGTTTGGATGTTTTTAAAATTAGTAAGGGAGAATGGAGTAATTAACCCTTCCTCTTGTTTGGATGTTTTAAAAATTTGGATGGAGAGGAGAGGAAATGATTTAAATAGACAAATTTACCCCTATTTGAAAATGGACTTGCAACATTAGTCTATAATTAATTAATCAATTTTGTATAGTCTTAAACCTGATTATCATTTGTCCAAATTTTAGAATATGTTAATGATTTTTTTTTTTTTTTTTTTTGGGAGAAGCTTAAATAAAATTAAAAAAAAATAAAACAAAATAAAGTATATACCTAAAAACTAAAAATAGAGTAAAAATCCAAACCCAACCCAACAGCCAAAAAGAAGAGGCCCAATCTTCAACCACCATACTTTCACACTATTCAGGTCAAACCAACATTTTTTGCAAATCAAACACAAAAATCTATGAAATATAAAAGCGTAAGAAACTAATAAAAAATCAAATCCTCAATTCGTAAAGCTTCTTCACCTGACCAATCAAAAAAAGAAAAGAAAAGGGAAACACACATTAGCATACAGAAATGATGTAGAGTGCGAGCGAGAAAGAGAATTTTTTTTCGCAAAAAGATTTTTCCATTTTTCTTGGGAACCACACAGAAAAATTGAAGAAAAAGAATCAAACATACAGATTGGAGGATAGAGGGATTAGAGGTGGGATCGTTGGGTGAATTGGAGTCTCGTGCACTGTGATGAGAGAGTGAGAGTGATGTCTGATCTGATATGATTCTCGGTTTTTTTTTTTTTTTTTTTCTTTGGATTCAAATCAGCAACCAAAAATTCAATGCTTAAATTTTCTCAGGAAACAAACAAAGGTTATTTATATAATTGGTTTGTAATTTTGTTAATTTAGAAAGGGTAAATTGGAAAATTTCTTTGAACAATAATTTATCTACTCTACTCTCCCTTCAAATCTTTCCAATTTGGGGGAATTAAAAATGAGGAGTTAGAGGTAGTTGAAACCCCTCCAAATCCCTCCAAACTCCTCCCCCTCCTTTCTTAAAAAACTTCCAAACAAGGTAATTTGAATGACTCTCCCTCCCTCTACTCTACTCCCCCTCCTTTTTTAAACATCCAAACAGGCCATTAGTGATATGGGAAGAGGAGAAGGCGTGCAGATTTTAGGAGTTGAAAGAAATGTAACGGCTAATAAATCATATGAGTGCAATAAATATGTAGATTGAATAATAAAAAAATGAAGACGTATAAGGGAGAGAAAACGAATCAAATATTTTTTTTTACAAGAAAACAAATCAAAGTTGGGTTAATAGATTCCATTTAAGTTGCATTTAAGTTGTATTTATTGCATTTTCTCCCCCACTTGAATTGTATAATGGCCATACCCATACTCATAGATACGGACAACTAATTTTTATTGCTGTCAATTTTGGGAGTTGAAGGGAATGTAACGGCTAAGTGTTGTGCAAACTCAAAATACCAGTCCCAAATCCAATCCGGTGTTGGTTGACGTACTGAAGACGGCGGCTGTGATGGAGGAAAGTCCAGAAAATTCTAAGGCGGTGGATGAAGGTGAGGCCGTGAATCCAGGGGAGAGATAATTTCGCATATGGAAGCTAACGTGGAGGGAAAGGGCTCTATTGGGGTCACGGAAATCATGATAACAGATAAGGAAGATAATTATTTGCCCAAGAATCTCGGTGATGCCATATTTTCAGCGGATGAGGGAGAAATGATCTCAATCACGTGACAGATGCAGCTCACAATCACGTGCTACTTAATGATCTCAATACTCCTACGATCTTGGAGGTTCCTGGGCCATCATTTGTTAAGCCCAAGAGCACGTGGACTAGGATAAATAGAATGGACTTTGGGCTTGGTGGTCTAGCTAGGGCCATTGCAATTTCCTGATTGGGTAAACGTGACTTCAGTGATGGGGACTTTGAGCAGTATGAAGAACAGAGGAATAAAAGAAGTAAACAAGATGAGGTGGAAGGAAGTTTTGTTGATACATTGGTGGGGTCGACAGTCACCCTTGCCGGGAGCAATGAGGCTGTTGGAACTGTCAAGGGCTTGGGAATCCTTGGATAGGTCGAAACCTTCGCAAGCTTGTGAGGGAAAAGGATCCCACGGTTTGTTTCCTTATAGAGGCTAGACTAGACAAGGACGGTTTTGAAAATTTATATAGCAATCTACATTTTCATAATAAGGTTATTGTTAAACATCCTAATGCAGGTGGTGGGTTAGCCTTTCTGTGGAAGAACACTATTAAACTGGAGATCATCAATTATATTGTAAATCATGTATTGGCTCTTGTAACGGAGGAGGATGGATTTAAATGGTATCTGATTGGGTTTTATGGGTGGCTGGAGGCACAACAGAAGGAAAAATCATGGCAATTGCTACAATATTTGAAGACATTTGTAGAGGGTCTGTGGATGGTTATTGGAGATTTTAATGCATTCTTACATGCATCGGAGAAGCAAAGCACAATACCACCTCAATATGTGCAGGTTGAAGCTTTTAGGGAGGCATTGGTTTCTTGTCAACTTTAGGATCTAGGTTACAAGGGATATCCATTTACTTGGAGCAATAAGAGGCTGAGTGATGCAAATACAAAAATTAGACTGGATAGAGGAGTTGCAAATGAAGAGTGGAGAGTGAAATTTCAGCAGAAATTACTCATCTATCAACACATGCTTCAAATCACCTACCAATTATGTTGCAAGTTCAATCTTTTCAGCAGCAAAGACAGCAGCGTAGAAGGTCTTTTAAATTCAAGGAAGCTTGGTTACTCTCTAATGAGTGTGAAGAAGTTGTTCAGGAGGCGTGGGGAAGGTTTGTGGATGAATCACATGGGCTGCTATCTATTAAAAATAAAATTCAGGCATGTGGGCTGGAATTGTCAAGTTGGGGTTTAGCCAAACCTGATGAGGCAGCCATTAAGGAGCTCCAAAAACGGCTGGACAGGTTGAATGAAGTCGAAAATACTGAAGAAAATAAAGCTGAATTCCTTGATGTGAGCAAACAAATGGATAATCTGTTACAAAAACAAGAAATTTCCTGGGCACAAAGGTCTAGAATTTCATGGATGAAGCATGGGGATAGGAATGTGAAGTTTTTTCACTCTAAAGCAACACAAAGGAGGAAGAAAAATCACATCAATGGTATAAAAAATTCACAAGGGCAGTGGGTGGGGGAGTTAGAGGAGGTTGTTGAAGTAGTTTCAGATTATTTTGACAATCTTTTTAGTGTAGGTGCAGCTAGTCAAATGGAGGAATGTCTGAATGCAGTTTCAAATAAAGTGATCGATAACATGTAGGAGGTCTTGTTGGGTGAGTTTACTGCTGACGAGGTTAAGGTGGCTCTGTTCCAGATGGGGCCTACAAAGGCTCCAGGACCTGATGGTCTGAATGCTCTATTCTATCAGAAATTTTGGTACATAGTGGGTGATGATGTAGTTTTTGCTGTTTTGGATTTTTTAAAGAATGGAAATATGCTACCTGAGATAAATCACACAAACATTGTACTTATTCCGAAAGTGAAAAATCCACATAAAATGTTTGAGTTTAGACCTATTAGTCTATGTAATGTGATTTATAAAATTATTTCCAAAGTGTTGGCAAATAAATTGAAATAGGTACTTCCAGATATTATCTCCCCTACCTAGAGTGCTTTTGTTCCGGGCAGATTGATCATGGATAACGTGTTGGTGGCTTATGAGACTATACATACCATGCATGTGAGGAAGAAGGGCAAGAAAGGGACTATGGCATTGAAGCTAGACATTAGCAAGGCGTATGATCGGGTTGAATGGCCATTCTTGCAAAAAATTATGGAGAAGTTAGGTTTCCCAACAAGGTGGATAGAAAGAGTGATGTGTTGTGTTACTACATCTTTTTCTATTTTGGTGAATGGAAGACCTCACGGCATGATACATCCATCTAGAGGAATATGTCAAGGAGATCCATTGTCACCATACATGTTTCTTTTATGTGTAGAAGGCTTCATTGCTTTATTGGCTAAAGCTGAACTAGAAGGGAGGATTATAGGCGTGTCAATTTGTAGAGGAGCTCCTAGAGTTTCTAATTTATTATTTGCAGATGACTCTTTGTTGTTTTGTCAAGCAACACCAAAGGAAGGGGAAGTGGTAGCAGAAATTCTTCAAACTTATGAATGAGCTTCAGGTCAAAGTATTAATCTAGAGAAGTCTTTAGCTTTCTTTAGTAACAATACGACAGATACTCAAAAACAACAGATGTTGTAGATTTTGGGGGTCTAGGAGGTGGTGAAGTTTGAATCCTATCTAGGGCTGCCAACTTTGATTGGAAGGGATAAATATCACACTTTTGCTTATTTGAAGGATAGAGTATGGAAAAAATTGCAAGGATGGAAAGGTATGCTTTTATCCAGAGCTGGCAAAGAAATTCTTATAAAGGCTGTAGCTCAATCTATACCCACATATACGAGGAGTGTATTTCTACTCCCTTTGAAACTGTGTGATGAATTGAATAATTTGTGTGCTAAGTTTTGGTGGGGACAAGTGGGTAATGAAAGAAAAAATCATTGGAAGAGTTGGGATAAATTATCAACTTCTAAAATGGAGGGTGGTATGGGATTCCGGGATCTAAGGGCGTTTAATTTAGTTATGTTGGCTAAACAAGGGTAGAGGATGATTCAAGGTAATGATTCCTTACTACATAAGTGTTTCAAAGTGTGGTATTTTCCCCGATCCTCTTTCCTTGATGCTAAGGAATCATCGAGTTGCTCTCATGTTTGGAGGAGTTTGGTGGCTGCCTTGCCTATTCTAAAGGCTAGTTATTGTTGGAGGTTCGGCAATGGGAACTCAATTAGGGTGCTTGGAGATAGGTGGATCTCGAATCATCCTACAAATAAGGTATTACATCCTAACCATGATTTATTGGGCGAGATGGCTGCCTTGGATTTAATTAACCCGGAGATACATGTGTGGAGGAGTGAATTGATTCATTCAATTTTCCATCGAGATGATGCTGAAGCAATATGTAGAATTCAGCTTTGCAGAAGACACATGGCTGATGATAAATGTCCAATCTGCCTAAGGGAGTTTGAGAATACAATCCATGCAATCTGGGAATGTGCTGTGGTGCAAGATATTTGGGCTGGAAGCTGTCAAAAATTGCAAAAAAGATGTTCAGGTGTAACTGATGTGATGAAGCTCATGGAGTATCTCAGTGATAGGTTAACGAGAAAGGAGTTGGAGCTGTTTTGGGTTTAGGCTTGGCTTACATGGAACCAGCGAAACCGAGTGGTGTTTGGTGGTAATCTAATGGACCTGAGGAACCTGAATAACAGAGTAGAGGAGTATTTGACAGATTACAGAACAGCCCAGGTTCAGCTGATTTTGACACGGATGGAGCAATAGTGCAACGAAACTTGGTAGCCTCCACCATCATCAGCTTATAAATTAAACTTTGATGCAGCTATTTTTGCAGAACTGGACAGAATTGGAGTGGGTGCAATTATTCGAAATGAGCAAGGTTAGGTTATGGCGGCAATGACAGCAACTGGTCTGAAGGTGAGTTCTAGTGAGGAAGTAAAGTTGCTGGCACGTAGAAGATCAATGGAATTTGCTGTGGATGCTGGATTCACCAAGCTGATAATAAAGGGAGATAATGTAAATGTTATGCAAGCCATTTCATCGTCACGGATTAATTGCTCTCTACTAGGCTATGTAGTGGATGACATTCGTCACTTGGTTCATTGTTTAAAGTGGGCTAGAATTAGCATTACTAGAAGGGGTGGGAATAAGGTTGCACATGCTCTTGCTCAACATGCTAGGAATTCTTTAGATAATGATGTGTATTGGATGGAGGATTCTCCTTCCCCGGCTGTGGAGGCCTTGATTCAGGATGTTTTGTTATTATGATTATATGAATGAATGATTCCTTTTCCAAAAAAAAAAAAAAAAAAAAAAAAATCATATGAGTGCAATAACGAAATATGTAGAATGAATAAAAGAAATGTAAATGAAAAAAAAAAGGTGAGAAAAATAAATCAGAGGTGGGTAACGTGGGTTAATAGAATCCAATTAAGTTGTATTTATTGCATTTTTTTCCCACTTGAATTGTATAATCTCCATACTCATGGACAACTAATTTATTTATTTTTTTTCCAATTTTGAACATTTTAATTGCAGCGTCCCCTCAATTGATGAACGTTGTTCAAGGCATGCACTATAGAATGTTAAGTTTATGCTGCTCTCAACTGTTCTAACTTGTAACATACTAACACTCACTTAAATATTTTCAATTTTCCCTTACAGATTGAAGTGAGGACATGTAGATTTTAATTAAATGGTGGGCTGTTATCAAATTGATAGTTTTAATTAGATTGGGCTTTGGGTTTATTTTATTTACATTGATCTTCTTGCATTGTTCAATACGTTTTGTTTTGTTTTTTTTTTTTTTTTGAATCATCATTGCTCAATGTGTGAACATAAAAACATGGTTTTGAAACCCGGACCAGACCGTACGGTCCGATCGGTTAACCATGAACGTCTCATTTTTGCGGTTCTTTTAACCTTAAGAACCTCTTTATGCCAAAAAAGTATAGACCGATATGAACCGCGGTTCAACCGCACGGTTCTTAGAACCGTAAATGGTTCTTGCAGTTCTCACAGTTCCTTTTTGTTTCGGCCCATGCCGGCCAAAATTAAAGATTTGGCCAACATGCACTTTAGATTTTTTTAATTTTTAATTTTTATTTTCCAGATCTTGAACAAAATAATTTGTAAAGGAAAAAAAAATAGAGAAGAAGAAGAGAACAAAGCAGGGCTATGCCAAGTTGAGACAGTACAAATTCACAAATGAAACTAATAATAAGCTATGGAGAATTTGGTATTAGCTTAAAAATGACACTCAAAATACCCTCAAATTTCAAACAGCAAGCAAGATAAGATTCAATTTGGTTGCTGTGAAGCCCTACGGAAAGCCACAACAAATTATTAATATATAGAGTATGGGATTTGTTAGATTTTTTTTTTTTTTTTGTTTAATCTTCCGATGCTTTCTCGGCAACCAAACAGAGTGTTAAGAAAAATGGAAATCGACTGGGTTGTAAATCAAAACAAATTTACAACAGCAACAGATTTTGAGGAAACCCTTCTACATTTCGATGCAGTATGGCATGTATATTTGGATTGTAAATCAACTATTCTCTCAACAGCAAACAGAGAACTGGAAAAATGGGTTTTCCCGATTGGTGAGGAAAAACAAGGGAGAAAACCCAAAAACAAAAAACAAAAACAAGTGGACACATCTGAGTGAAGAAGGGAATATTCAATCTTTACACAAAAACCCATTGAGAAGCAAGGTGAAAGTGAGATTCGAACCTGGATCTTCGAGTGATGGGTCGGCGGCGACAAAAGCTCGATCTCGGGCTCGATCTTCGAATGTTGACGGTGGAGATGAGATACGACAACCGTGAAGCCCAGCCGTGGATCTTCTTTGGCGTCAATGGAGATGAGGACGGCGTGGGTTTGGCTTTTTCGTGGAGATGAGGACGGCTTGGGTTTGGCTTTTTGGTGGATCTTCTTTGGCGTCAATGGAGATGAGGACAGCGTGGGGTTGGCTTTTTGGTGGAGATAAGATACGACGACTGCGAAGCGTAGCCGTCGATCTTCTTTGGCGGCAATGGAGCTGAGGACGGCGTGGGTTTGCTTTTTGGGTTTCTGCTCTGAGGAAAGACTGAAGAGAAAGGGGTAAAGACGGAAAGATATTGGATAAAGCAGGGATAAAAATGGGATTACATCCTTAAAATTTAATACGGGTCAGCTTTTTTTTATCAAACAAAACATACATACCAAACACATATTTTACATTTTTTGAACACTGAAAAACATTGTTTAAACTATGATACCAAACACATTTTTTTGTTTTATTCATACTAAAAACACATTGTTCAACAACACTTTTTAAACCACAATTTTCTCATCTTTTTAAACAACAATTTTTGAAAACTATAACCAAACGGGCTCTAGGTTGCCAACACAATTGCTGGTCACGCCTTTGTCTTCCTCTTTTTCTCCTTCTCTTTCTTTTGTTCTTCTCCATCACTCTGTAATTTACTCTCTTTTTAGCTAAATACTACTGTGTTTCTACTTTCTCTTTCTTTCTTTTCTTTTGTATTCTTTTTGAATTCCTAAGCCTCTCTCGTGACTTACATTGGAAATGATGAATGCTTCTAATTTTTGAATAAAAGCAAAAAATTTCAGCCATTAGATTTAGCTTTTTTTCCAACTTAGCCCAATATGATGTGATATGTGCAATAAATATTTTAAGTATTTTTAAAAGTAACGTTGTTATTATAATATTTATACAATTTATGTTATAACTTGCCACATAATAAGATATATGTAGTTAAAATGTGGTAAAAATTGTATAAAATGTGTAGTAATAGCATTACTCTATTTTTAATTAATATTTACAGTTTTTTTTTAAATGAAGTATATAATAATTATTAAATATTAATTATTTTAAAATTATTAAATCATTTTAAAAAATATTTTAGTTAATGCAAGTGTCCTTCTAATTCTTATATAATGATAATAATAACAATTTTTATTATTATCACAAAGTTCAATTAATCAACATATAAATAAATAAATAAATAAATACTATATTTAAGTTTGCTTAGGATTTGATTTTTTTTATTTGTCTTGTGAAAGTTATGATATGAAAAAATATATTTAAAAAGATTGATTTCTATATTTAATTGGATTATTTTAGTTAATTTTTCTATTTATACTAATTTTATATATTTAAATAATTATTAAATTAATTATGATATCATGGTTTGAACTCGATCTGATCTTAAAAATCTTGAACCTCTTTCTTTTACAGTCCATTGAACAGTTCGGGTCTGAAAATCATGCATAAAAAGAGTGCTAGAAAAATATCAATTTATGTAGGAATCATTGAATGATGCAAATATAGTGCAGAATTATTATTATTATTATTATTATTTTTTATGGTGTGAAATTTAATGCTTGACATATGGCTTATATTTAAGCAATAAATTTAACACGTCAAACATATATGAGGTGGACCAATTATGGTTTGCCATGTAGCATTGTTAGTCCTAAATGTCTTGAAGAATCTATTATATTCAAGTCCAAAGTGCCTACCTATTGTGCTATCCAATAGCAGCTCCAACCCAATAAGACTACTCTTTCTAGTAAACTTCTTTAGTGTGCACAAATCTCCCATTCGTGATTGGCTTCATAATCAAACTTCTTGATTGTAGAAGTTATAGGTATAGGTGTAGGTGTTTATATTGCAAACGCACTCCAACGGCAAACCTAGCTTAGTACAAAAACCCAAAGCACACAAGGTTGCATCGACTTCTCCAAGTATGCATGTATTCTCCCTATTAGGGGTGTCCACGGGTTGGGCTGGGTCGGGTTTGTGCCCAACCCGGACTCAACCCGACCTTCACGGGTGGGGAAGATTTCAACCTGCAACCGACCCGTCAGCAGTTCCAGATCAATCGGGTCGGGTCATATCGGATATCGGGTGTGAATCGGTTGGTTTCGGGTTTTCCGATTTCGCCGGATTTTGGCCGAAATCTGGCCGGATCTCGTCAGATCTGGCCGGATCTAACGAGATTTGGCCGATGTTGCTTCGTATCTATGGAAATATGGTCGAGATTTGGCCGAGATCTAACTAGATTTGGCCGAGTTAGAGTCGAGCTCACTGGAGTTTGGTCGAGTTTAAGTCGATCTGGGCTAGATTCGCCGGATTTAAGCTTATCAGAGTGAGGATTTGAGCGAATCTGCGTAAAGGAAGGCCAACCGTGACCGAATCGGAGCTGAGAAGCCCAAATGTCGCCGGATTTTGGCCTTCTTTTTGAGGTTTTGTCGGGCGGGTCGGGTTTTTGAAGATGGAAACCGCCACTCGACCCGCCGAGGTCGGGTTCTAAAGATTGGGACCCGTCACCAACCCGTCGGAGGTGTCAGCTCGGCCGTGACCAGGGGCGGCTTGATGCATTTGGGGGCCTAAGGCGAAAGTTGATCATCTTATTTAGATGCAAAATTACTACTAATTAACATGAACTACATAGAATTATTATTTTTTTTTTTTGAATTTTTAAGACAAAAAAAATTTGACAAAATTTTTCATACTTGTTGATGTGGTAGATTGATAGTGGTAAGTAAAACAGTGGTGTTAGTGGTAGATTTAGATGAAAACTAGTAAAAGTTTGCTAATTAAACTCTTATTATTATTCTTTTTTTTTTAGAAGTGAAACATTCACAATATTTTTTACAACAAATCCTAGATTTTAAACTGTTTTTTGTTTTTTATTTGAAAATATCACTATAATTATTTTTTTGCCATTAACAATAGGCTGTAATAACTTGCTACTTAGCATTAGTTGTACAAGTGTTGTGAAAAATATTGTGGACGACGCTGCATTTTTCTCTATTTTTTTTTATTTTTTTTCATCTAATAAAAAAATTTATTTTATTTATTGATTATAAATAATCCTATTGGTTAAAATTTAGGGGCCTTTTTTTTACTTGGGGCCTTAGGCGGTTGCATTTTTTGCTCCACCATAGAGCCGGCCCTGGCCGTGACGGGTCGGTTTCGGTCAGGTTGGTTGGTTCCGGCGGGTCATCGGGTACTCTAGACAGCCCTACTCCCTATAATGACTATTCTAAAAATACTCCAAACCACTATGTGCATATTAGAATTTCCACAATTGTTTTTTTTTTTTTTTTTTTTTTTAAATTTTAAAAGACCAAATCCAAATTACTCCAAACTAAAGTGCAAGTTATAATTTCCAAGATTTTTTTTCTTTTTAAGAAACAAACACACACAAGGAAGACAGAAAGAGATTATAGTACAAAAGCATATTATAACTCCATTCAAAAGTCACAGTAACTTTACAAGCAAATTACATAATTTATAATTTAATCAAATTATAATTAATAACAATTTATCATATATATATATATATATATAAATATATATATAATTTGTGGTGAAAATTTAACGAGGCTTCTCTTTCATTTATTATTAAAAAAAAAAGAAAAAAGAAAGCGTTGGCAACGGGTCATCATCAGCGACGCCAAGCTACCGCCATGAAGTGGCGGAGATTGAGAAGGATAGAATCAGAGGAACATGAGAGAAGAGAAGAAAGAAAGAGGAAAAAGATAAAAAAGAAAAAGAAAAAGAAAAGAGTGGATGTTTTCAGCTGGCGGGGCGGGCCCCGCAGAAAAAAACCCGCGCTCTTTCTATCAATTTAAACATACTCAGCCACTCAGCTGCCCTTCAATATTCACAACCTCTCCAGCTCTCTCAGGTCTGCGTTTCTTCTCCTAAACCCATTTTTGAAGTACATTTATCTAAGAATGAATTATTAGCCAAGGATTACCGTCCAAAGTCTATTTTTCTTTGCACCACCTTCGGTTGTTTTTCTTATTGTGTGATTTTTTTCATGTGGGTTTGTTTGTATATGTGTTTATCTGCATCTAAAACTTTGTTTGTTTGTTTTTTTTTTTTTTTTTGAGGTTGGGTTTTACAGAATCATAGCATTTGGGATTGTGTGTTTTGTTTTGTTTTACTTATATTTCTATTGTTGGTAAAGAATGTAGGAGAATGTCTAATTATTGATTGATATTGCTATTGGGTCCCTCTCTTTTACTCCTTTTCCTTTCCTCTGTTTTTGTTCCTTATCATTTGGATTTCTCAGATTCATGGTTTTGGCAAGAGTATCAATTTCTTAATTTTAGTATTTATTCTTTATTTCATAAATATTTGATTGATACTGATTGGTCACCATATATGGTATCTGTTGTATCCTTCCTTGGTTTCAAATCATTTTACCTATTTAGTGAATGTACGCTATGGTTTTGTCTGACCCTTTTAAGTCCTTAGCAAGGAGCTAGCCCATCTATACACCAAGGTAGTTTCAAATATTTTCTTTGGGTCTAGCATAAAATGAGCAATGTCTATTTCACACTCGAATTTACGCACGTAGTACACACACTCACCACTCTACACACAAATTGTGACTTGAAGTCACGATTTTAGTTCAAAAAATTGAGTGTGTATTGTGTGGGTAAGTGAGTGTGTGCAATAAACATTTTCTGTGTAAAAAATGGTTTAAGAAGAAATTCCAACAACAAAATTAAGGATACAAATGAGATAATAGGATTGAAGTTGGAACAATCCAATATTGATTTCTAAGCTCAGAGAGCTTAAGAAATATTCAAATTTGAAATTTCATAAATAGATATGAAAATGCTGCCTACAATGACTTGAAGGACACTGTTTATATTGCTTAGTAACCCTAAAATTCTACCCCTTTATCTTACTACTAGGACAAGGAAGACTCTTTCTTGTCTTAGTAGTATTAGAACTCCAAGTTTGAGTGAACTAAAAACCTAATAAAAGACTAACTTGGACCTAAAGAAAATAGAACCTCAGATACTTAGATTTCCTAGAAATTTCTAGCCTCAACTAGAGTACTAAAATAAACCTTATTTGCATGAATTGTAGAGATTGCAGATTTTTCCCTTTTTGGCACTAAAAGACTCATGCCTAGGCCTTTAAAACCTCACTACTTTTACTTCAAATGGAATCTCATTGACCACTATTGGGTTATTTAAGTCAACATGTGTATGCAAACCTTCCATGTCAAAAAGAACACTCTTATGGCTTTCATTGAATACTGTTTGTGCATTCTCTCTTGAATAGTTTCTTTAATATGTACCGAAGTACTTACCTATAAATCACCATCATTAATAGACATCATAGATCGGATAAAAATCCCAGCCTACAACACAATCTCTTTCAAAATTTTGATCTTTGAATTCAACTGCACACATCCTTTAATCCGTCTCATGTTGCAACTTCTACGGATCTGGCATCCAGAAGAGTTAAAGGGGTTTTCTTCTTTCATACTATCATTCTTGTTCTCAAGACCTACTTTAGCTATTTTCCAGCGTTTGTGGTCACCTTTTGGAATCTCCATTCAGGCTTGAGCCAGTTCCTGTTGTTGCTTGTTCAATCCACAAAATATCTTCAATTATACACCTCCTTTTAGCCATGGTTGTCTGTTAGCTTGATTTCCTTTGCCCCACACTCTCTACCATGACCAATCATTGACTAGTCATAGCTTAATGTTGCAATCTTTGACTCAAATCTGAGTTTTGTGGCTCAGATTTATGATCTTTTGCTTTGAATTACTTGATATGGTGAGGAGAACATAGTTCTAGATTAAGAAAAAATTCTAACAGAAAATTATATTACAGCAAAGATTAAGATAACAGGATTGGATTTGAAACAATCACATCAATTTCTAGGTTCAAAGAGTTCAAGAAACATTCAAATATGAGAGTTCATTTTTTTCGTTTTTTTGGAAGAAATTTCATATAGTAGATAAGAAAAAGCTGCCTATGACTCAAAAGAGACTGTTTATAGCAGCCTAGTAACCCTAGAATCCTAGTTGTTTATCTTACATAAAACAATTAGTTTCTGTTCATCCAACTTCATTAAAAGTCTTGACCTTTGAAAATATAAAGACATAACAATAAATTAAATATAACGTAGAGAAATAAAAGACAAATGATTGATGGTTCCCTTGGGGCTTATATTCTCCTACATCACATTATCTATGTGCTTGCGTAGTTGGCTTTCCTCCCCCCCCCCCCCCCCCCCCCCTTTTAATGTCTTTTTAGTCTATTCTGCCTACAAGTCTTGTTAATGCTTAGTTTATAATTTCATCCATTCATTTGTTATTTTTTAGGTAATGAAAATGCTCAATTTATTTAGTTTTTTTAATTTTTATTTTTAAAATTTTTTCATATGGAAGTATTCACTTACTGAATAATTGTTGCTCAATTGAAGAAATTTATTTATTTTTATTTTCTATTATATGGTTCTGGTCTTATTTACTACATGATCAATTTTGTTATTTTGCTTATTTAAACTTGTTACTAAGAGATTGTAGGAAAATACAAGAAATGAATAGCTTTCTGAGTTAAATTTGAAATGGAAGTTGGATGGTTTGATTTTTTCTTTTTTTTTTAGGTAGTATTCCGTTTTGGCATGATTTTTCTTAGTGAACAAACAAGGCATTAGGATCTGAATATGAGGTTTTGAGTTGAGATTCTTGTCTATACAGATGCGATTTTGTATGATTTGTTATTAATAGTTAAATTTGAAATGGAAGTTAGATGGTTTGATTTTAAAATGGGTAAAATACAAAAACCACACCTAAGGTTTCGACTAGTGCTAAGCACTATCCAAACTTTTCAAAAATATCCAATTTTCACTCTACGCACAAACCACACTTAACACTTTTTGTACTTATTTTCCCAAAAATTTAGTTTAATTGCCACATGCAGTCCTGTAGTAACTGTATTGTGACTTATATGCACAATGGAGTGTTTGTGTAGTAAATAGTAGATGGATAATAGCCAGAGATGGAGAAAGAAACAGAAAAAAGGCTTGGAGGAGCAGTGAAACTTTCAAATGGTGTTTGTGTTCAGGGATAAAATTAGGTATTTTTGAAAAATCTAAATAGTACTGGGCATTAGCCCAAATCCCAGGGGTAATTTTGTAATTTATCCTTTTAAAATTTTTGTGACCATATAGAGTTCAAAATTTTGTAGTATCCAGTATTCATTCAATTTTCTTATAAAGGACAAGAAATTTGTCTAAGCCTCATTTGTTGCAGCAGAGATCATTTCCTGGCTGAAAAATACAATACTAAGGTTTATCTTGCAACATAACATATGAATGGTTCAAAAGAAAAAAATTTCCATAGCCTTTCCTAGGACCCCAAAGTTTACGCACGGTTTTCTTAAAAATTAATAGTCATATAATTTGAAGCTTGTTTGTAATTAGTTCTCTTATCATTCTAGCTGTTGCACGCATGGATTAATCCCACATGGATCAAAGTGAAGAGATGAGAGATGACGAGTGCTTGTCTGGCTCAGCCTCGCCATTGTTTTCTCCCAGTGAAGGGTAAGTGTCTAGATGAGTATTTCTTTTTCAATTAAATTGTGTGAATTGTGATGTTTAGATTATTTTTTGGCAAAAATTGGTTGCCAAAACTAGTGAAGAGAAATTGTTATGTTGATTTGTGATTATTGACTAGAGTTTATTTAATAGTAAAAAGTAATTTCTGAAGATCTAAAGTCTTTTAAGAATTTTATTTTTGTCATTGCCAATAGAATGAATCTATTCTATTTTTTTTGGTTATTATTATTATTATTATTGGTAATTCACATATTTATTTGATAACTTTTGTGATGATGTTAGAAATGATAGCTCTAAACATTTGCTACCAATTTGGAGTAGTCCATCTCTGGAGTTGGTAGATGATTTGTCATCTACCCAGGATGTTGATTCAACACCTTGTTCTAGTCCAACTGAAATTTCGTCAGATGGTAGTAAAGAAAAGAGAATATCGGTTGTATGGAATCATTGTAAGAAACGAAAAGTTGAAGAGGACTTGGTTGGTGAGTCTAAACAACAAGTGAGCATGGACTGTTATCATTTTGATCCAAACTTAGTGAGGAGGAAGCTTGCGAACATGGTCATCTTGCATGAGTACCCTCTAAACATGGTTGAACACATTGGTTTTAGAGAATTTTCAGCTTCTCTTCAACCATTATTTAAGATGGTTTGTAGAAACACATTAAAGAGAGACATTTTTAAAATTTATGATTATGAAAGGGGGAAGACTTTTATGGAGTTGGAGAAGATTCCAAGTAGAATTGCAATCTCAACTTCAATGTGGACTTCAAGCAACAAAAGGAGACAGTTTATGCTAGTCAAAGCACATTATATTGATGACTCTTGGACGTTGGAAAGCCGGTTTATGAGGTACTTATTTGTTTTATGTGCATTTTTATTTATTAAGCTATTCTATTATATTTATTCCACCATTGATTATTATATTAATCAAGTTATATAGTAATCATTTGATTTGTTTGTATTAGGTTTATTTATGTACCTTCTCCACACACAAATGAAGTTCTTTCTAATGCCCTTCTAGATTGCTTATTAGAATGGAATGTTGATAGGAAGTTATCTACTGTGGTTGTGGATGATTATGGTACAACTGATGCAATGATAAAAATTCTCTTGGACAAGTTTCAAATTAGTTCACTTATATTGCATGGATCATTGTTGCATATGCGTTGTGCTGCGTATATTTTTAATTTGATTGCTCAAGATGGTTTGGCTGTTATTGGTGAAAGTATTGACAAGATTCGTGAAAGTGTACTCTTTTGGACAACATCAAAAAAGAGAAATAAAAAATTTGAAGAAGCAGCAAGACAATTATATATTTCAAGCACTAAAGAGTTGATTCTTGATTCAAAGACTCATTGGAACTCTACATATTTGATGCTTTCTACTGCTTTAGTTTATAAAGATGTCTTTCTTCACTTGAGACAATGTGATTCATCTTATAATTGCATACCAAGTGAGATTGATTGGGAGGTAGTAAAAGATGTTTGTGGTACATTGGAATTATTTTACGACATGACGAAGTTTGTTTCTGGTACTACCTACCCTAAAGCTAGCATGTATTTTCATTACATGTGCCAAGTGAAAATAGAGTTATCTGAATGTATCGTATCTTCAAATGAGGTGATTAGGAAGATGGCATCAAACATGTTGGAAAAATTTGATAGTTATTGGAATGTGGTTGACCGTATCATGGGTGTCGCTGCTGTCTTAGATCCAAGATTTAAGATGAAGTTGTTAGAATGGTGTTTCCCTACAATTTATGGCGACACAGCTTATGAAGAAATTGAGAAGATTAGGAGAATTTTCTATGACTTGCTTGAGCAGTACCATTCTAAGGAAATGGATAAAGAAGACAGTTTTGCTAATTCTTCATTCTGTATGACAAAGGGTTCTCAATCTAAGTCACTTTATGAGTTTGATTTGTTTGTTAGTAGTGAACTAAAGTGTAGGAATGTGAAATTAGAGTTTGATCATTACATTGAGGATGGAGTGTTGCCAAGAACCCCAAATTTTGATATTTTGTCATGGTGGAAGGGTAATGGTGTGAAGTATCCTACTTTGCAACGCATTGCAAGGGATATTCTAGCTGTTCCGGTGTCAACAGTTGCCTTAGAATCCCCTTTCAGTACTAATGAGCGATTGTTGGGTCCACACCGTAATAGACTTCATCCAAAGACATTGGAGGCATTGATGTGTGCCCAAAATTGGTTGCAAAATGAAATTAAAGGTAACTAAACTAATAGTTCAATTAGTGATCAAATTAAATTTGTATTATATATTTTTCGTTTTAATGATTTGATGAGGTTTATTTTGTTTTGTATGTTTCTTTTTGTTTGTAGGGTCTTCATCTAAGCTAGAAGGTGGCACAATCCAAACAATTCTTGATGATTATGATGATCTTGGCGTGGAAAGTGATGACACTGAGCCTTTGGAATGGAATAGCTTTAGTTGTTTATGAGTTTGGCTCCTTATTTGGTGTTGTTCACAGTGCGGCAATTCGGGAAATTTTTATAACATGTTTGTAGTGTGAGATGTTTGGTGGTTTGTAGTCTTTCAATACTTAAAACCTGGTTTATGATGTTATGGATTTTATGTTGAGACTTGGATTATTGCATTATTATGTTCGCGGTCTAAATTGTATGTTTTTTACTTTTATTTATTTATTTTTAAGAATTTGTGCTTTTCTATGATTACCCTTAAAGAGGATTTGTGTCTTGAGGATGATATGCCATCGCTATCAGTATCTTTTCTTAAAATTCTTTTTGCTTTTAACATCCACTTGATGGATTAGGATATATATATATATATATATATATATATATATTAAATTGTTGAGGCAATCCCTTTATGAAATTCTTGAAGTCTTTTCCATTCATTTTGAAAGGTGTGGATTGAATTTTACCATTTCATCAACATTTCAACAAAAGTTTATTATTATTATTATTTTGGTTTCTACTTAAATTTTGTATGACATGATAAAATCTAATCTATTCATTTTAAAATAGATAAAAAAAATTATAGAAACCACACTGAAGAGTTATTTTTTTTTAAGGGAAACTTTCATTCATTCATCAAGAAGAAAAGGAAGCACAAAAGAGAGGAGCAAATGAAGCTCAAGATGACTATACAATGCTTATGTGGGGTCTGGGTAGAGCAGGGAATGAGGCAGTGGGGACATGGCTCCTTTCAAGACTTGAGTAGTACCTGCAGATTTTGCAAGTTGGGCGAGTTCATGGGCTGCTCTGTTGTGTTCCTGTTTCAGATGATGGAGGCTCCAGCTTCTGAAGGAGAGAAGAGAGCTATGGATTCCGCTGAAGATGTGACCGAGCGTTCCTCCTGTTTTCTTTGCATTAACAGATTGCACTATAGAGAGGGAGTCTGACTCAAAAATTACACGGGGGGATGTTCAATGTTCATCTCATGAGCAAGAATGATACCATTTTCCAGGGCAATGGCTTCAACCGTACAGTGTTATAATCATCCGCTTGGCAAAATTTTATACTAAAGTAATATTTTTTTTTTGAGAATTACTAAAGTAAATTTTGTTTCTCGTTATATGTGATTTAGAGAAAGTTAGCCTTTACTACACCATACAGGCCATCAAATTGATAGGATTCTTCGATTCGATCTGCTCCTTGGTTTTTTATGAGATAAAAGAGAGATGTGGTTTTTAGATATTATTGTTTGTTATAAACAGTGTGTTAAAATGTTAATGGATTCTAATAAACCTATTATAAAGCCGGTACTGTTTCCAAAAAGAAAAATATAAAGTTTATACCATTCATCATGATCAGAGGAAAATGTCTAGACATATGCACTTATACATCAAAAGTATTACATTATATAAAACACTTAAATGATCCAATTTGACTTAATAAAAACTTGTTGTGGGAGTCTACATAGGCCTACAAAATAAACTTATCCAAATAATATGGGTATCACAAATATATTACATATATTTGCTTAAGTTTAACAAAGAAAAGTACGATTATCAAATCTATATTATAAAATAAAACGACAAAGCAAATGTAGGGGTCCCTATTCCCCTGCCCTCTCTCCTCTTTCCCATTCTCCCCACCCTTCCTTTCAAACAGAACCTGATGTAAAGATTAAGTAACAAAAAAGAACAGAAAAAGGGAAGCCTCCAAACATGCAGGGGCAAAGAAGAAAGAAAGGTAGCTTCTAGCTAACATCTGACGTGGTAAGCTTTGGCTCTTGAGCATCATCCACAGCCCATCTTTTTACTCTGTTACGAGCTGCAATTACCTACACAGATGCACATTTATATAATGTTTACAAATAAAAAGTGGCTCCACATTTCTAAGTAAATAAGGTGCAAAAGTTAATACCTGTTCGTCCCAATTGGTTTTGTAGGTGATAATGACGAGTGCAATGGTTTGAACAAAAGTTCCGAACAACATTCCCATCCAAACACCCTACAACATGACAAGAAGAAAAACATTAAATGACAACAACAAAAGTAATCTTTTCAAAGGTACTTGCATAAAGCATAATTACAACCAAGAGAAAAGTATGCTGTGAGCTATCTAAACTTCCATTTGAAAAATGAAGACCCTTTAACAAATCAGAGGTGCTATTTTAATTAGAGCATTATATCCATTTTTAATTAAGAGTAGTGAGAATATACTTCTTTTTTTGATAGAGAAGATGCAACTTCTAAATTCAAACTTGTTGGAAAATGGGGTAAAGATAGCTCACTTTGACTCCCATATCAAAAACATATCCAAGCACAAGGCCAATTGGAACCCCTACAATGTAATAGCTGGCTACGTTAACGTATGCTACAATGCTTTGCCAGCCAGCTCCAACAGCAACTCCTGTCCATGAAAGTGATACACATTGGAATTATTAATGCTCACAAAATTTAGCATATTCAATCTTTACAAAAGTCAATTACTATATGTCATTAGTATATAATTACTAAATGTGAGTAGCTTGCCTATATAATCATAGTAAAAGGGATAACAAAAGATAAGAGGAAGAGTACCGGAGAGCACTGGCTGAACACTATTCAATAATATAGAGACTGCAAGCAAAGGTGACAAGTCCGCGATAGCCTCAACCACCTCCTCATTTTCAGTGAATATGTAAGCAAGTCTTCCTTTCAAGAATAGGAAGAACAGGAAAAGCACGAATCCAATGATAAATGAGGTAAACACTGTCACTACAATTGAGAACTTTGCAGCTGTTGAGCTCCCTCTTCCAAGCTCATTTCCTACCCGAACACTACATTTATCAACAAAACATTCAAAACATAGAATAGTTAGTTTTAATACATGTTATTTTGCAAAAGGCTACAGATGGTAAGTTAATAAGATGTGATTATAGTAACATCATTTTCACATGTCCCACCACTAACATTATCTTATTATGTACCAATCTCAACATATATCAACATAACAGTTGTGAAAAATTTTATATTGCTAAACTTATTGCATTATTTTATATCTACAATCTATAAGAACCATAAATTTTAGTTTTAACTAGAAATTGATGGAACCTCCTAGCTCAATATTCTAGTTGAAAAGAAATACTTAATAGATGAAGACCATGATGATAGTGGTGATGAAGATGACGGTAATACCTTGCTGCAGACATGAATCCAAGAGATATCATCATCTCCCACCCATTGATGTTAAGGCTGTAAAGAATCATATATTTGAATTATCATAGGGTATAGAAAAACGTTGGCTGAGGCAGATGGTTAATGTAGCCAATAAGAATGTAGTCATAAGAGATAAGAAGCGCACACAAAAATTTGTAAGAAAATTACCATATAGTTAGAGCATCGATGGAAGCCTCAGAGTTTTTCAGGTATCCTGTTATAAGAACCAATACTGTGTAGTACCAAAGTTCCACACTGAAATGAAAAACTTGGCGTTTACTTATATTTAAAGCTCTAGATACCAGGTATATATCTATCATTTTTAATTTTTTGAGTAACCAAGTAATAAACTTCAAGAGAGTTATTTACAAAGATATAATAATCAAAGACATGTCCTCTTCAAAAAACAAAAAAAAAAAAATCAAAGACATGTCAGATAAGTGAGGTCTTAAAGTTTTAAAAGAATAACAAAGAAGTGAACCCCATGAGGAGCCTTGATCATAGAACAAAAGATGTTTTAAACAAAATGGTTAAAGTGCAAACTATACCCTAGAGCTTGGAGTTTTTTGGATTTTACATCTTGAATTTTTAGATCTTGGATTTTACCCCCTGAAGTTATATTCTATATGCATTGGCAGCTCATTCGATCATATTTTCCGTTAAGTGTCACATAAGTTTGCCACGTGTGTTAGCTAGTCCAATAAAATGATGCCATATCATTTTCATTATGTCACGTAGAATTATTTTATTGATACAAAAAGAATATAAAATTCAAATTAAGAAATTTTAGAATGTAAAATCCAAAAACTCCCAAACCTTAAGAATGTAAGTTGCAATTTAGCCAAAGAAAAATGATAACTAACTATTTTGAAATTATTTATTTATTTATTTCAGACCATATACCATACCGTATTTGATTTTGGCGTGCACTTTTAAAGTTACTAAATTCCTAGTTCGTCTTTCAAGTTTATTTGTAGCATCAACTCAATAATTGAGAGAAAGACTTACCAAAGCATAACACCAGATGATAGAGAAAGCTTGACAACAGGCCAAAGATCCTTGAAAGCCAATAAAGAGAAACCCTTCCATGTATCCCGACAACCTCCACACATAACATATATAAGTTGACCAATATTGGGAATCCAAAATGCAAACACAGTTGATAACATTGCCCCAGGAATCCCAAGCTTATATTTCACAGTTAAAAGCCATGAAAGGAAGATATGGATTACAATTGTCACTGCTGCCAAGTAAGTAATAATCATGTTCTTGCTCTGTGATTGCAAATACATTTGACATGTAAAAGACACAATAAAAGCAAACAAAGTACTAATTAACCACCGACCAACCTCTCCTCCTATATATGCCATACTATCACTTTGGCCTAAAAGCTTTAGAATCGGGGTTGTGAAGATAAATAGTGGGAGAAGGAAAATTGATGCAACGAACATTACGATCCACGATCTTTGAAGATATACTCCAAGCATGTGGTATTGTTTTGCACCATATGATTGCCCACAGAGAGTTCCCAATGCACTAGCCATGCCCAACTGCATTTCCAAATTCACAAGAATTACATAAATCTCACTAAACAAGTTCTGCTAGGCAAATTGAATTTCCATTCATCAAACAACTTTTTTTTTTAATAACCAGTTGCAGTTTATAATCACAAAAAGGATGCAATCATCAAAACAAAGAACTCATCCAGTGTGGGTGGTTATTTGATGCAATGTTACAATGTGATAATAAATAGTTTTTTTTTTTTTTTCTTTAGTAACTATATGATGTTCTGTGCGAAGCATGGACTATTTTATAATTTCATTTGAAATCATTATTATGTATATTAAAACCTACATATAATACTTATTTCGTTATATAATATTTATGTTTGCCCACAATACTGTTGAATATTTTGATACTTAATTTTCTTAATTCATATTTTATTTTATTTTTTAAAATTGTATTAAAACTATAAGACTATAATAACATATTATAATCTTTACCGTTAAAAGTAAATTTTAATATTTAAGTTGATTAAATGATTTTGAAATCTATAAATAAGAATTTAAATCATAAAATACTTCTATATCCTAAAATTACATAAATTTAAGCAACCTCCCAAATACTTCCTCAATCACTCTATTCTCACAACCAAATATGGAGATCTCAATTGCAAATACCAAATTTATTACCTCAATGAAATTAAGAAAATCATTTATAAATATAAACATAAAGAGAACATGATTAAATAAAGAAAAATTGGCTAAATACACGTTCATTTATCAAAATTTAATTGTTTTTAGTTGGATTTCCATATCTTTTTTTTTTCTTTTTCTTTTTTTAATGGGAAATACTTTGAAATCATCATCAATTTTTATTTTTATCACTCTAGCTTATACCGCACAAAATAGCAGTAAAAAGACCTAAAAATTATGAGTTCTAACACAAATAAAAAAATAGCTAACTTCATAAATAATCAATTAAAATGTTTCTTTTACTCTTTCTTTAGTTCTAAAACAAATTACATTTATGACTTTCCCAAATCAAAATTTCAAACATCCAAAGACCTAAAACGAATCACAACCTTTACTGTAAGGTTGAATTTAATCAACCATCTTGTTAGCTTTATTCTATGCCAAATTTGCTTGTAATTCAACATTTTAGAAACCCTGTATTTAGGTGGGAATCATGTAAGGGTAGTGTGTGTGTGAGAGAGTATGAAGAAATGCTCAAGAGTGTGCACTCAGCAGGGCCTTGCGACTGAATTTCATGACTGACTCGCAGCTAGCAAGTCGCCAAAGCTGGCACACATGTGAAGCATGCAGAGGAGCTGAAGAGTCACGCCAGTTGGAGTACTATAGGACAAAACTTCTAGTCTGACTGGGCAGTTAGCTCGCGACTCAGTCAAGTCGTGAGGTCAAGTCGCCAGACCATCCTGTTTGGGAAAAACTGACCTTTCGCATTCCAAACACATACTAGTATAAATACCCCTTATACCTATGTATTGTAGAGAGTTTCCAGAGAGAATTTTGAGAGAGAAACCCTAGAGAAAAACAAGATTGACTCATCCACAATCTTCATCCTTTGATTCTCCAAATTCTTCTACTCTCACCCTCTCCATTATTACATCCTTGAGAGGTACATTAGCCAAAACTTTTTCTCACCATACCTATATTTGTAAGGAGGCTATGTGGTGCTTGGGAAGCAGTTAGGAAGGGACCAATTGATATTGGTTGATGCTATGGGTTATAGCGGGATCCAGTAAGCTAGAGACGATAAAGGTTCGACATAACCTCGTTGGAGCAAGAAGCTTGGAGGGTTTAGGTACACTAGGTAGATTAGGCTTGGAGGGTCTTCTGTTGTTCATGTATCCTAACTTCATTCTCTAGTGGATTATTGACCGTTTGGCGGGCGGCGGAGAGATTTTACGCCGAGGACTTCAGTTTCTTCTTTGATAACACATCGCTGTATTGTTTTTGTATTTGCATCTCTCTTCCCTTAATCTTTGCCATTTAATTTCTGCTGTGGTTGTGATTTTATTTGGTTTAGATTGTTTTATCAATTCTAGTTTAGTTTATTTTCATATTCCACACATACATTGTTTGATAATAAGTTTGAATTGGTAATTTGTATTTTGGGGGTCTAAACGTTCAAGGTGTTTTACACACTATTTGAACATTCATTTACAAAATCCACAATGTTCGATTTCAACATTAAAATCGTAAGCTACCGTTTGGAGGGTCTTCTGTTGTTCATGTATCCTAACTTCATTCTCTAGTGGATTATTGACCGTTTGGCGGGCGGCGAAGAGATTTTACGCCGAGGACTTCAGTTTCTTCTTTGATAACACATCGCTGTGTTGTTTTTGTATTTGCATCTCTCTTCCCTTAATCTTTGCCATTTAATTTCTACTGTGGTTGTGATTTTATTTGGTTTAGATTGTTTTATCAATTCTAGTTTAGTTTATTTTCATATTCCACACATACATTGTTTGATAATAAGTTTGAATTGGTAATTTGTATTTTGGGGGTCTAAACGTTCAAGGTGTTTTACACACTATTTGAACATTCATTTACAAAATCCACAATGTTCGATTTCAACATTAAAATCGTAAGCTACCGTCACTGAATAAAAAACATAAGCCCCCTTCCTTAGTTATAGCTTACTCATATGGGTTAGGATCAAATGGTACCACAATGTTGGAGTTATGTAAGGGTTGTTGAAAGATTAAAGGTAAATAACATTGTTTTTTTTTTTTTTTTTTTTTTTTTTTTTTTTTTTTTTTGAGTGTATTAGAGATGGGATGGCATGAAAGATTGTGAGCAAGTGTATATAAAGGAGTAGAAGTGAAAATAGTGAATGGAAATGCAAAGATTTTTTTTATGTGTGTGAGAGAGGAAAGGTATTGAAACATTGAACCAAGTGAAATAAATAGTAGTCTTAAAACTTTGAATAAAAAATGTAACAAATTAAAAGTAGTTTAAAAACATTGAACTAAAGGAAATAAAGAGTCTCCATTTTCATATTTCTTATTATCTATGATATCATTTAAGAGTATTTCAATTTTCTTCATAGAGTGAGTCACATGGTAGAACGTCATGCTTTCTCGCATAAGATCTCTGCTTTTATATATATATTGATGATTCAATGAGTTCTTATTTTGATTTTTCTTTCCTTTTCCGATTTTTATATGAGAATAATTCAAAATCATTCAGACTACATGAATCAAGCAAAATGACTTTCTCAACACAAAAGAAAAAAAGAAAAAAAGAAAAAGAAAAAGAAAAAGAATCAAGCAAAATGTGACTACTTAGTCAGCAATGTATCTAAGTCACAAATTTTTTTCCTCTTTTTTTCTTTTTGATGAATCAGTAAAGAATTTTATTCAAACACAAAAACCGGAGCCGCAAATGGCCCTAACCCCTAATACAACAAATGACAGTGAGAATTTGCATCACAGACACAAAACTAACACATCCACAAGGCAAACCAACCAAATAATTGACAAATACTTTGCAATACCAAACTAAAACTACACTTACAGCCCCAAACAACAATCATAGATGTAGACACTCCATTTTGTGATCTCTGTTTAACCTCACATCAAGGGTGAAATTGCCACTATAGGACATAAGGAAAAAAAAAATCATAATTAAGACTTCTGAATTTTCACTTGATTGATTGAAAACAAATCTAGAAGTCTTTACAATTAAAATGAAATGCTTTGTGCTTAAATCAGACCATCTGATTAAAAGTTAAAACGAAATCAAGATTTAACAATTAATATGCTCCCTCATGATTAGAGATGATCACGTAAGATTATGATTGGTTCTTTAAAGAACTAGTCACAAACCTGTTGCATAAATATATAATATACTAAGAAACTGTAAATGTTAATAAATATTTAATAATTCTATTTATATCATTGCTCATGAATTAGCTAAATGGTCTAGGAATCAAGGTTGGTTTAGTTCTTTTGGTACAAGCTGCTACGCACCTAGCGTGTATAATCATGTAGAAAGGAAGGCTGCCTCTTTTGTTTCCTTCTAATTTGTTTTCTGTTGAATAAAATTTTCAGTTAATATATATAAAGCACATTACAATTGAACATTGACAGAAATAAAGAAAAAGCTTCAAAATGATCTGTTGAAAAAACAAAATCAATATTAGAATGTTTGTTGTAGGGTGTAAGGTTATCAACCATCTTGTTGGCTTTATTCTGAGCCAAATTTGCTTGAATTCAGCATTTAGAAATCCTGTATTTAGGTGGGAATCATGTAAGGGTAGTGTGTGAGAGAGTGTGAAGAAAAAGCTCAAGAGTGTGCACTCAATAGGGCCTCTCGACTGGATCTCACGACTGGTTCCCGGCTTGCAAGTCGCCAAAGTTGGCACACGCGTGAAGCATGCAGAGGAGTTGAAGAGTCATGCCAGCTGGAGCACTACAGGAGAAAACTTCTAGTCTGGCCAAGCAGTTAGCTCGCGACTCAAACTCGTGACTCAGTCAAGTCGTAAGGTCAAGTCACTAGACCATTCTGTTTAGGAAAAACTGATCTCTCGCATTCCAAACACACACCAGTATAAATACCCTTTATACCCACGTATTGTAGAGAGCTTCCTGAGAGAATTTTGAGAGAGAAACCCTAGAGAAAAACAAGATGGACTCATCCATAATCTTCATCCTTTGATTCTCCAAATTTCTCTACTCTCACCCTCTCCATTGTTACATCCTTGAGAGGTACATTAGCCAAAACCTTTTCTTACCATACCCATATCTGTGAGGAGGCTATTTGGTGCTTGGAAAGCAGTTAGAAATGGACCAATTGATATTGGTTGATGCTATGGGTTATAGCGGAATCCGGTAAGCTAGAGAAGACAAAGGTTCGGCGTAACCTCGTTGAAGTAAGAAGCTTGGAGGGCTTAGATACACTAGGTAGATTAGGCTTGGAGGGTTTTCTGCCGTTCATGTATCCCAACTTCATTCTCTAGTAGATTATTGATCGCTTGGAGGGCGGCGAAGAGGTTTTACGCCGAGGATTTCGATTTCCTCTTCGATAACACATTGCTGTGTTGTTTTTGTGTTTGCATCTCTCTTTCCTTAATCTTTGCCATTTAATTTCTGCTGTAGTTGTGATTTTATTTGGTTTAGATTATTTTATCAATTCTATTTTAGCTTATTTTCATATTCCGCACATACATTGTTTGATAATAAACTTGAATTGGTAATTTGTATTTTAGGGGTCTAAACGTTCAAAGTGCTTTACACACTAATTGAACATTCATAGGGCAATGTGATTTCTCATTTAAATGTTTGAGCTTAAACATTACATATTAGTTGAAATATTTACTTATAACTTTAAAACCCATAATAATTTCTTATATGGGGTTTATTTTTATCACTAATATATATATATATATATATATATTTATAGCAGTAACTTGGAAACCGAAATAGCATGTAACGGTATGCCAAAATGGGGTTTGAAACGGTATTCATAACATTGGTTTAGAACCTTAGCATAAGTGTTGATTAGCACTTGCCCACTAACTACGAATTTTTAGGCATTGTGCCCTTTTTTCCCAAATTTCAAACACTACCCCATCTAAATTTGACCTGTTATTCTTAAAATTCAAGCTTTGGGGAGTCTGAGACTCACTTAAACTCATTAATCATTGTCCCCCAACACCCCCCCCCCTTATAAATAGAGGGAGGTTCACAGTTAAAAGCACACAATTTTTCCTGGAGATCCAGAAGAAGCTTTTTAGAAAGGTGATATTGTGGTTGGTAATCCAATTGACTTTGATTTTAAATCCTCTACTTTTCAAAGCCCAAAAGCACAACAAAACTCTACTCAATTCATCCTAAACAGGAAGCTAGTAAACCGAATGCAACTTTCTTATCCATTTGATTGTTTGACGATTGTTATTGCCATTCATTCAATCAAAAAACATGTTTGTTTTTGATGATATGATTTGAATAAGGATCAAAGATTTATAGATATTTTTTTTTAATTTCAAATATTCACATTTTGTGTTCAAACATCATACATTTGCTTCAAATGTGAATGACGTCATGATGTTGGTTTTATTTTATTTTTTTAACCTAACTAGTTACAGATCTAAGAAATGTGTGGGAATATATGGTTATTTTGAGATGGGGTATAAATTATAATATATAATTTACTCTCTAAATTTAAC
The DNA here is from genome assembly GCF_932294415.1 of Quercus robur. Classification (NCBI taxonomy): domain Eukaryota; kingdom Viridiplantae; phylum Streptophyta; class Magnoliopsida; order Fagales; family Fagaceae; genus Quercus; species Quercus robur. The sequence continues at coordinate 33,727,948 of NC_065540.1, read as the reverse complement.
TGTATATAATTTGTTCTTCCAAAATATTAAAAAATTTCTAAAAATAATTTTTATCTCTCTATTTTTACAAATATATAAATTTATCATTTTTGGTGTTCTTGTTTGATATTATCCTTTTGATTGAAGTGGTCCATATTCTTCTAAATATTGTTATTATGAATTATATTTTTCTCAATTACTTTTGGGACAGCTAAAATTTTTAAGTTTCAAATTTATTATTCAAAATTTTCATTCTCTCAAAGAGATTATCATGATTATGATGATAATAAAAAATTATCACATAATTACAATTGATATTGTTCAAATAATTGATAAGCATATTTAAATTCATGATAGTCATGTAGATTGTGTTTTGATATAAACTAAACTCCTCACTTCCAAACTAACTAAGGATTAACTCAAATAAATATCAAAGAAAAACTATAATTAAGAGGAAGTGAAAGGACTTGTGATGCAAACTCAAAAAACACAACACCTAATACGTTGCAGGAAAGAATTATATATATATATATATATATATATAGAGAGAGAGAGAGAGAGAGAGAGAGAGAGAGAGAGAGAGAGAGAGAGAGAGAGAGAGAGAGAGAGAGAGAATATCACCTTTTTTGGGGAGAGAATAACAAATATAGAATAAAAGATAATGAGAAGAATATTCAAAATAAAAGATATAGTTGTAAACACCAAATTACCAAAACTATACCATGTAATGGAATAACATAATATTATTATATAATATATTTATAATAAAATAGGACCACATCTAAAAATCAAAGAAAAAAGAAATAATAGCTTAAAAACACAACCAAATTAGATCAACTTTAAGTAGAGATGCAAGATTGGATAAAAAATCCACCAAAAAAATACGCACACCCACATGCAAACCAGAGAGAGAGAGAGAGAGAGAGAGAGAGTTATCACATTTTTTTATGGGAGAATAGTTGAAAAAAAAAATCATTACCCTACGGTGGAGACAAAAGAAAGAATTATAAGCCCACCAAAAGGAAAAAAAAAAAAAAAAAACCTCAGAGAGAGAGACAGAGTTATCACATCTTGTGTGAGAAATATGGATCAAATGAAAGATAATAGTTTATTTAGAGTAAAGAAGATAGGATAAGAAGAGTCAAAATAAAAGGAAGATCAATGGGTAGAGAAAGAGTAACGGCAGGGTAGAGAGGAGTGGGAAGATCAAAAGGTAAAAGATATGAGGAAATGTTGGAGAAAGTGAGAAATTAATAAAAACAAAGAAAAGTTAAAAATGAGAGAGTAAGAGCTGAAAATAGGTGAATGATGTGGCACAATAAAAGAGTAGCAACGTTAAATTCTACGCTTCAGCTTTTAGATACATATAGATATAGATGACACATTCAATAAATGGATAACATGATATGATGGTGTGGGCATCATACCCAGAGGAACAACTACAATGAGTGAGGTGGGTGCTTAACACCTTCCCACCCTATTACGTAGCCTTTGATCTTAAATCACTAGTTCATCAAATAGGTCTTATAAAATCAAATTTCTTTTTTTAAAATGTAACTAGGAAATCAAAGTCATGTATTTTTTAGATTGTACCTAGGAATTGAAACATTATAATTTTCTTTTTATCATCCATCAAATATAAATTCTCATTTCAATCAAGAAAATGAAGAAATTATGTTACTGTAATTTTCTTAACTTTCCATTTAATAAATAACTGGTAACTCCTAAATATATTTTAGAACATCAACACACTACAACAAAATGTATTTTTAGTGACGAAAATTAGTGAGAAAATATTTTTCGTTGCTAAAAATACAGTTTTAGCGACGAAATTCGCTAATAATGAAAAAAATTATAACATTCAGCGACGAAAAATAATTTTCTTTGCTATTATGATCTAAAAAATGGGCACTAGTGGAGGGAAACTTTGGCGCTAGCTTAATTAATCTACAATGACGAAATATTTTGTCGCTAAAAGTTGAAATTTTTAGGGACAAAATATTTCGTCACTATAGGTATTGTCGTAGTATTAGTGACGAAAATCCTTTAGTTGCTATAAGGAAGAATTAGCGACGAAAAATAGTCGTCACTAAAAATAATAATAGTTTTGCACTTATATGTTTTTAGCGACGAAATCACATTTCGTCACTAAAAGTATGCTTTAGCGACAAAATATGAATTTCATTTCTAAAAATCTTAACAAAGCCTGGGTTCTTTAGTGATGAAACTGACATTCATAATTTGATGGTGAAGTAAAGGATTGACATTTGACAAATGAATTACGACCAATCTTGGAAAGTGTATGAATCATAATTTTATGTATTGACAAATCCTAGTCAAAACCCACTTTTTATGTATCTTAAGTCTTCGTTACAAGTGTATTCAAGAATAACAAGAAGTTGTTAACAAGTTGTACAAATAGAGCACACAAGGCTGCTCAAGAAAAGCTGAGAAATAGGACTTCGATACATGCTGATCTATCAGAGAATAAATGAATCTCAATACCTAACTCAACACCTCTCGATTTATCGAGCTACGAGAAAACTGAACAATAATTTCTATTTCAGCCCATAATGACTTGGCCCATCTTGGAATTCGTGCACTAAGGTTGCAGAACATATAAAAAGTATATTTTCTAGTCTTTATCATACACACAGAGAGATACACGCATACCAGGAGTTGCTACGACATTCTGTGCACTTAGGTTTTTGTACCAAGCTACTATCGGTTCATCAAAGCGTGATTTGAAGAACACTACAAAAGTTACAACAATCAAGCGGTTGTTGCGGTGTTAGATACGGATAGGAGATTCATGCAAAGTAGAAGTTTTATGTAAGAAGTAGTCCAACTAGGGATTGGAGTTGCGCTTCCTTTTAGATCAATAGGTTCTAATGTAGGTAGGTACTTCAAAATAAGATAAGAGATTCCTTGTGCTTGTGACCTTTATTCTTATTAGTGTATACTTCGGGAGTTATGACCTAAAATTCATTTAGTGGGGTTTTTCCTGCGAGGGTTTTCCCCATCGTGATCAAATCATCATGTCAAACTTATTTTCTGCTGCACTTAATTTAGTTTGGTAATTTGATTATTCCTTAATTGTATTTTCATGTAATTTGATTTAATTAATCAACTTAGGTAATTAGTTAATTTAACTAGGGTCAATTTATAACCTAACAGAAAGTTTGCTAGATCCTGAAATTAGCGTTGGCCATACCAACACCTTCCATTACGGTTCCTTGTTACAACTTTACTCCAGTTACTAGCCTTGCCTTCAGCATCCCCTTCCTTGTGGTTTCATCAATGGACTCCGTACATATTCAAAGGAGTGTAGTTCATTCGATTACAAGTAGATCAAAGATGTATCATTGTTTAGATAAATGAATTTCGGTGAACTTGGAGGAAGCCTCAAAAGGCTAAGAAAGAGGTGAAAGGATACAAGGCCCTTTGAACCAAATTATGAACTCAAATTTGAAATGAGAGGTCAAATACATTAGTTTGTTGCTAGTAACCAAAATGTCATCTAAATACACAAGGTCGATTTGATCGAATGAAAGTCATTGGTAACAAGAGAGCACAATACGGATGAAAGTCATTGGTAACAGGCAAGATTTGTATCTATTAATGGTGAATACGTTGTGAATTAAAGATAGGGAGGGGGAATGAGTTAGGCAAGAGAGCTGGTTAAATCAACAATCAAATTAATTCCTTTTGCCCATCTCAAAAAAAAATTAATTCCTTTTGAATTTTGAAGGGAAGAAGGAAAAGGTTATAAAGAAATTGTTAGGTGTCGGGAGTTGAAAGGAGAGTGAAATCATAAGATGTGGAGTAGAGCAGGTGGGAGACTTAGAGAGTTCAGGCCGAGAAAGGGGTGAAAAATTAGGAACTACTAGATGTGGATTAGATTAAGTGGCAAGTCCGAAGAAGTGAGGACAAGCTAGGTGAAGAGAGTTGAAGCCAAGAATGGGGAGAATATAGTGTGGTGTACGAGACCATTTATAGGGTATGGATTCAATTTAGAATTTGAAAGTGAGGAGTTATCAATTTGGAATTTGAATTGGTCCAGAAAGAGGACATTTTATTGCCAGAACATAAAAACTTATTGGAGAAAATAACTTTGATGAAGAACATGATGATGAGGATACTCATGCTTGCAATGCCATCATGCAGATACAACACATTTAGAAAGATGAGCACAAGGTGGAAGGTGCAACTGAGAAGTTAGGAAGTTTGTAAGGCCAGAGTCATTCTCCCCTTAGAGCAACACTATCTTGTTGACCTGATCCTTGATAAGAAAATATTAGGGATGAAATTCAAAGAATCTTTACTAAATTGATATACATAAAGTAAAGATTTCATGTAGGGAACATGGATAACATTAAATAACTAGAAAGAAGATAAAGGACAACAAATAGAAGTAGAGCCAAAGTGAGAAATATGAAAATCTTTACCATTACCAACTGTTAGAGGTGTTAAATTTAATGAAGTACAGAGAGAGTATAGAGAAGAGAGAGAACACAAGGTTTATGTAAAGGCCTACGTCTAGAGAGAAAGCCTTGAAGGCTACATCTTCACTATAATATCAATTCGCTTAGTTACAATGAACCCTAAGTAAGGTTTATATAGGGAGAGAGAGTTAAGGTTAGACATACATGGGCTTACAATAAAATTTGGCCTCTTGGGCCTACACACACAAACTGACTACCTCTAACACCAAAACATAGTTGATCAAGGATGTAATATTTTCCATGATTTGTTGAACTACTTAAGTTTTGGCTTACATGATGAGTGGTGAAGATATTAGAAAACCAATCAAACACTTGAGTTGGAGGAGCATAAGTAACAAAATGGGCGGATGTAGGCATGGTATGGGTATAGAATTAGAATTGGTAGTAGATAGTTGCAGAATGGTTAATACAATTGCAGATTTGGCATCGTTGACGTAAATCACCATTTTGTGGTATTTAGTGTTGCGGTAATCAAAATATCAAGAGAGCCACTATTTTATCCACGAACTTATCAACAAGAATTACAGCCACATCAAGTGATGATATATGGATGGAAGAAAATGCATTAGAATTGATGAATATATGACTTTGGAATAGATTGTGCAACTCAGGAAAAGTAATCGATGCAGGATGAGTAGAAGGTTTTGTGATAAGGTCATGAAATTTTGAGTTGAGGCATTTGAATACATTAAATGTTGAATTCTTGGAGAGATAAAAGGATGACAAACTGTCATTAATTCATCTGACAAGGCTTTGGCTTTGTGTAAGAACTGAATCACAAAGAGATCACCTTGCTTGAGGCTTTGGAGTTGAATGTGGATTTGAAGGATCATAGTTTTTTAATACGATACGAAAGAGGATTATGAATTGGTCCATATCTCATGAGATCTATTGAGAACAACAACCAGCGGTATGATTTCTTCAAAGAAGGAGGCAGTGATCAAACTCTTAAGAAGTTGATCATGAAGAGTCCAAGTTTTATGAGCCAGTTTGGGTATTTGTTCATATTAATTGTGTTGGTAGGAGGTAAACATTGATTTGAGCCATCAAATGAAGCCAAGAAGATTTTGGCCACGAAGATAAGGGATAAGTTGAGTTTTCCGATAAATATAGTTAGTGTTGGTGAGTTTGAGGAATATGAATCAGACAAAATTTGTGAGTGTTAGGTTTTAAAGATTTAGGTTTAAATTTTTATAATCATATTTTTATGATATTGGTAAATCGAGAACAAAACATGTCTAGTCTAGGTGCTAGGCAATGCTTAAAAATGTTGGTTTCAAGTTTCAAGTTTCAAGTTCAGCTTACTATAGAAAAAGGAAGAAAATTTCTATCAAGCTTGACCGATCGAAAATCCCAATCACAGAAATTTTGCAGATTTTTAAATCAGGCCCAAGCCCACAAAAACGTTTAGGGTTTCATTCCAACTTCTCTACATATAAAAGGGAAATCCTAGCTACGTTTTTCAGACTTTTGAAAGACTTGTGTGTTACTCTTTGTGAGATCTGATAAGTTTTGTACATTCTAACTACACAAGAATCTACTAGAGCAAGATCTACAATCAAACGTTGGTAAAACATAGTTGTTGCATCAAGATCATTATTGATGGTGATCTGAAACCTTTGAGTGGGATCTCAAAGTCACAAGCAAGGTGGCTTGTGTTGGTGTAAATCCAAGGAGAGAAGGAGTTCGTGGATTTGGAGTTTGCACGTGGTCGTGTCAATAAGTTACTACTGGAGGTAGCAATAGATTTAGGGTTAAATCTGATTGTAAAAATTTCAATTCTCTTATAATGGATTTATTTTACCTTTAGGATAGCTAGGTCAAATCCTCTCAAGGTTTTTACCTTAAAATGGTTCTTTTCATCAGTTTTCCTAGGTCGTCATATTATGGTGTTATTTACTTTCTGCTGCTTTGCATGATATGATTTATTTGTGTTTAACCTAAATCTGAATAATTAATCTAATTAATCAATTGGTTAATATAATAGGTTAAACAATTTGAGTTAAGGGGTCTAAATGAATAAACAAGTGGTATTAGAGTGGGTTCACTCTGATTGGATTAACATCCTGAGTGAGATCCTTGATCCTTGTTGTCATGGATAACTTCAAGTGTTTGTCTACTCATATTCGTGATGATTTGAATAAAACGGACACTAATGTTTCTGTTGATCTTATTGATGCCTGTGAAACTCTCTGTAGGAAATTAACTAAATCTATGAAAATTGCTAAGAAATTTCAAGGAAGAGTTAAAATTGGCTAATCTTGAAAAAGAGGAATTGATTATGAGATTGGATGAATCTAATAAAAAGAATGAATTTTTGAGAAATCAATCTTCCTCTCAAGATGAAAAGATGAAAAGTTTGGAACAAAAGTTAGCTAAGTCTGAAGCTAAATTGAAAAAATTATCTAATGCCAAACTTGCAATTGATAACAGATCTGTTTCTGTTTATGTTCCTATTAAGAATAAAAAAAAAAATTTATATTCCTCCTTTCAAGAGGAATCATAAAGAAAAGGCTTATTTTGCTAGGCTAGACAAAGGTCAAAGTTCTGATATAGACGCTGAAGTTTCTCAACTTACGTTTAAACCTTCTGTTAGAGTGCATAAGAAATCTGTTTTTGTGCCTACCTGTCACCTTTGTGGTGTTGTTGGTCATATTAGACTAAATTGTTCTTTGTTCATGTTTGTTACTTTTGTGGTGTCTCTGATCACATTCGTCTTAATTGTCATATATTGAAATTTAAGCATTCTTTGTTTCAGTCTAAGATATGTGATAATATATCTCCTGTTACAAGTCAAAATAAATTGTTTCATAAGCTTTTGAAAAATTTAAGCTTGTTGGCTTGTGAAAAGAAATTGCAGGATTTCGGTTTGTCTCAGAAGAATTGTATAATCTCTTAAATACACTTTGGTTCTCATGATTTTTCACCTACAAAGTCAAAGACGCGTGCTATATGAGTGAGAAAAGACTTGCTAAGGTGAGTGTTATTTATTTTTCCTTGATATAATTCTTTCAATTATTTGTTGACAAGTTTTTATTTTTGTTTTAGGTTTTTTTTTAATTAAAAAAAACATTGAAAAATTTCAAAAAGACAAAAATATTTTATTTTACGTCTAGTTTTATTTTTTCTTGAGGATTACATGAATTATAATATCTCGCTCTTGATTTAGAACATACTTGATATTGTGGAGAAACATAGAAAGTATGTATTGCATAACTAAGTGCATGACTATTTTGAGATAAATATAATTTTGTATGAGTGTATACTAGTTTGTACATGTACTAATGGGTTAATTAAAAAATTGATATTTCTTGTTTGTGTACCCTTTATAGCTTAGTTGAGCATTGTCATGCATTGCTTTTGCATTTGTTCATTGCATAATGTGTGCTTTTTGTTTTTAGTCATAAAAATTTTGAAAATTCAAAAAGAAATTTTTTTTTTCTTTTTTTTTTTTTGTATTACACATCTTCAAGTGTGTAATTAAGGTTGGCCTATGAAATTTGCATTTCATGACTGTGTACCTTGTTTAGCTATGATGAGATTTATTTTTCTGCACTTTGCTAGTTTGTGCTATGTAGTGCTTATATTATGTGAGTTGTTTATGGTTTTTAATCACATGCTCTTGATTTTGAAGTCACATTCTTTTGATTGTAAGGACTAAAAAATCCCAAGAAAAATGCATAAATAAACATCTCACCACTATTACTCACCAATCATGAACACCTATGTGCAAATTATAAAAACCGTGCTCGGTAAGGTGTAGCACTTGCACAACAAAATACTTAAGGTGTTATTGTACATTAGTTAAAAGAAGCAAAAATCAAAATGAAAAACAAAGAAAAATATGTTTGAAAAGAAAAAGAAAAAGCAATATTAAAAAAAAAAAATGCATGGTTGCAAGCATGTTTTTTAGGAGATGTGAGAGTTATATGATGTAACTCTTTAGGTGATCGTCATTTTCAAACTTATGTGATGAATAATGTAGAAAGTGTGATTATTTTCTGTTTACATATCACCTTGTGAGTATCTCATACACTTACTAGTTGCACACATCACAAGCAAATCTTTGTTAAACTCTGTACATGTGATTGTGTGTCAAGTTTTGTGGCCATCCAAGATTTAACTTCTTGATATGTTTAATGCATTTTGGGGAGTGAGGAAAGAAAAGATTGAAGAATTTTGTTAAAGTTTGAATCCTTCTTAGAAATGTTTTGTTTTGAAAAACATTTGAAATCATGTACATCTCATATCATGAAAACAAGTTTTCAAATGATTTTGCAGAAAAATTTTCCAGAATTTTCAAAATTTTTGTTTCTTTAGGATTCAACTGATTGAGTCTATTTTTCGACCGATCGAAATGGGAAGAGGAAAATTAAGTTTTCAGCTTAAAGTCTCGGGTTCCTTCGATTCCTTCTCGATTCCTTTCGATCAGTCAAGTCTGTACATTTTGATTCCTCTCGATCGATCGGATTTCAATTTTAAATTTTTTTTTTTTAACTTATAGGAATCAGATTAAACTTTTTAAAAAACTGTTCTTTCTCTTTCTCTCTGATTCCTCTCTCGATCCCTTCTCACAAAATTTTTTTTTGGTCGTTTTCTTGTTCAAAGATTCAAAGGTTTTCTTCATACACTTAAGGTAAGACTCTTTTGACCTTCCTTTTTCATCAAATTACATGTTTTCATGCATTTTTTAAGGATTTTCGTACATTTCAAAATTTGGGGTTTTTGATGTTTATGGGATTATTTTTTTTTAAATCAAAATTGAATCATGAGGTTTTCATCATGCATCATTTAAACATGATTCCCACACTTTAATTTCAAAATTTTTGTAGTTTCTAATTTTTTTGAACTTAGGGTTCTTAAGCTCTTGAGAGATTTTGTAAAATTTGGTAAAATTGAACAAAATTGGCTTGTGTTATTGATAGATTGAGTGATTAGAACATGAATTATGCTTGTTGTCTTGTTCAATTGATCAATATGAGGATTTTCTTGAAAATTAGGGGTTTCAAAATTGGGGATTTTCTGAAATTCTTAATTTTCTTGGTAAATTTTTCAACATTAGACTATTTTTGAGCATTGGAGCATGCATCATAGAATTTAAATGTCATGCATCATATATTTTTTCAAAATTGCATGTTATCTTGTCTCTAACCCTTCTTAATGCAGTCTGCCGTTGGTTTTGTTGTGTTGTTTTGTTTTTGTCCTTAGTCATGGCTCCTAAGGTTGGTAGGAAATTTAAGACTAGAGCAAATAGGAGCCCTAGTTCATCCTTTTCTGGTTCAGCTTATGTTGATAGAGTTAGGCTTCCCACTGATAAGTGTGAAGAGACTTATAAGACCGTGACTAAATATAGGTCTGTCTAGGGTGAACAAGAGATTATCTTGAGTGAGTTAGATCCCTCCATCCATAGGAACTTTGTGTTTAGAAATTGGGTATCTTTGTGTATAGTGTCTGATCCTCCTCCTATAGCTTTGATTAGAGAGTTTTATTCAAATCTCTCTATCTATCCTGAAATGACAAGTGGTCATTATTTGACTTCCTGGATCAGAGGTCAAGAGTTCACCATAAATAAGCAAACAGTTTCTAAAGCTTAAGGAGTGCCTGTAGTTCGTAAACCCACATACTCATACACTGATTTTCCCTTTGTTGATGACATGACGTCACTTCTTTGTGGTAGACATTTTTCTTGGGGTACTAAACCAAGAATCAATTCTTGTGAATTCATTGAGCTTAATTCTTTATACTTGAGGATTTCTTGTCATAATATCTATCCTATTTCTCATGTTCATATTGTTCCCATAAATAAATGTGCTTTTCTTTATGCTCTTGTTACTGATGGTTCTATGTGTTTTCCCTCTATGTTTATTCAAACCATTGTTGATATTCATAGGAGTACAAGTAAAGCTCGAAATTTTTTCTTTCCCATGTACATTTATAGGATTTTGAGGTTTTAAGGGTTGTCTAAGTTTCCACCCTTAGAGATAGTTCACATCACCGCCCCCATAGTAGCCACCTTTCTTAGATAGCGACAGACATAGATGAACAGTGCTGAGCCAAGCACTAGGACATCAAAGAGATCACGAGGAGAAGCTTTTACTACAGCTCCTGCCTCTGGTACTATGCTTGCTGCTGAGGAGACTTTTGTGGATCCGACTGTAATTGTAGATCCTTTTGGTGGTACTGATGATGTAGACCCTACTGTTACCCCTCCTCTCTCACTCCGTGCCATGATGCAGTCCTTCATGACTACTCAGGCAGCTCATGGATAGCTTCTGGATGAGTTGTTGACAGAGGTTGCATCTTTGAGAGCAGATTTTGCGGAGTATAAGAGTGTTTTTCCACTTCTTTCACCCTCTAATGACTGATTTTGCCTTTGGCAATTCGTAACAAAAAGAGGGAGTAGGTTTAGGTTTCAGGACTTTTTGTACTTTAGGGAAGTAGAGTTTTTGTACTTAAGTTAAATTTTTTAAGTTTTGATGTTTATGTTTCATTGTTTATATCTACTTTGTGTTTATATACTTGATTCACAAACTTTGATGTGCTTATTGGTTATGATAGTTATTAATGATGAGGTTATTCATTATTGATGTGTTTATTGTCTCTTAATATGTTTTGTGAATTAAATTTCAATTTTTAGATTATGGTACTTGTATTTTCCACACATGCGTTTATGATGTGTTTTCAGTGTTTAAGAAATTTTACAAGTTAATTCTTTCAATAGCTGCTGTCTATACTAACAACTAATAGTTAGTAGTTGTGTAAACATTTTATTAGGGCAATATCTTGTATTTGGGTAGGTATTGAATTTAAGCATTACATTTTGTATGTGTGTTTTGTCACAGATTGCCAAAGGTGGAGATAGTTAGGTTTTAAAGATTTAGGTTTAAATCTTTAGAATCATATTTTTATGATGTTGGCAAACTGAGAACAAAACATGTCTTGTCTAGGTGTTAGGCAATGCTTAAAAGTGTTGGTTTCAAGTTTCAAGTTCAGTTGACTATCTAAAAAGGAAGAAAATTTCTGTCAAGCTCGACTGATGAAGAATTAGGCTCGACAGATCGAAAATTGCAGGCACAAAAATTCTGCAGATTTTTAAATCAGACCCAAGCACGCGAAAATGTTTAGGGTTTCATTCCAACTTCTTTACATATAAAAGGGAAATCCTAACTACGTTTTTCAGACTTTTGAAAGACTTGTGCGTTACTCTTTGTGAGATCTGATAAGTTTTGTATATTCTAACTGCACAGGAATCTACCAGAGCAAGATCTACAATCAAGCATTGGTAAAACATAGTTGCTGCATCAAGATCATTACTGATAGTGATCTAAAACCTTTGAGTGGGATCTCAAAGTCACAAGCAAGGTGGCTTGTGTTGGTGTAAATCCAAGAGAGATGGAGTCCGTGGATTTGGAGCTTCCACGTGATCATGTCAGTAAGTTACTATTGGAGGTAGCAATAGATTTATGATTAAATCTGATTGTAAAAATTTCAATTCTCTTATAGTGGATTTACTTTACCTTGAGAATAGTTAAGTCAAATCCTCTCTAGGTTTTTACCTTGAAATGGTTCGTTTCATCGGTTTTCTTAAGTCATCATATCGTGGTATTATTTACTTTCTGCTGTTTTGCATTATATGATTTATTTGTATTTAACCTAAATCTGAATAATTAATCTAAGTAATCACTTGGTTAATATACTAGGTTAAACAATCTGAGTTAAGGGGTTTAAACGAACAAACAGTGAGAGTAGTTGATGAGGAATAGGTAACGATACTAACAAATGAATCAACAGAATTAATAATGGATTGAAGAATTGGTGGATTCCATGATGAATAAATAGGCTTTGAATCCTTTGATACCATGTTAGATCAAAGGAATAATTTTTCACATATAATCCCTCATCACCATCTTATCATAAATTCGTAAGTACATGATAAGATGTACAACAAGTCAACAATTGAAAAATACAAACTCGAGACACAAATTCAAAGTGCTCATTATCTGACAACCCCTGTTTAAACACTACTTAAAATAATTTTTTTAACATTCCAACAGCCATGAGAATGTATTTTGCGTATTTTATTCCTGTTAACTCTAATTTGTAGTAAACATAATTTCTATATCTACAAACAATTTCCAAGCCCTTGATTTGGCTGAGGTGAGGATAATTCAATTCTCTAAAGCCATTTTTTTCCTAATTTTTTATTAATTACAATTAATTAATAATCAAGAACTAATTTTTCTTTCAAAACTTAGCTTTTAATCTTGTCCCAATGAATTAAACTCTTGATTTGGCCGTTGGGCATATATTTTTATGGGAAAAACTTAGGTACAACACTTAGGTGTTGTTCCTAGGTTTCCCCTCTTAAGATTTTGCCATGTGGATTTTTTCTTATGGGATGGAAGTGTATTTTTTAGTTAAGTAACCACATGACTGAATTTTAAGAGGGGAATCTAAGGAACAACACTTAAAGTACTGTACCTAAGTTTTGTCCTATTTTTATATACTCTTTCTTATTTACCGGATCTACATCTTAATTCTTGATACAAGAGGTACATGTTTCGACGTGGGATTTTTTTTTTTTCAATCAAAAGAAAAAGACACCAGTATTGGTAAAGACATACCAGTATGCCATTTGCGAACCTCAGAATGACAGTATATACGAAAGAGAAGGCTGCTAATTCCGTGGAGCCAATGTGCCCAACGAAGGCCTGAGTGATGACATAAATCCCAAACGTAGAGACTCTGGTGCAGATAGCAGGAGTGGCCAGGATCCACAGCTTCTTCGTCTCACTCCACAACTTGTCCTTGAATGAGACTTGATCAGCAATAGATACTTCTCCAAGAAGCTGCTGGTTGATATTTCCTTCCATGTCCACACCAATAGCTATTCGATGATGATAAAATCATTAATAGAATTTATGTTAGAATTTGTATTCTTCAAATCTAGGTGGTAATTGGCAACCCAAAAAAAAAAAAAAAAAAACATGAATGGAAAGCTTTCATTATGTTTCACAAAGCTTTCATTAGCATAATAACTCTTTTAGTATGTTTGGTACACTGAACGGAGATTACGACATGAATTGTAATCTTCATTATTAGGAATAAAATGTGTTATAATGTGATAACTAAATTTATTTATAAGTTTGATTGTGAGTTATAACATTATAATAAAACTTAAGATTTATTTTAGGGAATACTTACTCATACATATCTCCTTAAAATTTGTTATTTTTTAAATTTAAGAGAGAGATATAAGTTATTTTTTATGATTTTATAATTTTATAATTGTTAAATGTATATGGAAAGTTTGTTCATTTGGAAATATATTAAGTTTTGAAATTATTACACTTACTAAGGAATAACTAATACAACTCTTTTAAAGAGGAATGATTAGTCCTCCATTTGAAGAATAACTATTTATAAGGAATAACTATTATTTGTAATAAAAACATAATCAAACTAAAGAATAACTAAACCATCGGAATAACTATTATATTACAGTACTTATTACAGTCTACCAAACATGCCCTAAGTTATTATAAAATAGACAAAAAATTTTGCACATAAAAATGCTCTAGCAGAATAATTAGATAATTAGATTAAAATAATTTTATAAAATCTTAAATTGATTAAGAAACTACACCATTGCATGATTTGTTCTTGTTTAACTTCAATTTGTGTTACAATTTGATGAAGAAGCCATTGCTTGAGCATGCAATGATTTACAAAAAATTTGTCAGACAGTTTCAGATGCTGCAAAAAAATAACTCAAAAATTCAGAAATTAATACTTCTAAAAGACCAAAAAATATTAAAAAAATCAAATGATTCACTGCTTAGAAATTATTGAAAAAAATCAAAAAATATATATAACTAAATAATAGAGAAATATAAGAGAAAAATTGGTTAGATTCAAGAGAATAATTTCAATTATTGCAAGTTTTTTTTCTTGTAAAAAACGGATAAAGAGAGTTTGGTGGTTCATGTACGAAAATTACTTTTTAAAATATATATGAAAAACCATTATATATATATATATATTAACAAAGTAAAGGAGAAGAAAATAACATAGGAAAAGCTCATGCCTATACTTGGCTTTAAAAAAAAAATTAAAAAATTGGAGTTTGCATTGCTTTTGTAGTGCTCATGATTAACCTTGCAAATTTGGAGATAAATTATTAACATTTGAGTTTGAGTTTGAGTTTAAATTGGACTTGTTAAAGAGATAGAGTTTCATCATTTATTAAATTTATATTAAACAAAAAATAATTTTGTTTAAAAAAATAATAATGATAAATTTGAATTTAAGTTGGACTTGTTAGAGATAGAGTTTCATTCCTTTTTAATTTTGGATTAAAAAAAATAATTTTATTTAAATAAAATGATAATTTTATTTAAATATTGTGTTAACATGAAAAATTACGAGAATTTTAGAAGTTTTGATTATATATATATATATATATATATTTATGATGCTATACCTGACGCACCAAACCCATAAATGATTCCCCACGCCCCACTTGCGCCTACCAACCATCCAATTCACTAGAAAATGTGTGGAGATTGTATTTGGAGGCCAAACCGTACATCAAGCTCCTATCAACACTACTTCTCCACAAAAAATAAATAAATAAATAAATAAATCCTAACCGTCAACACTCATCACCTCGACCCCGCCTTATGAATTACCAAATAACTTTTCCTCTTATAATGAAGTTAGCGATGACAGTGACCATTCTAATTTGATGATCTTTTCTTTTCCATCGTTCGCTATTGAGTTGTGCTAATGCTACAACTCGCCCATGTGATAAATTATAAGTAATTGAGGTGACCCTATATAAACTCAACATCACCTCTTTATGTGGCACAAGTATTATTCATTGGCTATCCTATAAAACAATAATAATTAATAGTTATATTCATATGTGTAGTAGTGTTTACGTAATTAAATTTTTTTTTTAAAAAAACTCTCCTTTATTCCTATTTTACGAAAAGGAACAAGCGTGATTTGTACAAAACTTTTGGGGAGGAAAAATACAAATATTTAGAGAAAATGAAAATAGAATTTTAGTTGCTTCTAACAAAGCACCAGATACATAATATGAACAAAAGGATAAAGTTTGGCTTTTACTATGGAAATAATGACATTTTGCAAGAGTTTCAACATATTGACACTTTTTATTATCATATTAAGATACCAATCAATTTTCTGTGTAGGTGGGAATTGAAACTCAGATCTCTTATATAACCATCAGATACTTTACCATTTGAGTTAACTGGAATCCATAGTTAAGATCTAACTTGGTTTAAAATTCTTTGACAGAATGTAATGTTCATAATATTTTCACAATAAATTTTAAATGATAGATTATTCCCATCCTAATGGTTATTATTTGTAGGAAAAAAAGTAATTTTAATGATAAATTTAAATGAGGAAACACCTAGACCCATAAAATTTTTTTTTTCTCCCCTCTCTTTAACCAAACACCTATTAAAAAATGTTTTCTATCCCATTTTCTCTCTCTTTTTATTTTTTTATCCTCCCTAAAATCTAAAAAAAGCTCTACCTTAGGATCTCAATGATCCGGATCTGATTGTACCATGCAATAGTGAACCAATTATTGAGATTGAAAATTGAAAACTCACTCTTAATCTCACTCATTGAATTTTAACCTTCAACTTTTATTTTATTTTCTTTTTATAACTTTTTCCCCTACCTAACTTTCACATCTCGCAATCCCAAAGTAATTGCACGAGCAGGAGCTGCTACCAGGAGCAGTGATGTTTTTTCCTTTTTGGGTTTAGTAGCAATGAAGTGAGTTCGAAAGTTCACTTCAGAGACAGAGAAATGCATCAATAGTGTAAACCCAGAGAAGATAGATATTAGGTAACTATTTTTATGCACAAGGGAATGAATATCTTACCTTAATTAGCCTTGTAAAAATGCCTTCTAAATGGACCAAATTTCACTTCAAGCGTCCTGTAGTTGCTTCAAACAGAGAGAGAGAGAGGATGGATGTCATGGAAGGAAAATATAGAAGCAGATGAGTCGAGTCTCAGTCTTTTTGACCCATAAAACGAGTTTTTATGGAGAGAAAGATAGACAGGTATCCTAATTTATGAAGAGAGAGATAGAGATAAGTTTTTGCATTTTTTTAGTAATATCTATGTACATATATATATACCCTACTTAATTATTGCCTAGTCCCGGACTACAAGGTCAGCATGCTGACCTTGTAGTCCCAGCCAATAGGAGCATGCCAACGAATTAAAATTTACTTACCTCACCTGAACTGCCAGCTCATTGTAATAAAGGAGAATTTGTTAACGTCTGTTACTGTTTGAATTGCCAGCACATTTAAAATTTGCATATTTGAGTTGGCGGGTTATGAAGCAACACATGGGCCCACATCAATAAAATAAGTGATATAACTAAAGGCTTACTCCATTTTCTCAGTAGTGTTCTCAACTTAATGGCTTAAAAGCCATAAAGAAAACAAAACAAAGCAAAGGCAGAAGACAAGCGGCGGAGAACACTAAAGGCTTACTCCATTTTCTCCCTTTTCTCTTCTCTTTAGCTCACTTTCTCTGTTCATTTTCTCCATTTTTTCTTCAACTTCACCAAACTTTAAAATCTCTGTTTCTACCATACTTTTCTGTGGGACAAAACATGGCCGAATCTCCATGGTTGCATCAGCCACCGAGTCCCACACCACCACCACCGGCTGTGCTTGCCCATGTCACCTCCTATCTTAAGGCTTTCTCATCTCTCTCTCTAGCCCAAATGTGGCTGATTTATATTTGATTGGATTTTAATGTTGTTTTTGAAATGCACAGATGATGTTTGTGAAAATACCTGTTAAAAACTTTAGTTCCAATGCTTTGTGCTTTACGGCTTTGCCTTGAGCTAATGTGTTATTTTAGATGGTGGTAGTTGTTTTGCTAATTTTCTGCCAGTTGGTGTGTAACTAAGCTATATTCATATTTTGCCATTCATCTTGTGGTCCATTTGGTTAAGTCGTAATTCCCTCGTGTTTAGCAATAAATATATTACTCTGTCCCAACTCCGCAAAACAGGGATACACCATGCCACTGAATTCTTCTATTTAAGCATGCATCCTAAACTTCAATACCGAACCACCATTACTACACTTGTTGGATGGAAACCAACTCCTTTCCCCTTCCTTACTCTTAATACTGACGGTAGCGCAAAAGGCAATACGGGCCATGCTGGAGCAAGCGGAATTATAAGAGATCACTGGGGGAATTGGATAGGAGGATTCTCTATTAACATAGGTATCACCCATAGTATGATGGCAGAGCTGTGGGCTATTCGAGAAGGTTTAAAATTTGCTTGGAGTAATGGATACAAATATATCAACCTTCAGGTGGATTCCAAATTGGCACACAATTGGATAACAAACCTGAGCTCCCTATTTCCTCTGGAATATTCTAACTTAATCCTTGATTGCAGGTCTCTCCTGGAGCGACCTTGGGTGGTCAAAACTGATCACATTTGGAGGGAAGCTAATGGGTGTTCTGACCTGTTGGCAAAGAAAGGAGCAGAGCAATCGGAGCGTGAAATTTTCTATGACACTTGTCCTGCGTTTTTGACGCAATGCTATTTTTGGGACTCACTGGGATTCACCTCGCCTCGCTCAGTGGGTTGTATATACCAAGGAAGCTGAAATCTGGCTATCGAAAGTCCCTGTGTGTGTGTGTTAGGTCCTTCTCTGTTGCAGTGTTTGTCTTGTTTCAGTGATGTGTCTGTGGTAGTGTATGTTAAGTCTTGTTATGTATTATATAGTTTGAAGTGTCTGTAGTTCGTATCTCTTTCTCATCTCTGTACTGTTCCCTTTGTGTTTGCAATAAAATCCTTTTTAACGCAAAAAAAAAAAAAAAAAAAAAAAAAAAAAAAAAAAAAAACAATTCTGCCTACTGCAGAGCCTACAGCCCAAAATTAAAAATTGAACTTTTTTTTGTGTGATGGAGGACTTGGAGGCCACCAATACTGTCTTGTAAGAGAATAGTTAGAGAGGCTGGGTCCGAATGCTTTGTTGTGCCAAGGGTCAAGTCTGGTTCAGGACAAGCTGGGTAATAGTGGCATACCAATGTTTTAGTTTTCATGCCTTCTATGTTTTCTAGGTAGTCAGTGTTAAGTCCCAAAGCCTCTGATAGTAATTCTAATAGTGCTTTGCTTAGTTCAATCACGTGTTTCGTATATTCACTTACAACCTCCCTAAAAAATAAGACACAAATAAAGTGAATAGCTTTGCGGGCTAAAGTTAAAAATTGAACTTAATAAAAATTGAATCTCCTCAAGCCAAGCCATCTCTGTGTCAAACTGAATAGCTTTGCGGGCTAGAGTGTGGGCAACCTAGTTTGCCTCCCTCTTTGTGTGATGGAATTCACAGCTTAATAGACACAATGGTCTCATCAACTAAAATTAAAATGATCAATATGGATTCATCATAACACTGGCATAATATTAAGTTGGTCATTACAAAATTGCCTCATGAGTACAGAATGGCTCTGAAAAATATCAACACAAAAAAGAAACTCATGGAGAGCTTACAAAAGAGCGACCACAATCAACCTCAATCTAGCACTAACATATCCTAATAATATAAAGTCCTAACAACAACAAAAATAAAAATAAAAATGAAATCCATCAAATTTTGATCCAAGTACACATCATATATCTCATGTTCTATCTCTTCCAGTCCTAGCTCCAGCTCAAACTCTACCTTTTTCAAAAAATACCTTATGAACTCTCTTACTTAGTTCTTTGTAGCCATTGCCCATGTCTTACTTCTTTAACTTTTCTATGTGGTTGACAACCTAATTTAAAGAAAAATAAATATATAAAATATATAAAGTAAGTAATCTTTGAGAACAAGAAATAAATGACACTATTGATAAAACAAGTATGCAAAATAATTTCCAAATTTACCTCTTGGCTATATTTGTAATCTGGTTGCTTGGAATTATAAATCAATGAGCTCATTTGGGAAGTAGATGAATTCTATAAGGAATAAAATATAAGAACACATTATATAAAAACAAAGCTTTGTAAATATAGTATCACATAGTATCGAATGAATGAATTGTGCCAATTTACCTGATTAAGTTGGGCTACAACATCGGTACCTTGCAACATAGATGTAAATGGTACATTTACATAACTCATATCCTAAATAGAAAATAGCTCGTAATTAAGTATCAAGTATAGCAATCAGATTATGACTATACATTATATATATACCTGAGAATGCATTGTCCAAGGTGAGTAAGATTGACCACATAAGTTAGCACTTGTAAAGCCTGTATAAGAGTAGGGACGCAGACTTCTTAGAAAAGATCCAAAAACTGCAGCTTACTACAGAAGAAGACGAAACTATAACCATACGTCCAGTGAGGAGAAAAGAGATCCTGGATGAATACTCTCTAAGTTTAGTCGGGAAGTTTCTAACCAAAAAACCAATTAACTTAAGAGCAGCAAAGAACCTACTACGATCTATGTGGAAGATGGGGGACGACCTGAAGATTGTCGAGGTAGGCGATGGTTTATTACAATTTAAATTTACGCTGGAAAGCCAACTACTATGGGTGTGGAACAATGGTCCATGGTGTTTTGATAACCATATGCTGGCTGTAAAGAGATGGGAGAAAGGCATGACGAGTAGATCAGTCACATTCACGCACCTCCCCTTTTGGGTCCAAGTGTGGGGCCTCCCCTTTGATCTAATGACTGAAGAAGCAGGTCACGATATTGGGAGGGGACTCGGAAAAGTTATTGAAGTAGATAGTAAGGCCTTCAAAGCTGACCAAGCCCGTTTCTTGAGAATACGAGCTGAAATACCATTAGACAAACCACTACGACGGGGTGGTCCAGTGGTTAGCCCGGAGGGAGATGAAGTACGTGTGGCATTTCGATACGAGCGCTTGGTTGGGTGGTGCTTCGCATGTGGCAGAATTGGACATGATCAGAAAGAATGTAGCATGGTCGGAGGGGAAGACACAGGAAACCGAACTTATGGGGAATGGATGAAAGCCGGTACTCGCATTCGTGCCGATGAGCAGAGGAACAACCAATACAGTCCACGGCGTCGCCGGACTGAACCAGCCACCCAGAACAGAGCTAGCCCTACCACGCCCATTAATGCAGAAACGGACAAGCCGGAAAACAAGGAAACCGATACGATGAGCCCCACCCACACGTTACGCACGTTATCGCAATCAATACCCCAGCAATTACTCCATGATACGGTACAGGTGGATGCGAATATTTCAGGAAATATGGTTAATGCACATTCACGCTCGACCAATATGGAAACTGAAAACGGTGATCATGGCCTTTATTACGTGCCAATCAGTTACGGGGAATCAAATGCAAGTCACACGCCGTCTACCAAGGAGTCACGTGCAACTGTTAATGAACCAAAAACAACACGCACAGCTACTTGGAAGAGGATACCAAAACAGGGGCTGCCCAAAAACAAAACAGAGGAGGAAGACCGTGTACCAGTGGGGAAGAAGAGACAATCTGAAACCAGTGAGCTTGATGATGGACAGGATATCACAACCAGCAACAAACGGCTTAAGGGTGTGGCCGGATTAACACAACCTACATCTCCAACGGTGGTGGCTGCGTCACAGCCCCGCCGATCGCAATGATCGTCCTAAGCTGGAACTGCCGAGGGCTTGGGAACCGCTCGGCAGTGGAGGTTCTTGCTGCATTGGTGAGAACACAAGTTCCCACAATTTTGTTTCTCATGGAAACAAAATTGACTGTGCGTGAGATGGAACCGATTAAGTCGGAGTTGGGTTTCTCTTCTATGTTGGCTGTCTCAAGCGAAGGAAGAAGGGGCGGCCTGGCTATGTTGTGGAAGCCCAACGTAGTGATTGACACACAGACATACTCCCCACACCATATAGACGTTCAAGTGCTTGTCCCGTCCATTCAACCATGGAGACTAACGGGTGTTTACGGGTACCCGGAGGAGCAGATGAAGCCTGAAACTTGGAGATTAATGAGGCACTTAAAAAACAGGTCCAATCTACCGTGGTTATGCATAGGAGACTACAATGAGATACTACATTCTGAGGAAAAAAATGGAAGGCACCCTAGACCGTTGCCACCGATGGCTGCATTCCAGAACACCTTGTTAGCTTGCGGGCTAATAGACTTGGGCTACAGTGGGTATATGTACACATGGCGGAATGGAAGAGAAGGTGAAGCTTTCGTTGAGGAAAGACTGGATAGAGCGTGTGCATCCCTGGAATGGTCTGACTTGTACCCGACGGCCAAGGTGAAACACTTGACAGCATCATACTCTGACCATGACCCAATCATAATTGACACAAGACCCATGAACCATCAGCAAGTACGCAGGAAACAAAAGCTCCACCGGTTTGAAGAAAAATGGGTTGCTCACCCGGAGTGCGAAGGGATAATCCGAGATTCATGGAGCCATACCCAACCATCGGGCAGCCCTATGTACTGCCTTTTTGAGAAGATTAAAAGATGCAGAGCATGCCTGGTAGCATGGAGTAAGTCAGCTTTCGGAAACACAAAAGCTCGCCTAACAGAAAAACAAAAGGAACTTGCGGAGACAGTGCAACAGGGATATGCAACAAATCTTGAACGTATAAAAATATTGAGAAGGGAGATCAATGAATTGATACACCATGAGGAAGTGTTCTGGAGGCAGCGGTCTAGGTCCTTATGGCTTCCGGCGGGCGACAAAAATACTAGCTTCTTTCACCAAAGGGCTAGCCAAAGAAAGAAGAAAAATACTATTGAGGGGCTGTATGATGAAAATGGGGTGTGGCAAACAGATGAGGGAAGAATCTCTGCTATAGCCGAAAGATACTATGCTGACTTGTTCAAAGCTCAAAGTCATACAAGTATGGATAGGGTGCTGGAGGATGTTGACAAGGTAGTCACGGATGAAATGGTGGGCTCCTTAAACCAACCATACTCAGAGGAGGAAGTAAGGAGGGCTCTTTTTAGCATGCACCCATCAAAATCACCCGGACCGGATGGTATGTCTCCTTTCTTTTTCCAAAAATTTTGGCATATTGTAGGGCCGGATGTTGTCAGGGCTGTGTTATCTGTCTTACAATCGGGTAAATATTTGAGAAAAATGAATTTCACACATATTGTACTCATACCTAAAAAGAATGACCCACAAAATATCACGGAGTTCTGCCCCATAAGTTTGGGAAATGTTGTATCCCGTATTGTATCAAAAGTACTTGCAAATCGGGTGAAATCTTTTTTACCCAATATTATATCTGACGCCCAAAGTGCTTTTATTCCTGATAGACTTATCACAGACAATACTACAGTTGCGTATGAAATGCTTCATAGAATGCGCAATCGGAGGAGAGGAAAGACAGGTCATATGGCGATAAAACTTGATATAAGCAAGGCGTACGATAGAGTCGAATGGGGTTTTCTCCGA